>NC_139626.1:57665206-57799465 GCF_964638095.1 Poromitra crassiceps | reverse complement strand
CACCAGACCTGCCAGGGACCAACATGGACGGCAACACACGGGCAATACTGAGAGACTGTCCACCTGCCAGGGACCAACATGGACGGCAACACACGGGCAATACTGAGAGACTGTCCACCTGCCAGGGACCAACATGGACGGCAACACACGGGCAATACTGAGAGACTGTCCACCTGCCAGGGACCAACATGGACGGCAACACACGGGCAATACTGAGAGACTGTCCGCCATTTCAGAAGGTCGCAGGTTCCATCCCTACAACACGGCCAAAGTGTCGCAAATGTTCTGGAGTGTCTGACAAATAGCAGCATATCTAAGATGACTGGCAGGGGTTCCTACTACACACTTAAAGGAACACTCCGCCCATTTTCAACCAGCTTTGTTTGTATCATTAGAACATCAGTAGTATATCTGAAAACTGTTAAACGGTTTTGAAGTCTGTCATTTAATTTGACAGTTATTGAGGGTTAAAGTGTGGACCAGTGACATCGCTGGTCCACACTAACTCAAATGAATAACTCATTAACTCAAATCAACTCTCAATAACTGTCAAAGTATTCATCATTCATCTAGTTTGACAGTTATTGAGAGTTGATTTGAGTTAATGAGTTATTCATTTGAGTTAGTGTGGACCAGTGACGTCACTGGTCCACACTAACTCAAATGAATAACTCATTAACTCAAATCAACTCTCAATAACTGTCAAACTATTCATCATTCATCTAGTTTGACAGTTATTGAGAGTTGATTTGAGTTAATGAGTTATTCATTTGAGTTAGTGTGGACCAGTGACGTCGCTGGTCCACACTAACTCAAATGAATAACTCATTAACTCAAATCAACTCTCAATAACTGTCAAACTATTCATCATTCATCTAGTTTGACAGTTATTGAGAGTTGATTTGAGTTAATGAGTTATTCATTTGAGTTAGTGTGGACCAGTGACATCACTGGTCCACACTAACTCAAATGAATAACTCATTAACTCAAATCAACTCTCAATAACTGTCAAACTATTCATCATTCATCTAGTTTGACAGTTATTGAGAGTTGATTTGAGTTAATGAGTTATTCATTTGAGTTAGTGTGGACCAGTGATGTCACTGGTCCACACTTTAACCCTCAATAACTGTCAAATTAAATGACAGACTTCAAAACCCTTTACAGTTTTCTGATATACTACTGATGTTCTAATGATACAAAGCTGGTTGAAAATGGGCGGAGTGTTCCTTTTGAGGTTTTTTTATTCCTGTTGCAACCACAACGTACGCGTTTCAGCGATAGCCTTCGTCAGCGTTGTGCTGTGTCAGGCACAATTCTGAGGCTTTCTCAGAATTGTTACATTGCTGGTTGAGATTCATTGATGACATTTTTTTCATCTTCACGGGATCTCTCAATGAACTGGAAGAATTCAAGGTATACACTAACTCCAGACTATCCTCTATTTCATTTACTTTAGATCACAGTTTAGAATCAATTTCATTTTTAGATGTTTTGGTGACTAAATCTGAACATCTTATGACCAAGGTATATAGAAAACAAACTGACAGGAACAGCTTCCTGGACTTCTCCAGCTTTCATCCCCCTAGTCTCAAGAAAGGTTTGCCTTACAGCCAGCTTCTGAGAACGAGGAGAATTTGCAGCACTGATAGCACTTTTGAGGAACAAGCCTCTGAACTATGTGAACGGTTCTTAGTTAAAGGGTATGATAACCAAAACCTCAGTAAGAGCTTGCAGAGGGTTAGGGGCCTTAACAGACAGGACCTGCTAACACCAAAAGCCCCCTCTGTAAGGAAGTCCAATATTGTTTGTGCTACTACCTTTTCTCCTGCTTCATTAGACATTAAGAAAACCATTCTCAAACATTGGCACATCCTACACAGTGACCCCCTGGTGGGCCACGTGTTCGAGAAGCCCCCCATTTTTGCACAGAAACGTGCGAGGAACCTGAGAGATGCTCTGGTGAAAGCAGATTGCTACACACGCCCCACACATTTTTTTATCAAACTTACCAACTGGTAATTTTCCTTGTGGAAATTGTATCCAATGTAATGCTATGATCAGAGGGGAATTTTTCACCCACCCCCATTCTGGTAAAAAATACCACATTAATAATAGAATCTCTTGTAAAACTAAATTTGTGGTTTATTTGCTTAAGTTTCCATGTTCCAATATTTATGTGGGTAAGACTCGAAGGGAACTCAAAACTCGTATTTGTGAACACAAGTGTAGCATTAGAAACCGTGATGAGAAGTCGTCTGTGGCTAGACATTTTAATTCTATGGGCCATGATGTGTGTTCACTCAGGTTTCAGGGAATAGAGGTTGTCAGCCCCTTAAAAAGAGGTGGTGATAGGGACCGAGCCTTATTACAAAGAGAGGCGTTTTGGATCCACACACTCCAGTCACAACACCCAAAAGGATTAAATGAAGAGTTACTGTTGGGCTGTTTCCTGTAAAAGCATTTCTTTTTTGGTATTCTGGTTTGTATTTGTGTATATTTGTAGTGTCATTTGTACTTTCTTAAATTTATAGCCTACATAGGCGCCAGTCTGCCTTGTCACTTTGAAGACAACAGAATTGTTTCTTTGACTGTTTTATTATTTTAAATTTATATAAAGTCCAGTCCTTTTTATTTCTCTCCTGCTGTCACTTTGAAGACAACAGGTCGTTTTCTCGAGGCTGTGGTATGTTTCTAATACGAATTATATTATATATATACATTTTTTCTATCTTTGTACTCGTATTAATGCTTGTGTACTATGCTGGGTTACATTCTAGTATATCTCATCGATGCATAACGCACTTTTCGAATGTACATATATATATTATTATACCTTTTTTTTCTACATTAATTGTTTGTACTTCCTGTCTGGCTGTATTTATACGCCCTTTTCCGCCTGACACAGCACAACGCTGACGAAGGCTATCGCTGAAACGCGTACGTTGTGGTTGCAACAGGAATAAAAAACCCTCAAAAGGACTTCTTTGAGTGCTGGCTCCTTCTCTACTGCTTTAAGAAACTCTTGTGCCGTGCACCTAAGACTTTAATTATCCGGTGAGTGTGCGGGCTGATAGCTCCCCAGCTATATCTGCTTCGGAGTGTTCCTTTAACATTTTACAATTCCATATCTGTCAAGACAGACCCAACGGTCTTGACTGGATTTGATTGTGGTTGGTATCATATAATAAGAATGCTGAGTGAGTGTGTGTGTGTGCGTGTGTGCGTGCGTGCGTGCGCGCGCATGTGTATGTGTGAGAGAGCAAAATTGTGTTCGGCCACAGCTATGCCATTTTACGTGCGACCGCGCTGAATCTCTCAGCGAGTGTAAAGAGCGCCCCCTGCAGGTGACCTAAAGGAGCCAGATTATCGGTAATTAGGGCTGATTGTTTGCCGAAAGCGTAGCGCTGCACAAGCTATCCCTTGAATACTTTTCCAGACCTGCGGAGGAACCCTGGAAACTCGTCATGTGCCGACACACAGTGCTAGCGAGCTCGTTGGCCGACTCACCTGGATCAATGGAGTGAAACTGGTGCTGGATGACGGCGATGGCCCCGATGCCCGTCACCACGGCCACGCCCAGCATCTGCAGGCGGATGTCCAGCCACTGCATGGCGGCGTTGCTGAGGAACAGGCAGCGCTGGTTCTGCTCCAGACGCCTCGCGCTCTCCTCCTCGAACCTGACACACACACACACACACACCACACACACACACATACACAACACACACACACACACCACACACACAGTCACTATGAAGCAGAGAGATGCTCACAAGTCATTTTTTTTGACAAGTCCAAGTCAAGTCTCAAGTCTTAGAGCTAGAGTCCAAGTCAAGTCTCAAGTCTCTTATGGATATGAGCGTTCTATCATCTGCTACATGCCATCCGGTCTGCTTAGAACACTGCATAGCTCAAACTAAGGAATTCAAAGCATGTACTGTGTTATCTTGTTTATGATACATTCTTATGACTCTTACAATGTGTGATCTTTATATTTCCCATGCCTGAGGGTGAGCACCTGTAGCATGACTCAATTTCCCCTCATGGATCGATGAAGTTATTCTGATTCTGATTCTAACGGTTTACTATGCAAATAATGCAACTCTTTTGTAAAAAAAAAAAAAAAAAATCCTTAAAGTGTCCCCTTAAAAACATCCATTTTCATGCACACAATAGTGTAAAACCACAGGGAAGGAGCCTCCATGCACCGAAGGGTCTTTCAATACTGCGGTGTAGCACTATGATCCGTAGCGGCTGCTTCCGGGACGCAGGTCGGGGTCTTAATCGGCCTCGGCCGGGTCTACTGGGCGAGGGTGTATGATGTTGACAGACCCGAAACACCTTACAACCCCAGCTAACATCACTGATGACGCGTCCCAGCGCATGCCGAAGTATGTATTTTGAATTGGGACTCCCACAGTGTTAACAGTAGTAGTAACACAGTGGTGTGTTTGATTGACAATCCCTGCATGTGTGTGGTATAATGGTTCATTGTTTTTGGCATTCAATAGACTATCATGAGTCTGATAGCTCGTTACCATATTCTTTGCTAAATAAATGGCGTTAAGTAGCCTACCGCTATTCACATCTGCGCATAAAATAACAGTCAGCCAATGTTTCAACAATAGCCATTTTCACACACAGATCGCGCAAAATTGCAGTTCAAAAGGCCCGCAAAACCGGCAGCCTCGCCACAGAAATTGCTTTCACACACAGCCAAGCAGCACCACCACATTCCCGTCCTGGGGTGTGCTTTCAGGTGACAGCCACCGCTCCCGGATTGAAAGGCGAGCGGAGGCATTTCCACCCAGCTCCTTGCCCAAATGAATATTTTCATAGGTTAGTGTAGCCTAGGCTACTGTATGATGAACAAATTCATTCAAGAACCAAATATCGCTGATGTACGCCAGCCAACGAGGTGCAGCTGCGGTTGTTAAGGATCAAGCTGATAAAGCTGCGCTCGTTAAGGATCAAACTGATAAAACACGAAAGTGTTGTCCACATGCATGGTAACAAGGCTTTCAATATTCATCTGATCGACTTTATGCATCACATGTAGCCTATTAGGCTACAAGGCTAATTCTTATCTTTTGGTTCCAGTTTTTTGTAAAGCAAATGATTCCCATCAAGTAGCCTAATTAGCGTCCCTTCTGAAAGACGACGCCCGCATATCAAACAGCTGCAGTCTGCATAACGTTCGTCGGGGGAATAGTATAGGCTATAAATGCACAGGACTACTATAACGTTAGTAGTTTTTGTAAGGGAATGCACAATTGGCTAGCTAGACAGATTGCAGTTCTGGAGCTGGTTTCCAGAGGGAATATCCTCAGACCAACTCGCCACAGACAGCTATAATCCTCTGAAGCGTATTATTATATCCATTAATTTTACCTAGGCTACTAATGTCAACATCGTTTGAGAATAAAGCCTAACCTACTTACAGGCAGGGAGCATTCCTCCTGGCGCATGATTGTATAGGATACTTTTTGTACTTTGTCTTTCTTGCTGCATGAGGTGATTTCCCCTGTAATTTTTTTATGAATGAGCTGAGCATTCGCACTGTTCCGGCTTGCTGCTCCTACGCTTTCAAGTGGAGGCGGGTTACCTGCTAACCCGGCGCTGAGACTAGGTCGGCTTGGGGGACAAAAGGTCTACAACAATTACCCACCAACGCGCGTTCAGAACTTTCACATCGTAGGCGCGGATCCTATTTTCCGTGCATTTTGCGGCTTTCAAGGCCGGTGTGAAAGCGCCTAATGTTACACCTACTGGAAGCTGTCTGGAATGCAGGCTCTCTGCCCCCCCCCCCCCCCCCTCGTGAAACTAGGTCAACGAGGTCAACGAGTTCACCACGTCTGCTCCCATGGTCTTCTCTGTCTCCAATCCCGGTCAGATCATCATGCATTTAATTCCAGGCTTTTAACCTCTTTTCTCTTCCAGTTGAAAGAGCCTTCTTGTCAGGCCATAATGCTCCATTTCCTGAAAGCCCAGCAGAAAGCTGCGGCAGGTGCCCCTCCCACTTTAATCCACAGCCAATTAATATCCATCCTCTGCCTCCAGGACAGACTTTGATTGGCTTTGGAGCTTAGCTCTTACCCCAAAGGGAGCATTGGAAGGATCTATACCTCACTCAACTCTCACAATCTAGAACCCTTGATACATTTAAAAAATCAATGGGAGGAAGAATTAGATACAGATCTTTCTGAGGATGTATGGGAGTCCATATCAGAAAAAATATTCTCCTCTTCAATTTGTTTAAAACATAAAGTCATACAATTCAAGATTGTACATAGACTGCATTGGTCCAGGGCGAGATTGGCCAAATTTACACCAAACATGGATCCTAATTGTGATCGCTGTCAAACAACCCCAGCCACTTTATCACATATGTTTTGGCTTTGCCCAAAATTAGTAGATTTTTGGCATTCCATATTTAAAAAAAATTCTGAAATACTGGAAATATCCATTGAACCTCTTGCCATAATTGCAATCTTTGGTGTGGTCCCGCGTGATCTCTCCCTCAACCAATGCAGTAAAAAGATGATAGCGTTTGGTACACTTCTGGCTAGAAGACGTGTACTCCTTAAATGGAAAGACAAGTTTCCTCCAACTTTCAATTGACCCAGTGGGTCAGAGATCTTATGTATCATTTAACCCTAGAAGAAATCCGATACGCTACAAGTGGTTGTGCTCTCGACTTTTATACCATCTGGCAGCCAGTCCTGGACCAGGTAGAGAAAATGGACGCTTCAAGCATTTCAAATGTATAGATTTCCCCCCCCCCCCCCTCTCTCATATTTATTTTCATTAATCTGTTTTTGTTTTTGTTGTATGACATGATGTATGTGGTGTAATAGGCTAGGGGTTCTCGTGGGATGGGTTTTTGTTTAAAAGTGTCAAGTGTATTTAAATCTGTATTTTGTATTTTGTATGATATACCGGAAACGAATAAAAAAACTGAACAAAAAAAAAGACTTTGATTGGCTATGTTCGCTGAAACGCCTGCTGCCTGCGCCCAAAGCAGGCTGGGACAGGAGCACACAGACGCTGCTGCAGACAGTGCTGCACTGCTGTGCTGACACCGACACGCACAGAGATACTGACACTGCAGACTACCCAGGCAACATTGTGCGAGTGTGCAATTATTATTTTATAATGATTTCGTATTATCCAGTTCATTTACACTATGTCGTTTAATCCATATTAAGTAGCATGTGAGGTGGATCTTCTTCTCCCTCGGTAGAGGGAGGGCGGCGGCGCTCCAGCGCCCTCTAGTGACCAGCCGCCACGGCTACTTACCCTGGTTGAGGATATTTACTCCACAGCTTTCCACCACCAAACAGCTGTCAGTAAATCAACTATACCAGGGGTGGGCAACTATTTTTCATGGGGGGCCACATGAGAAACCCAGACTGTTGCCGGGGGCCGAACAAATATTGTCATGCCGTAACCCATGGATGGGCAACTTTGATGATAGAGAGGGCCACAAAAAAAATTCCTCGCTACCAGATTTTGCTGAGGGCTGAACGGCGCCACCGTGAAAAATTTGGAAAATTTGAAGCCAGGTTTAGAGGAATAACTCATTTTAAATTAACAATTGTGATGTCATTATTCAGTCTTAACCACCAATATTTGATCCTTTTCCTCACTCACTCCTATGTCACCACCTGCTCTCCCTGCAGGGCTTGAAATTAACTTTTTTGACCACCTGCCACATGGCTGCTAGATTTTAAAGTTACCAGCCAATTAGAATTTCCACTAGCCTAAATGTTTTTCTTGAAATATACCAGAATATGAGTGGGTTAATTTAAGCATTTAAGTATCAGTAAGTGTCCCGGGATTCTCAAAGCCTGTGTTGAGGGTCACACAAGAACAAAAATGCACTCTTGAAGCTAAAAAAAATCCAAAACCAACAAGCTAATTATTTAAATTTCTACTTCAATGTAGAACAGTCAATTCTTACACATGAGATTACTTTTAGCCTTTTAGTCATAAATATTATTGAAAGATATTCCATATTCCAGACTGAAATGCTATAACAGAAGAGTATTGCCCAGAATGACATGAACATTTGGACACTTATTCAGCGGGTATATTGCATGTTGCGTTCAAGTACATTGTGGGAAAAAAAAAAAAAAAAAAAAAAAATTTTTTTTTTTTTTTTTTGCAATTCCATCGCGGGCCGCACAGGGGGCGCCCGCGGGCCGCATACGGCCCGCGGGCCGTATGTTGCCCATGTATGAACTATACTGTACTTTCAGCAAAACACTACAGGGCCATTAAGCCATCTATGAACTTTATCAAACTCTAGTGGTGATAAGTAGGAATTGCAACAACATCGATAGAATTTATCTCGCACCCCCCCCCCCCACTCCCCACTCAGTGATGGTAGCTGTATAGGTTGAGGCCACGTCTCGTCATAGACAGTCCGCATGTGTGGGAACGCCCACAAAATGTTAAACGGCTGGCGCGCGAGTGGGGTAAAACCGCCCATATTATCTCATGGGCTGACTCACCAAAAGACGGTGCTGCGGCTCTACACTACAGGCTTGGGGGTTCTAGAGCAGAACACAAGACGTCTGCTCAGATGTGCGTTTACTGCGGTGGTTAAATCCCCCGATCGTGTCTGCCTGGGCTGGGCTATCAGCTAAATTCTAACTTTGCTGAATGGATAGAACGGGGGAATTTACCCCACCCTGACCCCACCCCCCAGGCTAACCCAGCGTCTATTGTGGGCGTTCCCAGAGCCTGTATGGGCGTTCCCAGAGCCTGTATGGGCGTTCCCAGACATGCATCTCTATCTGAGTTTTTCGTCCAACATCCTACAAGCCAGAAAGTGAGTTTTGGAAGGCAGAAATGTAAGCAGACACACTTATTTCTTCAAATCTTTCCAAACCTTCACCCGACTGACAGTGTACAGTATATCAGCCTCTCCCGCAAATAATAAAAAAGTGGGTAAACTGAGCTTGTGTGGGTCGACGACTCTCTCACACCACCGATCCCCAGAAACTGTGTGTCAAACACGGCGCGGCCTCTGACCTGGCGGCGCTGCGGCTCGCCCGGACGGTACCGAGCCCGCTCAGCGTCTCCGAGAAGTGGGCGTAGACGGGCGACAGGGTGAGGCTGCACAGGCGCTTCAGCTCGCGGGACGTGTGGCGGTAGAAGCGCTGCGTGCGGTGGTAGAGCAGGCCCAGGGGCAGCAGGGGCACTAGGACCCAGGGCAGGCCGTAGCTCATCACCACCAGCGTGCCCAGCAGGCCGAAGACGTTGGCCAGCAGGATGTTGAGCACGAAGGGCAGGCTGTCGTCCACGCTGTACAGGTCCGAGGAGAAGCGGTTGAGGATGCGGCCCAGCGGCGTCAGGTCAAAGAAGCTCATCGTCGCCTGAGGGCCGAGGAAGTGGGGGAGGGAAGAAGACGGACCACATTGCATTCAAGTAGCGATAGGATTCTCTTTTTTTTTCCCACACATAGCAGCATAGACTGGTTTTTGTAACGCAGCTGCACGCTCAATAAAAAGTCACCTGGGCAGATAACACTTATGACATCATCACTCACCCAGCCAGGCTGCTGTACAGCAAAAAAAAAAAAAAAAAAAAAAACACCCAGACAGGCTGCACAGTACAGCAGCCTGTCTGGGTGAGTGATGTCACTGGTGTTATCTGCCCAGATTACTTTTTATTGAGCATGTGTGTTAGAATGCCACCTTTTTCAACATATTTCTGCCCTGTGGGCATGTTGCAATTTATCTTTTTTTTTTTTTTTTATTAATTAATTATTTATTTAGGGGAGGTGGGGTATTTTCATAGGAATCTTCAGCCCAAAATGTAAATTTTATTTTTATTTAAACCTGCACACTATTTAAAGGAACATGGCAACATTTTGGGAGATTATGCTAGTGAGCTTACTGCAGCATACCCTGGTGCAGTGATGTCACACAGTGACGTCACACAGCGCCTCAAAAGCACTTCCATCAACAAAACAAAAGGGACAAGAAGAACGATAGCGCAGGCGCTGTGTGACATCATCGGTCCCCCCCCCCCCCACCCCGCCCCCTTTCTTTTGGATGGAAGTAACGTTAGTTGCCATGGTGCTTTTGAGGCACTGTCTGACATCACTGCGTCAGGCGGCCATGTTTGGAAAGTAGTTCCGGCTATGTATTCACTTTGATTATTATTTCATAGCGTGGTGAGCACACGAGTCACAACATGTACATAGAGTGGAGGGGCGCATCGCACTTTATACTTTATACTGCACACAGAGAAGAGAAAGGTATCTATAATCTCCTCTTACTATCGGGAATCCTTATAGAAAAGGGAGTCAGTGGGGTTCTGCACGCTTTGGTCACGTTTTCGGTTACACTCGGGCAATTGTGATGTCGCTGATGATGTCACTATGATGAGATGCCTAATTTCCCCAAATGTTTAAAGAGATACTCGACACTTTTTCCACTTTTACCAAGTCTGCGTCAGATTTGGTCAGTTTTTCAAAAAAGGCTGGGGAGTTTTCAGGCTTTCGAATCCGCCCACTCCACATTTGGATAGGATGAGCTTTTGTGGGGCGGGCAAATTTCAGAACCAATGGCAGAGCTCTGTGCATTTCCTGCTCGCCGCATGTGTAGCTTCAGTTAAAGCCAGCTAGCGCTGTGAAGGGATCTGCTGGTGATGTTTCTCTCTTCCACCACCCCCTCGCTTCTCCTGTTCTCCTGTCCAACCCTCGCGTCACCAGGCTCTCTCAGTCCAAACACCAGCATACCGTTTTACTTCGTCGAACCAAACGGTTCAGCTAACGCTATAATCGGGAGAGACCGTAGAACATTTCACTCCGACCAAAACATTTCACTCCGACTCATTAACTCAAATCAACTCTCAATAACTGTCAAACTAGTCATCATTCATCTAGTTTGACAGTTATTGAGAGTTGATTTGAGTTAATGAGTTATTAATTTGAGTTAGTGTGGACCAGTGATGTCACCGGTCCACACTTTAACACTCAATAACTGTCAAATTAAATGACAGACTTCAAAACCGTTTACAGTTTGCTGATATACTACTGATGTTCTAATGATACAAAGCTGGTTGAAAATGGGCGGAGTGTTCCTTTAATAGCAGACATCAGCTGATTCAATTTAAAGTCGCTCACCGTCTCCACTACTCTAAGCAGAAATTACACAAGATCTATCCTACTATCTCACCACTGTGTGAAAGATGTCAAGTGTCGGAGGGGACACTGTCTCATGCCTTCTGGTTCTGCCCTTCACTGACGGGATTCTGGGCCAGAATATTTGACTGGTACTCTAAGGCCTCTACGGGGTGGCCCTTCAGCCGGAGGCAGAACTCGCCATCTTCGGCTGCTCAGAGTCCTCTCTGAACTTTCCTACAGCTGTGCAACAGTCTCTGACACTGGGGACAACCGTTGCCAAAAAACAAATTCTGAAGGAATGGAAATCTCCCTCTCCACCCTCTTTCCAATTGTGGTTGACGGACATGACCTCTGTTATACGCATGGAGAGACTTAGGTTCCTGAGAACCAATGCACTTGGCAGGTTTATAACTATCTGGGACCCGTTTTTGGTCTACCTCAACGAGGCTAGGGGTGACGGGTGACTCGCCCGGCTGGCTTCCCACAGACCCCTTGAGTGAAATCCCAAGTATATCGTTTACAAGAACATAAGCACCTTAGGTGGCTGGCGGCACCACTTTGTAATGTTGATTATATTTTTTGTTTTGTTTTTTGTTTTGTCTTTCCTTTTTTTCCTGTGTCTGAGCTTGTTTGTCTGTTTTGTCTTGTTTGTGTTCTATAAAAATTTAAAATATGAAAATAAAATATAATTTTTAATATATTTTCTTTAAATACGCATTTTTTTAACGTTTTGGTCCCAGTGAGATGTTATGCCATCTCCCCTGTTTCTAAATATATCTGTACCGTTTGGTTTGAACCAGTAACATTTTTTATAAGCATTTTACGAAATGTGTATGGGAAAATAAATGGCAGATGAAAATCTCTGGTTCAGTGCTGAAGCAGGAAGTAGGCGGTCACTTTGCCTCTCTATAGACCAAATCACCGTGACGTCACCATGTAAACAAATTTACTTCCGGGTACCACTTGGGGAAGGCGGCAGGTTTAAATGTGCGTGTTGTCAAATAAATGCTGTCAAACCCTCTCGTTGTTTTCAGCCGACTACTTTCAATTTAAATGGTTAAACGGTTGGTAAACATGCTTGTCCGACGTATCTAGCCTTTCTTCTGTGTTTGTTTTATGTAGTGTTAGCTAGCTAATAACGTTTGTTTGTCTGTCAAACTCGCTGTTTTTTTGCAGTCGTTAACGTTACAGAGTAACCTCGCGTCACTAGGCTCTTCTCGGCGAGCCTGGTACAGACAGAGATACTGACGCCACGTCAATTTAATTTAGCTTCAAGTCTACTCTAGTCTTGTCCAACAGGTAAATTAGCTAGTCTGGTCTCCACTAACGTTAGTGAAAGTGTTGTTATGAATGATATTAAACAACAACACAACACGGACGAACCATTTTTGTCTTCTTTGTCTGTTTTTGTCTTCAAAACGTCAGTTTGTGCCGTTCACCGCCATTATAATGTGTGGACCCAGGGGTACCCGGAAGTAAATGTAAACATCCCGGTGATTTGGTCTATTGTTTGGATATTACCCAGAAGGCTTTGAGGCGGCTAACTTTTGACAAGAAAACCATCAAATCTGGCTAGAAAGTTAGATAGAAATAATACTTATTTGTAACACAAAATGCAATTCAGGAATATTTTAACTCATTGAGTGCCAGCCACTTTTGGAAAACGGATGCTCCGTGCCAGCCCTTTCAGAGCGTTTTCAGTGATTTCTCGAGGCCCACAGAATATTGTGTGATATTACTATGTAAACACCGAACACGCCCAAAGAACGATGAGACTCTATTGTATCATCAGCAAAAAAAAGTTTATTGATATCATTTTCCGTTCTTTAGTTATCAGCAGTAGAAGATAGGTTGTTTTCACCAAAAACAGACGTTTCAAACTAGAAGCTGAGATAATGAGCCTTTTGTGAAATGAAGCATTTCAAGCACATCACTGACTCTGAAGCTAATATTTTCTGATGTAGTGACATGGTGTAGTTGTGTGGTGCCCTGCGTGCCCCACCCCCCTCAACTGCAAACTCCTCCTCCGTGGGAGTGTCTCTGGTGGCTCTGCTCGAATCTCTGCTACCTGCGTCAGACGACGAATCTCTGCATGGAGCTGGGATAAACTCATCCCCACACCAACACACAGCTTGCATGCCGGAGCTGGGAGAAACTCACCCCCACACCAACACACAGCCTGCATGCCGGCGGAGCTGGGAGAAACTCATCCCCACACTAACACACAGCCTAACACGCGTCTATTTTCGGAGCGCTCCGTTTTTGTGCGCCGGCTCCCAGCGCGACACCGAAAAGCCAAACCGGACTGCTGAGAATGGTTTGGCCCTTTGGCGTCGGGTGCTGCTTTTCTGGCGGCTAATCGTGTGGAGAAACTATGCAGCAGAGACAGAGGGGCTCAGTTGTGGGAGCGGATTGACTGCTGTTCGCAGCTAATGTTAGCTCCAGCCAGAGCAATCTATACGGCTCTGGCTCCAGCATCGGTTTCCGTTTCATCACGGGGCTTCTTCTGCTGTTTTTCCTCACCTTTCTCTAATCTGGAGAGCACTGTCGCCACCTAATGGGTCCGTAAAATAGCTTGTACACCTTCAACATCCACCATATTTTTACAGGAGATGCATCAGGCTTTGATCCACGTCCCACCGTCAAAAAACGCAATTGACGTCTTTAGACGTCATTGGCACTCTACATTACTATTTGAATTGACGTCTTTAGACGTCATTGGCACTCTTAACTCATTGAGTTGCCTCGGCTATGCATACCAGAGGGGAGGCGGCCATCAGCGCCTGACTGGCCGGGAGAGAGTGCTTCCAAGTCGGACTGATAATATAAACATCATTTGAGCTTATGGGTGCTTGCAGTCAGGCCACTCACTGAACAGCAGGCCAGACGCCGCCTACTGGTTTACTAGTGGTTTTATTATTTTATTAGTTAGTCTGAAGTAATAATTACACTTCAGGGTTAAAGTGGGTGCATCTCATTGTAAAATTGGACTTCAATGGCCCAAATCTGGCTTCAAACGGCCCAAATTGGGCTTCAAACGGCCCAAATTTCACACGCGTCGGCCCATATCGGCCTGGCCTGCTTGGTATCTAATGCCCGGCCTGAATTATGATCCCAGTCCGCCCCTGTTTTTAACTATATCGCCCAGCCCTACTCATGATATAATATACAGTCTCTAGTGTATGATTCAACTTTTCCCATGTTCTAATCTAGTGTAAAAAAGCAAACAAACGGAAAAAATAAAAGAAAAAAATAAACAAAAATCGCAATAAATCGTAATATCGAATCGCAATAATCGTAGAATCGCAATACTTAAGAATCGCAATATAAATCGAATCGGCACCCAAGAATCGTGATAGTATCGAATCGGGAGATAAGTGAATTGCCACAGCCCTAGTGTATGATGTTGTCAGACCCGAAACACCCCACGACCCCAGTCAACATCACTGATGACGCGTCCCAGCGCATGCTGTAGCATGCATATCGAAACCGTCACAGATCAAGAGCTCAGCCAATAGAAAGGGAGGAAAATTGGGAGTCTACAGCTGGCCTTTTTGGGTTGCATGGAACTGCATGGGTATGTGAGAAGAGATGAGGAATGACTCAGATTTACAGTAAATGTCAGGACTTTGACCTGGATTCCTCGAGAACACAGCTCATTTCCAATATATATATTGATTTACAGCAGAAAAAAGTGGAAAACGTGCTGAGTATCTCTTTAAGCACCCTGTCCAGCAGTGTGTTGTAGATAACTCACCTTAAGCACTCTGTCCAGCAGTGTGTTGTAGATAACTCACCTTAAGCACACTGTCCAGCAGTGTGTTGTAGATAACTCACCTTAAAGGAGAACTTACCTCCAAAACACTTTTTTTCAGCTTTTAACCAATATATATGACTTTGGGGGTGATGTGTGAAGAATTCTGGTCAGAATTTCCACATTTGACACCAAACTGTTGCCATTTTACCATTTGTATCATTTTTCAGCAGCATAACTGGCATAAGCGCCCTCTAAGGGTCGAACACTGCTTTTTTTTTTTTTCTCAAATGAATGGGATATTTGACACGTCGTGACATCACGGTGACCCAAAGACTATGGGATTTCAAGAAAATTACTCCCCTACCCCCCCTGTACCCTTTCGGCTCCTCAGAACTCCAAGCCTATTCTTATTGAAGTTTGCTCTTAAAATACTGAACCAAACGTCGTCAAAGTTGGCACATGTCTTAATTATAGTTAGTTTCCCGCTGAATGTGTCACTACTTTATTAATATCTTACCTGGATAAGCTCGAATGATGATGTTTATATTATCAGTCCGAGTTGGAAGCACTGTCTCAAGCCCAGGCAGGTGGGAGCGGGCAGGAAAGAGTCGTACTGTAACCTCATGGACGAGCCTCAAGCTCCGGGGGCGCGCGGCCGCGCGCAGCAGCAGCTGGGCTCTCTGTGCTCTGAGAGCAGAGAGAGCAGTCTGATATTTCCGCAAACAAATAGCGTCGCAGTTTAGCGCACATGTAAAATATAACGCTATACTACGACGTGACAACGTGACAAAGCTGGTCTAAACACATCGGCTACTATAATAACGTCACTGTGTACAAGCAACGCCAACTTTTCAGGAAATGTCAGCAGAGCAGAGCGACTGGGGACTGGGGGGGGGGGGGGGGTTGACTCGCTGTGTGTGTGTTTTGCTATGCGGAATGGATTTGATCAGGCAAGTAGCTCCTGTGCTCTTAAAATACTGAACACCACGTTGTCATATTTGACATATGTCTTCATTGTAGACAGTTTATCGCTGAATGTGTCATTACATTATAAATATCTTACCTGAATAAGCTCAAATGCTGTTAGAGGAGTATCACACCGAGTCTGGAGCCCTTTCTACCGGCCACGCAGCAGCTCGTAGGCACCCTGCCTTTTAGAGCGCGAGCACGAGCTGCTGTGTGCTCAGGCAGCGGGGACGCGCGGGCGGACCTCTTCACATGGAGGTCTGACACTGCCCGGCTGCGCTGCAGTAACTTTTAACAAGAATCACGAAAAGCCCCAAAACGCAAATTAAAAACGGATTTCATTGCGCGGTTTATCTCTAGTTAGACGAGGGAATTAGGTGGAGAAATCTCGCATTGTGTTACCCCAGAGCGAGAGGTTTGTCCTATTGTGGGTGTGCTGCTGTTAACGAGCCCATGTCACTTTGCTCTCGTAACGTAATTTGACACCCTGCCATAGAGATACATGCAGAAAAATAATTAAATTTCTAGTTCGCCACTGAATTACCAAATTGATATAACTTTCAACCATTTTCAGATTTTCTGTTTCCATACAGACCAACAGCGTTGGCTAGTTGTTGATATTTATAAAGATATTGCCCCTATCAAATAAATTATTTTTGAGGCAGTAGGCAAACTGTAATGGCGTCGATTTCCGAAAAAGAATCTTGACTTTAACACAGCCAAAGAGTCCAGTATAGACAAGAGCATATGTCATTTCTTGGTTTTTTCCATAGGTATTTTCAAATCACTGTTCTGATACATATCTAGGGGGTTAGTCCCCCTTTAAGCACCCTGTCCAGCAGTGTGTTGTGGATGACTCACCTTAAGCACCCTGTCCAGCAGTGTGTTGTGGATGACTCACCTTAAGCACTCTGTCCAGCAGTGTGTTGTGGATGACTCACCTTAAGCACCCTGTCCAGCAGTGTGTTGTGGATGACTCACCTTAAGCACTCTGTCCAGCAGTGTGTTGTGGATGACTCACCTTAAGTACCCTGTCCAGCAGTGTGTTGTGGATGACTCACCTTAAGCACACTGTCCAGCAGTGTGTTGTGGATGACTCACCTTAAGCACACTGTCCAGCAGTGTGTTGTGGATGACTCACCTTAAGCACCCTGTCCAGCAGTGTGTTGTGGATAACTCACCTTAAGCACCCTGTCCAGCAGTGTGTTGTGGATGACTCACCTTAAGCACACTGTCCAGCAGTGTGTTGTGGATGACTCACCTTAAGCACACTGTCCAGCAGTGTGTTGTGGATGACTCACCTTAAGCACACTGTCCAGCAGTGTGTTGTGGATGACTCACCTTAAAGGAGGACTTACCCCCTAGATATGTATTAGAACAGTGATTTGAAAATACCTATGGAAAAAACCAAGAAATGACATATGCTCTTGTCTATACTGGACTCTTTGGCTGTGTTGAAGTCCAGATTTTTTTTCGGAAATCGACGCCATTACAGTTTGCCTATTGCCTCAAAAATAATTTATTTGAGAGGGGCCATATCTGTATAAATATCAACAATTAGCCAACGCTGGTGGCCTGTATGGAAAGAGCTTTGCTCAAAATGGTTGAAAGTTATATCAATTTGGTAATTCAGTGGCGAACTAGAAATTTAATTATTTTTCTGCATGTAACTCTATGGCAGTGTGTTGAACTACGTTACGAGAGCAAAGTGGCATGGGCTCGTTACAGCAGCACACCGCACAATACGACAAACCCCCCGTTCTGGGGTAACACAATGCGAGATTTCTCTACGTCATTCCCTCGTCCAAGTTGCCATATAGTCCCTTTTTCATTTTAGTTTGGGGGCTTTTCGTGATTGTTGTTAAAAGTTGTGCAAAAGTTTTTTCCTCTCAGCGCAGTGCAGGCTGCCTGCGCCTCCTCCCTCCTGCCAGACCCCGGCTGGCGAAACAGCCTGTTGCATGCATGGGGCGCTTGTAACCTCACGGAGCAACAAACAAACAGACAGAAATAGCTGGTGTGCGATTTAGAGAATACAGTCTGAGATTGGGTACAGGATTGAGGGAATCCCGCATCTGTTTGCGAAGGTGCGACTGGACAGGACGCTTTTCACAGACGGGCACAGTAGTCGGAGCGAGGCGAGTGTCTCTCAGGGCTACTCAGGGCAGAGCTGCAGATCTCTCCTTCTCCTCCGTGCATTCAGTCTGTCCAAAATCATTACCGATATAATCTCAGTAGGAGGGATGCAGGGAAATGATAGTAGCCGATGTGTTTAGAGAAGCTTTGTCACGTTGTCACGTCGTAGTATAGCGTTATATTTTACATGTGCGCTAAACTGCGACCATATTTGTTTGCGGAAATATCAGACTGCTCTCTCTACTCTCAGATCACAGAGAGCTCTGCTCTGCTGCGCGCGCCCGCGGAGCTTGGAGCTAGTGCATGAGGTTTACAGTAGGACTCTCTCCCGCCTGCCTGGGCTTGAGACAGTGCTTCCAACTCGGACTGATAATATAAACATCATCATTCAAGCTTATTCAGGTAAGATATTAATAAAGTAGTGACACATTCAGCGGGAAACTAACTATAATTAAGACATGTGCCAACTTTGACAACGTTTGGTTCAGTATTTTAAGAGCAAACTTCAATAAGAATAGGCTTGGAGTTCTGAGGAGCTGAAAGGGTACAGGGGGGGTAGGGGAGTAATTATCTTGAAATCCCATAGTCTTTGGTTCACCATGACGTCATGACGTGTCAAATATCCCATTCATTTGAGAAAAAAAAAAAAAGCAGTCTTTGACCCTAAGAGGGCGCTTATGCCAGATATGCTGCTGAAAAATGATACAAATGGTAAAATGGCAACAGTTTGGTGTCAAATGTGGAAATTCTGACCAGAATTCTTCACACATCACCCCCAAAGTCATATATATTGGTTAAAAGCTGAAAAAAAGTGTTTTGGAGGTAAGTCCTCCTTTAAGCACCCTGTCCAGCAGTGTGTTGTGGATGACTCACCTTAAGCACCCTGTCCAGCAGTGTGTTGTGGATGACTCACCTTAAGCACCCTGTCCAGCAGTGTGTTGTGGATGACTCACCTTAAGCACCCTGTCCAGCAGTGTGTTGTAGATAACTCACCTTAAGCACTCTGTCCAGCAGTGTGTTGTGGATGACTCACCTTAAGCACCCTGTCCAGCAGTGTGTTGTGGATGACTCACCTTAAGCACTCTGTCCAGCAGTGTGTTGTGGATGACTCACCTTAAGCACCCTGTCCAGCAGTGTGTTGTGGATGACTCACCTTAAGCACCCTGTCCAGCAGTGTGTTGTGGATGACTCACCTTAAGCACACTGTCCAGCAGTGTGTTGTGGATGACTCACCTTAAGCACCCTGTCCAGCAGTGTGTTGTGGATGACTCACCTTAAGCACTCTGTCCAGCAGTGTGTTGTGGATGACTCACCTTAAGCACCCTGTCCAGCAGTGTGTTGTGGATAACTCACCTTAAGCACCCTGTCCAGCAGTGTGTTGTGGATGACTCACCTTAAGCACACTGTCCAGCAGTGTGTTGTGGATGACTCACCTTAAGCACTCTGTCCAGCAGTGTGTTGTGGATAACTCACCTTAAGCACCCTGTCCAGCAGTGTGTTGTGGATGACTCACCTTAAGCACCCTGTCCAGCAGTGTGTTGTGGATGACTCACCTTAAGCACCCTGTCCAGCAGTGTGTTGTGGATGACTCACCTTAAGCACCCTGTCCAGCAGTGTGTTGTGGATGACTGTGGCGGCGCAGATGGCTCCGTAGGCGAACAGGAAGGCTCGGCCGGCGGTGAAGACGGTGTTGGCCGCGGCGACGGAGCCGTACACCGTCAGGTAGAACTTCACCTCCGAGCTCACGTTGCCTAAAGAGGACGACTGCACCGAGCACAATGCAGACCTGGGGGGGGGGGGGGTCCGCATGAAAGGTTTATTAGTTAAAAGGTTGCAGGAAGACGATGAAAGGTAACGTAATTCAATGTAACATAAATAGTCAAGTTTATTTTTCATTTGTCAAGTTTATTGTGTATAGCCCTAATTCACAAGCATGTCTCAGAGGACTTCATAGAGAATGTGTCTAGCTAAATCTAGCTGACACAACAGTAACAATTACAGTACATGATCCTCATAAATCGCAGTGATGATTTCTTCTAACCATACATTTGTGATGCCATTTTTTATCCCAAAATATCATCCATTATGACTGATTCTAAAGGTATGTGCACTTTTTGGCCTGCATTTTTCCCATAGCACTTTAATCCAATGTGCTTTACAATGAGTAGGTACATTCACCCGTTCACCCGTTCACACACACACACACATTCATACACTCTCTCCTCCCCCACATTCCCCTGTTCCCTCCCCTCCTCCCCCACATTCCCCTGTTCCCTGTTTTCACTGTCCCTTGTGACTATTCATGACCATATCGCCCAGCCACAGTATATTCTACCTGTTCTGCTCTCTCTCCTCTTCCCGCTCCCACCTAGGGGTGTCAAAAATAATCGATTATAAGATGCATCGCGATGCGGACGTGCACGATTCTGCATCGATTAACAAATATCAAAAATCGATTATTAAAAGATTTTTTTATTTTTTTTATTTTTTTTAATTTTTTATAATCAAATAAAATAGAATGTAAGTACATGCAGTTGTTTATTTTAATTATGGATCATAATACAATGCAATTCCAAATGCACTTTTATTTTAAAAGTAGCCACACAGTGAGAAAAAATAAATCATGTATTGCGGAAAAAGTGATGCATCAATTTAAGATGCATCGCGATGCATCGTGATGCATCGTTTAATCGAATCGAATCGAATCGTTGACAGATGAATCGTAATCGAATCGAATCGTGAGGCCAGTGAAGATTCACAGCCCTACTCCCACCGCCCCCACATTCCCCGCCCCCTCCCCACCTCCTCCCTTTCCCCGCTCTCCCTCCCCCCTACACTGATGGCTTTTATCTAAAGCACTTTACAATGTGTAGGTACATTCACCCATTCACACACACAGGGTGCTGATGCAGCCATCGGGAGCAATTTGGAGTTCAGTATCTTGGCCAAGGACACTTGGACATGCAGAGGAGGCGGGGATCGAACCACCGACCTCTTTTATCCAAAGCCATTAGTGGACGACCCACTCTACCTCCTGAGCTACAGCCGCCCACATTTGCTTTTTAAAATGTCCTGAAGAACAAATAAGAAAATTCAGGCTGTCACAAATCTTCCTGATATCAGTTCAAAATAGTTTCCATTTTGATATTTTTTACAACTAGGCATCTTGTGCACTACGCACGCTCGATTCCTAGGCTGGGTCGCTGCGCGGGCTCGCATATGCAGCACGGCCGCAGTTCGGCTGTTGTGTGGCCTCGCCTGCCCTATATGTGCACGTGCAATGTCTCTCCCTCACTCTGACATCATCAATGATGTCACAATGCCTATGTATGACATCACTCATGACATCATCACTGAACTATAGCCTTGTGTGAGTGAATTTATGACATCACTAATGATGTCATCAGTGAATTTCATCACTGAACTATTCACCTTATTCACCACGCCCACTTTTTCTCTCTTCCGCGTTCAACGCAAACGTATTTGTTCTTCCGGTTCAGCGCTAGTTGCCTTCTGTGGCTAATATTAGCCGCTAGTTAGTTATGTTATATGGCAGTAAAATGCCACTGAATGACCAAATTCGATTGATATAACTTTTAACCATTTCGAGTAACACTGTTTCCATACGGATCACCAGCGTTAGTTTGTTGTTTATAACGTGGCTATATTCATAACGTTTCTATCTCGGATGCGTTATTTCGAATCGCACATAGGTGACGGCTGGTGCAACCTATGTGGGTTTCAGGACGAAACAGCCTCGACTCCACTAACGTCATCTTTAGAGCACAATATTCCTGGAATGCAAGTTTAACTAAACAGTTACATGTCCTCTGCATTCTACTTAAAATTAAGATATTACGGGTTGTTTTATTTTGTATGTTACATACGTATTGGCCAAGATATGTTAGTTTATGGGGGAGTAATTTTGCCACTTTAGGAGGGGAGTGTGCGCGGCCATTTTGCCTGCGGGGTTTTTGGCAAGTCAAAACGGAAATACTATTACGAAATGACGTAATGCGGAAGCGTCCATGTGTGGGCAAAGAATAAGGTGAATAGCCTTGTGTGTGTGTGTGAGTGAATTTATAACATCACTAATGATGTCATCAGTGAATTTATGACATCACTAATGATGGTGGGACAGACAGAGAAACAGACAGACAGACAGACAGAGCCCTAGCTCCCTGTGATAGTGAATATATAGTGCTGGTTTGGTTTGATCATGCCATTCAACCTTCGCATTGCCGAGTTCATCAAACACGATATCAGTCGACTAGAAGCTTTATTGATCCGTCAACTCACATTAGTCCTCCAGGTGAGAAGAGCAGCAGGTGGGGTGAGCTGTAGGCAGCGGGGGAGGAACCGTTTGTCCAGGTGGAACCGTTGATTTTCAGCTCCGAGATCCAGTGGGACAGCCACCAGTCGGACACGTTCTTAGAGGCTGAATCAGAGAGAAACACAACAGCAGTTTGCCCAAACTGGTAAGCTCCACCCTATTTGGATTTAAAACAGTAAAACCCTCTAAGACGATGTTTCTGCCTTATTAGATGTTATTTTGTGGGTTTACGTTTTTGTGAGTTTTTTGTCTGTTGAAGAAAAAAATCAATAAAAATATTTGAATAATAATAGATGTTATTTTGTGAAGTGTGAATCCTGCATAGTAGTAGATAAAGCAGACTAGAGTCACATGACTTGGACTTGAGTCACAGTTAGTTGCTTGAGGCTTGGCTTGATGCACAAAGAGAAGGTTTGAGACCTGACTTGGCCCGACTTGGTTTTTGCTGACTGGGGATTTGACTTTGACTTGTACTTTGATGACTTGAAAAAGCTTCTAAAGCCTTGACTTTAGATCTTGTGTTTGTATAAATGACTTAGATTGAAAGTGATGAGATTTGTTCAAGCAGATGACTCAATTTAAATGTTCCCGTTTTCCAAGTCGTCTGCATGGAGGATGAGACGAGCGAAATCACAGAGAACACAAACAGTACAGTACAACAGAGACCTTGTCAGAGAACTATGAGGGCAGTGTTTAAAAAAAGCCTTCATTAATCGTAATCAAGGTAAAAAGTTTTAAAATAATCGTGATATTGATTTTAAGTCATATCACCCAGCCCTATAGTCCTAGATATTTCGTTTTCTTCAAGATATTAAACTGATACTGGACTCTTGATTTGTTCTGACTTGACTTATCCTACATTTAGACTTGAGCCTCGAGACTTGACGTTGAGACTGACTTGGGACTAGAGCGAAGTTGACTTGGACACACAGGTCATCGTTGTAAATGAGAACTGGTTCTGAAATCTGAACTGATTTTTAACCGCTTAGATAAAATAAGAACAAATAAATACGAGTGGCATGTAGGTCTCATGCCTTGGGGATCTGATTTTGTACCTCATGTGTTCCAGATCAGAATTGAACAAAATGCAACTCCATGTAACTTTTTCCGTTCACACTGATTAGAATCGGCAGATGTAAGCCGAAAAATAACTTTCAGTTCCAGTGTAAGTGCAGCCTAAAGGCACTCTGGATGGCACAGTCTTTCAATCCCCGCCTAAAGACCCATCAGTTCTCCGTTGCCTTCTGTTACGCCCCCATCCACCCATCCTTCTGTGTCTCTTACGTTTGTCTGTTGTCTCACTAACGCCACCCCTCACTGGATAGTGTTAAGTGACTTTGAGTCCTAGAGAAGCGCTATATAAGTTCCATGTATTATTATTATTATTATCCAGACAGTGTTAGACAGAGCATGATGAACTGATCCTAACCTTGCATGAGGAGGAGACACATGAGGACGGAGACAGCCAGCGCTCGGCCCACAGCCACCCAGTAGGCGTGGTACACCCTCCAGGCCAGCCCGCCCGTCTGCTTCTGCTCCGCCCCCGACAGCTCAGGCTCCTCCTCCACACACCGCTCAGTGGACGGACCAGGCTCCTCCTCCTGCTCAACGCCACCTGGTTCAGATCAAATCATGTTTGTCAGACTTTAGCTGTGTTCGAAACCGTTCCCTATGACAGAAAAGTCTGGCATTGGCTCAGCATCCAATACTGAGCTAATGCCAGACTGAAAGGAGGATTGGAGAATCCCCCCGATAATTCCCCCCAATATTTTGATTTCCAGAGCCATGTTTAAATGAAAACAAAGAGTCTTGGTTTTTACGGTCTTTTTCCACAGCTATGGAGAAACGGAGAAGTAGGGCTGCAACTAACGATTATTTTGATAATCGATTAATCGGTTGATTATTTGTTCGATTAATCGATTAATCGGATTAAAAAATGCACTGATATTGTTTCCATCCGTTTATTGAAAAACAACTTTTTTTTGTTAAACAAAAACTCACCGGGCTTTGCTACATCAAATAGCTTTGACAGGGCATGAACGAATACAAAATACATACAAATGTATGGTGTAAGTGCAAAAGATATCTTCATATCTTCTTAAATAAAGTGCTTTAACGCAGTGGTTCTCAACTGGTGTAGCCTCAGGACCCACTATTTTCCTTGTCATGAAGTCGCGACCCAAATTTCGGATTCTTTTTTGAACCACTCAAATTAATTGCACAAAAAATAGCGCATTAATTTAATACACAATGCCTTCATGCACTGTTATAAACTTCAAATGAACAAAAAAGTGCAACAGAAGTGCAACTAGGGCTAAAAACCAATTGAAATAAGGCAGACTTGAATTACAGGCCTATATGTTTTTAAATTTAAACAAGTCAAACTGGTCATGCTCAGAAAGTCTTTGAACTGTATGAAATATGAAATAAAATGCAGACTTATCTTGAATTACATGCCTATATGTTTTTAAACAAGTTAATAATAATAATAATAATAATAATAATAATAATAGTAATAATAATAATAATAATAATAATAATAATAATAATAATAATAATAATAATAATAATAATAATAATAAAACAAGTTAACCTGGTCATGCTAATCCAGTTTCAATAGTCTGAATTTAACTAATATGAAATAAAAAGGAATCACAGGCAGGCTATATGATTTTTAGTTAAACTGGTCATAACTTTTAATTAAACTGGGGCCCTGCTAATCCAGTTTCAATCATCTGAATTGAACTAAAATTAAATATGAAATGAAAAGGCAGACTTCTCTTGAATTACAGGCAGAGCATATGCTTCAGCTTGTTAAACAAGTAGAACTGGTCAGGCTAATCCAGTTTCAATAATCTGAATTTAACTCAAATGAAATATGAAAAAAAAAAAAAAAAAAAAAAAAAAAAAAAAAATTGCCAAAAGGGCAACGAATCGATAATCAAATTCGTTGGCAACGAATTTAATAATCGATTTTAATCGATTTAATCGATTAGTTGTTGCAGCCCTACGGAGAAGTCATTAGATTTACCGTAAATTCCGGACTATAAGCCGCACCGGTGTATAAGCCGCACCTGCAAAGTTGACTATTTTTTTCTTATATAAGCCGCACCGGACTATAAGCCGCGGGTGTTTTAATGGTATTTTTTTTTTTTTTTTTTTTATTGTGTTTTAATGTTTAATTACCATATGTAAGGGTTCATGCACAGAGGGGATTGTCGGGAAAGAGATGGCTGTTTGAGGAAGCTCCCATTTATTAACATTTCAACAAAACAACATAACACAACACCACCTGTGTTGTTTTTTTACAGTGCACACAGTGTCATACAGTGTGGTGAAAAGAGGGCAAGAGAGGAAATTAAAACTTATTATAGTTATATAGGATTTATAGTTAGAAAGAGTGCTAAAAAAGAGAGATTTTTTTTTTTTTTTTTTTTTAAATCCATAGATAAGCCGCACCGTTATATAAGCCGCAGGGGCCAAAAAAGGCCAAAAAACGGGAAAAAAGGTGCGGCTTATAGTCCGGAATTTACGGTAAGTTATTTTTGTTCATTGGTTCCAATTTAGTCCAAATCCACACTTTCAGTAAGTGATGATTTAGATGGACAGTTGGTATCAGCCAGTAATTCAACTTGAGTATTTGGAATCGACACATTGAAAAAGTTAGAATCGGCACATCGCTACTTATTTCCTCAGACTCAAAGTGAAGATACCTTCTTTCTCTTTTGTGTTGTGCTCGTTCTTCCGCTTTTTAGGCACAGCCTCGACCAAAGGAAGGATTTCTGCCGGAGTGCCTGTTACACACACACACACACACACACACACACACACACACACACACACACACACACACACACACACACACACACACACACACACACACAGACACACACACACACACAAAAGGATCAGCAAATGAGTGAGTGCCAGTGATTGCCCACTTATCAGAGTCTATCCCAGGGGTGGGCAATTCTTTTTCATGGGGGGCCACATGAGAAACCCAGATTGTTGCCGGGGGGCCGAACAAATATTGTCATGCCGTAACCCACGGATGGGCAACTTTGATGATAGAGAGGGCCACAAAAAAATGTCCTCGCTACCAGGTTTTGCCGAGGGCCGAATGGCGCCAGCGCGAAAAATTTGGTGCATTTGAAGCCAGCTTTAGAGGAATAACTCATTTTAAATGAACAGTTGTGATGTCATTATTCAGTCTTAACCACCAATATTTGATCCTTTTCTCACTCACTCCTATGTCACCACCTCAGGGCTTGAAATTAACTTTTTTGACCACCTGCCAATATGGCTGCTAGATTTTAAAGTTACCCGCCAATTAGAATTTCCACTAGCCAAAATGTTTTTCTTGAAATAAATCAGAATATGAGTGGGTTAATATAAGCATAAGTATCAGTAAGTGTCCCGTGATGATCAAAGCCTGTGTTGAGGGTCACACAAGAACAAAAATGCAGTCTTGAAGCTAAATAAATCCAAAACCATTGAGTTATTTGAGTTATTTAAATTTCTACTTCAATGTAGCCTTTTAGTCATAAAGATTATTGAAAGATATTCCATATTCCAGACTGAAATGCTATAACAGAAGTAGAGTATTGGCCAGAATGACATGAACATTTGGACACTTATTCAGCGGGTATCTTGCATGTTGCATTCAGGTGCAATGTGTGTGTAAAAAAATAAATATATATATATATATATTTTTTGCAATTCCATCGCGGGCCACACAGGTGGCGCCCGCGGGCCGTATTTTGCCCATGTGTGGTCTATCCAAACTATCCTGGTAAATACCACCAAGCTAGTACTCCATGTAGAATACAACAAAGTAAATACTTTGAAAGACTTATCTCTCATCTGTAATGTCTCTGACTATGTAGTATGTATGTATGTAGTAGTATGTATGTAGTATGTAGTAAGGCGTATACCAAACAGAAGTAATCTATCTATCAATCTATCTATATAAAAGGGGCAAGTGTGCAATCTCTGTTTGTTTCAATTTTGTCCCGGAAGTGATGTCACTCAACTAGAAGTGATGTCATCAGTTATGTCACTTGAGCAAATTACCCGACTGGAAGTGATGTCATCAGTGATGTCACTCGAGCAATTGTGCATTGTGACATCACTGATGATGTCATAGGCAGTGTGACATCATCAGTGATGTCATAAAGGCAAATTGTGATGTCACCAGTGATGCAAAGTTGCGACATCATCAGTGATGTCATAAGAGCATGTGAGCCAGCTGCGTATACGAGCCGCAGGGCGGGCGAGCCCGCGCAACGATAGAGCCTACGAATGGAGCGCGCGAGATGCCTAAGCCGTTTTCACACATGCGCTTTATACCGGGAAATGACCAGAAAGTGGTCTATGCCTTTCATGTGTGAAAATTGTTTTCCGGCACAAGCGCGCCCCCGCGATCGCTGATCTTTTCCTACCTCCTCGGTAGTGACAGGACCGGTATGCTGGCAGAGCGACTCAAGTGTGAAACGTGTCAAGTCATTTGCCAGTCCTTCTCTCATGGGCGAGGTGTACACACGTTGCTTAATGTTCCAGCGTGCATAATCGAATCATTCGCGCACATTAAAGCAAACTGGCGAAATGATCTTGTGATAATAAGAGCGGTATGTCTGCTTCATGTGTGGGCGTGCCGATTTCCCCCTCTCCCCTCTGCTGCTCGCTCTCTGGCCAGTCCTTCAGTCCTCCTCCTTCAGTTAGCAGCCCGACAGGGACACAGACAGCGAAACTGGCAGCGCGGCTTGTTCTGAGAGTCTTGCAAGCCGCCCAACGCTTGTAGAAAGCAGATGCACGAAGCGAAATGTGGAATTATTTTGCTTACGTTGCCGACAGCGAAGGCAAGCCCGGACACATCAAACGAAGCCAGTCTGTAAAAAGTGCTTCAACGCGACGCAGGTGAACGGATAAACATCGAACCAGCCAGGCTATTTCTCTCAGACACCGATCCCAACTTCTTCAAATATTTCAGTTCAAAGACTGGTTAGCGAATGTGAAGGATACAACATACATGCCCTCTTAAGTCAAACGAGTGTGATTCATTGTGTGACAAGCAAACTTATTTCACCATCTGAGTTTTGCCGACCCCCAAAATAAGGACACTTCCCCATCCAAGTGCACACGTCACTCCCCACCCGCTGTGCAGTGCCCCCCCCCCCCGCCCCGCCCCCCCTCAAATACAGGTAATTTGACGGGTATATTCACACATGTGAGCCCTCAGGTGTGAAGGGAAATTCCGGGAAATGGCCGATATTGATTTACAGGCAATGTTCCTGTACGCATGTGTGAAAACGGCTCTAGTGACCTCAATTAGACGTATCTGTGTAATGTCTCTGACTGTATGTAGTAAGGCACATAGCAAATCTAAAGTAAACAGACACATGTAACACTGCAGTCTGTCAAAGCACCTCCTTCCTACCTGTTCTGATGATTGTCCCATTGTCCATGAGCACCACCATGTCTGCTCTGTCCACAAACTCTATGCGGTGTGTGCAAAGGATTCTGCTCTTTCCCCGCAGGATTCCCATGATGCATTTCTGCATCAGGTGGTGAGCCACATCGCTATCAACTGCTGCCAGCGGATCATCCAGGAGGTAGATGTCTTTCTCCTGTTGGGTTATCATCAGTTAGGAAGGTAGAAGGGAGACAGAGGTGACATTCAATATGATACTTATACTAACAGAAGATAGAGAAATGCTTTTCTGCTTTAATTCGGTGAGCAAATCGCCTTTACATTTTCAGAAAACTGAAATCCTGGATATAATTTTACATATTGGTAACAAATTCAAAACTCTGTTATCAGCCTGTTGTCAGGTTTGTACTCCAGTCAGGTAGACTCAGACAGCAGACTGACCATGTAAACTCTGTTATCAGTCAGTCAGGTTTGTACTCCAGTCAGGTAGACTCAGACAGAAGAAGACTGACCATGTAAACAGCTCTGGCCAGGGCCACCCGAGCCTTCTGTCCTCCGCTCAGAGTCACTCCGTTCTCACCCACTTCTGTCCTGTCGCCGTGTGGCAGAACCTGAGGGAACACAGGAGGCTGCAGTCGAGTGCGGATTTACAAAAGCAACTGAAACACGAGGCGAATATTACTCAGAACATGTTATAACCGTGCAACTGTATGCAAAGGCACTCTGGTTAGGTATCAATTCAAAGATGTTACATTTTCCTGGATGACATGAGGGGGCTAGAGCTGGGTATTGGTTCAAATTTCAAGAATCGATGCTGATTCACAAGGTTCCGAATCGATTAATCCCGATTCGATTTGATCCGATTCGATTCATTTCAATAGGGATTTGGTTAGTGATACTAAAACGTGTTTTTTGAGCTGTAACCTGAATTACATGATTGTCCAGTTATGTAACACAGGGGTTCCCAACCTTTTTTGTGCCAAGGACCGGTAGATGCATGGGGGGGAAAAAGTTGCGGACCGGTTGTCAATTTGAATGGTTTTAGTTCCACATATATTTACTCACCAGGTGGTGACAACAGCCTTTTCATCTGTCAATAAAGACACTTTCACAATTATGCACAGTGGTTTGATTTCAGCCTATATAATTTCTAAAAGTAGATATTAATGATCAAACATTTCCATTCATGTAGCCTACAGTATTTATGTTTTTGCTTCAACTACAAACATAAATAAACGTCAACTTGAAACTATGTTTCAACTACCACACACAGCCTATAATATTATAGCCTATGTTTATTATTATTATTTATTTATTCTAATAAAAAAAATCGATCTCTGGACATATGAATCGATATCAAAGGATTAAAATAAAAATCGATTAAAAATCGCAGGCCCAAAATAGCACTGCTGTGTTAGCAACTTGCTGTTTTCTAGCTACGCTTGAATGAGGACTGATAGAGAAAAAGGAGGCAACGATTGATAAAATATAGATATAAACACTAAATGTGCCTGCCTGCACAGTCACCTGACATCACATTAACATATGACACAGTCATCACAGTCGTATATAGATCAGGGGCTTTCAAAGTGGGAGGCGGGCCTTCCCAGGGGGCCTCCAAGCAGTTTCAGAGGAGGCTCAGTGAATGGACGTGAATAAAGATGACATCAAAAGGAGATCCCGTAGAGCAGGGGATCCCGTAGAGCAGGGGATCCCGTAGAGCAGGGGATCCCGTAGAGCAGGGGTTCCCAAACTTTTCCGTCCAAGCACCACTACGTACAAAACCAATTAGGCTGTGAAAAAGAGGACCCCTTTGTAAAGGGTTTTTTTCCCTCGCCAAAATTTGGAGTGTTATTTAGCTATCTTCCTGACAAACTAGCATGACGTGGTTGGTACAAATTGTTCAAAATGTTGATATTTTAGTGCAACATTTCCACCAGGCGGAGCCCCGCGGACAAGTGCCGTCGAGTATCCTACTGTACATACTAGGGATGCACCGATTGCGATTTTGTTGGCCGATTCCGATTTCCGATTTTTGAATAGTCTGACTTGCCGATACCGATTTTTTGCCGATTCCCATTTTTTTTCTAAGAACAATAATTGGCAGGTTATTTTTTTACTTTTTTACTTTGCTTTAATAGAAAAGTAACATTCATGTCACATTTCTTATCATTTGCATGAGGTAGGACGATCTCACTCAAAAACATCTCAAAATAAAAGTGTTCCAGGTTACTGGACAGAGCTTTTCTTTTTTGTGTAAATACAATGAATATAAAACAATTAATTCCAGTATATCCCACAGCTATCATGCATTTACTTTTCCAAAAGAAAAAAGGTGCAACAGAACAGGGGCTTCAGATGGAAAGTAGCCTATGGTTAAATCTGTTACAAAGCATCTCTTCCCCTATAGGGTTTAATGTTTTTTTGTATAGGCCTATGTCCCTGCCAAATAAACTAATAAAATAAAATAAATAAACGTCAAAATCTTATCAATGGACAAGGAGTTTATAGCCTATAGCTCTGGAGCCCAGAGACCTTCGAAGCCATGCCCACTCTACAGTTGTGGATTTGGCTGTTATTGAGTAGCCTAGATGAGGAAATTAGTTTCAGTTGACTCAGTTTGAATATCGTAGTTTACACACAGAGCGCGTTTTTTTAATCCGCCATTCAAAAAAAAATCATCTCTCACAGAAAACCTTGCACACTGGTCCGATGCGTTTTATTATTATGTTCGTCGTTCTATTCGCAATACGAAACAAAAGTCCTCTCCTGGCTGTACACGTTAGGGTTAGGGTTACAACGTGACTGACAGATAGCAGCAGCAGCAGGCAGCGGTGATGTGGAGGCTGGTCGGGGAAGAGGGGACGGTGAGGTGAAGCGAGCCGCTCAGACTGAAGTGTACTGTGGACTCCAACCTACCCGGCCCCTCCGCGGCTCCACACCGACGAAGACATGCTGTGGCATGTGTATACTGTGTAGTGGCAGCTTTTGTTTTGGCTGCAACTCATCCACTCTGTCTCGCTGCTTTTGGGTTCGCGCATGTCACTTGAAAATCGGCTCACAGAATCGGCATTTTAGAGTGACCGGCGCAGATCACCGATCGAGGCCGATCACGTGAAAATCGGCCATTTCCGGTCACGTGCCGATCGATCGGTGCATCCCTAGTACATACGTGTGATTTGGTTAAAAAGATAAGTTCATATGCCTCTGGAGTTCATGACATGTATGCTGCACTCAACAACCAATGTCTTTTATAAAGTATGGGAGCCTTATTTGAATTATATTGACCCTAACCTAGCAGAGACACTGACTATTGGATACCTCAACCGAAGTGATATTGCCACCTGATTCTTGCCTTTTTGCCTTGTACATCTAATTTAATTTAATTTATTTTACTGTATTCTCATTCATTTGTCCATCCTTTCCTTTACTGTTGTCCACATCTATGTTTTTGCTAACTTGTGAAGTGTCTGAGCTGCCCTGTCTTTTTTGTTTTTGTCGTTGTCTTGTCTTGCAAAATTCAAAAATTGAATAAAAATATTATTGGGGGAAAAAAAAAAGATAAGTTCAGAGATGCAGTAGTTTGGGGGATTTTTTGTGTGTGTTTTATCCCACTTTCCCAGAGTCAGAAACAAATAGGCCTAGTTCAGACACACCTGTTTTATGTATTTGCTATTTGGTGTCTGAAATATGTCAAGCAGCAATATCAGCCCATATTGATTGCCTATGGGATCAAATAGTATAACGATGATCCCATAGGCATCCAGGAATTGAGCGAGGAGGGGGGGGGGGGGGGGGGGGGGCAGGAGAGACACCGTTTTCCAAGTTTTGTCTGGGGGGAGGCCCACAGTCTCAGACTTTGAAAACCCCTGATATTTACCTTATGTTCAGACCTTACAGTGGGCCAAATTCTTCCGGGTCCTTTTAACACTTCCGGCGTTCACGGCGCAAAAATAAGAGAGTTGTTTTTGGAGCGGACAGTGCAGGGGATAAAATAAAGAACGTAGCCTACTACTTTGAGCCGGTACACAGCAAGCAAGCGACGTATCCACTGTTAGCCAGGTCAGATAACGTTATCGTCGACAACGACGAGCACTTTCTTGTAAAACATACCTGGACTCCAACAAAGAAAGCTTCAGATAGTTTTCTCTCCTCCGAGTTGCGCTCGAGCCACTAATGTCAATAAGACCCGCAGGCGTTAACGTAATTCCCTGGAATGCGAGACTTAACGAGCCAGTTACACATGGCGTTGCATTCTTAGACATTGCCGTTTGCTTTTATTTGGTATGTTGCATACAATTGGCTAAATTATTAGTTAATTCAGAGTTAGATGATATTGGAGCAGCCAGGCATTTGATTTGATTTGATTTTTAGCCGGAGGTTTTGATACGGCCACACAACCGGGTCAAATGGGCGTGGCTACATAAGGTGAATAGACATATACTTAAATACTTAACACATTCACTGCCAGCCGTTTTTTTTTTACTGTAGGTAGGTTCTGCCAGAGGGTTTTTTTGAGGATTCTGGCTCATCTTTCAAGACCCGAGGATTCTTTTCTGCTAAGATTTTGTGAACACACAATATCTCAAAACAACTAATAGAATGTGTGCTTTCTCTGTCTAAAAGAGTTAGTTTGTAGAGTTAGTAGTTATGTAAGCATTAGCAGTTGAATACAGCATGGTTTCAGCGTCTGAAAATTTATTCAGAGATAAATGGCTTTTTGTGAAATTCGATAGAACAGTCACTTTAACCATTCATTTTTGGCATCAGTAAGACGTCAGACATCTAAACAATAGTTTTGAACAGTAATTTCCTCCATAACAGCAGGAAACACCCTTCTGCTTCCAACTCCTCCCTCCGTGGGCGTTCTCCTCCGCTCTCCTTGACTCTGCGGCGGGTCTGTGACAAACGAGTTGCTGCTTTGCTGCTGCTGCCTGGCAGTCTGGATGGGGCTCGCTGGATGGGTTTCGCTGGTTTCTTGGCGGTCCGGTTGAGAGCTCTGATGAAGCTCTTGCGATTCTGGGCTTATTTATGGTGCGTGTTTCAAAGTGTGCATCCAATCTATTCTTGGAACCCCCCACCGTTGCCACCGCTGTGCATCAGCGCGAAAGTGAAAGCGTTTTCGCCATCCATTTTACTGTATGAGAACGGCTTCCTCGCGCTTTTCCCTATAGTTTTGGCTCGCCTCTCCTACTGTGGAGAGACATGTCGCCACTCAGTGGGTCGGTAAAATAGATTATACACATTCAATACTTCCAATATTTTTATAGGAGACGTGGGGGGCATTGATCAACGTAGCACCGTCAAAAAAAAAATATATTATTTTTTGACGTCTCAACTCGTCATTGGCAGTGAACGGTTGGATTGTGTTTGACGAGTCAACTCGCCATTGGCAGTGAACGTGTTAAGAATGATAAGACAGGACAGCAGATAGACGTGTGTGTGTGTGTGTGTGTGTGTGTGTGTGTGTGTTTGTGTGGGTGGTACAGTACGTTGAGGTCATCAGAGAGTGCGCAGGCCTCGATCACCGCCTGGTAGAAGGTTTGGTCGTACTTCCTGCCAAACAGGATGTTGTCCCGCACCGTGGCGTGCTGGATCCATGGCTCCTGGGACGCCAGACCGAAGCCGCCCTCTCTCCCCTCAACGAACAGCGCCCCCCCGAGCCTGCAGACGGCAAGGACATCTCCTTTCATCTCCTCTGAACACGACATCAAGGAAAAGTTCCAAAGGGAAGAATCTTGCATTCGACGTGTTTCACGAGGGCAGAGGAACGAGGTCTGATCAACTTCGACCGCGTGTTAAAAGTGCTATATGTAGTATTTTAACATTAATCAATTATTAACACATTGATTTTCAGATATTAGTATGATTACCAACAAACAAAAAACAAGACTATAGCACACACACACACACACACACACACACACACAAAAGAAGGTCCCTCTACTAGGGATGCACAATGATATTGGCCGGTAAAGGCTTGAAAATGAAATACCGGCATCGGCCCAAAACGAACATTTCTGCCCATAAAATAAGACTTCGATTCGATTATGCCCAAAGTAGGATGAATCTTAGAGTTTTGTGTTTGAAAGAAAATGTTACATAAAAAAAAAAAAAAAAAAAGTCATGTTATACATAACCCGTTGAAGTAGTTTTCTTATTTTGCCCAGTGAATGTGTTACATTTGGAAAAGCATTGTATTTGGGTCTGCATCTGCCAGTGGGCCATCACGATAACAGTAGGCATAATAACGTGTTAATTCCACGAAAGCAGTAATCTCAACGCCAGACCCATGAGAGTTCTTACGCTGATACACTACGTTACTGCATGCTGCAGAGCTCTCTCTGGGTCTGATACACTACGTTACTGCAAGCTGCAGAGCTCTCTCTGGGTCTGATACACTACGTTACTGCATGCTGCAGAGCTCTCTCTGGGTCTGATACACTACGTTACTGCATGCTGCAGATCTCTCTCTGGGTCTGATACACTATGTTACTGCATGCTGCAGATCTCTCTCTGGGTCTGATACACTACGTTACTCCATGCTGCAGATCTCTCTCTGGGTCTGATACACTATGTTACTGCATGCTGCAGAGCTCTCTCTGGGTCTGATACACTATGTTACTGCATGCTGCAGATCTCTCTCTGGGTCTGATACACTATAGCCACTTTCACACATGAACTCCGGATCAGGTCAGGGTTGCCCCCCACTGAGCCTGCCCCGGATGATAGGTGAAGTGTACCCTTTCACACATGAGGCATGTTGCATTCACACATGAGTAGCACCTCCGCAGAGTTTGTAAAGTAGAGAGGGGGCGGGCGGCGGGGGTGGGGGAATTTGGGCATGACCACACAGTTGTGAAAACTAAAAATACATAATGGGCGATAACTGCCTAACGTTCACGGCATATAATCGTTTGCGCATAACGTTAGTAAGTAATTAATTAAACAACCCTACAACTCACGCCCAGATGCATCGATTTCCTCGAGTCGCAAGCAGTACAAACAAAACAGGTCTTTGCTATGTTCAGTCCTAAAATGCCTCAAACCTACTAGAATTATACAGAATACAGGAAGCTAGACGTTTTTACCTTCAAAATAAAATAAATGTTGTATTACTTAGTAACAAAAAATCAGAATGTCGACTCACTACGGGTTAAAATTGACTTTTCGAAGGGAGCAGATATTCTTCCAGTTTATCTCCATTCTGTATCTTTCGAAACACACACAAAAAAACATTACACGTGCATTTACTTTATTTAATTGCCATTATTGCGAAGGTTATACCCGGAAGTTTTCGTTTTATACTGCCTGACTTGACGCTACTTGGAATTTGCGCGAACGCTGTGTAAACGTTAAATCAGACATGAACGCAACCAGATCCAGATACCCTACCTAGCAATGTCCAATACTGGGAAGCGGGACGACCCTCGCGTCCAAAAATGCTTATTAAATGTGTGTGCTGTGCGAAGCAGACATGAAATCAGATCAGAGCCATGAGCCTTTCAATCCAGCAATCCGCAACATGTTGGCTGTCGCACACGGAGCAGTTTTGAGCTTCATTTGAAAACCAAATGGCATGTGTTTTTTGCTCGGTCATTCACATCGACTATTTATATAATAATAATCTGTCACGATCGTCTCTGTCCTTATGCACTCACGAGCTCACGGAGCTCTGGAGGGGGGGGGGGGGGGGGGGACAATACGCTTCTGCGACTACGGCTGGGGGTACACTTCCCTCCGTCTAGGACGAGGCTCCGCGGGAGCGCGCATGAGCCGCATGCAGACATTCACACTTGACAGCCATCCGTATGGCCTCTAGATAACTCCTGAATTCCAAACATGTGTGAAAGCAGCTTCTGTTACTGCATGCTGCAGAGCTCTCTCTGGGTCTGATACACTATAGCTATTTTCACACATGAACTCCGGATCAGGTGAGGGTTGCCCCCCACTGAGCCTGCCCCGGATGATATGTGAAGTGTACCCTTTCACACATGAGGCATGTTGCTTTCACACATGAGTAGCACCTCCGCAGAGTTTAAAGTAGATAGTGGGCGGGCAGCGGGGGTGGGGGAATTTGGGCATGACCACACGAGTTGTGAAAACGAAAAATACATAATGGGCATTAACTGCCTAACGTTCACGGCATATAATCGTTTGCGCATAACGTTAGTAAGTAATTAATTAAACAACCCTACAACTCACGCCCAGATGCATCGATTTCATCGAGTCGCAAGCACTACAAACAAAACAGGTCTTTGCTATGTTCAGTCCTAAAATGCATCCAACCTACTAGAATTATACAGAATACAGGAAGCTAGACGTTTTTACCTTCAAAATAAAATAAATGTTGTATTACTTAGTAACAAAAAAATCAGAATGTCGACTCACTACGGGTTAAAATTGACTTTTCGAAGGGAGCAGATATTCTTCCAGTTTATCTCTGTTCTGTATCTTTCGAAACACACACAAAAAACATTACACGTGCATTTACTTTATTTAATTGCCATTATTGCGAAGGTTATACCCGGAAGTTTTCGTTATATACTGCCTGACTTGACGCTACTTGGAATTTGCGGTTCTGCCATTGAATCTTCACAAACGCTGTGTACACGTTAAATCAAAGACATGAACGCAACCAGATCCAGATACCCTACCTAGCGATGTCCAATACTGGGAAGCGGGACGACCCTCGCGTCCAAAAATGCTTATTAAATGTGTGTGCTGTGCGAAGCAGACATGAAATCAGATCAGAGCCATGAGCCTTTCAATCCAGCAATCCGCAACATGTTGGCTGTCGCACACGGAGCAGTTTTGAGCTTCATTTGGAAACCAAATGGCATGTGTTTTTTGCTCGCTCATCACATCGACTATTTATATAATAATAATCTGTCACGATCGTCTCTGTCCTCATGCACTCACGAGCTGACTACTTCATGGAGCTCTGGAGGGGGGGGGGGGACAATACGCTTCTGCGACTACGGCTGGGGGTACACTTCCCTCCGGATAGGACGAGGATCCGCGGGAGCGCGCATGAGCCACATGCACACATTCACACATGACAGCCATCCGGATAGCCTCTAGATAACTCCTGAATTCCAGACATGTGTGAAAGCAGCTATTGTTACTGCATGCTGCAGATCTCTCTCTGGGTCTGGGACACTACGTTACTGCATGCTGCAGATCTCTCTCTGGGTCTGATACACTATGTTACTGCATGCTGCAGATCTCTCTCTGGGTCTGATACACTACGTTACTGCATGCTGCAGATCTCTCTCTGGGTCTGATACACTATGTTACTGCATGCTGCAGAGCTCTCTCTGGGTCTGATACACTACGTTACTGCATGCTGCAGATCTCTCTCTGGGTCTGATACACTATGTTACTGCATGCTGCAGATCTCTCTCTGGGTCTGATACACTACGTTACTGCATGCTGCAGAGCTCTCTGGGTCTGATACACTATGTTACTGCATGCTGCAGAGCTCTCTGGGTCTGATACACTACGTTACTGCATGCTGCAGAGCTCTCTCTGGGTCTGATACACTATGTTACTGCATGCTGCAGATCTCTCTCTGGGTCTGATACACTACGTTACTGCATGCTGCAGAGCTCTCTGGGTCTGATACACTATGTTACTGCATGCTGCAGAGCTCTCTCTGGGTCTGATACACTACGTTACTGCATGCTGCAGATCTCTCTCTGGGTCTGATACACTACGTTACTGCATGCTGCAGATCTCTCTCTGGGTCTGATACACTACGTTACTGCAGGCTGCAGAGCTCTCTCTGGGTCTGATACACTACGTTACTGCATGCTGCAGATCTCTCTCTGGGTCTGATACACTACGTTACTGCATGCTGCAGATCTCTCTCTGGGTCTGATACACTACGTTACTGCATGCTGCAGATCTCTCTCTGGGTCTGATACACTACGTTACTGCATGCTGCAGATCTCTCTCTGGGTCTGATACACTATGTTACTGCATGCTGCAGAGCTCTCTCTGGGTCTGATACACTACGTTACTGCATGCTGCAGATCTCTGTCTGGGTCTGATACACTATGTTACTGCATGCTGCAGATCTCTCTCTGGGTCTGATACACTATGTTACTGCATGCTGCAGAGCTCTCTCTGGGTCTGATACACTATGTTACTGCATGCTGCAGATCTCTCTCTGGGTCTGATACACTATGTTACTGCATGCTGCAGATCTCTCTCTGGGTCTGATACACTATGTTACTGCATGCTGCAGATCTCTGTCTGGGTCTGATACATTACGTTACTGCATGCTGCAGATCTCTCTCTGGGTCTGATACACTATGTTACTGCATGCTGCAGATCTCTCTCTGGGTCTGATACACTATGTTACTGCATGCTGCAGAGCTCTGTCTGGGTCTGATACATTACGTTACTGCATGCTGCAGAGCTCCCTCTGGGTCTGATACACTATGTTACTGCATGCTGCAGATCTCTCTCTGGGTCTGATACACTATGTTACTGCATGCTGCAGATCTCTCTCTGGGTCTGATACACTATGTTACTGCATGCTGCAGAGCTCTCTCTGGGTCTGATACACTATGTTACTGCATGCTGCAGATCTCTCTCTGGGTCTGATACACTATGTTACTGCATGCTGCAGAGCTCTCTCTGGGTCTGATACACTATGTTACTGCATGCTGCAGAGCTCTCTCTGGGTCTGGGACACTCCTCTCACCAAACAGATGACGGACGGCCGCCGGCAAGTGATTGGTGACTGGTGGATTCAGTCTTCACCAATCAGTAACGACTTTGCGATCAGTGACGGCACGGGAGGCGCAGCCCATTTTTCGAACCGCTCTCTCATTGGTGCTTTGACCTGTCACTCATTCAATTTCAACCCCTCCCCCCCCTAGAAATCCAATATTGTACGTTAGCCTCTAGCCCGCCTCTACAATGTATCTGACATCTGCTGGATGGCTTTACAGCACACATCAGGTGTTCTTCAGGAGCAAGGGGAGCTGAAGCTTTCTCAGACCTTCTGGTCTACTCTGCAGCAGAGGGTGGATGGAGCGAAAGGAAGATGGAAGCGTTCGAAGCACATTTTTGAGTCACGTTTCGCAAGAGCTGTAGCCTACCTACCTGTTGAGTTCCCCAGTGAGAGCGGCCAGTAAGGAACTCTTCCCACAGCCGACCTTCCCCACCACCACAACAAGAGAACCCTGAAACACACAGGAGGTCAACACTGTTACCCTCTGACCTGAAAAACACAGGTCAACAACGCGTGATTTCTAACCCCACATAGGATAAGCAATAACCACGCCCTGTGGCGCTGGGATTGGCCAGGAGCATTGAAGCTTGGGACTAAAGCACCTGGGGTTTTTCATCTTTTAAAATAAAGATGTTTAAAAAACTATTGCTTGTTACATTTTCAGTGCTGTACCTTTTCTCTGGGTAAGAATTGAGCTCGAAATTAACGATATGATACATTATATTATATGAGCTATGAACGTGAACACAACACCGTTTATATTATTGCATTTTTTTGTAGATTGTGTACATTGTGTAGATTACAATTATTATACTTATTATTATTATTATTACTACTATGCCAAGGAAGGTAGGTGACTATAATTCATTTCAATGTCCGCTCTCAATGTCCGCTCTCGAAATCGCTGTCTGTTCTCAAGAGCTATTCAGTTGGTTCATGAAATCGCTGGGCTGCGTGCCCTCCAGTGTTGCTCCTGGCCAATCCCGGCGCCACAGGGCGTGGTTATTGCTTATCCTATGTGGGGTTAGAAATCACGCGTCAACAACACTGTTACCCTCTGACCTGGGGATGGAAGACGATGGTAATTCTCGGGGATTAAAAACAAATAGCTGTCATCAGAAAATTAAAAAAACATATTTTTTGAATCAAAGCTGTGAAATCTCTGTTTCCCTCCCTCCGCTCCTCCACCCTTGCAGATCGCAGCAGTGCATCAGTAACAGAGAAAAGAGCGTATTAACGCATCGGATACCTTAGTTATGCTGAGATTGAGACTGTGCAGCAGCAGACTCCCTTGAGCGGCTGGGCTCTCTGTCTCGCCCTCTGTGGGCGCGGCCGGGCCGTCTGACCCCTGCTCCCCCTCTGTGGGCGGAGCCGGGCCGTCGGACCCCTGCTCCCCCTCTGTGGGCGCGGCCGGGCCGTCTGACCCATGCTCCCCCTCTGTGGGCGGAGCCGGGCCGTCTGACCCCTGCTCCCCCTCTGTGGGCGCGGCCGGGCCGTCTGACCCATGCTCCCCCTCTGTGGGCGGAGCCGGGCCGTCTGACCCCTGCTCCCCCTCTGTGGGCGGGGCCGGGCCGTCTGACCCCTGCCAGGAGAACGAGCCCTGGCTCAACAGCACAGCTGTCTGAAGATCTTCAGGAGACACTGTGGACAGAGACAGGTTTCTCAACCTAATGACAACACGACTGACTGCAACAAGTCAGGTTTTTGACTGCCTCCACAGTGTATCTGTGCGAGGTTGATGTGCTCTGTATTGTAAGAATGTGACTTTGCGGTTTGTGTCTATTACAAGCCAGTGTAATCCAAGGGTTGGGGTTAGATTTGGTAAAGAGACGCTCTGTCAACGTTCTTGCATTTCCTATTGGTTGCCATTGCCAATAGACCTTATTCGCTAACCCCGGACGGGCACCATATTGTTGACATACCGTCATACTGTTCCATTACAAAATAGCGATGGTGATGACAGCAATAAAAACCCCAGAGTTGTCGTTTGTATGCTGCCGTTAATGCCTGTAATAAATAAACAAAAGAAAAAACGAGGTGAACAGACTTTGCTGTGAGGAGCTGTCAGAAAGTTGCACCTGTCTCTCTCCCAACTATCCACACACCTCTCCTGTGCTGCTGACGTATCCTCCCGTCTCGCTCCCTTCACGTCTGTGGACGGTAGAGATAGAAAAAAAACCACGGGGGACTTTATTGCTGTCATCACTACAGCCGTGCGTAACGCAGGTCACCATCCGAGACACGACAGGAGCGATAACAGGTAACGCTAACGGCGGCTAGCTTCCTACAAACGCTGCTCTTACATAGGCTGTCACTTGAGCAACAACATGGCGGCGGTGGGCGTGCCCGTACGTGAGTGACGTCAATCGAATAAGGTCTATAGGCGATAGCTGGCATCATAACATTACTTAATGCCCCTCTAATATAACATTTACTGTCACTTTGATTATGCAGATCTATGAAGCAATAAATAAAAAGGGCAGATGAGAAGAAATGTTCTTGTTATTATTATCACAGTATTATTATTATTATCTCTTTTTTCATACCAACATAGTGTGCTACTTCATGTGTACATGTAATGGCTTTATGAATACATTGAGTGTTCAAACTTTCACAAAACCTGTTGTTTCCTTGAAAGCCAAATGGGGAAAGATGAAAACTAAGATCCCTTATGGATTACAGCCAATTATCACAATTGATTAGAGCCAATTGAGGCAATAAGGGGAGATGCATAATGATAAGATGTATGAGCTTTTCCACTTTGCCTCTAAACCAACATTTACAACATCATGGGACAGCGAAACTCTCCATTGAAAACCCAGGCTGATGAAATGACCGTAGGTACGTTAGCAGCTCGTTAAGACTAGGGATGCAGCGGTTTCCGGTTTGAAGGTATACCCCGGTTTGAAAAAGTCACGGTATCAAAACCACTAAGATTTGCCGTCATACCTTCCCCACGGTATCAGCTGTTTCCCCAAAACAACGTGCCCAGATTGCTTGCAGAGTGCAGCTTACGTGGCCCCTCCCCCTTGCTGCATGCCTACCTAGACGCACAGTAGTGAGGAGCTGTGAGGAGCTGTCCCTGACTGTGTTTACAACCGTCTGTGTGATAAAGCAGGAGAACGCAAGGACCCCCCTGAACTTTCCCCCCCATCTAAAAAGACGACGTCGGCTGTATGGGAATATTTCGGCTATTGTAAAATCACAGATGGCCATAGCCTCAACGCGAGACTCATCAGAATGACTGATGAGTCTCGCGCTGAGGCTAGGATGGCCAGGGCTTAGATCTGCGTGAGCACCACCCGTCGTTATTTGTCAAATTCAAGGTACATTAAAACGTTGTCTTGCTTCAACATACACCGCATTGGACATAAACCATTTCCACCCGCAGGTTTGAGGAGTAGCTAACAAACGTCAGATAAATACTCTTTCTAGGCTAACGTTACCCACTGAGGCAGCTAACATGGCTAATTAGCTAGCTAACACCAGCTATCTTTCTCCTCTAACTAACGTTAACGACACGTTAGTTGACTGAGCGAACGGCGCTGTACAGCAGGTCGTTTTGCACTGAAGAGAAGTAACATTAGATAATGACGAAAGAATCCTCCAACCTGTCAGTGGAAAATTATGCACAAACTTTGTGTGGGAGTGAGAGACAGAAACAGAGGCTGTGTGTGTGTGTGTGTGTGTGTGTGTGTGTGTGTGTGTGTGTGTGTGTGTGTGTGTGTGTGTGTGTGTGTGTGTGCGCGTGCGCGTGCGTGTGTGTGTGTGTGTGTGTGTGTCCTATGTGTGAGACAGAGTGGGTGTGTATGTGTGAGGAAACAATAATTTAATTGTGTCCAGTGTTCACCCATTACAACAGAGAAGCGTGTATTTGATATTATTATGATGTTTTAGTTTCACGTCAAATGAATTAGATTATATCGTTTACATGTATAAGTAAGAACAGTACTATATTACCAAAGCACACACATACTTGCCAGTTAACTGTCATTACAGTTGGAGGTTACATAAAAAAGAAATCTCGGTCCACAATTCAGCAAACGGTTCAAAATAAAACATTGGCATATTTTTTATGCCACATTTGACAACACATAAAGGTCGGCAATACCGCGATACCGTGAAACCGTGGTATTTTTGTCCAAGGTTATCATACCGTCAAAAACTCATACCGTTGCATCCCTTAGTTAAGACAGGGAGATCCACCCCCATTCAATGACTCTCACTCATGTATAAATAAGTCCATTGTATGAAGCAAAGTCACAGAGCACTTCACGCGCGCACACACAATACACAATACACACACACACACACACAGACACACACACACACACACACACACACACACACACAGCATACCCAGACTGTAGTATGCGTTGAGGTTCTGGTTGGTCAGCTGGAGGAAGCGCTGGATGCGCTCCAGAGACACCTTGGCCTCCAGGATGCCGTTGAGCACCCAGGGAAAAGCGTTCAGGGGCATGATCAACATCCCCACCAGGGCCAGGGTGGTGAACACCTGCAGAGGAGAGGGAGCGTCATCAAAGTGTCTGATTATACTGTAGATAGGCCAGGGTGGTGAACACCTGCAGAGGAGAGGGAGCGTCATCAAAGTGTCTGATTATACTGTAGATAGGCCAGGGTGGTGAACACCTGCAGAGGAAAGGGAGCGTCATCAAAGTGTCTGAACACAGATAGGCCAGGACCAGGGTGGTAAACACCTGCAGGGGAGAGGGAGCGTCAACAAAGTGTCTGAATACAGATAGGCCAGGACCAGGGTGGTAAACACCTGCAGAGGAGAGGGAGCGTCATCAAAGTGTCTGAATACAGATAGGCCAGGACCAGTGTGGTAAACACCTGCAGGGGAGAGGGAGCGTCAACAAAGTGTCTGAATACAGATAGGCCAGGACCAGGGTGGTGAACACCTGCAGAGGAGAGGGAGCGTCAACAAAGTGTCTGAATACAGATAGGCCAGGACCAGGGTGGTGAACACCTGCAGAGGAGAGGGAGCGTCAACAAAGTGTCTGAATACAGATAGGCCAGGACCAGGGTGGTGAACACCTGCAGGGGAGAGGGAGCGTCAACAAAGTGTCTGAATACAGATAAGCCAGGACCAGGGTGGTGAACACCTGCAGAGGAGAGGGAGCGTCAACAAAGTGTCTGAATACAGATAGGCCAGGACCAGGGTGGTAAACACCTGCAGAGGAGAGGGAGCGTCATCAAAGTGTCTGAATACAGATAGGCCAGGACCAGTGTGGTAAACACCTGCAGGGGAGAGGGAGCGTCAACAAAGTGTCTGAATACAGATAGGCCAGGACCAGGGTGGTGAACACCTGCAGAGGAGAGGGAGCGTCATCAAAGTGTCTGAACACAGATAGGCCTGGACCAGGGTGGTAAACACCTGCAGGGGAGAGGGAGCGTCAACAAAGTGTCTGAACACAGATAGGCCAGGACCAGGGTGGTGAACACCTGCAGGGGAGAGGGAGTGTCAACAAAGTGTCTGAACACAGATAGGCCAGGACCAGGGTGGTGACACCTGCAGAGGAGAGGGAGCGTCATCAAAGTGTCTGAATACAGATAGGCCAGGACCAGGGTGGTGAACACCTGCAGAGGAGAGGGAGCGTCATCAAAGTGTCTGAATACAGATAGGCCAGGACCAGGGTGGTAAACACCTGGAGGGGAGAGGGAGTGTCAACAAAGTGTCTGAATACAGATAGGCCAGGACCAGGGTGGTAAACACCTGCAGAGGAGAGGGAGCGTCATCAAAGTGTCTGAATACAGATAGGCCAGGACCAGGGTGGTAAACACCTGCAGAGGAGAGGGAGCGTCATCAAAGTGTCTGAATACAGATAGGCCAGGACCAGGGTGGTAAACACCTGCAGGGGAGAGGGAGCGTCATCAAAGTGTCTGAATACAGATAGGCCAGGGTGGTGAACACCTGCAGAGGAGAGGGAGCGTCAACAAAGTGTCTGATTATACTGTAGATAGGCCAGGGTGGTGAACACCTGCAGAGGAAAGGGAGCGTCATCAAAGTGTCTGAATACAGATAGGCCAGGACCAGGGTGGTAAACACCTGCAGGGGAGAGGGAGCGTCAACAAAGTGTCTGAATACAGATAGGCCAGGACCAGAGTGGTGAACACCTGCAGAGGAGAGGGAGCGTCATCAAAGTGTCTGAATACAGATAGGCCTGGACCAGGGTGGTAAACACCTGCAGAGGAGAGGGAGCGTCATCAAAGTGTCTGAATACAGATAGGCCAGGACCAGCGTGGTGAACACCTGCAGGGGAGAGGGAGCGTCAACAAAGTGTCTGAATACAGATAGGCCAGGACCAGGGTGGTGAACACCTGCAGGGGAGAGGGAGCGTCATCAAAGTGTCTGAATACAGATAGGCCAGGACCAGCGTGGTGAACACCTGCAGAGGAGAGGGAGCGTCATCAAATGGCCCAATTCCACAGCAGCTAGTAGCGCGGTCCCGCTCCGCTCGACTCGACTTTTGGTCTCATCCCACCGTCAAAAACCGGCCCAGCTCGGTTTGATTTGAGGCCGAGTCGTGCTACTTTTGGTCCCTGCCTCGTCGGGGTACTTCGGGCTGGCGAGTAGGGTCCCAAATGGTGACGTAAAACTCTGATGGCTACTGATTGGTCAGAGAGAATCGTGTTTACTCTGTCTACTGACTGTCAATGCAATGCTGGCGGCTGCATACCAGTTTAGTGGTCTTACCTTATCTTCTGTTATGTATATTTCCATCAGTATTTTGTGTCGCTGCCTTCACCTCCGGTGAAATAAAATCGTGGCGGGTGTTCAATTGTCTGAGAAAAAAGTCCGCTGCTCGCTCAGGGAGCTCTGTAGCTGAGAGGAGGCTGCAGCGCTCCGCTAGGCCGCAGCGGGTGTTTGGAAGCCCCGGTCTTGCCTGGTGAGAGGCTGCGGGGTAGAGGCTTCACTCTGTTGCGCCTCTCCCGTCCCCGCACAGCACAGCGCATGCCTGTGATATCATTCTCTTGGCCGATTGTCACATTTGCCCATGTACACTGTAGGTCATTTAGAGGCACCAGTATTTCATAAACAGTTTAAAAGTTCTGTGGATGGATTTAATTGTAACGTTATGTTATAGCCGAAGGACAGATATGCGGTCGCTATTTTTAGACGACCAGCTGTGGGCGGGGGTGGGTGGGGGCACATGATCCGCGGTGGAAGCAAAACGTCAATAGGGCTGATACGATTAGAGCCGAGTGGTGACGAGCTGTACAGGGCAGTAAAATGTGGTGGAAATGAGCCAAAAGTGTCTGAATACAGATAGGCCAGGACCAGGGTGGTGAACACCTGCAGAGGAGAGGGAGCGTCAACAAAGTGTCTGAACACAGATAGGCCAGGACCAGGGTGGTGAACACCTGCAGAGGAGAGGGAGCGTCATCAAAGTGTCTGAATACAGATAGGCCAGGACCAGCGTGGTGAACACCTGCAGGGGAGAGGGAGCGTCAACAAAGTGTCTGAATACAGATAGGCCAGGACCAGGGTGGTAAACACCTGCAGAGGAGAGGGAGCGTCATCAAAGTGTCTGAATACAGATAGGCCAGGACCAGGGTGGTGAACACCTGCAGGGGAGAGGGAGGGAGCTTCACCGAAGAATCTGAATACATTCTATGGTCAACAGGCTGCATGTTCCTCCAGGTACATTTGACTCCTTCATTTAGGGGAGAGCAGAAGATCTTGCATTGTTTCTGTGAGATACGTTTTCAGTGGTGGTAACTTTGTATTTTTATTGAAATATGAATGTCCCCAAGGCTTGATGTCTTCATTTTGTATAGTGCATGGTCACTTGGTTACATTTTTTCTCTCTTCTTCTTCTTCTGGTTTTGGCTTATTTTGTTGACATGATAATGTAGCAGTGGTGGCCAACATAGGTCACGCTGTATTTGTATAGTGTGATGTTGTTAAGTCAACTTCACATCATAAACACATAAGCACCTTATGCGGCTGATAGCATGTTATATTGTTGAATGTTAATGACGTATGTATGTTTTGTTTTGTTTTTCTTCTTTTTTCCTTTTCTTTTGCTGTGTCTGAGCCTGTTTGTCTTGTTTGTATATTGTTCTATAAAAAATGGAAAATAAAGTATAAAAAAAAAAAAAGTCAACTTCATATCAAATGTAAAGTGTCACAAAATGTCTCAAGTGATTCTCATAATTGTGAAATGGGGTCAGGTTTAGAGCTGCGTCGCCTGTAGAAATGTGTCAAATAGACAACTGTCACTTTGTTGAACATCTCGTTTTTGAGATGGACTGAGTGAGTGCTTGATGTCATTACATTACATTACGTCATTTGGCAGACGCTTTTATCCAAAGCGACTTACAATAACACATTTCTGTCAGCGATAGAGCAATCAACTATGGAGCACAGTCTATGACAACTACAACTTCTGAAGGAACAGTGGAACAAGTTTAGGTTATTTTATTTATTTATTTATTTTAGAAAGAGAGAGAACAAAGTTAGATCAAGAAGGGCCCAGATGGAGCCTGAAAAGGTGTGTCTTTAGTCTTTTCCGAAAGATCGGCAGTGATTCAGCCGTCCTGACCGAAGGTGGAAGCTCGTTCCACCATTGAGGTGCCAGGGACGAGAAGAGTCGAGATCGGGATGAGCGACTTTTGAGCCCCCGTAGCGAAGGAGGGGCGAGGCGACCTGCACTGGTGGAGGAGCGGACGGAGCGCTGAGAGGTTTGGAACCTGACCATAGATTGCAGGTACGGGGGAGCTGACTGGTGTACAGCCCTGTAGGCCAGTACCAGTGTCTTGAATTTGATGCGGGCCGAGATGGGAAGCCAGTGGAGGTCCTGGAAGAGGGGAGTGACGTGAGAGAATTTGGGTTGGTTGAATATAGGGGTGGGAGAAAAAATCGATTCACCTAAGTATCGCGATTTTTAATGTCACGATTTTTTGGATCGATATTTTATTCAAGAATCGATAATCGCAAAAGCAAAAAAAAAAAAAAAAAAAAAAAAAAAAAAATTTTTTTTTTTTTTTTTTTTTGGTGCTGCAGTCAGGCCACTCACTGAACAGCAGGTCAGGTGCCGCCTACTGGTTTACTAGTGGTTGTATTACTTTATTAGTTAGTCTGAAGTAATAATTACACTTCAGGGTTAAAGTGGGTGCATCTCATTGTAAAATTGGACTTGGCCCAAATTAGGCTTCAAACGGCCCAAATTGGGCTTCAAACGACCGACATTGAGCTTCAAACGGCCCAAATTTCACGCGCGTCGGCCCATATCGGCCTGGCCTGCTTGGTATCTAATGCCCAGCCTGAATTATGATCCCAGTCCGCCCCTGTTTTTAACTATATCGCCCAGCCCTACTCATGATATACAGTCTCTAGTGTATGATTAAACTTTTCCCATGTTCTAATCTAGTGTAAAAAAGCAAACAAACTGAAAAAAGAAAAGAAAAAAAGAAACAAAAATCGCAATAAATCGTAATATCGAATCGCAATAATCGTAGAATCGCAATACTTAAGAATCGCAATATAAATCGAATCGGCACCCAAGTATCGTGATAGTATCGAATCGGGAGATAAGTGAATCGGCACAGCCCTAGTTGAATACCAGACGGGCTGCAGCGTTCATGACGTGCACCTGATCAATTAAGCCCCCGTTCAACTTCACACAGCACGCCGAAGCCACGCTCAACCGAAGCTGTACCTACGCTGAACCCACAAGTTTCATTTCGGCGTCCTTGTTAACAACAGGCGAAGCCGTTCACACCGCGCGCGCGCGCCACGCTGACGCCGTGCCGAAGCCGCGCTCACGCCGCGCCGAAGCGATCGCTCAGGACTGTCGCCGAATTTCCAAGCGTGACGCTGAAGCCGTGAGGCATGAAGTCAGTGGGAGTTGTGGGCGGCTTCAAGGCGCTGAGTGGAACAGACAAGGCGTCTTGTGTGAACGGTAAGGCGTCCGTTCAGCTTGTGCTGCTTCAAGCTTCAGTTCTGCTTACGTTCGGCGTCCTGTGTGAACGAGGGCTAAGACACACGGCTGTTTGTTTTTTTGTTTTTTTGTTTTTTTATTAGGTTGCATTCACAGCTTTTTTCTGTGCGCAGCAGCTCCAGCGATAGGGATACATTTGACCTTAATTATGAACAGTAAGCTGAAATAGTCTGTGCTAACCTAAAAGTAGCTAGCTTAGCTAAACACTTGGTAGCGTTGGTGCAGACCTGAGGGAACTGTTTTTGTTGGCGGAGACAAATGACAAAAGGACTTTAAAAAAAATGACTATTAGTACTCGATGAATCGGTTTTACGAAATGTTGTATAAAAGCAATATCACACTCGAGGTCGTGCTGTTGTATATCGTGACGGCTGTGACAAAGGAAAAAAAAGAAAGAAGAGAAAAAAAAAAGACACAGCTGTGAATTTCCCCAGCTGCGTCAGCCGGTTCTGTACTGCAGACTACGGCGCTGCTCGGACATCGTGTGTCTTTCGTCGGTCGTGGGTCAAGCCTGGGGCTGCACAATGAATCGTATTTTCATCGTCATCGCAATATGAACATGCGCAATAAACACATCGCAAAGACTGCCTGAAACGCAGTGAATCGCAAAAGTGGTTTTATTGACGTGCGTCATGCATTCCCACTCAGCATCTGATCGTTTTGCCTTGTGTTGTAAATCCAGCGTACACCTTTCCCTTGCAACAGTGCGCTCCGCCCCCCCTCTGCCAAAGCCCAAACACGCTGTGTGTAGTTTCAGCTAGAGTCGGTGTGTATTTCATTTCTTTATTCAGTGGGCACAGGCTATTTGGGGTATATGTTAGCATTATTAAAGCAGAAAGACAAGGGAACTGTATAGCTAATATAAATACTTTAATATTTGTTTATTTATCGCAAGTCGTATCGTCATCGCTATATTCAACAATGTTATCGCACATCGCAGATTTTCCTCATATCGTGCAGGCCTAGTCAAGCCTAGATCCGATGCATCCTTAGCTGCAAGTAAGCTTAAGGGATCTTTATCCGGCCTCTGTCCTCTCGCTGGTTTGTTTTGGAAACGTGCTTCAGTGATTAGATACCATGTAAAACACACCATGGAGGACACCAGAAGACATTTTGAGGAAGAGCCAGAGAGTACAGTGTTTTCCCTATATGCATTCAGAAATATGACGGGGGGGGGGGCTAAAATTGTGAAATACCTTGTACCATGATATTTTGGTAAATACTGTACCATACTTTGAATTTTTATTATTACTTATATGCGGACGTGTGAATCGAATCGGATCGTTGACAGATAATCGCTGAATCGTTTGTTTACATTTGTGTTGGCATTCAGATTTGAAAGCCCTTTCTAAGTAAAAAAGGGAGTTGATATTTATCTGACGGCTTGTATTCATTGATGAAAAAGTAGCCATGTGCAGTAATAATATAGAAGATTGAGGATGTGATACTTGGAGCTGTATCGAGATGCATCGTGGAATCGAATCGAATCGTCGACAGATGAATCGGAATCGCGAGGCCATGAAGATTCACAGCCCTAAAAATAAATTATATATATATATATATATATATATATTTTTTTTTTTTTATTATTATTATTATTACAACTATGGGAAACACCGGAGTAGTAAAAAACACATTTATTCATATGAAAAACAGCGCTGATTATTACCAATAAACTATCACTAGTATTATTAAAAAACCACGCATTGGACACCAAGGGAGACAGGCGGCGGGCTTCCCTACCTTGGCTGCGGTCAGTTGGTTTCCCAGCAGCACGTATGTGACGAAGGTGAGGATGGAGATGACCACAGGCAGAGCGGCCCAGGTGTACACACACACGGCGTCCAGGTACTTGATGGCCTTGAGGTGGGACAGCTCTCGCCTGCGACAGTCGGCCACCTTCTGAGTGAAGCGAGGCTCCCAGCTGTGGAACTTGATGACGCGGATCCCGAACAAGATCTCCGTCATCAGCTGTGAGGAGGACGATGTGCAATTGTAAGAGAATAACCTGACTGGCAATACATTGATCATTCTTCAATAGAATCATATTGCGATGATGAAACGATGTCAAGTGATCATGACGACATACAATTCTGTAGGCTAAAACGAATGATAACAAGCAAATCCTTATTAAAAATGACACCTGAAAACAAATGAGGGAATATCACCTGAGAATTGCACTTTTATTGTACTGTACTTTCTATTACGATGCTGTTTAAGGCAATGAACATCAATGCGATTAATGTGATTATGCATAATGCTAACATATAACATTAACCTAACTTACATTGTACTCCTGTCAGTTATGTATGCCCTATGTATGCACTAATTTTTCTATTTCTTCTTTTTAAACTTTTTTGTACCTCACCTGTCGAGGGACTACGGATGGAAATTAGCTAAGGCTATAATCCGGCACATTTACATGCAAATGTTCATTAATGTTGCACTGTCCCTGAAATAAATAAATAAATAAATAAACCTAGAATTATTTTATTATATTGATGTTGAAATACTTGACAATGCTTATTATCATTGCGATATGAATTTTGTCCCTATCGCCCCCTGTGGTGAATGCAAATACTGCATCAATACACAGTGAGGATTCCTGTTCCTGGTAACTCCTTAAAAGAAAACTCACAAATATTTCCAAACATCAGTACTGATGCATAGCATGCAGTAGCATAGATACTGATTTACTGCACATTTCTATGTTACTGATATATTTTGTTCAACCAATATGAGCAATTTCCTGGAATCAATTGGGCAATACTACTACCATCAGTATTACTGTAGCACTACAGCATAATACTACTACCATCAGTATTACTGTAGCACTACATCATAATACTACTACCATCAGTATTACTGTAGCACTACAGCATAATACTACTACCATCAGTATTACTGTAGCACTACATCATAATACTACTACCATCAGTATTACTGTAGTACTACATCATAATATTACTACCATCATACTGTAGCCCTACAGCATAATACTACTACCATCAGTATTACTGTAGTACTACATCATAATACTACTACCATCAGTATTACTGTAGTACTACATCATAATACTACTACCATCAGTATTACTGTAGTACTACAGCATAATACTACTACCATCAGTATTACTGTAGCCCTACAGCATAATACTACTACCATCAGTATTACTGTAGCCCTACAGCATAATACTACTACCATCAGTATTACTGTAGCACTACAGCATAATACTACTACCATCATACTGTAGCCCTACATCATAATACTACTACCATCAGTATTACTGTAGCACTACATCATAATACTACTACCATCAGTATTACTGTAGTACTACAGCATAATACTACTACCATCAGTATTACTGTAGCCCTACAGCATAATACTACTACCATCAGTATTACTGTAGCACTACAGCATAATACTACTACCATCATACTGTAGCCCTACATCATAATACTACTACCATCAGTATTACTGTAGCACTACATCATAATACTACTACCATCAGTATTACTGTAGTACTACAGCATAATACTACTACCATCAGTATTACTGTAGCCCTACAGCATAATACTACTACCATCAGTATTACTGTAGCCCTACAGCATAATATTACTACCATCAGTATTACTGTAGCACTACAGCATAATACTACTACCATCAGTATTACTGTAGTACTACATCATAATACTACTACCATCAGTATTACTGTAGTACTACATCATAATACTACTACCATCAGTATTACTGTAGTACTACAGCATAATACTACTACCATCAGTATTACTGTAGCCCTACAGCATAATACTACTACCATCAGTATTACTGTAGTACTACATCATAATACTACTACCATCAGTATTACTGTAGCCCTACAGCATAATACTACTACCATCAGTATTACTGTAGCCCTACAGCATAATACTACTACCATCAGTATTACTGTAGCCCTACAGCATAATACTACTACCATCAGTATTACTGTAGCCCTACAGCATAATACTACTACCATCAGTATTACTGTAGCACTACAGCATAATACTACTACCATCAGTATTACTGTAGCACTACAGCATAATACTACTACCATCAGTATTACTGTAGCACTACAGCATAATACTACTACCATCAGTATTACTGTAGCACTACATCATAATACTACTACCATCAGTATTACTGTAGTACTACATCATAATACTACTACCATCAGTATTACTGTAGCACTACATCATAATACTACTACCATCAGTATTACTGTAGCCCTACATCATAATACTACTACCATCAGTATTACTGTAGTACTACAGCATAATATTACTACCATCAGTATTACTGTAGCACTACATCATAATACTACTACCATCAGTATTACTGTAGCCCTACATCATAATACTACTACCATCAGTATTACTGTAGCACTACAGCATAATATTACTACCATCAGTATTACTGTAGCACTACAGCATAATACTACTACCGTCAGTATTACTGTAGTACTACAGCATAATATTACTACCATCAGTATTACTGTAGCACTACATCATAATACTACTACCATCAGTATTACTGTAGCCCTACATCATAATACTACTACCATCAGTATTACTGTAGCACTACAGCATAATACTACTACCATCAGTATTACTGTAGCACTACAGCATAATACTACTACCGTCAGTATTACTGTAGTACTACAGCATAATACTACTACCATCAGTATTACTGTAGCCCTACAGCATAATACTACTACCATCAGTATTACTGTAGCCCTACATCATAATACTACTACCATCAGTATTACTGTAGTACTACAGCATAATACTACTACCATCAGTATTACTGTAGTACTACAGCATAATACTACTACCATCAGTATTACTGTAGCACTACAGCATAATACTACTACCATCAGTATTACTGTAGTACTACAGCATAATACTACTACCATCAGTATTACTGTAGCACTACAGCATAATACCACTACCATCAGTATTACTGTAGCCCTACAGCATAATACTACTACCATCAGTATTACTGTAGTACTACAGCATAATACTACTACCATCAGTATTACTGTAGCCCTACAGCATAATACTACTACCATCAGTATTACTGTAGCCCTACAGCATAATATTACTACCATCAGTATTACTGTAGTACTACATCATAATACTACTACCATCAGTATTACTGTAGCCCTACAGCATAATACTACTACCATCAGTATTACTGTAGCCCTACAGCATAATACTACTACCATCAGTATTACTGTAGCACTACAGCATAATACTACTACCATCAGTATTACTGTAGCACTACAGCATTTAGCAACAGCAATGCAAAGTAAACAGGTCTCACCTTAACACGGCTGTCCTTGTACCTGAGCATGTGTTTGTTGTTGTCAAGGATACGGGAAGCGAGGACCTTGTTGAGCGGCACCAGCAGCAGGGCCACGCCCAGGCCTCCCAGGAAGGACACGCCCACCTGCAGGTACAGCAGGTAGAGGGCGATAGAGAACTGGAAGGGCAGGCTCCACAGCTCGTGGAAACTCCCGAAGAAGTTGACCACGCGGTCCGAGTCCGTACTCATGAAGTTCACCACCTCCCCCAGGGTGAAGCGCGCCAGGCCGCTGCCGCTGACCCGCAGCGCTTTGCCGTAGATGGCCGAGACGAGGGCGGCGCGCGCCGACAGCGCCACCTTGGACACCTCGAAGACGAAGACGTTTCGGAGGACGGCCGAGAGCAGGCTGCTGGCGAACAGGCCCAGGGCGACCCAGGCGCCCCAGCTGACAGGGGCTCCCTCCTCCTCCATGAAGGCCACCAGGCTGCTGAGGAGCAGCGGACCGGCGAAGCCCAGCATGTTGCCCAGCAGCTTGAGCACGCCCAGCATGTAGTAGCGCAGGCCGAACGCCTTGTGCAGCACGCTCAGCAGCCCCACCCCCTCGCCCTCCATCGGCTCCGACGCGTCCTCCTGGCAGCGTGAACTCCAGGTGCCGGTCAGCAGAGTTCTGCTGACCGGCCTGGGCCACTGATCCTGCCGGTTTCGGGCCGCCGCCGCCGCCCCCTGCCGGCTGGCCTCCCAGCACTGGTGGAAGTACCGGCAAATCACGCCAGTGCGCAGTTTCCGAGGAAGGTGGTAGACGTCGCGCGGTCTCTCCAGTTCTCCGCGCTGCCCTCGCCGCAGGAGAGGGTTCAGCCACAGGTAAAAGAGGCGGGAGGCACAGCCGCTGCCGTCCTCAGCCACCATCTCGCCTGTATCTGGGTACGCAGCACTCTCCGGGATGAGGGGCGACCCGTCCACGGCGTTGACGTGCAAGGTGTAACCGACATCGCCGACGCCGGGGAGCGCAAACGCCAGCAGGTAAACCACGAGAGGGAGCGTCCGGGCGCAAGCGAGCGCCAACCGCGTCACTCTGAGAGGCTCTGCCAGGTTCAGATACGCCTCGCTGGCGCAGTAGGACGCCAAGGTGACGACCAGGTTGGGGACAGAGAGGAGAACCAGCAGAAGCAGCGCTGGAGGCCCTCTGGTCCTCCTGAAGACGCTCCGGCGGAGGACGACCATGGCACAGAAGTGGACCAGCCAGGCCAGGATGGCACAGCCGTCAGACAGGATGTCCAGGTACATGTCGCCCGGGTGGAGGAGGGTCACCAGCACGACGTCTCCGGTGAAGAGCAGCGCCTGCAGCAAGGCGGAGGCCAGCCTGAGCCTCCAGCCGCATGGAGAACTCTGGAGGAGGCTGCATCTGAGGAGCAGACATGAAACAGATACGTGTGTATCTTTGTGTATTTTCATCCGCCATTTACTTTCCCATAGACATTTCGTAAAATGCTTATAAAAATAGTTTTACTTGTTCAAACCAAACGGTTCAGATATATTTAGAAACCGGAGAGAGCGCATAACATGTCACTCGGACAAAAACGTTTTAAAAAAATTGCTGATTTAACCTTGTACCCTGCTGCCGCGGAATCCTCAATTTACTCTTGGTCCATCTGATGGACCTTAACGAGAATACTGTACTAATTTATAAATATTAATTTAAATTTTTAAATTTTTGACTGTTTATAATTCATTGGTAACTTCTTCCCTAATACCTCATACCAACATTTCATACCTATTCGAATTTTAACCCCTCAAATGCCAGTGTACAGTAAGTACAGTAAAAAAAAAAAAGTACATAAAAAAAGTGATTTTTTTTTATTTCCATAAAGACAAACTGGCTTTGGGTCTGATATTATGGGCAGGTTGGGGTGTTTTACAAAAGTCACCACTGCAAGATGCCTAGTATCAAAGATTCGCAGGCATGATGTCACAATAGCTATGACATTACTAGCCTATGACATCATCAGTGATGTTCATGAGATGATTTTTTTGTCAATAATATGTCACTGATGACATTACTGATGATGTCACAGACATTGTGACATCATCAGTGGGTTTTTGTATTTTTGTGATTTTTTGTAAAAATAGTATTTTTTCATATTTTGAGCCAAAAATCCAAAAAGCGCATGTTTTGGACTTCCAGCCATTTTCCCCAAAAAACACAAACGAGCTTTAGTCCAGCATCTATCCTGGTCTAAAGGCTTCAAATCAGTAGTGTGGACTGTCAAATTCAGTTTTCTAATATTTTCCCATCTTTGGCATAGGAATCAGTTTTTTTTACATTTCATGTAAACTGTATGGAATTGATTGCTATGCCAAAACTGGGGGAATATGGGGAAATAGGCAAACACATTAGAAACTACAATTTTAACCGCTTGAGTCAAGGTGAGATGTGTAACATCAAGGAAATAATGATTTTTTGACAAATTTGCTGGAAGTAAAAAAAAAATGTTATTTTTGTGCAAAATTAACATTGAAATCAATGGGACAACTATGCAATGGACTTTGAGACCATGTAACTCCCCCAAAATTTCTACCAACTCCAAGGTTAGATATTAAGGTCAAAGTTCAAGGTATTTGGTCCAGGATGCCCGCTGAAATAAATGAAATAAATTAATTTTGTAAAAATTTGCTGGGAGTACCAATAGAGTGGTTTCAATGGAAGTCAATGGGTCCATCAGATGGATCAGGAGTAAATTGAGGAGTATTTTTGAAAATAGGTCTTAGGATCGTATAAAAATGATAACTATGATTGATTTTTGTCAAATACCCCAAAAAAAATACCTAGCCTTAATTTAAGACCATATACTCAAAAAATGTCGAAACGGCCCATACGCGAATGCAGGAAAAGTCCATCAGATGGACTAGGAGGGTACAACTATTTTTTCAATTTGTTTTTTTTAAGTTTTGGTCCGAGTGAAATGTTTACATTACATTTACATTACGTCATTTGGCAGACGCTTTTATCCAAAGCGACTTACAATAACACATTTTTGTCAGCAATACAGCAATCAACTATGCAACACAGTCTATGACAGCTACAACTTCTGAAGGAATAGTGGTAAAGTTTAGTTTAGTTAGTTTAGTAAAAAAAAAATTAGGAGAGATGTTAGTTCAAGAAGGGCCCAGATGGAGCCTGAAAAGGTGTGTTTTAAGTTTGTGCCGAAAGATCGGCCGTGATTTGGCCGTCCTGACCATAGGAGGGAGCTCATTCCACCATTGCAGTGCCAGGGACGAGAAGAGTCGCGATCGGGATGAGCGACTTTTATGCCCCCGTAGCGAAGGAAGGGCGAGGCGTCCTGCACTGGTGGAGGAGCGGAGGAGGGGCGAGGCGTCCTGCACTGGTGGAGGAGCGGAGGGAGCGCTGAGAGGTTTGGAACCTGACTGTTCTATGGTCTCTCCCTATTCTAAATACTGTAGAGCTGAACCGTTTGGTTTGACGAAGTAAAACTATTTTTATAAGCATTTTAAGAAATGTCTATGGGAAAATAAATGGTGGATAAAAATCTCAGTGTTACAGATACAGTGCTGAAAGTTTGGGCTGGGTATTGGCAAGGCTCTCGCGATACGATACGTATCACGATACTTGGGCCACGATACGATTGGATCACGATATATTGCGATGCGATACATATTGCGATATATTGCGATATTCTACAGAATTTACTCAAAATTAAATAATAGAGCTAAAGATACAACACACTGTGTACCACCCAGGTAGTGTAATAATATGTACATCACTTTATACTGATAAGTTAGTGGACAAATTTAGTCAAAACTACTGAGTGTACTGTTGAGTGTTACTGAACGCATCGATATGGGAAATATCGATACAGTATTGATTAGGGGTGGGAATCACCAGATGCAGAGGCCTGGCATGGCATGGCCTGCAAAAAAAAAAAAAAAAAAAAAAAAAAACATTAAATCGCGATACTTGGCGTCCAAGTATCCCGATACAGTATCGGGAAATAAAATATCACGATATATTGCCGTATCGATTATATTTCCCAGCCCTAGCTGAAAGGAAATATTTTCCCTGTAGGTCTGGGTATTTGAACTGGAATCTGTCATGGGAGATGACTGCTTTCATGTTTTGTGCACATGGGCAAAGTTAGCCCCCAAGCCTTTCTGGAAGAAGACCTTTGGAAGCGACGCCTCAAACTCATTTGATTGGTCGCCGAAATAGCTTCTTCCTGAAAACGTGTGGCAAGTAAAAAAAAGATGTGGTTAAGAAGATAGGGTTTTCTTATCTAACCACGACCATAACCAAACTCTAACCCAAACCAAATTGTTGTACTTGCCTAAACCTAATGTCTAACTCGAATGTTTCACAAAGATGTGTGTGGTTTGACCGGGAATCGAACCCCAGTCCTCCGATTAGATTAGATCGATCACATCTTTTCATTCCTTCAAGGCATCTCTCCTCACTTATCGTCAAACAACCTGCTCCTGCTTCTAATTATGTTTGAAACATTTTGAAACAACTTGCTCGTGATACCTCATGCATGTAAATTCACCTTATCTGGGTATGTGTACACTTACAGTATGTATTCTCACTGTATATATAACACTTACAGTATGTATTCTCACTGTATATATTATGCTATCTTTGGGGGACTAAGGGGTTGGGGAGTGGCCAGGCCTGGGAGTAGGGATGTCACGATACTATAGTTTCTACTTCGATACCGATACCCAGGAAAATATCGATACTCGATACCATTTTCGATACCACGCGGCGGGATGAGAACACATCAAGAGGCAACAAAAGTAAACAAAGACAGATGGACGGACAGATGCACGCTTCCCCATAATCTAGACCTGATAAAACTCTGTTGCAACTGTCAAACTAGATGAATGATGAATAGTTTGAGTTATTGAGAGTTGATTTGAGTTAATGAGTTATTAATTTGAGTTAGTGTGGACCAGTGATGTCACTGGTCCACACTTTAACACTCAATAACTGTTCAATTAAATGACAGACTTCAAACAGTTTACAGTTTTCTGATATACTACTGATGTTCTAATGATACAAAGCTGGTTGAAAATGGGCAGAGTGTTCCTTTAAGTATCACGATTTTTTATTTGCAGATTTTTTTTTCAATCCCAGAATCGATAATCGCGTGTGTGTGTGTGTGTGTGTGTGTGTGTGTGTGTGTGTGTGTGTGTGTGTGTGTGTGTGTGTGTGTGTGTGTGTGTGTGTGTGTGTGTGTGTGTGGTACGCTCCCTGCGTGTCGCTCTCAAGTCCGTCTGTCGCTATGAAACAACAACAACAACAACTCTAGCTCGTTGCTAGTAGCAACTTGCTATACGCTGAAAATGGTAGGTTTTGACTACTACACACTGGTTCATTCACTCCATTTTGATCGGGTAAAGCGCAGCATGAGTGCGCTGTTGCACCCCTTTTGACGCAGCCTGCAGACAGATTTTCGACGCAAGTCGAAAGTTTGTCTCGAGAGATTAGATGCTGAATAACCCACTCAATATAACACACAGCCGCTTTAGGATCACTAATAGTTTTTTTTACGAGCAAAATAGATTTGTTTGTGTCTGTTTTCAAGTGTGTTTTGGGGGAGGCGTTTAGCATGCGGTTTGATTGGCTATTGTTTCACAGTTTCAGCCATCAACTGCTTTTGTTGTTGTTAATGGGGGAGTGATTGGCCGACAGGCAGATATTGTAATGGGGGGGCCATTACCTGGGCCATTACCTGGGCCATTACCTGGGCATTACCTGGGCCATTAGGCTACTTGCCTGCCAGTGACCTCGCAGGCAGACTTGCTGCTGAAATACTGTAGTCAGAATGAAAGACTGACTGACTGACTGACTGCCGTTAATAGTATGAGCTGTGCCAAACAAACGTTAATATCTCAAAAACTATACATCACATTGCTTATATTTTGACATTCTGAGTGAGAGCAGAAGTAGCTCAAGAGTTTGATGTACAATATATGCATGCTGTGTTAAAGTTGTGTGAACTGTTGCACTTTTTAAAATGTAAACAGAGTTAGACGGCTAGAGCAGACACTCACGCCTCGCGCCACTTGGGCTCCAAAGGGTTCCATTGCCGTTGCCACCCAGTGACGCGGTTTGTTTACCAAAATGCTGCTCGGCTGATCCCTCGTATAGGCATATTATAGAAATATTATAGGAATAGGACTACTGTATGAATTCTATAGGATTACTATAGGACTATTATAGGACTATTATAGGATTACTATAGGACTATTATAGGATTCCTATGGGACTATTATAGGACTATTATAGGATTCCTATGGGACTATTATAGGACTGTTATAGGATTAATATAGGACTATTATAGGATTACTATAGGACTATTATAGGATTAATATAGGACTATTATAGGATTACTATAGGACTATTATAGGACTATTATATGATTAATATAGGACTATTATAGGATTACTATAGGACTATTATAGGGATACTGTAGAATTAGTATTACAGGAATACTAGATCCCTATTTCCAAATACAATTTTATTTACTATCTCCTACTAGACAGGACTAGGCAGGCCGTGCTTTGAACTTTAACTTTTTCCCATAGTCTAGCGTTAAAAAGGCAAACGAAAATTCGCAATAAATCGTAATATCGAATCGCAATACTTAAGAATGACAATTAATATTGAATCGGGAACCCAAGTATCGTGATAGTACCGAATCGGGAGATAAGTGAATCGTCCCAGCCCTACGTTACCACAGTTTTAATGATAATGAAAATTTGAAATGGTACGGTTATCGTCAGGAATTTTATCACGGTTATCATTCAAACAGGTTATCGTTACATCCAGTAATATAGACCAGGGTGTGGATGATGTCGGAGTGAAGTATTCATTTTGCCAGTGAGCAGGTGTGACCTACCTTGGAATGCTAAGGTAGCAGGCACTGAACACAGCCATGGCAGCATGAGGGATGACTCCCAGGACGAGCTGGTTGAAGCAGGGGCTGAAGGTCCCATTGTGCCACACGGGGAAGGGCTGCTGTGCGTCCGTGTGACAGAGACCCACCACCAACTCTGCCGGGCCAGAGCCCCTCATGTCTCTCCCTGTTCGCCTGCCACCACACTAGAAAACACTTCAAATGCAAACACGGGAAAGGTAACGTGACTATGAAGTTTTAACAAGTTCATTAGAGATGAGACATCAGTAACAGTGAAGCTAAAAGCTAACTAAAGAAGAACGTAATGTTTTGCTGTGTGGTAGACCGGACAGCCAAAGTCAGACGTGTGTAAATACTACAGACATTTTGTGCCTTCCGGGGTTCTCTGCAGTGCAGCTGGCATACCACACTGTGGCACAGTAGCAGAGTATGCTCTCTATTGTGCTCCTATAAAAGTGTATTAGGAGCTGAGTGGGGAGTTTGGCCTTTTTTCAGTTTTCTTAGGGAGAAGAGCCTCTGTTGAGGAGGGGTGACAGATGAATCGTTGAATCGTTTATGTTTAAATTTCTGCTGACATTCAGATGTTAAAGCACTTTAAAGTAAAAAAGGGACTTGATATTTATCTGACGGCTTGTATTAATTGATGAAAAAGTAGCCATGTGCAGTAATAGTACAGAAAATTGAGGATTTGATACTTGGAGCTGCAATACTGTTGGAGCTGTATCCAGATGCATCGTGGAATCGAATCGAAGACAGATGAATCGTAATCGAATAGAATAGAATAGAATTGTGAGGCCAGTGGAGAATCACAGGCCTACTGTTGAGCCTTCTTCACTAGTGTGTCACGTGTTGATGGACCAGGAGAGATCATTTGTTATGTAGGTTACCAGGAATTTGATATCGTTGACACTCTCCACCTCCTCTCCGTTTGATGTGGAGAGGGGGATGTGTGGTCTTCCTGGATCTCCTGAAGTCCACAACGATCTCCTTGGTTTTTGTGGTATTGAGGACCAGATTGTCTGAGCACGACTTGACTAGATGTTGGACTCCTCTGTAGTGTGTGTCATAATCAGTGTTGGGGGTAACTCATTACAAAAGTAACATATTACATGTAATATATTACTTTTAGCAGTAACTCAGTAATATAACTTATTACTTATAGGGATTTCAGGAATATTATACCAGTTACTTTGTCAAGTAACTCAAGTTACAAATTGAGTTACATTTGATTAAATCAAAGCACATATTTAAAAAAGATACAATTATTTCCTAATCAAACTGTGTGTTTTTATGCAAATAACCACTATAGATGACAATAACAAAGGAAACGAATAACATTTAGAATTTTGGACGGTTTACACTGACTTCAAGGCGGTTGAAATTATTTTTCGGGATGTTCCGGGGCGGCGATGTCATTCTGCTGCTGCTGTTGTTTTGGTAAAAGTAATGCAGAAGTAGTGTAATAAGTAACAAGTTACTCTACACAGAAAGTAATATTGTAAAGTAACGTATTACTTTCAAATGAAAGTAACTAGTAATAAGTAGTATATTACATTTTGAAAGTAACTTTCACTGGTCATAATACATCAAAGGGATATCTAAACTTTCATATTGATGTGGTTAGAAGCCAACATAATTGCAATACAAAGAGCAAGCATTATGTCATGTAGTGTTCCTTGCGTTAAAGCCAAGGTAAGCTAACAAGAAGCTCTTTCTTTTATACTGGCATCTCCCTATGGAAGAACCATTGACCTATATATAAAGGAAGAACCGACCCGGATATTAAACAGCCAAAGGAAGGCCACTTTTAAAACTAAAGTAAACGTGGGTTCATGGGGAGATATGATGGCTCACTCTTGAGGGAGTTTGGATTCTGGGTGTGGGGTAGTACAAGGGGACTAGTAGGTATATTGTGCAATATATACCTAATATATACCTACCCCCCCCCCCCCGAGGACCACTTTGGAAATAGTGTTTTAAGTCGTGCTTTCAAGTGGTATCCTCTGGGGTTTTATTGTGTCGTCATACTTCTTTTGAGTCTTTGTGCTTCTAAATTCCTAATAAAAAGCCAGTCTAATCTAGTCTAACAAACTTGACAGCTACCAGGTCGTTACTTGAATTTGGCTAGTGTTACATTTCTTCAACCTTGCTAATTTAACGCATGTTTCAGCAATGAACTCTAGCCTCTAAACCAGTCACTACACTAGCTGAAGTGCAGCTGCTGGCTGGATGTAAACAAAAGTGCACGGCTAGCTTGCTAGCGAAGTAGCATTATGCATTATAGCAAACCAGTTTTAGCTAGCTGCTCTGGTAATGGCAAGCGGGTTATTGCTCAGTTCAGAGGGGCAAAAACACTGACGATATGCATTTATGTTCAATAAAACTCATCAACTTGACTAATCGGGCAATTATTATGACAAAGCAACCTTGAAGAGCAGCGGCTTCCATCGTCTGCTTCCATCTACAGTACGTCGACTCTTGATGACGCAGCACAGTCGTTTTTCAAGAGAGAGAGAGAGAGATCGGTAAAAAGAGAGAGAGAGGGGAGGGGGGGGATCAGAGCCCCATGGTCGGAGCCTGTGATTGGCTCACTGTCAAGCCAGGGAGAGAGAGCGCATATGATTGGCTCGTGAGTCATAAGACTAGTGACGTTCTTAGTGACGTTACCGTCACAAATGCCTCATACATATAAAAGCTGGCACTGGCCTGGCTGGCATGTCCGTTAGTTTACACAGTGTAGTAGTTGCTCGCCTGAAAATACCGTGGATCACCGAGAGAAAGAAATATGATGATCGCAATGAGTGACCAGAATCCTGGACGTGTTGGCGAAAGACAGCGCAAGAGAAATGGTCTGGGTAAGTGAAAAATCTCCCAAACCAGAGGTTTCGGCAACCGTTTTGAATCTCTCTGGAGACAGAATTTTTGAAGTTTTTTGTGCCATTTTCAAAATGTGCGTGTGCCACATCAAGATCGCATCATCGACGCACATCAAATTTAAAATTTCCAACGGATCTGAGTGGCTGTGCAGCGCCCCCCCCCCCCCCCCCCCTCCTTTCAGCGATGTTTTACATTCGCCCTGACCCCGCTAGCCGGGCGCTTCTCGCTCATACTGAGCAGCACATTAGCGCCCGGCGAACGTCACGCATTTCCCATTTTTACACTGTGCCATTTTCACGTCTAGGTCTACAAAGCCGGCTCCTACCTGAGTTTTCACGTGAAGTGAAGACGCTATCCGATGCAAAACATCCTCTTCTTTTAATGACACCTAGTTGTTGCATCCAAATTGTTGCATAAAATCCACGTTTCTGTCTTTCAAAAACCGAAAAGCATTTATCTGGAGCGCCGCTTCTTCTTCTTCTCTGATCTGAAGCAACCCGGAACAACGACTTCCGGGTTGCTCCAGATAAATGCGTTTCGGTTTTTGAAAGACAGAAAAGTGGATTTTATGCAACAATTTGGATGCAACAACTAGGTGTCATTAAAAGAAGAGGATGTTTTGCATCGGATAGCGTCTTCACTTCACGTGAAGACTCCGGTAGGAGCCGGCTTTTTAGACCTAGACGTGAAAATGGCACAGTGTAAAAATGGGAAATGCGTGACGTTCGCCGGGCGCTAATGTGCTCGGCTAGCGGGGTAACATTCGCCCCAGCTGAACTAGGCCGATCGATATACGTGTATAAGTACGACCAGGTCTCTGGTTGAAAACATTGGGGTTGGAACAGAGTGCAATCTCAGACTAGAATAATATGGAATTGGTGTGTAGCCTACTTGTTGAAAATTGAAATGTTAATGCATCCAAAATCAGGACATTGAAATGACCAGATACACACTGCAAATTGCTGTGAGATAGATGATTTGGCAGGGCATTTCTACAAAAAAACAAAAACAAAAAAAAACATCAATTGTGAACTTATTGCTACTGTGTGCTCACTGCCGTGCCACAGGTTAAAATTGCTGCTGGCCCCTGGCCGTTGAGACAGTTGAGAGATTTTGCATCTTTAGTGAGTGGCAGTGACTCAGGCTATGTCGCCCCCTTCTTGTGACAATGAAGACTGTCTTATACTTGTGTGTGTTTTTTTTGTCTGTGTACTGATAGGCGGTACAGGATATCGCCATCCAGTCCAGCAATGGCCATTCTCACGCTGGACAGGACGCCGTCACAAGTGCATGATTCCAGCGGAGTCTACTGATAAGAAGGTATTGTTATTGGTTGAATTGATGAACAAAGGAGGTTAGCCTACTTGTGTGAGGAATAATAAATGAACGTTAAAACAAAAACAAAATGGCTTTCTGTCGTTCCAGTTTGTCCTGCTTGTTGGCGACTCGCACTTCAGAGCCATAGCAGACGGCTTCGTGAAGATGCCGGAGGGGAGCCTGGCCTTCGGGGTCATGTCGACACCGGGGGCCAGCGCAGCTGAATTGGAGGTGGAGGTGCGTCACGCTGTTGTGCGTCGGACCCCCGAGGCAGTCTGCGTCCTGGCCCCGAGTAACAACCTAACAGCCAGCCGGACCATCCACGGGGCAGGGGCCGACTTTGCCATGCTCCTGGGCACCGTCTGCAGGCGCTGGCCTAAGGTAGGCTCAAGTTTAGACGCGGTTGGATTTATTGTTGTTATCTTGGGGTATTATAGGCTAATTGATTGTGTTGTATGAGCTTTTGTTTTGCGCAATACCAATTTCTAATGGGTAGCCTATGGTATTTTCAGAAACATGCCCTTATGTACTAACTAATGGAACAACCGCCTACTGTTTTGTATAGGTGTTTGTGATGGACTTCCCCCCGCGTCTGAACGTGGAGGCGGCTCAGCAGGATGATCTGCGGCGGGAGTTTCGGCGCGTGGCAGCACATATGGGTATGTCAAAAAGACCTTTGTTTAAGTACAGTCGCATGTATAATGGGTTCCATTTTCTTAGGCAAAGTGATTGAAGACATATTATAATTCCCACGATCTTCATTATGGTTTTGCGAAGCCACAAAAAGTTAAAATATTGGGCTATACGCTAATTTCTTTCAGCAATTCATGGTGCTTTCTCTCTTTTTTTTCAAGGTGTCAAGTACTTCTCCACTGCTGAGCACTTTCCATCACACCACCTTCAGCTGTGGAGCAGAGATGGTGTAAGTAGAATGTTGTGACATCATGTGTGACATCATGTAGTTGTAGTTCGTTAGTTCAGTTAGGCGTATGTACGAGGGATCAGCGTGACGTCACTTGCCACCCAGAAATGCGGAACCCCCGCGGCAAGTTAATAGTATGAGTTGCGTCAAACAAACGTTAATATCTCAAAAAAACCATACATCACATCGCTTCTATTTTGACATTCTGAGTGAGAGCAGAAGTAGCTCAAGAGTTTGATGTATAATATATGCACGTCGTGTTAAAGTTGTGTGAACCGTTGCCGTTTTTAAAATGTAAACAAGAGTTAACTGGCTATAGAGTCAGACATTCAAGCCTCGCGCCACTTGGCCTCCATGGGGTTCCGTTGCCGTTGCCACCCAGTGACGCGGTTTGTTTACCAAAATGCATGCTCGGCTGATCCCTCGTAGACATCAGATCGGCAATATGTCGTTTCGCAGGCGGCACATGTTCCCGCCCCCTTTTAGGGGGAAACCACAAGCCTCACATGTGTCAGACGTTTTTTGCATGCATTATAAATGTGTTATTTTTGCCTATTCTGAAATGTTCTGCATATTGGACCCATAAACAATATTGGAATTGCAGAAATTGAGTGTGACTGGAAAGCTGAGACTCTTATAAATTCAATTAGCCAAATTGTATTAATGTGTGATGATGGCAGTCCCCATCATCTACATGGAGAGCTGCAGGAATGAGTCCGGAAATATACTTCATCCGGGTTCTTCAGTGGAAAAGTCTATTTGATTTAACATGGGGGTTTCGCCTAAATGCACAAAATAAGGTCTGTGGTTAACAAAAGTTTATGGCAGCGCGAATTTGGGTTCCGCATGATAATCTTCACACAGACGTGAATAACTTTTATGACTTTTGGAACGTAAATGCGTTAACCTCCCCACCCCCCCGTGGGGGGGGGGGGGGGGGGGGGGGGGGGGGGGGGCACGTCAAGTCTGGGTCACCCTGGGGCATCACACTGTGTTAATAAATCCAGCCCTGAAAGTAATGTTTCTTAAACGCTTCTTTTTGCAGGTCCACCTGAGTGACAGTCACGGCATGCCACGCCTGGCCGAGTTGCTCTGGCGTTCCACCTGGATGTACCTGACTGAGCGCGTCACCCCCCTGCTCCACAACAAGGAAGCCACCCCCGCGGGGCAGCTCTTCAGCGAGATCTCCAAGCCCAAGCTCCAAGCTCCTTCAGGGAGATCTCCAAGCTCCAAGCTCCTTCCGGGAGATCTCCAAGCCCAAGCTCCAATCTCCTTCAGGGAGATCTCCAAGCCCAAGCTCCAAGCTCCTTCAGGGAGATCTCCAAGCTCCAAGCTCCTTCAGGGAGATCTCCAAGCCCAAGCTCCAAGCTCCTTCAGGGAGATCTCCAAGCCCAAGCTCCAAGCTCCTTTGGTTCCGACCTTGAGCGAGAAGTCAGTCTGGGCCTGCAGAGATGCCCAAGGAAACTGTGGCTGCAAAAGAAAGCAGACACAGAAGCCATCAGCCAGCCTTGACTCGGTCTGGCCGTGCCGAGACGCCCAGGGGAACTGCGGCTGCAGCAGAAGCCGGGGACGCAGGGGACGGGGCCACGTTCACTAGAAAAAGTAACTGCCAGCTTACTTATCACAGTGTGTGTCTGTTTTGTTTTGGAATACATTTAAAATTGTTAATTTTAAAAGTCCTTGAAATTCAATTGAAGCTTTGAAATCCATTGAGCTGCTTGTGGCTTGCAGCTTAGGTTAAGTTAATTGGAAACATCGAAGTTGCCCTGCTTTGCTACTGCGATTGGTCAAAGAGTTTGATGATTGACACAGACAGCGACCAATCAGTTGGACTGAAAAATACATCACCGAATCAGTGGTGATAGGCTTGCATCCAGACCCTAATGAAGGATTCATTGAGGCTGGTTACCAGGCCACCTAAATTGACATCGGACACATACTTTTCCCGTCCAGCTCACTGGATCGATAGTAGAATTGACTTGGTTGAGGCACACTCCGTAATTCAAATTTACATTTGAAAATGAATGAAATGAAAATGAATTATTTGCTTTGCATAAAATTGCATCTTGTAATGTCTATGAACCCTGTGGTCGGTCAATGTTTTGATGGCTGCAGCATGGGTGTTGCCACTCCTTCTGATTTGTGCCTTTTATATCCATACAATGTAGCATGCCATGTTTTGAACATTGTGTGGTCTATTTTTAATATGTTACCTTTTTAAAAACAAATGTATTGTACCTTTTATACAAATGTAGCATGATTTCTCTTTTGCACAGTGTACAGTATGTAATGGCTTTGGTACTAAAGGCTTTGCCAGAAATGGAATTGTGAGATACTGCTTGTGCAGATTTGTATATTTATTTTTATTTATTGATGCATTTGTGGTTGAATTTAACATTTGTTGATGTGCTTGGTCAATGTTTTGATGACAGCAGCAGCAGCAGCAGACAGACTTCCCGCTTGTGGGATAATAAATGAACTTGACCAACCCAACACTGCATATCTGTTGTGTTTTGTTGTTCCACTACTTACTTTTTCATCACTGGGGATTCCTCGATTCCTAGGCTCGCCCGCTCTGTGGGCTCGCCCGCTCTGTGGGCTCGCCCGCTTCGTGGCCTCGCCCGTCCTGCAGCTCGCTGAGCTGCCTCTGCAGCTCGCCAAGCTGGCCCTGCAGCTCATATTCGCAGCTAGGCCGCTGCGCGGCCTTGCCCGCAACTCGGCTGCTGTTATGACATCACTGTGGGACAGAGAAACAAACAAACAGAGCCCCAGCTCCCATTTATAGACTGATGATCGGGATAATGGGTCCAGTGATAAATCACATTTGACAGAATTGTCTTGTCCTATATGTGCCACAGCAACAACAACAAATGGCTTCACTACTCGAAGCTTCAGACAGGGTTCTGCCAAGGTGCTTGAAGTGCTTGGATTTTGAGAGAGAAAAAAAATCAATCAAAAAATCAATCAATACCTTGAAAATAGCCCCTTTTTTAAACAAGGCGCAGTCCTTGAATTTCACATGAACCACACAACGCTGTCTGTCAGTGACGGTCACGTCTTATATTTTGACCAAAGTTGGTATTAAAAGGACAAAAGGCGCTTACTGACGTTTAGACAAATATTATCGCGTCCCATTCACAAGATTGACAGTAGAATTAACTTTAAGACAAAATGTAATATAATGCAAATTTAATGCCCCTTTTGTGCCAAATTCATATTTGAAAATCAATTATTTGATTTGCGTGAAGTCCTTGAAAAGGACAGAAATTGTGCTTGAAAAAGTGCTTGAAAGTCATTAGAATTTAGTGTAATATCTGTATGAACCCTGTCAAACAGAGTACGTAACAGTATGACATCTGCTGCTCAAATAAATGTACTGCAACTTGCCTTGCTTTCATGTCAGGTCAGCGTGGAATTGACAGTCCTTATTTACACTCTATGGTCCTGTCCTAGCAGTCCTGTCCTATTGTATTAGCAAACACTGCGACAGGAAGTCAGCTGGGGTTGAATTTAGAATCTTTATGTTGTCAAGTTAAAACCATCTAGGTAAAGGTAAGTAAAGGTAAAGTCCCACTGATTGTCACACAATGTGTGAAATTTGTTCTCCGCATTTGACCCATCCCCTGGGGGAGCGGTGAGCAGCAGCGTGCGCCGCGCTCGGGAATCACATGGTGATTTAACCCCCCAATTCCAACCCTTTGATGCTGAGTGCCAAGCAGGGAGGCAATGGGTCCCATTTTTATAGTCTTTGGTATGACTCGGCCGGGGATCGAACTCACAACCTCCCTTATCTATACCGTTGTGCGGGTCATGTGCCATGTGCACATTTCTGTTTGACTGCACTCTCGTGCTGAGACAGTGCATTTGTTATCATTATGTTGATATATGTTTATGTTATCGCTGTTATTTGGCATGTCTGCCTCCACAACAGTTTCAGGGGAGGCTCAGTGAATGAAAGTGGAACAAATATTCCATTTGTTATTACATTAGTTATCAATAGGAGATCACATAGAATAGCCGAAAATGTGTGACTCCCAGAGTCAGAAACAAATAAATGTCTTCAGAGAGTTTTTTTTTTTTTATGTATTTGATGTAGTCTGAAGGCAAACGGCACCATCAGGCTATCTTGGCTAAATTATAGAGTCTGCTCTATGGGATTAAATAACATAATCATGACCCCATATGCAGGAATCGAGGGAAACTCCGCAAATACACTGAAAGGTTTGCGGCTTCCAGGCTTTGTCCGATGGCTGAGGGGAGGCCTATAGTGTATTAACTATAACTATAACTAACTGTAACTATAGCCTACTGCTAGGGCAAGGAGAGTGAAGGAATATGTTAACTGTTTGATCAACTCTAAATATGTATAAATTTAGGTGCAGATCATATATCATATATGATCTTTGAGTTAAACTGAATATCGTCATTTCATTAAAAAAAAAAAAAAGTGTCTCTTGTAGGCAGCCATCAGTCCTGTAACGTCTGAATGCATGCCCTGATCCCAGGAGCGATTCTAGAATCACACCTTTAGTGGGGCCCAGGCTCAGCCCCTCATGAGAATGTGACATGCACACAGTGCCCCCTGCAAAATTGTCCGGGACCCCTCCTATATCAATAATTTCACTGGATAACAATGATACATTCATATTTTTTCTATAGCTATATATATGTCTATATTTCTTTTTTCTTTCTTTTTTCCTGCTTTTTTCTCAACCTATTTAGTTGGGTGGTCTAATTGTAGGGTATATTAAAAATGGTCCAGAACGAACAATCGCAAATGTCAATATAATGCAGAGAGGACCCTCAGTTACTTAAGTAAAAGACGCAATACTAATGACCGGAGCAAAAGATCAAGTTATAGCTAAGCCCATATGAGGTGAAACAAAACAATGTGTGAGCAATTGTTCCAATGCTGTAATTCACTGTCCATTAAACCCAATTCTATCAGAAACATTGTGACTGCTTTAACTAACATAGTATAGTGCATCAGTTAACCTCCCCCGCCCCCAAATAAAATAAAATAAATAGATAAATAAATAGATAAATAAATAAATAAATAAATAAATAAATAAATAAATAAATAAATAAATAAATAAATAAATAAATAAATAAATAAATAAATAAATAAATAAATAAATAAATAAAAATAATACCTGAAGACAGGAGTGTAGTGGTAAATACAGAGGTGGGTAAACTATCCAAGGTGAGTAGTTTATCCACCTTGTTTGCCCTCATTGATTAGACAGTTGATTAGAAAATACAGTAGGTGAGTAAGCTATATCTGCCTCATTTAAAAGGGGTGGGTAAACCATGTTTATTTGCATTTACCTTCCACTACACCCCTGCCCGAAGACCAATACAACGTTGAAAAACACATTCGAAAAGTTCATGCTGTGATGCCGTGTCAATAACGTTTGAAAATTGGGTATTTGTGCGATTTCGACAGTGTTGACGATTGGACGTCAAGCACGATTTTCTGAAAATGGCTCCGAAAACCCCACTTGTCAATGTAACGTTAACGTTAGCACATTTTCTGAATGGTCGAGGGGTCGATCAGTGGTGTCAATTCTCAAAAAATCTCAACTCCGAAAGCAAATCGTGTTAATTTATGGTATACATGTTTCTTAGGGGTTTTGAAGGGTGCCGAGTTCAAATCTGCTGTATATGCCCAGCTCAAAAATGTACAATAATGCCTCCAATCCAAGATGGCCGCCACCACCGGGCTGAAATGTATTTATGTAGGACATATCTTTTTGACTAAACAAGGTCGAAACTTTAATAAAATGTGCTTTTGTAGGTTTTTCATAATTATATGGGGAATCCAATGTCATATCCTGTTTTTGAGATCAAATGTGAAGAAACTGCTGAAACCCATATATATTGCGAAAATGGTCGTCTTTAGTGATTAATAATTCCTCAACCAAATAAGATTCAGAAGCAGGTTGATCCTAGATGTCTAGGAATGATTTATTTACTTTGCAGTTTGTTTTTTGAGATAAGTCCAATATGCTGTGATGGAATGTTTAAAATCAAACGTGAACCTCCAGATAGTAACCAGCACCTGGATCTGAAATCACACATTCAAAAGAATAAGGCCAGGTCATTTGCCCCTTTGTATGAAGTTGTGCAACTTTCCAAGGGCAAGCAAAACCCTACCAACGTGGACAGGAACATTCTAAACACTCATAACAGCTTACAGAGCAGGGTGCAAGGTGAATCTGAAAACTATCTCCCTACATGAACTCATGCCCCTCCCAGTAACTTTAGCCACAGCTAATGGTAGTATACATTCCACCAACACAACAAGTCCAAACCCCTGCAAATGTTACACTTGAAGAACCCAGCTGCCTATACTGTACTTATTCATTGACGGCCAAGCACTCGTGGTGACTATGCCAACTTGTTTGCTAAAACTATGTTCAAGATGGCAGCAAAATACCAGGGGATAGATGTAGTCTAAATACCAGGGGATAGATGTAGTCTAAATACCAGGGGATAGATGTAGTCTAAATACCAGGGGATAGATGTAGTCAAAATACCAGGGGATAGATGTAGTCTAAATACCAGGGGATAGATGTAGTCTTCGACAGGTATCAAGAGGAATCTATCAAAGCAGGCACAAGGATCAAACACAAGATGTGCTTCTTCTACTTCTGTCACACTGACAGAATAGGATGTATACATCTCTACGTGAAAGCTGGGATGTCAAAGGCTCCAAAGTATTTTCCAGTACATGAAGTCTGCCTGTTGCTATCTGCTGATCAAGTGGACACACTACTACATGCCATCACTGGCTGTGATAGTGTCTCTGAGTTCAGTGGCCACAGTAAGAAAACGGCCTGGCAGGTGTTCCAGCAACATCAAGTTGTCCTGTAGAGCAGTGGTTCCCAACCTTTTTTGTCTTATGTACCCCTTAAGCTGTTTTTCCATGACAATAGTACCCCTCCCTCATGCGTGTTGATGATTACATACAAGTAAATCTATACAAAATATATGTTTCACTGAATTGCCAGTGTTTGGGCTTTTTAGTTGTTGTTTTTTACCATTATCAGTAGCAGAACAGTGTAGCAGTTGACAATTGCCAGCAGAACTAGTTGCGGCACACACATCACATTTTAACAATGGGCTCATGAAATGACTTGGAATATATATATATCTATCATTTTGGAAGTAAATTGGATTCCCCAATCATTCCAAGTACCCCCTGCAAGCTGCTCAAGTACCCCTAAGGGTACACGTACCCCTGGTTGGGAATCACTGCTGTAGAGGTTGTGCACGTCACGAGAGACTCTGCCACCAACCTCAGATGCAAAGTTTCACATCATGTGTTCACACTATCAAGCAAATTGTCTGGAACCAATAAGCTCACTAGCCACATCTAGAGGCGGGGGGGGGGAATCGATACACCATAGTATCGCGATATTTTGCCTGACGATATTGTATCGATATTTGGACGCCAAGTATCGATATTGCGATTTTTTTTTTTTTTTTTTTGCAGGCCATGCCAGGCCACCGGGCTACTATAAACTTTAGTTCCAAGGCCAGCAGTAAACAAACGGTAGCATATTTTCATTTTGTTTTAACAGTAACAGTTTTGTCATAACAGTCATTTACAAATTCCCCAGTTACTGAATGGGCTGCACAAAATGTTTTGTGTAAGTGAAGTGAAGTTGCATTGTTCAAAAACGACCTAAGTACAGTACTCCACACACACATCCAGTTAAGGTGGACTGTAAGTAGACTGTAACAAACAGTTCAGTTTGTCAGGTGCATGCAACTATGACATGACTTTATGAAAGTTGTTGCTCTGTCTACTTGACAATGTTGCTGTAATAAAATGGTTGAAGTCAGATGTACAGACTGAAAAATTGTTCATATATAAACCAGATGTTGACAAGGTTTTCCTTTGGGGACATCATTTGCAGTTGAAAAAGTAAGAAATCGCAATATATCGAAATATCGCAATATTCAATATATCGCAATATTCAATATATCGCAATATCGGCGATATCGCAATACTATCGTATTGTGACTCAAGTATCGTTTTAGTATCGTATCGTGGGCATCTGGTGATCCCCACCCCGGCCCACATCCTGATATTCCTCCAGTGAACGGGTTGGATGCACCTGGATGGTGGTTTAGTGTCACGGCTAACTCTCTCCACCACCTAAGCTGAAAGCGTGCAGGGAGATCTGAATGTGTCATTGTATCCCCCATATATGAAAACCTACAAAAGGGTTACCATTGACCCCGAAGGCAAATCGTGTCAATTGATGGCATACAAGGTGTGTAGGGGTACTGAACTCAACTCTGCTGTATAAAATACATATTTGAAAAACAAAGTAAGGAAATTATACAGCTAGGATTAACCTGCTTCTGGATCTTATTTGGTTGACAAATGATTCATCATTAAAACTACCATTTTCGCAATATATATGAGTTTCAAGCAATTTCTTCATACAGGTTGAGGCCACGTCTCGTCATAGACGCTGGTTTAGCTGGCTCAGCCTGGCTGGGGGCGTGGTCAGGGTGGGGTAAAAACCCCTGTTCTATCCATTCAGCAAAGTTAGAATTTAGCTGATAGCCCAGCCCAGGCAGACACGATCTGGGATTTAACCACCGCAGTTAACGCACATCTGAGCAGACGTCTTGTGTTCTGCTCTAGAATCCCCAAACCTGTAGTTTAGAGCCGCAGCACCGTCTTTTGGTGAGTCAGCCCATGAGATATATGGGCGGTTTTACCCCACTCGCGCGCCAGCCGTTTGACATTTTGTGGGCGTTCCCAGACATGCGGACTGTCTCTATTTGATCTCAAATCAGAATAGGGCATTGGAGACCCATATATGAAAACCTACAAAAGCACATTTTTATTCAACTTTCTACCTTGTTTAGTCAAAAAGATATGTACATAAATACATTTCAGCTCCGTGGTGGCGGCCATCTTGGATTTGAGGCATTATCGTACATTTTTGAGCTGGGCATACAGCAGATTTGAACTCGGCACCCTTCAAAACCCCTAAAAAACATGTATGCCATAAATGAACACGATTTGCCTTCGGCACTTTAAATAAGCACATTTTCAGAAATTCTGCCTAGTCTAGTACCCCACTTTTGTGAATGTGTTTTGATAACTAGTGTAATAACTATGTAATATTTGTGTTCACTTCCATGCACTGAGCCTCCCCTGAAACTGTTTGAACTTTGAAAACCTCTTGTATAGAAAGTTTATAGTGCCTTTATGTAGGCTATTTATGGGATTTTTTTTTTTACCCCTATCACCATTATAACCCCATAAGGATTTATAGTTTTGTATCCCTCCAAAATGTATTATGCAATCATTATAGCTGATTTTCCTGAGGTCTTCAGGCTGTCTGTCAGGATCATTGAGTTATAATAGGTCCATGGTCAGGATCAGCATGCATAGGTCAGGTGAGGTCAGGTGACGTCAGGTGTCAATACCATGAAAGCAGACAGGCCAGATAAGACCTGTGATGGCATCAGAATCAGCTGTGAGTGAGTGAGTCATCAACAGGCCAAGACATGACAGCCGGTGTGCACAGGACTTACAATAGTCTAATAATCCGTTTACACCTGCTGAGTGCAGCGCAGCCCACATAGTAAAATATGTCCTGTAGTAACCTGGTAGTAACATATGGGGCAGCGTTTGACAGGTCAGAAACATACTTGAAGCTCATTGATCAAAATGGTTGTCATTCTTATTCTGCCTGACCTGCCCCCCGATAGACCACATTGGACCCAGCGGACGTCAGTGAAGCCTCGTCCGTGCTGTGATAGGCCAGCTGTTCGTCGAGGGTTTATCCTTAGGACCCGCCCCCTACACAGCCTAATCTCGACATTCCATTGGTGGAATGGACATCCATCGACGCCCATGAGCAAATGACGCTTCGTGACTGGTTCAGTTGACTGTCAATCACAGAGACAGCCCAGAGCGATTGGTCGGCCTGGCCGTCCGTCCGCGGCCTATTGTCCGTGGATTGGTGCAAGCAGCAGCAAACGGGCGGAATCTTTCCACGGGCTCGCTCGCTCGCGGAGGCTTCACGGAGAGCGAATGTCGTCATGAGCGGTGGGTAGGAATTAAAACATTGGTGTTTATATTACATTGTACTTAGCCAAACATTTTTCTCTGTATTGAAGAAAAACGCGGCGAACATGATGTGTTATGAATAAGTATGTTCCGGGTTGACGGGGCTTTTGTGCAAAGCGAAGAAGCAATGCACTTCCGGAAAAGGGCTGCCTTTTTCTGTAACGTTATCAAAGAGAGTTTCTGGCTTGCTAGCTGCGCGTTAGCTAAGCCAAATAGGCTATAGCTATGTAGCTGGTCCCTGGCTTGTTTTGAGTTCCACTCCCCATCCGTGCATCTCAACCTCTCATCCGCTCCACAGTGAAATATTGTTATACAGTTATCTGAAAGTTGCAGATGAATTAATGTTCCCATCATCACCAGTGTATCAGTAGAAACTAAGCTGCACGGAGATCAAATCTGCTAAAGCTAGCTGGCTAGCTACTTCAGCCGCTGGTTAGTAAGAAATGCTAGCTAGCGTTAGCTGGTTAGCAAAGACTAGTAGCAAAGCAACTCTTGTTTGATGGCGGCGCTGTTTTCAGGCCGCGTTCAACCCGATTTTTTTCTCCTTCTATCCGTGCATTACTGGCAGCGCTTAAAGACGCACTCAAATAACGGGTCGTGGTGTTGAAGCGGAACCCCCTCTTGCAGATGTGAAGATGCAGTTTTCATTTTTGTGCACGGTTGCCGATTTATTTGCACCTACTCTGTCTGCAGTGCAAGCACACATCCACGTTGATATTCATTTCCCAGAAACTGGCGCAGCTCAGCAGTCTGAGGAGGAACCTTGTTGAAAAATTCATTGATTTGACAGTTCCAAGTCAAGCCCGTCCATCGTCCATAGCTGTGTGACGTTATTTACAGTAGAGCCTTTCACTGTAGGAACCAGCTCCCGTTCAGTCTAAAGCTACTGCTCAACACGTCACAGAGACGCAACATAGTTTTAACTTCCCTGTTTTTTCGCTCTCTCTCTCTCTCTCAGGGTAAAGTTCAGTGTTGCCAGATGAGGCGGAAGAAATAAGCAATTCATTGTGTGTAAAGAAAGACTAAGAGGCATTGCTGTTGTTGTTCAGACATTACTTCAAAACAAACAACTTTTTTTGTTGGAGCATGTTTATCATAAACCCCTGCTTTAGCAGGGATCAAATAACATGACACTTGCAACGTTTGTTGTTCCATGGCATCTCTTAGCTAAATCAGTGAAACAGTTGTAGTCAAGTTGTAGCATCCTCTCAGACAGCTTGTGCATTTCCTGCTAGTCTGGCTTATTGCCCAAAACACAGGTCATTGACTGTGGCTTTCATTTGATTGTGTCACCTGCTGTTTGATCAGCCGACATGCCCCGAAGCTGCTGCTGCCAAATACTCTGAATACTAATATATCTGTGTGTTTTGTCTATGATCATATAAACACAGACAAATACTATGAATACTAATATATATCTCAGTGTTTTGTCTATGATCATATAAACACAGACAAATACTCTGAATACTAATATATCTGTGTGTTTTGTCTATGATCATATAAACACAGACAAATACTCTGAATACTAATATATCTGTGTTTTGTCTATGATCATATAAACACAGACAAATACTCTGAATACTAATATATCTGTGTTTTGTCTATGATCATATAAACACAGACAAATACTCTGAATACTAATATATCTCAGTGTTTTGTCTATGATCATATAAACAGAGACAAATACTCTGAATACTAATATATCTGTGTTTTGTCTATGATCATATAAACACAGACAAATACTCTGAATACTAATATATCTCAGTGTTTTGTCTATGATCATATAACAGAGACAAATACTAATCTATCTGTGTTTTGTCTATGATCATATAAACACAGACAAATACTCTGAATACTAATATATCTGTGTTTTGTCTATGATCATATAAACACAGACAAATACTCTGAATACTAATATATCTGTGTTTTGTCTATGATCATATAAACACAGACAAATACTCTGAATACTAATATATCTGTGTTTTGTCTATGATCATATAACAGAGACAAATACTAATCTATCTGTGTTTTGTCTATGATCATATAAACACAGACAAATACTCTGAATACTAATATATCTGTGTTTTGTCTATGATCATATAACAGAGACAAATACTAATCTATCTGTGTTTTGTCTATGATCATATAAACACAGACAAATACTCTGAATACTAATATATCTGTGTTTTGTCTATGATCATATAAACACAGACAAATACTCTGAATACTAATATATCTGTGTTTTGTCTATGATCATATAAACACAGACAAATACTCTGAATACTAATATATCTCAGTGTTTTGTCTATGATCATATAAACACAGACAAATACTCTGAATACTAATACGCCGCGTTCGGAATCATTCAAAATATAGTGTTGATCATATAGTGAACTATATGGGGAATGATCTAAATGAGTTTCAGACACTACACAGATTTTTTTCCCTGGAGATTGTTGCATCACCAGATGCGCCGGGTATTCATGTGACGCAAGCAATCCGCGCCCACTATCACATAAACAACTGAGCTCACGAGCAGATTGAGATGTCCTCATGTAGTATTGATGTGGCATGTTTTGACTGCTAAATCCTAAAAAATAAATCGTTGAAGTTCTAATTACGTGCATGTGTGGTTTTGTCAACTGTCGTGCTGTCTCCTATTAGCAAGCTTTGCTGGTGAAGTAGCTCACAAGCGCGTTAGCTCGCGAGCTAACGACTTTCTTCTTCTCGTTCGGTAAAGACAACCACATTGCATTGTGGTATACCGGCGAAAATGTAGAATACATTTGCTGTTCACTAGAAATCCCTGCGCATTGTGGGTATTTTTTAGTGGACTAAATAGTGAATCAAATTAACAGTTGAGAATTCGGACACTATAAAAAAATGGTGACGCACTAAATAGTCCACTGTTTCGGTCATAGGGACCGATTCCGAACAGGGCTATAGAGTGAACGTCACTTCCTGCTTTTCTCCCTGTACCAGCGTGTGAAAAAATATGAATGGTGGTGAACGGAGCGATACGCTACCTTTTTGATCCCGTTTGAATTGTGCCACCAGAGTACACATGTCATGTTTGTCAATGTAAAAGATAACTCTGCAAGTCGAGAAAGTCGTAGTTTGTGGTAGAACTGTGGCAATTTAAGTTATAAATCAGAAAGACTACGCACAACCAGTGTCTCTCCCTCCAGTCCATTGTTGTTGATGGTGTGACGTATAAGGTGCGACACGAGATATAGTTGATTCACAATAGTAAACCTTCTGTTTCAGGACAAACTGCAACTTTCTTCACATCATGCATAGTTATCTTTTAAATGGACAAAATGTAAATAGGGCTTTCCGCACACTTGAATTTGCACTAAAATTCACATATAAATGTGAATTTTAGTGCAAAATTCACATTTAGTGCAAAATTCACATTTAAACGTGAATTTTAGTGCAGCCCTGCGGAAAGCCCTTCTTTCATTGTGGATTCTCTATTTGTTTTTCCAGCGCCTTAACCAAGACGTTGCCGGGTTGAGCGGTGGTCCTCCCTCAGTTTTTAAATGGACAAAATGTAACGTGTGTAGTACCCCGTGGCACAATTCAAACGTGATCAAAAAAGTAACGTCTGTCTCTCCGTTGACCACTGTTGTCTTTTTTCTGACGCTGGTACAGGGAGAAAGGCAGGAAGTGACGTTCACTTTGGCTCTCTATATATCTGTGTTTTTTTTTGTGTCTATGATCATATTATAAAAAGAGACAGATGTGGAAACCGAACCTAAAAATACCCCCAAGCTCCGCTGCTGCTACATAAACTCACAGATGAAACGATGCGTCTCATAGGGATGTGGCAGTTGCAAACGCTTCAGCAGATGCAGATTGCCAGTTTCTATTCTAGATTTAGAAGACTGTTACTGGTGCAGTCAAATAGCTTTCAGGATTTTTCTTTCTTAAAGTCGAACTGAACCCGTTCGTCACGTGCATAATGAGTCCGTTTCAGACTGAAAACATAGTTTGTCTAAGATGACAGGTTGAGAGGCGGGTCATAGTATCATGTCGATGATTTGATTTGACAATTCTGGGGACTGGATTGGGCTTTGGCCAATCCTGGCGTGTTCCGCCTCCAAATCGAGTGGGATTCAGTCATGTTGCGGCGCTCCCCTCGGGAAGAGCCGTTTGACGGGAGGAGCGGAGCCCAGCGAGCCGCAGGCAGCCAGCTGCCTTCGTGTTGCCGAGCGGAGAGTGCAGCACGTCGGCCTGGAATCTCCGAAGTGCGACCCCTGACAACCAAGCTCTCGGGATGCGTGCGCCATTATCGCTGCTGTAACGATACGATATCCCTGGAATGCGCGTTTTAACGAGCCAGTTATATTTCTTTGCATTCTTAGAGATTATAGTTTTAGTTTTTTGTTCATGTTTCTAACAATTGGCCAAGTTAGTAGTTAGTTTATGGGATAGGAATTCTGGCAGATGACAGGCACTATAGGTGCCATTTTCGACTTCAATTGGAAGAGAAAATTATCCAGAAATGAAGATTTGATTGACAGCTGCATTTCGTGATACGATTGGTTGAAATGGGGTAGAAATATGATAGTACTACAAGGTGACGTCAGCAAACCTGTACATTACTGTTATCAATGAAATCTTGAAAAACGAACTTTTGATGTGAAAAAGTGTGAAAAACTAAAGAAATTAGATTGTTGTGATTTGTTTTGCATACATTATTAAATAGGTGCACTGCATATACCCAGGTATTTGAACTAAAAGAAAAGAAAAGCCATTCTTGGGTTCAGCTCGACTTTAAAACTTTAAATCTTGTACCACTTACCCTGGAGTGCTTCTGATTGACAACACAATCTCAGCCTCTTTTGGCCATCAGTGTTGGCGGCCGGTAACTCATTACAAAACTAATATAGTACACGTAATATATATTACTTTTTAGCAGTGACTCAGTAATATAACTTATTACTTATAGGGTTTCAGTAATATTATACAAGTTCCTTTTGTCAAGGAACTCAAGTTACAAAGGCCTAGAGAGAGGCTGAACTATTTTGTGAGGGAAAATCAAATTTTAGAGAGAAAATGTAAATATTATAATTAGGGGTGTCAAAAATAATCGATTATAAGATGCATCGTGATGCGGACGTGCACGATTCTGCATCGATTCACAAATGTCAAAAATCGATTATTATTTTTTTATTTTTTTTATTTTTTATAATCAAATATAATGGAAGTACATGCAGTTGTTTATTTTAATTATGGATCATAATACAATGCAATTCCAAATGCACTTTTATTTTAAAAGTAGCCACACAGTGAGAAAAAAGAAAGTGAGAAAAAATAAATCATGTATTGCGGAAAAAAGTGATGCATCGATTTAAGATGCATCGATAATCGTACTCGAATCGAATCGTAGCCCTCTGAATCGTAATCGAATCGAATCGTGAGGCCAGTGAAGATTCACAGCCCTAATTATAATGCATGATGATAACAGTTGTGTATAGTAGTAGAACCATGTTTCTTCCCACTCCATAGAATGTCTTGCAACCCCCTAAAATGATCTGGTTGACCCCATGGGGGGGGGGGGGGGGTCCCGACCTGGGGGGGTCCCAACCGGGTTGAGAGTACCACTGCTTTTGCTGTAAGACATGGAGTTCTTCGGGGTTCCCACCCACGGGTCCTTGAAATCCTTGAAAGTTTGTGAATTTGAGAAAAGAAACGGCAAAAGGCAAGAATAGAAATTGACGCTATTTTCGATTCATTTTACACGAGTAAAGCGGGGATACGTTCCGTTGTCTGCGTGTGGTTATTAGGGATGGGATATCGGTATCGGGATATCGGTATCGGGATATCGATATGACGTAATTCACATATCGGATATCGGACTGACGTCGCTGATCCACATTCCGATCCAGACTCCATTCATAGCCTGCACTGGACCATAATAAAACCACCGTAAATGAAACACTGCTAGTAAGTAGTAGTAGAAGTGATGTAGTAACGTTAGCGGTTACCGTAAATTTCGGACTATAAGCCGCGGCTTTTTCCCCGTTTTTTGGCCCTGCGGCTTATATAACGATGCGGCTTATCTATGGATTTTATCAGCTAACGGCCGCTCGGGGACCTCCAAAATCTATGGATGTTGGTATGAGGTAGAACGAGAGCAAGACAGACATTACGAGAGCGAGACCCTGATTGGATGATGTTGCAAAAAATGTGCCTCGCGACCTGATTGGAGCACTGTGCCACTACGCTCTCTCAGCCACTACGGTAAAACACCCTCCCTCCTCCCTCGCTCCGGGGGGAAAATGGCAGCGATTGAGCCTGAAAGACAGTCTGAATGAAATTGAATGTAACATTCCCAATTCTATGTATTACATTCTAAAAAACTAACGGCAACTTTTTGGAAGGCTAAGCCACACAACTAGCTCGTTGTAATCTAACATCATGCTTCAAAAGATGGAGAACTGGCTGTGTTACGACGATGGCGGCGATTGAGCCTGAAAGCCATGTCTGAGACAGTAGCGAGACAGGAACAACAACAACAGCAGCAGCAGCAAAGGATCATGCACAAACCCAAGACGAAAGGGACTGTCCGTCAGGGCGCGGACGACTGTGTCAGCAACTCCCTCCCGACTACCAGGAGAAAATTACAAACTTCGGCGAATTCACACAAAGAAAGATCAAGGAATATTCCATCGGACCGGAGCAGATCATAAATATGGATGAAGTGCCTTTGACGTTCGACCTGCCTCTCACTAGGACTGTTAACAAGAAAGGTGAATCGTCCATCACGTTGAGAACCACAGGTCACGAGAGAACGAATTTCACTTGTGTTCTTGGCTGCACAGCATCTGGAGTAAAGCTCCCGCCGATGGTGATTTTTAAGCATCTCACAATGTGTGATTTTGTCTGGGGATTAGTGAGTGACCTGACTTTTGTTTTGTTTTGTTGAAATGTTAATAAATGGGAGCTTCCCCAAACAGCCATCTCTTTCCCGACAATCCCCTCTGTGCACGAACCCTTACATATGGTAATTAAACATCAAAACACCCGCGGCTTATAGTCCGGTGCGGCTTATATATGTAACAAACAGGCAATTTTGCTGCTGCGGCTTATACTCAGGTGCGCCTTATAGTGCGGAAATTACGGTAGTTAACTCAACATCTCTTTCTTAGTTTTGGAAATATTTTAGTCTCATACATATTTTGGGGGTTTCCCACTTTACCAAAATGTGGTAAAGTGGCAGGGGTTGTCGCTTTATTTGTTGAAATGTTATCTTAATAATTTTGAGTGGATCAATTGTTTTGTAATATCTGATGACCTTTATTAATTGTTTAATTGAATATTGCTATGAGATAATTGATTACCAAACCAAAATACTAAATGATGTCACAGTAGGAGCCAGCTACTATGTAAACGTGGAGGCTGCAGCTCCTTGGCAGAGTTGCCAAGAGCTCTGGTGTATCGGTATCGGTATCGGTATCGAGTATCGACAGATATCCAAATTCAGATATCGGAATCAGATCGGAACTGAAAAAAAGTGGATGGGTGCATCTCTCTACTCATTATAAACATGATCAGTGTGGTCACGGTACTTAACCTTGATCCGTGGTTCTTATGAATACCGCCCATGTTTGTTGACATCAACATATTTGTGAAAGTCGATGCTGCTGCCTGCCTGTATCTGACTCTGCTGTGCGTACGTGTGTTTTCCAGAACAACAGGACAGTATGGCCACCACTGTTGCTGTCAGTCCCAGCGAATACCTCCAGCCTTCCACCACTTCCACACAAGTGAGTCACAGCCCGACACTGAGTGCCTGTACCCTCTGACCTCTCACCTCTAGGCTCGTGTCGAGATCAGGCGTAATCCGTAACGCACGCACGTTGCTGCAGACTAGCAGAGAGCCCGATGTGAACGGACTCGCCGTGCATACCCGTTTGGTCAGAATTAGTGGATGGGTGTGGGTTGTGTTTCTGTGTGTGTGTGTGTGTTTTTTTTTCTTTCTAACTGGGTAATGGCGCAGGCCAGGGTATAGAGAGTAGGGCTGGGCGATATAGCTAAAAAGTTTATCGATATAAAATATTTCATATCAGTCGATATCGATAATTATTGATAATTTTTAAGGACCCGTTTTATTAATAAAAAAAAACATCAGAACAAAAGGAGGTTTGCGTTTAACCACTTTATTTTGAATTTATTTTCAAGGCACACACAGGTAATAATTGTAATGCTAACACTCACACATACTTGCACATGCTTGCACTTGCCCTGGCCAGTGCAAGCAGTAATTTACAGACATGGTGACGTTTTATTTTGATGACGTAGCCTACCGTTGCCAGTCTTCCCAAACAAAAAAACGTTTGGTAACGTGTATTTCAGGGTTGTTTAACGTGAGGTGATTCAGTGAATGAGCTGCCTCGCATTCCACAAAGTAACGTTTGAGATGTCCGCATTTGTGAAATTGGTGTAACGTAATGTTAATGTACCGGGCGCACAAGAAAGACTGCGTGCTTAACACGCTGTCAATTTACATTAACATTGAAACTCACTCGCATTGAATTCTTTGTAACGTTTACCGACGTGTTCTGCTTTCTGCGTCCCTTTTATTGACAATTTTGTGGTGGCGGGTGAGACCAAACCTGCTGTTGGCGTCACTAGCAGTGCCCGTTGTCGAGGGATATGATTGGCTGTTTATGAGCTGGGGCGGGTGCACCCTCGAGGTTTGTCTGTAAGGCCATGTTCACATTACAGGCAAATCTGATTCGCTGATAACGTCATTAATCATCATTATCTTGATTGGTTTCCCAAATCCGATTTGGGAGTGTGTCCGCACTGCCACAAATCTGATTCTCAAGTCGGATCTGTGTGTCCAGACCTAAACGGCCTATCTACTGTACATGGGTTGCTATGGTAACGACGTGGGCGTCAGTAAATACGTACGTTGGTGACGTGGTTTTCCTGCGCAGAAGCATTTGATGGCGAGTTGCGAGTGACGTTCAAATCAGATTTGGTGGATCTGCGCGTCCGCACTCAAGTCACATCAGTCGAAAGCAGATTGGAAACTACCTCCATATGTGGTTTGGGACAAGTGACACAAATCAGACTTGGAGCGTCCAGACTCATAAAACCAATCTGGATAAAGTCATTAATAGGTCACTAAAGTTCACAAATCAGATTTGGCCTCCTAGTCTGAACATGGCCTAAATGATTAGCTGTTTCCGTGTCACTCGTAGCACACTGTATTAACAAAGGACATGATAGGCTGTTTATGAGCCACGGAGGAGAAGCGCGCTTGTTTTTTTCATGCAGTCTATCGAATGGCTTTTTATTGTATTGTTCACGTGTCTATCGCGATATATATTGCTATTGTTTTATCGACCAGCCCTAATAGAGAGCCAAATGGCCCAATTCCACCGCAGCTAGTAGCGCGGTCCCGCTCCACTCGACTCGATAAATGGTCTCATCCCACCGGTAAAACCCGGCCCAGCCCGGTTAGATTTGAGGCTGAGTCGTGCTACTTTTGGTCCCTGCCTCGTCGGGGTTCTATTCTGCGAACCCGGGTTCATACGGTGACGTGAAAACATTGTAGACGACTGATTGGTCAGGCAGAATCGTGTTTACTGTCTATCCTACTGACTGTCAATGCAGCGCTGCATACCAGTTTAGTGGGGGCTTACCTTCTCTTATATTATGTTATTTCCATCAGTCTTTTGTGTTGCTGCCTTCGGCGCTGGTGAAATAAAATCGATCTCCTTGCTCAGCTTTAACATGCGCTCCTCGGGAAGCCCTTTGTAGTTGCCTCCGCTAGGCCGCAGGCGAAGCCGCGGTCTTGCCTGTTGAGCTGCCGCTGGGGTTCTCCTCGTAGCGCCTCTCCCGTCCCCGCGCAGTGCATGCATGTGAGTTTGAGTAACAACAAAGTGATATCCATTCTCCTGGCCGATTGTCACATTTGCCCATGTACACTGTAGGTCATTTAGAGGCACCAGTATTTCATAATCAGTTTAAAAGTTCCGTGTATTAATTTCATTTTAACGTTATACTTATAGCCTACTTCGGCAATGGGCGGAGGGCAGATATGCGGTCCCATTGACGACCAGGTGTGGGCGGAGGCAAGTAAACTTGCTATGGAAACAGAGTCTATATCAAGTAGAGCCGAGTAATACCAGATAGAGTGGAGCTGTACTGTGCTGTTATATGTGGTGGAAATGAGCCAAAAGTGAACGTCACTTCCTGCTTCAGCACTGTACCAGAGATTTTCATCCACCATTTATTTTCCCATAGACATTTCGTAAAATGCTTATAAAAAATAGTTTTACTTGGTCAAACCAAATGGTTCAGCTATATTTAGAATCGAGAGAGACCATACAACATTTTACTCTGACCAAAACGTAAAAAAACATCGGAAAAATATTTTCTTTAAATCCGCAATTGTTTTACGTTTTGGTATTTCCCATGAAGGGCCAAAACTCAATCTGGGCGGAGGGCCGAGGGCCAAAACTAAACGTTGTGGAATTACATTAAAATGTATTGTGTTTTATAGAAAATTAACATTCTAAATCTAAAATAACATTTCAATATAATAATCTACTTTTTATCTGTTTGGTAATTGTAATAATTTGCAATTGGTTATATATATTTAAAAAAACATCTGCATTTGTGGGGAGCTTAAACATTTAATCAGTAAACAGCCAGTTAAAAACAGTTGTATTTTCCACCTTTGTAATCAAGAGAGAAATTTGACTGAATTCACAACTTGAAAAATCTACTAAAAAAGGTACTTTGAAAATCAGTTTCGTAGTGGCGACGTATATTGTACTCTTTCAAAACAGCCACTCTCTGTCTGCAAATGAGACAAACCGCTGTTGAATTTACTTCGGGGGAAAAAATACTCGTCTTGCCACTCCGTCCTAAACTTTCTTTTGTCAGTGTGCCACTGCCGTGATGATGATCTGTCCATCTTGGCCCGCGGGCCCCAAATTGGGCACCACTGGTCTACGGGAAACTAAATGGTGGATGAAAATCTCTGGTACAGTGCTGCAGCAGGAAGTGACGTTCACTTTGGCTCTCTATATACCCTGGCCCTGGAAAGTTTGGAAAATGCTTGATTTGAACCCTCGTGTTTTCAAGGTTTGGAATATGCTTGAATTTGAATGTCCTCCTTGAAAAGGTCTTGATTTTAAACATAATCTGGTGTTTCATCCACACATTACATTCACTCATGTAAACCAACAATCTTTTAATACCTGAAAGGAGATGATGCTGTCGTGATCTTCATTGTCTCCTGGCATCTCACACAAGACACAGAGCGGAACCGCCGAGTGGACCGGAGCTGGATTGACTGACATGTGCCTTGAAATGAAAAGGGGACGTTCTTCCGTTCAGCTCCGCTCCACTCCGCGTCATCAGGGCGACCCATCTGCTCTCATTGCTCTGAAAGTGCTTGAATTTGACTTTTCAAAAGCTGTACAAAGGCTGTAGTAGAAGGAGGGGGGGGGAAAAAAATGTTTTTGTCAAATGCGTTGATCTTTTTGTGAAGTCTTGAGGATCACAGAAATGTCCAGAAGCACACACTCCATCTGTCTCTGTTGTATCCATAACTTTTTGTTGGTCTTGATCTTTGCCCTCTCCATAAGTGCCAAACTGGTTCTGCTTCTACTGGTTTTAATGGCTGCTGCTCCTGCAGCTACAGTTGCCTGCTGCATCAGAGATAGTGTGCTGTGCCTCTGACTCTTGTTTCTCTAGGGCCATGTGATTTCCGCAATGCAGAAAAAACGGACGGAATCATGGAATTTGGTAATTAAAATGGAATGGACTGTAAAACATGGGGTATTGCAGAATTTTCCTATAATTTGTCTGAAATGGATCAAAGTAGGCCTAATTATACAAATCAAACCCCTGTAGGGACCTAAATGATTTCATAATTGTAAAAAAAATAGGCAGAGAGAAATAATTCCGTTTTCGATTGAGGTGTTTTGAGAGAGAGAGAGAGAGAGAGAGAGGGGGAGGTCGGGCTAGTGGCACCTCACCTCACAACTTGGTTTTTGCTTTGAGAAACATGTGAAAGAGGCTGTCTAAGATGAGCCAAGTCATGAAACATACAAGTACAACCAAACCCCCCCAGAATTACAATTAAAATGGAAAAAGCTGAATTTGGGGGGTTGGGGCATTTGGGGCAAAATCCAAGGGATTTCATATGGCCTTATCTCCCTGCAGGACTCCCAGCCCTCTCCTCTGGCGCTGCTGGCGGCCACCTGCAGTAAGATCGGCCCTCCTGCCGCTCAGGCTCCGGCCAGCGCCGCCCCGGCCCAGCCGCAGCCTCGCCGGCTCCTCCCCATCAAGCCGGCCCCCATCGCCCCGGCGCCGCCCAAGAACCTGGGCTTCTCCTGGGCCTCCAAGGGCAACGTGATCCAGCTGCCCGTCGCCGGCCTGGGCCAGGCCGGCGGGCACCCCGGCAGCCCCGTCGTGCTCACCATACAGAGCCCGGGCCGCGCCAACGCCTCGGCGCCTGCCAACATCCAGTACCAGGTGGTGCCCCAGATCCAGGGCACCCAGACCATCCAGATGATGCCGCAGGGAGGCCAGATCCAGCTCATACCGGGCACCAACCAGGCCTTCATCACCACTCCCATGACCATGCCGGCCACCGCGCCGGTCACCCCGCAGAAGACGGTGGCCATCAAGCCCTCCCCCAGGTAGGGATGAAACGATTAGCGGGGTTTTATGATCGACCGCGATCAAAAATTCCCGACGGTTAATATTAACATCACTGATGACGCGTCCTAGCGCATGCTGGAGTATGTATTTTAAAACATAGAATCCTGGCTTGCCCTGGCCAGTGACACTTAGGAAAGACTAGGTGACAACCAAGTATAGTTTGGTGACAAGCTGGAGAGACAGTTGACGGTCGGAGAGACGGCATTCGGTATGGGATGGGTTTAGCACCCCATCCTGGCTCTCTCGTGAGGGAGAAATCCACAAACGCTATGGATTAGCCTCCTGAAAATCTGCGCAAAGATCGGCGCGGCGCGGCCTGGGGTCCTTCAGGCTAGAGCGAGGTGCCCGGCGCAGGCGAATGACGTGCAGCGCACAGGCCCTCTTGAGGCGTCCCTGAGGCATCCTCTCTGCCTCTGGATTGCCTTTGCCCCGTGAGGGTCTGGTGAGACGGAGGAGCACGGCCGGGAGTTACCCACAGAGCCTAGATCCTCCATGCACCGAAGTGCCAATACTGCGGCGTAGCACTAGCTCTATTGCAGCGGATTGGGCGTTCTCGCTTAGCCCTTCCGCGGGCAACGGTGCAGACAAGAGTAGTAAGGCTGATCCGTGAGCGGCTTCTGGGACGCGGTCGGGGTCTTAATTGGCCTCGGCTGGGTCTACTGGGCGAGGGTGTATGATGTTGAGAGACCCGAAACACCTTACGACCCCAGATAACATCACTGATGACGGGTCCTAGCGCATGCTGTAGTATGTATATTTGAAACATCGTTTCTAATTTTAATTAACATTAAAACCGTGTTACTGAGATTACAGCGCTTTGAAAAACACGGTAAATACTGTCCATTGTCAGCCAAAGTTTGCAACTGTCTCCCAGATGCAGGCACACACAGCGTATCGGTACTTTTTGGGTCAGAGTTTTCAATGTAAAACTTGGCTAATGCAGGAAAAAGCTACCGCTCCACCCGGCTTCGTCTTTGTTAACTCATTGAGTGCCAAGGACGAGTATGTTCGTCAATTCGTTTAGTAACGTAGAGTGCCAAGGACGAGTATGTTCGTCAATTGCGTTTTTTGACGGTGGGACGTGGATCAATGCCTAATACATCTCCTGTAAAATTTTGGGGCATGTTGAATGTGTATAACCTATTTTACCGACCCATTAGGTGGCGACAGTGCTCTCCAGATTAGAGAAAGTTGAGTAAAAACAGCAGAAAAAGCCGTGATGAAACCATTCTCATGAGAATAGTTTGGCTTTTCGCTGTCGCGCTGGGAGCCGGCGCACAACGGTGGGGGGCTCCGAAAATAGACTCTGGGTGCAGCACACTTTGAAACGCGCAGCAGAAAGCCCAGAAAGCCCAAAATCGGACGCAGCTTCATCCCAGCTCACAACCGAAACCCCAGAAACGAGCGAGGCGAGCCCGATCCAGACTCCCCCGACGAGCGGCGGCCATCCGAACGTGGATCCGCAAGCAGCAGAGACTCGCCTGACAAGCAGCAGAGTGAGCAAAGCCACCAGAGACACACCCACGGAGGAGGAGTTTGCAGTAGAGGGGGGTGGGGGTGCTGTTATATTGAAGGAAATTACTGTTCAGATTAGGGGTCGACCGATTATCGGTTTGGCCGATTATTATGGCCGATATTCAACATTTTGCCGATTATCTGTATCGGCATTTTCATTGGCTGTTTGCCGATATAATAATTCAATAAAAAAATGCGCTAATTTGCAGCTGCTGCGGCTGGAAGGAGCCTCTCCTACAGTACTGTAGTTCCCTCTGTGTGATCTGGAGCAATGTCCCTCCCACAGCGCTATCTGATTGGTTACACATCGAGCAATAGCCTATCAGAGAGCTGCTCAGAGATGAAATCTGACACCTCAGTGCTCCAGCCTGCACAGGGGCAGGCCGTGGCCGTCTGAGCTGTGCTGCCTCTGTGGAGCGGACAGCGGACTTGACTAGTTGGCTGTTGCGACTGTGTGACAGTCACAGTGTTAAGGTAAAGCTGCAGATATTGCCATGCCGAAGTTGTACTAAAGTTAATATACATAATAATTACCTACGCTGACATTTCAAAAACACCACGATCTTATGAGCGATTCGTATGAAGCGCAGCCTCGCACAGTGCAAAGTGTGTGGAGATAGGTCTGTCTATAAGTGAGAGAGATGATTGTTGCAGTGATAACGATAAGATAACAGAGATTATTTGTGTACTGATAGCATATATCTTTGAGTAACGTTGGTGCCTGCTGTGCAAGTGCAACTCAAACTTATCACCGTCCACCGCTGTTGAAGAGGGCAAAATAGCCTAGTAACCTCACAAAGCAGTGTATGGGGCACTAGTTTTTAATTCCATAGTAGCGTGCGTGTCCACGGTGTAGCGTCGCTCTTTTTGAATCAAATGGCCATGGTTGTCAGTAGCGAAGCTGTTTTATTGATCCAGTCGCGCTTCGTGTCCGAAAAATACATCGGCAGGCAGGCATGTCTGGGCAAGCTGCAGCGGACTTTTTTTCTGCTCTCTCTGACTCTCTCTCTGCTTGGAACAAGGAACCGAATAAACTAGGACGAGACATTTCGTCAGCGGACTCTAGAATGAAACAAGGAACCGAATAAACGAGGATGAGACATTACATCAGCGGATGCACGGATGAACGTGTTTGTTTCAGTATTCTCCTTTGAGAGCCTGGGGGTGAGGTTAGTGTCAGGTGTAAGCGGAGGGAAACCCTCTATTATTTTGTTACTGTAGTGAGTCGGTGTTAGTTTGTTAAAAGTATAAGTCCACAGCTTTATCTTGATAATGTGCCCAAGTCTCCACTAGATTGAACAAACACACACACACACACACACACACACACACACATACACTTTGATTCATATCAATATTAATAGAGTGAATATTTTCAAATAATATTGTAGTTGGATAAACTGAAGAAAATGAATTTCAACAACGGGTCGTGTTATTCTAAATTTTGACACCAAGATTTAAATTTTTACTGCAAACATATATCGGTTCCAAAATATCGGTTATCGGTGTCTTTCATTGCCGATAATCGATATCGATATCGGCCCTGAAAAACCCATATCGGTCGATCCCTAGTTCAGATGTTTCAGGTCAGAAAATATTAGTTTCAGAGTCAGTGATTTGCTTGAAATGCTTAATTTCACAAAAGGCTCAATATCTCAGCTTTCTAGATGGAAACGCCTGTTTTTGCTGTTTTTGACCTATCTTCTCCGGCTGATAACTAAAGAACGGAAAATTATATCAATAAACTTTTTTTTGCTGCTGATACAATAGTCTCGTCATTCTTTGTGCGTGTTCGGTGTTTACATAGTAATATCACACAATATTCTGTGGGCCTCGAGAAATCACTGAAAACGCTCTGAAACTCTGGCACTGGGAGCGTCCGTTCTCCAAAAGTGGCTGGCACTCAATGAGTTAAGGTGCTGGAAGCAAAGAGTACGTAATGACAAGAAAAGCATCCGCACACTTAAATCTGTGCAAAGGCTCACCTTTATTTTCCTGAGCTTTCGGTCCGTTAGACCCTCATCAGCGAGTGTATCGGTACAATATAAAACCGGGTGAGATGATTTCAGTGCCTTTTGAACATTTTCAGCACATAACGACAATAACGCGACAATTCCGATAACCGTGATCATTTTGGGGTCCTCGTAATCGTGACGTGAAATAAATTCCCATAGCGCTTCGTCTCTCTCCCCAGGTCGCGGAAGCCCAACAACGCCATGGTGCAGCTCCCCGGCGGGCTCACGCTGCCGCTCAACGTGGCCACAGGAGAGGTGGGCGGGCCGCAGGTCGCCACGGAGACGGCAGCAGCCCCGCCCACTGCGGCGAAGGGACGCCGAGGGCGGAAGAAGAAGGTGGCTTTGTCCGCCCAGCCCCCGCCGCCCACGTCCCCGCCCCTAGAGCACATGGAGACCATACTGATAGAAGCTTCTGACAATATTATTCAGGTATGTCTGTCTGTCTGTCTGTCTGTGTGTCTGTCTGTCTGTCTGTCTGTCTGTCTGTCTGTCTGTCTGTCTGTCTGTCTGTGTGTCTGTCTGTCTGTCTGTCTGTGTGTCTGTCTGTCTGTGTGTCTGTCTGTCTGTCTGTCTGTCTGTCTGTCTGGCCGCCTCTCCGTTAAAGTCGGTGAAACCGCATTTTGAGAGCATCTTGCTTCCTTCGTGTGATGCATTTCCTGTTGAAACAGGATGTTGGAGATTGTGATTACATTAGAGATGATTTGTATTGCTTGTTTTTACGTCGCTTCTTGGTAGAGCAATTTGGACCTTGAAATGATATCCATCGGCATCGGGCATCTAGGGCTGTGCGATATAATCGATACGGCAATATATCGCGATATTAAAAAAAAATTGTTTTTGCAGGCCATGCCATGCCAGGCCTCTGCATCTGGTGATTCGGGATCACCTAATCGATACTGTATCGATATTTCCCATATCGATGCGTTCAGTAACACTCAACACTCAGTAGTGTTGACTAAATTTGTCCACTAACTTATCAGTATAAAGTGATGTACATATTATTACACTACCTGGGTGGTACAGTGTGTTGTATCTCTTTAGCTCTATTATTTCATTTTGAGTAAATTGTCTAGAGTATTGCAATATATCGCAATATGTATTGTATCGCAATGTATCGTGATACAATTGTATCGCGACTCATGTATCGTGATACGTATCGTATCGTGAGGTCCTTGCCAATACCCAGCCCTACGGGTATCTCAATACAGGGTATCCGCGGGGTCTTGAAAAGTCTTGAAAGTTGGGAATTCAATTGAGGGAAAATCAAGACCCTTGAAAAGTATTGAATTTCAATATTCAATATGTGTATTTACGCGGCCCCTCCCCCCGGCTACACGAGCAATCAGTGTAGCTGTGAGTGATCATCACTGACTGATTGCCAAGAAGTCATCAACTGTTTACAGCCGTGCGTATAGGCTATTGTTGCAATTCAACGTGATAATGGCTGCTGAACGAGAAGAACCCGAGAACCCCCAGAACTTTTCCTCCGTCGAAAAATACAAATAATATTGTGGGAATATTTTGGGTAAAAGCACAGATGGCCAGGGAGGATTAAACATGCAGGAACGCCATCCTTATTTGCCAAATTCAAGGTACGTTAAAACTATACTATAAGTATGCAAAACGTTGTTTTGCGTCATCATACATCGTATCGGACACAGACCATTTCCACCCGCAGCAGGATTAATGTCAGCTAAACCCTTTCATAGGCTAACATGGCTAACGCTAATTAGCACCAGCTATCTTTGCGCTATCTAACTTTAACGTTACTTGACTGAGCAAATAACGTCATGTGTAGGCCAGCATGTCGCGCTCACCAGCACACGGCCAGAGGCTGTGTGTGTGTGCATCAACATTGGAAACTATGACGCCACAGGTCTCGTTCTGAGGAATTGTAGCATTGGATCAGTGACAGTTGATCAGTGTTTCTCACGCCACAATAGAGTTTGACTGCCACATATACTAATTTCAATTCAACCTCTTCATTTTGCTCTCAGAGTGCACCAGATTGATGCATCTTACTTTAAAATGTACAACATTTTCTTTCAAGAGGGTCCAGGGTCTATCCACCATGATCTCTCCAAATCCTCAGGGAAACACTGTTAATGTGTGCATGTGTGAGTGAGTGAGTGAGCGAGCGAGCATGTTATTGTTATAAATATACTTTTTTTGTTTTTGTTTAAATAAACCTTGCCTTTGGGTTAGTCAAAAATAGTTTTACTGGTTCAAACCAAACGGTACAGATATATTTAGAAACAGGAGAGATCGCATAACATTTCACTCGGACCAAAACGTAAAAAAAAAAATGCGGGTTTGAAGAAAATATTTTTTTGATGTTTTTTTTTTAAGTTTTGGTCCGAGTGAAATGTTCTATGGTCTCTCCGATTATAGCGTTAGCTGAACCGTTTGGTTGGAACCAGTAAAACTCTTTTTATACGCATTTTACGAACGGGGAAAATAAATGGCGGATGAAAATCTCTGGTGCAGTGCTGAAGCAGGAAGTGACGTTCCACTTTTGCCTCTCTATAATGAATTAAAATGTGAATTCCCCCCCGCCCCCTGGTTTGTGTTTGCAGGCGGGCAACAACCTGCTGATCGTGCAGAGTCCGGGGCAGCCGGCGGTGGTGCAGCAGGTCCAGCTGGTCCAGTCAAAACAGGACTCTCAGGTGGTCCAGATCCCCCAGCAGGCCCTGAAGGTGGTGCAGGCCGCCTCCGCCACGCTGCCCCCCGTCCCACAGAGGCACTCCGCACCCTCAAACCTGCACATCACCCCGGACACAACGCAAACACAGGTATCCATTCAGACCTGCACATCACCCCGGACACAACGCAAACACAGGTATCCATTCAAACCTGCACATCACCCCGGACACAACGCAAACACAGGTATCCATTCAGACCTGCACATCACCTCGGACACAACGCAAACACAGGTATCCATTCAGACCTGCACATCACCCCGGACACAACGCAAACACAGGTATCCATTCAGACCTGCACATCACCCCGGACACAACGCAAACACAGGTATCCATTCAGAGCCTTGCATGCGCCACACTTCCCCCCCCTATCAAACTCATGTCAAAAACAATGTTTCAACACAATGTTTGATATGAGAAAATGTTTTCGGGATGTAAAACATCTTTGGTTGAACGTCAGATTCTGCTGTCAGTCAGTGCCCACCCACAGTAGCAGGAGAGAGAGAGAGCAGTTTCTCCACCCACAGGAGCAGGAGAGAGAGCATATTATTTTTTATTTTTTATAATCGAATAAAATATGGAAGTACATGCAGTTGTTTATTTGGATCATAATACAATGCAATTCCAAATGCACTTTTATTTTAAAAGTAGCCACACAGTGAGAAAAAAGAGAGTGAGAAAAAATAAATCACGTATTGGGGAAAAAAGTGATGCATCGATTGAAGATGCATCGAGATGCATCGATAATCGTAATCGAATCGTAGCCCTCTGAATCGTAATCGAATCGTGAGGCCAGTGAAGATTCACAGCCCTAGTGACCGCCGGAAGTGTTAACACGACCCGGAAGAATTTGGCCCAACCCCCCCCCCCCCCCCCCCCCCCCCCCCCACCGCGTCTGAACATAAGGTGAATTTGCTGAAACAAAGCTCTGACTTCCAAAGTGAGTTTGTCTCAGCGAGGTGTGTCTGCTGCTCAGATCCTGATCAAAACGCCGTCGGGGGAGTGGCAGGCCGTTCAGCTCCAGGAGACGATCGCCACGCCAACGACCCCCACCACCTCAGCCATCAGCCCCACCTCGCCGGGGGCCAAGAGGACTGCGGCGGGGGCGCGCAGGGAGAGGACTCTGGCCAAGATCGCGCCGGCCGGGGGGATGATGGCGCTGAGCGCGCCGCCACTCTCCACGCCGGCGCAGACGGTGCAGACGATCAACATCAACGGGGTCCAAGTGCAGGGAGTTCCTGTCACCATCACCAACGCAGGCGGTGAGTACTACACAAGCCCTAACCCCTCCCTCTCTTGTGTTATTATTGCTGTTATACAACCGTTCTATTATAATGATTGATTGATTTGATTTTGGATAAACAACGACAACATCCAAGGGATGACATGAAAAAGTGTAAACACGTATTTTCCGTCATGGTCCCAGGTCTTATAAAAACATGACATACAGCAACACAGAACATCAGATAAACAATACAGAACAATCAAGGATAAGAAGAACAAGAGATATAAACCAACATACCATGACAGCAGAAGGCTCACACACACATGACTCCAGCTTACTCAATACGATTTTCTTCAGAAGGTTTTTAAAACCATTCAGAGAATTTGCAGTTAATTTCATTAGAGACTTGTTCCACTCCTCCCTTGTGAGGACCGTTGTCAGGACTACACAGGTGTAGTCATAGTGACATCAAAACCACTGTACCAGGATACACAGGTGTAGTCATAAGCCGTTTTCACACATGCGTTACAGGAAAATTACCTGTAAATCAATATCGGCCATTTCCCGGAATTTCCCTTCACACCTGAGCGCTCGCATGTGTAAATATAGTCGTCAAATAGCCTGTATGTTGGGGGGGGGGCAAAAACTCTGATGGTGAAATAAGTTCGCTTGTCACACAATAAATCACACTCGTTTGACTTAAGAGGGCATGTAAGTTGTATCCTTCACATTCGCTAACCAGTCTTTGAACTGAAATCTTTGAAGAAGTTGGGATCCGTGTGTGAGAGAAATAGCCTGGCTGGTTCGATGTTTATCCGTTCACCTGCGTCGCGTTGAAGCACTTTTTACAGACTGGCTTCGTTTGATGTGTCCAGGGGGCTTGCCTTCGCTGTCGGCAACGTAAGCAAAATGCTTCCACATTTCGCTTTGTGCATCTGCTTACAAGCGTTGGGCGGCTTGCAAGACTCGAACAAGCCTTTGCCATTTTCGCTGTCTGTGTCCCTGTCGGGCTGGACTGAAGGACTCTGGCCAGAGAGCGAGCAGAGAGGGGAGGGGTGGGGGGGGGAGCACGCCCACACATGAAGCAGCCATACCGCTCTCATGACAACCTAGAAACTGGTGAAAAGTCTGCGATGACGGGGTCGCGCTTATACCGGAAAACAACTTTCACACTCCAAGGCATTAGACCGCTTTCCGGTCATTTAACGGTAAAAAGCGCATGTGTGAAAACGGCTATAGTGACATTGAATTAAGGACATAGCTAATTAAAGTCCTCATGGTCTTCTCCAATCAAATCTGTTGATCAAGGAGTGGTCATTTGAGCCTGTCTGTTACAGCATTTAAATCCAATCAACAAGTCAAGGACTGGAGTATTAGAATAGTTCCGGGGTTCTCAGGGGGGGGGGGGGGGGGGGGGGGGGGGGTTCCCGGGTTCCTGGGTTCCATTGTCATATCTGACAATAAAAATATTCTCAGATTTGCGTCAAAAGAGGGTGCGCAGGGCCGAATGCGTTTTACATTAGGGCGTATTGGTATGGAAAAGTTTGGGAATGGCTGGAATAGGATGTGTAGGAGCCTGTGTCTCTTACAGTGTGTCCGTGTCTCTCTCTGTTTGCCAGGCCAGCAGCACCTCACGGTGCAGACGATACAGGGCGGAGGACTGCAGCTGGCGGCTCCGCAGTGCCAGGCGGCCATCCAGATGGAGCAGGCGGTCACCCTGGAGCTGGCCGGCCAGCAGGGGGAGAGGAAACGCCGCATGGCCTGCACCTGCCCCTACTGCAAAGACGCAGACAAGAGGCAAGTGTTCTTGCCACCGGGTGCCAGGGGAGGTCCCGTCACGCTGGGTGACAGGTCCCTGTCACGCTGGGTGCCTGTTCAGAACTCTAGGAATTGATGCTAGAGCTGGTGAAGTGGCACGGCGAGCGTGACTTAATGCCACGTGTTGACGCATTTGAAAATGAAGCGGTCTCCACTCGTTTGTGGAGGAATAGTGTTCCCGTCTGGTCTGGTACAAGAGTTCTAGAGTTTTATGTGAAGCAGCCAGAAACAAAAACACTCCTTTGACCATGTTGCAGCTGGACTGAGCTGCACGCTGGACTGAGCTGCACGCTGGGGGGGAAAGTAGTGGGGTTTGGGGCGGATAATTCCAAAAGTTATCGGAATTTCATGAGCTGAAATATTTTCCACTAAGTGCAGAAAGAGGCTGTTTCTTAATTTGGATTTAAAAAAGAAGAATTTGTCATTTTCACGGGGTCTTTAAGGCTGGTCAATCAGGGCTCGACATTAACGGATGCCCGGTTGCCCCGGGCAACCAAAAAAAAAAAAAGGGCAACCGTTTCTTGGCCTTTGGTTTTAACATGCAAAAAAATATGTACAGCAGCAAACGGCAAAATATACACCAAATAAATATGTTTTAATACTTGTGAGTGACATATATGTGACATTTTATTGCTGTTACAATCGGAACGATGTTACTAATTACCAGTCGGAACCTACGTGATGCATGCTGCACGTGCGGTGTGTTTAACGAGTACTGACTCGGACAGGTGGCTGCTCGCACACAATCACAGCGGCTGCAAGACGCACGTGAAGATGTCAAAAGCAGATGAAGTCTGGCTGCGTGGGTCCAAGCCCCGACTAATAACGCTGTCGCTAACCTTGCGTCAGCATCCACATCACAAATCGAGCTGCAAGATGATAATTCAATGAACAAGAACCGCGTCCGCCCGCACGAGGAAATTGTCAAGTCATCGAGGAGTTAAAAGAAAGTAAAAATATTGTTCATTTTAAGAGAAAGTTGAAACACTTTATACTGGAGAAATATAGAACTGATGGTTAACTGTCTTTCGATGATGTATAGTTCAAATGCTAAAAATGCTAAAAATGTATATATGACGTATAGATCAAATGCTTGAAAAAAAAAAATGCTTGCTGTTTTTGTTAATTTGTTTGTTTGTTTGTTTGTAATTAGACCATATGGAAAGTTTGTAATTTATAAGATGAACTGGGTTAGGGCATTTACAAGCTTATAGCTTCAGCCCTAACCTTTTCGGCCAGCATCGTATGTTTGTTTTGTTTTGCATGTTTGTTTTTTGTGACGTGGCGCGAAATAAACTTTATTCATTCATTCATTCAAATACCCCTGCGTCTTTGAACGGAACGGAAAACTAACGCTATACTGCAAAGCATGTAGCCTACAACAAGCCTACAGCATACACCTCGACCAGGACATCCTTCAAAAACGTTTTACCACCGCGTATATGTGCTGAGAAATGAGGAATGCTTTACATCCCTGCCTCGTCTGCCTGTCACATACGGGGTGAGAGAGAGAGGGAGCGCAGCGGCGGGCCAAGGCCGCTTCTGGGCCTTTTGGGGCCCTATGCAACATCTTAGAGTGGGGGCCCCAAACCACTGTCATCATAGTATCCCTGAATGAACATGAGGAGGCGTGAGTCTACTTCATTATCAATAACGCTTTTAATTAACAATATGAACAATAAAGGTTAAAAAAAATATATGAAAATGAAAGTTCACAAATATTACCGTACTTTCCGCACTATAAGGCGCACCTGAATATAAGCCGCAGCAGCTAAATTGCATGTTTGTTACATACATAAGCCGCACCGGACTATAAGCCGCAGGTGTTTTAATGTCTTATCAGCGGAGACCGTTTTGAGTCCTTACCCTCATCGTCGTAACACAGCCAGTTCGCCATCTTTTGAAGCATGATGTTAGATTACAACGAGCTAGTTGTGTGGCTTAGCCTTCCAAAATGTTGCCGTTCATTTTTTAGAATGTAATACATAGAATTGGGAACGTTACATTCAATTTCATTCAGACTGTCTTTCTGGCTCAATCGCCGCCATTTTTCCCCCGGAGCGAGGGAGGGTGAGAGGAGGGAGGGTGTTTTACAGTAGTGACTGAGAGAGCGTAGTGGCACAGTGCTCCAATCAGGTTGCGACTTTGCGAGGCACATTTTTTGCAACATCACCAATCAGGGTCTGTCTGTCTTGCTCTCGTTCTGTCTCTCGTACCAAAATCCATAGATTTAGGAGGTCCCCTAGTGGCCGTTAGCTGTAAAAATCCATAGATAAGCCGCACCGTTATATAAGCCGCAGGGCCGAAAAATGGGGGAAAAGCCGCGGCTTATAGTCTGAAATTTACGGTAGTTAAACAAATCCTTTCAGTGCAAATGCATTATAAAAACAAAAATTTGTTTAGAAAATGAAATTACACAAATGTATTATTATTATTACTACTACTACACCCGGTGCGCACACTGAATCGGCCTATTATACTATATACTATAGACTATTATACTTACCTTTCTGTCACATCGTCATTATTGAGCCGGCTTATGACTTAATCACTCAAAAATATAAGGCGACTAAAACTGGCAACCATATTTTTATTTGGGCAACCAAAAGCTCTTGCCAGGTTGCCACTCCGGCAACCACTTTTAAAAGTTAACGTTGAGCCCTGTAAATAGGTTCAACAGCACAGTTGAGCATTCACACATTCAAGCCTCTCTCTTCTGTAAAGCCGGCTAGTAAAAATTCACTCGTAAAACATTCCCAGTGTTGGAGCAGTAATTAACCCTGATTTGTGTCTCAAACTAGGCCATCTTGGTTCGTTGAATTTGAGGGAATCGGGCCTGGAATGTCCTTGAAAACCCTGGTGTGTCTTATAGCCTAGATACAACTTTGAAATCTTACCTGATTATGAAAAGACTGGGGAGTTCATACTACACTGAAATACATGACACGACTGGAATCACAGATCAAAACACACTTACCCGACTGTGCGCCCAGCAAACTTTCAAGTTATAAGACGGTATCGTCTTGAGCCCACCACACAAATAACCAGCAAACTGACGTGACCATACTAACCATACAGAAGCTGGACAATTTTAGTTTCAAAATAAAAGCGCCAATGTATTACTGCATGACTCACTACGGGTTACAATTGACTTTTCGAAGCCACAACACGTTACGTTAATTTAAAACAGGGTTTCTATGCAAATGTGTTATTTATTTCCTCTTTGGTACTTGGGGCATTTCGGATCACACACACAAAACGGTTGGCGATGGTATACTTTTATTTAGAAATTTGCAACGGGAAGTTTCGGTTTTATTCTTTCCGACTTAACCGTGAACAACCGGCATACTAGCGTCTTTGATGCGTCCCTCTATTATTCACGTGTGCCTTGGTATCAGAAATATCTGTTGTATGAAGACTAGTTATTTGACTGCTTTTGGCTCATTGCCTCCTAGTTGTTCATTGGATATTGACGGGATTCCACGTGCACGTGTGAGTTGAGTTGAGTCGGGTCGTTGGACCAGATAACACGACCCGACTCAACGCGAGAAATTCAAACACGTTTGATAGAATCGTTGTGGCTCCGACTGGCTCTGACTGGCGTCGGGAGGCAGGTTACACCTGACGATTAGAAATCTGTACCCGTAATTAGGGATGTCACGATACTAGAATTTCTACTTCGATACCGATACCCAGGAAAATATCGATACTCGATACCATTTTCGATCCCACGCGGCGGGATGACAACACATCAAGAGACATAAAAAAATAAACAGACAGATGGACGGACAGATGCACGCTTCTCCATAATCTAGGCCTGATAATACTCATTAAAAAAACTTTGACCTTACACAGCAGATTACACCTGATCTAGTCATCAGCCTATCATAACACAGCAGATTACCCTTGCTCTAGTCATCAGCCTATCAGAATACTTTGAACTTGTTGAAGCAAAAGATACCCACCAATGACACGGAGGGAGAAATCAGTGGCATGTTTGATTTTTCAGTTGCAAATGAGTATTGTATAATAATTAGTTTTTAGTATTGATACTTATCGATACTATCGATGCCTGTTGCAAATGAGTATTGTATCCGTTTCAAATTTTTAGTATTGACTTTTATCGATACTATCGATACTTTTGACAACCCTACCCGTAATACACTAACTGATTTTGCTGCTAATTGGCATAACAACTGCAGACTAGAGTCAACAAAGACAGACTGAGCTCACCTGGAAGTCCTGTGTCAAATCGGAGGGGAAACTCTTGCAGTGTATGGTTAGGCATTACTGGTTGTGCGTGTGCGCTGCAGGCCCGGTGACCTGGGGAAGAGGAAGCACATCTGCCACATCCCGGGCTGCGAGAGGACGTTCAGGAAGACGTCTCTGCTGCGCGCGCACGTGCGGCTGCACACCGGCGAGCGCCCCTTTGTCTGCAACTGGGTCTTCTGTGGGAAACGCTTCACACGCAGCGACGAGCTGCAGCGGCACGCCCGCACGCATACAGGTCTGTCTGCTGCACACACACTAGGGCATTCACGACTAGTGAACTTTACTAGTCGACTAGTCGTCCCTAAAGGTAGTCGACTAGTCGTTTTTTTTTTTTTTTTTTTTTTTTTTTTTTTAATCTTTAAGAAAGAACATGAGGTATTTACACGACATACATGGACTATCATATCTCATATCCCATATCCCCCACAAAGAACATCAAAACAAAACAAGAAAACTGCATAAGATACACAATAATCCAAGAACAAACAAGACTATTGGACAAACAACCAAACAAAAACAATGCATTCAGAGTAAATACATAGATCTTGCCCTGTTGGCAAGTTAGTATTTAGTTTATGGGATAGGAATTCTGCCAGATGACAGGCACTAGGCGCCATTTTCTCCTTCATTTGGAGGAGAAAATGATCCTGACATGAAGATTTGATTGACAGCTGCCATGTCGTGATATGATTGGTTGAAATGGGGTAGAAATTTGATAGTACTAGGTGACGTCAGCAAACTGTACATTACTGTTATGAATGAAATCTTGAAAAATGAACTTTTAATGTGAAAAAGTGTGAAAAACTAAAGAAATTAGATTTTTGTGATTTTTTTTTGGGCATACATTATTAAATAGGTGCACTGCATACCCAGGTATTTGAACTAAAAGAAAAGAAAAGTCATTTTTGGGTTCAGCTCGACTAAGTACTTGGTTGATAAAGTGATGACACTTTTACAGACTGGATCCTCTATTTTAGAGATATTGAATAATTAACTATTGAATGATCCCCCCCCCCCCAACCATGTGGGTTTGAAACAGTTTTAAATATATATAAATATTCATATTCTAACTCACTGTTCTAACAGCTGCCAAATATACAAACATCACGTGTGTGTCTGTCGCTTGAACATTTTTGGGGCACAAGCACAACATACAGTATGTATGTAATGTAATATGTATACGCATGTATGTATGTATGTATACAGTATATGACAACATATCAATACCTATATATCATTAGGCCCGTGCAATTACCACTGTACAATTGTGTATATTGTAATTTGGGTTTCAGCAAATCATTCAAATATTGGTACATCCGCGATGTTGAAACATTTCAATGTAACTTTGGAAAATAGTTGATGATACCGGATGCAATGCAGACAAATAATTTCTCATATCTTCAATGAAGATATGACTAATAATTTTGCTGAATAATCTTTATCAGAAACATCTAGCAGCATAATCAGAAGGATCTTTTTCAGCTCTAAATGCTTTTAGGTGTCCTACATTTACCTCATCATCTCATCGTTTTGGCCCCCCCCCCCCCCCCTCCTTCCCCACAGGCGACAAGCGCTTCGAGTGCAACCAGTGTCAGAAACGCTTCATGAGGAGTGACCACCTGACGAAGCATTACAAGACTCACATAAACACCAAGAACCTGTGAGCGGACTGTATACACAGACACGGGCCTCGCCAACCAGACTGCACAGAGAAGAGAAGAGGAGGAGGAGGAGGAGGAGGGGGGGGGGAAACCATACCAAGGGAGTGTCTGACTGTCTCTTGTCCCAAAAACGGGAAATACTCCGAAACAAAAAGACCGCATATTCCCAACTCACTCCTCTCGGAACACTGCGTGTACAAACAAACCCCTCCCGATAGACTTCAGACTGTTGCAGCAAATTTATTATAATAATATTTTTTGTTTGTCCCCCAACCCCCCCCCCCCCCCCCCAACTGCTGGCCAGCTGCGCTGCGTGGGCCGAACGTGTAGGACTCTGAGACGGCCGGGCGTTTGAGATTTTTGAGGCGCAGACGCTCGGCCCTGCTTACTTACTCATGGACTTCACTGGGGGAGGAGTGTACTGTACGCCGAGTTACTCAGACAGGAAACAGCCACGCCCACATGACTCCACTCAACAGCCACGCCCACAGGGACTCCACTCAACAGCCACGCCCACAGGGACTCCACTCACGGATTCTCTCTGCGGCCTTGTCGGTCCTTGGTGTTTTCTTGTCACAGAACGTCAGGAGCTCAAAGCGCCGTGGTTCAAGGCAAGTCGTCAAAATTGAAACCCTCATTTACGGATTTTTTCTTGGACCTCAGCAGAATGGTCGTTTTTGTCATTTTGTTTGCTCTCAGTTTGTGTTTCAGCGCGAGTCTCTCCCCGGGGACCATTCCATCAAACCCATATGAAACTCCTGAAAACCTCTCAAAGTTTACATTGGCTATATATATATTTTAAAGTGTGTATATGCATACCACCATAACAATAATAATAATAGTAACGCTAATAAATGTTATTTATTTAGCACTTTTCCAAACAACCGTTACAAAGTGCATTAAAAACAAATAAGAATAATTACAATAAAATGTGTAATGGAAAAAAAAGAGAGAGACAAAATTCCAACACCAAATAAAAAGAGGATTCAATTACAACGTAGATAAAAAAAAAAAAAAAAAACGTGATGAAGAATGAATTGTAAAAAGGCTTTTCCTTTACAAGTCAGCTCAGCGGTGGGAAGTGATTTCAAAGAGCATATTGATCTGGTTGCTTCGGAAAGAAAAGGCCTTGAATTAGGAGCCGAGTGGAGGGTCGAAGAGGTGCGATGTGTAGCTGGGGGCCAGACCTAGCCTGGGTAAACCCATCCCCCACGTGACCTGCTCTCAGACCTGTTCTCAGTCACTAGTGACTGGGAACTGAGAGAGCAGGTCACGTGGGGGCTGGGTTTACCCAGGCTAGGCCTGACCCCGCTGTGCCTTAAGTTACCAGTCAAACTCTTCAAATCAGTTCTAAAACGCAACAGCTCACCAGTATAGAGCTGCTACAATGGTCAACAGCCTCGCTCGCTGCTGCATTTTGCAACTGGGACTCAAACGGGAACAGAGGGAATGACAATAGGTTTTAATTGTGACGAGATGGAGGTAGGGATAACTTTTTAAAGATCAGTATGGGATGAAAAGCCTTCTCTCTTCTTCCTTTTAACTTATTGACCTTTTTTCTTTTTTTTTTTTTTTTTACTGAAGGAAGCAAGTCTGAACCACCCTCTTTACCTGATCAAGAATGCAGAGGTTTGAATCAAATATCACGCCCACATTCTTGGCTACAGGCTCAACATTGTTGGATAGCTGTCAAATATTATGTGGAGGAATATTGGGACATCCATCTGTAATGTTATTACCTAATAGAGCACCGCGGGAATGAGTCCACAAGACCTGGAGCTGAGCACTTCCTGGTTCCTAGGTGTAAAAGGCAATGGGGATTTCGGTTCAATGCTTGAAATGAGGTCTGTGGGTGAACAAAAGTTTATGAAACCGCAAACGTGTTCAGCAAGATTATCATAAAAAAGGGCTCCTCATTTGTGAAGACGATCTCGCTGAACACAAGGTTTGCCGTTTCATAAACTTTTGTTAACCACAGACCTTATTTCATGCATTTAAGTGAAATTCCCCATTGACTTTTACACGCAGGAACCAGGAAGTGCAGGGACTTTCTTCGGGTAAGCCTACAGAAATATGTCATCCCTGCCGTACTCTCTATTCTCCAACCTCACCGGAGGAGTTCTTTCTGGGCAAGCCTCAGTAGGTCCCCCCCCCCCCCCCCCCGAAGAGTCCAGACGTCAGAGTGTGCTGCTCTCGCATCCTTGACTGCTTCCTGATGTGGATTTACACGTACAGTGCGTACGTACTTTCTGATTTGGAAACCAAGGCAGGTTTTTTTTTTTTTTTTTACACAGCTGCTCGCCCCAACTGCGACAGCAGCACAAGGGTACGCTTACATCACATCCTGTGTTGTTGGTAAATGTAAACAATTTCCAGAGTAAAACAATGTGGTTCTGCTTGACGGTATAGATTTTATTTTGGTGATTTGTAGCCTATGCATTGCTGTGTATATGATTCGGGCCTGACTTGACAATCATGTCACAAGATGCAAAAGAGAAGAAAAAAAAAACATCAAGAGCTTTCTCAGGCCTACGATCAGTTACTTTGTACATACTTCCGGCTATGTAATAGCTTTAATTTTGAATTAACACTTGAGAAGTTTGATTTGTATTGGTATACAGATGACCAGCATTAGGCCCACTTTACAGTATTCACACATTTGCTTTACAGAAAACGTATTTTTGCTCATATTTTGGGATATAATTAAGTTGTAATGACCTCTTAACAGCTCATGTACATTTTGAAATCTGATCTTGTTACTTTCATTAACAAAATACACAGACTTATTGGCAAGTAAGCTCTTTGGTCAAAATGAGCACAGGGAGAGAGGACGATTGGTACGTAGCAGTTTCACCTCTTGTCTGCTGTTGATTTAGTTTTCACTTTGGTGTGTGTTGATGGCTTGGTTTACTGCAGTGGCTCTCAAACTGTTGGCTTCAGTACCCCCCTTTCCCTGATTTCTGAATCCAAGTACCCCCCTTTCCCTGATTTCTGAATTCAAGTACCCCCTTTACCCGACTACAACATTTAGCTTAGAAAACCATAGCATATGATGCAATGAATGATAACTCACCTTTTGAAGAATACAGTACCGCAGGGATGATGTATTTTTGTAGTCGGAAGGCGGAGGTCCTGGACTTCCTGGATCCTACGGGTAAAAGTCAATGGGGTTTTTGGATGGGGATTTCACTTAAATGCATAAAATACGGTCTGTGGTTAACAAAAGTTTATGAAACTGCGACCTTTGCGTCAGCACGATAATCTTCACAAACGACGGCCACTTTTATGACTTTTGAAACGTAAATGCGCTTTTTTCAAACGCGCTTTTTATCAAAACGCTTCAAAAGGCATAAAAGTGATTCCCGTTTGTGAAGATGATCGTACTGACACAAAGGCCGCACCTTCATCATAAACCTTTGCTAACCACAGACCTTATTTGATGCATTGAAGTGAAATCCCCATCCTAAAACCCCCATTGACTTGATCCAGGAAGTCGGGGACTTAACGCCTTCCATGCTAATTAACCTGGACTCATCGTGCGGTGCTCTAGATAACATTACAAAATAAGAAATGGGGTGAAAGAGTTGCACTTAGTGCCTCCTGAGCAGATTTATATGAACGTTTCATCCATTTAACATGATTCTTACATTTTACCATTTCCGCCTTTCTGTCAAGTACCCCCTGTAGTACCTCCACGTACCCCTAGGGGTTTGGGAACCACTGCCTGGCTAAACATGACCAAAAGCACCACAGTGCACTAAATCCCAAAGCAGCAGGTTAAACTGCAGCCAGTGTGTCACCTGCACAATGGCGACTTGATCCAACAGCTTCGTCAAGTCGGGTTTCTTCAAGCACTTTTCTCCAGCGTTCCTCTCAAGAGTGCCTCACAGGGCAAAACAAAGGACATCACGCTCATGTACCCAATAGTCACACGTGTGTTTTCCTCCAAGAACGTCTCTGGAGACATGAGAGGCCACAGACAGAGCCTGCTCATATTTATGTTTGTATTCTATGTCTGAATATGTATATACAGTGTGTGTGTGTGTGTGTGTGTGTCTGCTGGACACAGTCAATGTAGGATGAAAAGACAAAAGTCACACTGCCTAGTATTGTGGCTGGCGTGGCCGGACCTGAAGGAAGTGGACTTTGTACAGGAATAAAAGATGTGACATTGTATAGCTTCATTTCTGCGTTGTACAAGACTTCTAGACGATCTCTTTTCTATTGAATTAAAGATGCCTTAGACAGCTGCACCCCGTATTTAAAAAGAGTTTTGTCTCATTCCAGGTAACGGCATTTGTAGAATTCCTCGTTTTTCCCCCCGCTTATGATACATTGCTAATGTATGTCCACTGACAAAATCCCAGGTTCTATTTTTTTTTTTTTTATTATTTAAATGAGGTTCCCAAATTGAGAAATGTCTATTGCTTGGTTTCTGTGAATTGAATGCTTCTCCCTGTCCGAGCCCTTCTCCCTCGATGTTCTACACAGCCAGTCCTGTGAGAACCCACAGATGCATCGATTCATTTTATTACTTGTATTAAGGTGCTTATTACAGAGCTTGCTCCTTTTCTACAGTCACCCCCTCAATAAAGAAATCAAACCATTTTGTCTTTCTTGGCGTGTTTAACCCGTTTATATGTTAGGATCAGTTAAAATCAGAATCATAGGATCAGTGAAAACAAGAAAAATGGTTTTAATTGCACAAAATAAAAAACATTCCAATTTCTCATTTTCAGCTGCTCTGTTTGCCTCGCGATTTAGGGAATACAATTTGTTTAGAGACTTTTTATTAACGCGTCAATATTTACAATCACAGATTAATACGAGAAGGAAATATGGATACATTGATTACATCAAATTCAGGGATTTTCTAGGACATTCCAGGTCCTCTAATTCAAGGACCCAACACAGCCTAGTTTTGAGACATAGATCAAAGTTAATTACCGTTACACAGCAGTGCAAATTTCTATGAGAACTGGCAGGTTTTACAGAAGCTCACATTCAATGACCGATGTCTATTTTCAAAAACTTGCAAGGACCTGTGGAAACCCTGGATTTATGATCACATGCATCAGTGTGTTTCCTGTGACGTTTATAACAAACTGAGGGGGACTTTTGATCTGTGGTGTGAGAGTGGCTGAATCCAAATATCCAGACTCCACTGCAATTGCAGACTTTGTGGGTGATGTAAGAAATGCACAATTTAGCCATTATAGTCCGGTCCTTATTTGAAAACATTTCTGTATTTAAATGTGTGTATAGCCTAATATACGTTGTATAGAAGTAAAGACCTGTCTATATAACGTCACAGTGAGTATGAGTGAAGTCCACGAGAGCTCAGTCAGGGGGGGGGGGGGGGGGTTCCCCAAACTTCTGAGTAGCCAGCCAGATAGGAAAAATAAATAGCCGGGCTAAGCGATGGACCTTCTAGGCGGGTCTGGGAGCATGCCCCACCGGAAGAACATTCTGTACATGTTCAAGTCAAATGCATCAATCTGGTGCACTTTGAGAGCAACACTAAGAGGCTATGATGAGGCACCACAAACACCACATCCTCTTTACTGTGCTGTGGCTTTACAATGATGAAGGAATAAACGTCTCCCTACATATATATATTCTGCATACAGGTCACTATATGGCCCGTCTATACCAACATCACTTCCAGGGGAGCACTCGAGTACAAAGTCATATTTGCTTTGTAGGCATGAACAAAAGTAAAATAAAAGGGGAATATAACTTTGATTGGAAAGATGTTCAGCCAAGACAATACTACTTATATAAGCCCTAAAGCAGGAGTTTGACTTCTACTGTCACACATCCTCGTGTTCAGTTAAAACAGCTTGATACTAACTGGCCCCAACTCCCCAAAATGTTTCAATCTAAAGCCCCAGACGCTCGCGTTTTGAAGTCCACCCATTGTTTTAAACGGCCCAACATGCACCCAGAGCGGTCTGACGCGCGTTCTAACTGCCTTGACGCCCGTACTCCGAATTTTGGAGCGTCAAATGAGGTTCCAGCAGCAGCTGACGCGCGAGGTTAGTGGCTGAGTGGAGCTCAGCGAGCCGCAGGCAGCCAGCTGCCTTCGTGTTGCCGAGCGGAGAGTGCAGCCCGTCGGCCTGGAATCTCCGAGGTGCGACCCCTGACAACCAGGCTCTCTGAGGCGCGCGCCACTGTCGCTTTTGCAGTCAATAATATTCCTGGAATGCAAGTTTTAACGAGCCACTTACATTTCTTTGCATTCTTAGACATTACAGTTTGATTTAGTTTGCATAATTGGTCAAGTTAGTTTATGGGCTAGACATTCTGCCAGATGACAGGCACTAGGCGCCATTTTCCCCTTCATTTGGAAGAGAAAATGATCCTGAAATGAAGATTTGATTGACAGCTGCCATGTCGTGATACGATTGGTTGAACTGTAGATTACTGTTATGAATGAAATCTTGAAAAATGAACTTTTGATGTGAAAAAGTGTGAAAAACTAACGAAATTCGATTTTTGTGATTTTCTTGGCATACATTATTAAATAGGTGCACTGCATACCCAGGTATTTGAACTAAAAGAAAAGAGAAGTCATTTTTGGGTTCAGCTCGACTTTAAGACTATTTAGCTGGCAACTGGCGGAACTGGGGAACCCCCTGGCTCAGTTCACAAGTCCGGAGGGTGGACATTTGGATTCAGCGTGTGTGTGTGTGTGTGTGTGTGTGTGTGTGTGTGTGTGTGTGTGTGTGTGTGTGTGTGTGTGTGTGTGTGTGTGTGTTGGTGGGTGGGGGTGTCTGATCACTTCTTGGCGGCGGTGGCTCTGGCCCGGTTCAGCTTGTCAATCAGAAGGCGGTCGGAGGCGGAGCAACGGGAAAGCACCGCCCCCATTTCTCCTTCACTCCTCCTCTCTATCGCCGCATCGGCCGCTCCCTCTAGATCACCGACAGCCAGGTGGGCCTTGACCTTCTGCTCCGGTGTGACCTTGGAATGGTGGTGGACAAATAAATCAATATTATTATCAATCACAATATGGTTGATTATTGATTGTTAATACATTTCTGATATTTTCAATATACATCATTTACAGCATCAGTCACTGACACCGTGATATAGAAGTATATCGTGATTAGGGATGCAGGGGTTAACCGGTTTGACTATTAACCGCGATTTCAAACGTCACGGTTATATAACCGCAGAGGCTCCGTAACACCGGGTGTTTTGTTGTCAAAATAAGTCCGTCAGTTTAAACTCCCATGCGGCGCAGACAGCGCTGGAACGAGAGGAACCGGCCTCTCGCTTCGTTTCCGCACGGACTATTTTAGCGGGTGCACAAAACACAGCTCTCCCACCAGTCTGCTATGCTCCCAATAGCATAGCCATGGACGTCAGCCAAACATAAACTTTTCAGAGACGTGCGCGATGCGACAGTCGCCTGACACGAACTGTGGTCTCCGTGGCCTCTTAATTTGTTTACTGAACGGCCATCGATGTAACGACGTAACGCTAGTTAGTTATCTAACTAGCGTTAGATAACTCCCTTGCCTCCCTTGCCTACGCTAGCATTACAGCTAACGTAATGGCAGAGCCTGAGAGACCACAAGCAACTCAAAGAGATGATCTCTTCCCCCCCAAAACATGTCTAAAGTAATCGGTATGGCAGCATTTCGGTTACAAAAAGGACACCCAGGGTGTTGTTAAAGATGACGGCTCCCCAATCTGCAAAACCTGCCGAAGTCGCAGTCGCAGCTAAGGGCTCCAACACCTCCAACCTTCTACAACACCTGCATAACGTTAGATGATTAAAAATGAATAATAATCAAACTAATAGGCATGGATGAGGATGACACAGTTGATGATAACACTCAAGTGTATTACCCACATTCGTTATATTTCTCATAGGAGGTCACTAAAAGTTAATCAACATTTACACTAAAAGATAAGTTAGATCTGTTTTTCCACCAGGTTTTACAAGTTCTCTACTCAGGTGATCCAAAAGAAATGTAGAAAAATAATACACCTGCCTGACTATGTTTTGTTCCAAAGAGATCTACTGTCATAAATATTACAGTCAGACTTTGTTTATTTTATTTATCATTTTGGACAAATATTTGCCTTTATTTACCTTTCAAAAGACAGCAACCTTTAAACAATGCATGGACAATACAATAAAACCTCTGTTCAAAGAATGCTCATGTGATTTTTATACGTCCATAAATAATCGTGAAACCGTGATAATCGTGGTTTTTTCTCAGACTATAATCGTACATCAAAAAAAATAATCGATGCATCCCTAATCGTGATATAGCAGTATATCGTGATATAGAAGTATATTGTGATATAGAAGTATATCGTGATATAGCAGTATATCGTGATATAGAAGTATATTGTGGTATAGCAGTATACCGTGAATTCGTGATATAGCAGTCTATCGTGATATAGAAGTATATCGTGATATAGCAGTATATCGCGAATTCGTGATATAGAAGTATATCGTGATATAGAAGTATATCGTGATATAGATTGTGGCCATATCGTCCAGCCTTACCTTGCCGACATACTTCTTGGCTTCGTATTTATTATGGCGCTTCACACACACTTCCACAAAGGGCAGGTAGCCAATAGGAGACTTCTTGCTCTTGGAGAACTTCTCAAGCTCCTCCCACTCCTCCTTCTCCGCCAGCGACTTCAACTTCAGCCACCAGTACCTCTTGTCGGGAACCCGGAAGTCTCTGTAGAGCTGCTCCGCTTGTTTGTGGAGGCCGAGCGCCAGCAGAGCCTCCATGGTCGCCTGGAGAGACAGTCCCAGGAGCCCCGCCCCTTTCTCATCGTCTAACTTCCGCTGGAAGCGGAGGAGGCGCATCTCCTCCTCTGTGGCCTTGGCAGCGAACTCGTTCTTGGCCTTGTTGTACTCGTCGACGGCACTCTGCAGGAGGGACAAGCGGCTCTCCAGCCTCTTCTCTCGGTAACTGGCAGCGACGTAGTAGTTGGCGAGCTCCTGGTGGTCATCGTCTTGGTTGTACAGGTCCTTCAGAGTCTCCTGTTCCTGCAGCTTGCAGAACTGTCTGTAGAGGCTCAGGGCGACCGGCTGGTTCCTCAGTGTCATGAAGAAATCTCCCCTGTTCATCTCGCTCTTCAGATAGCTGACCACCGTGTACACCAGGTCGGTGTCCCCGCTCTCCACCGCCTTGCTCAGGGCCAGCTGGCTCCGCTTCATCTTCAGCAACAGGGGAACCTGCTCTCCGGAGCGAGCCTCGTAGTCCAGCAGCTTGATCGCCAGCTCGGTGCGTCCGCACTCGTACGCTCGGGCCGCGATGTGCGAGTACGAGACCCCGGCCGAGTCGCCGACCTTCAGGCACACGGCTCTGGAGATGGCGTCGTCCGAGAGGTCCTTCTGCTGCACCTTGCAGGAGGCCCAGTGTTTGAGGACGCGGCTGACCCCCTGGTAGTCCGGAGTCTTCAGGTAGCGACAGATCTCGATGGCCAGCGGATACAGCTGCCTGTAGACCAGCCTGTCGATCAGCACCTGCACCGTCATCTGTTTGAACTGTGTGTGCGTGAGCGGCAGGCCCACGCCCGCCTCCCGCACGGCGTTCAGCACCCTCAGCTCCCTGCACATCGACACAAACGGGTCCGGACTGAAGTCCGTCAGGAAGCACTTTCCGAACGACGCCGCCCTCATCAGAGCTTTCTGCGTGTGCGCGTCGTACTCGTGCCCCGCCGCCTCCACACACTGTCTGACGGCTTCTCCCAGCATGCTCTGCTCCTTGATCTCCCTCAGGTACTCGTCCGCCTTCTGGCTGGACTTCTCGTACTCCCTGTGGGCCTCCAGCAGCAGAGCTCCGGGAGCCATGGAGGCGATCTTGAAGATGTCCTGACAGACCAGAGGGACCTCCTGGAGCAGCTCCTGACGGGACGGGGTGATGACCCGCACGCCGTCCAGCTCCCCGACGCACACGCACTGCTCCTCCAGGGGAAACTGGATGGTGTCGTTGCACACCCCGGCCACCAGGAGGAGTCGGTCCCACATCAACACCACGGACGGCTGCTGACTCTTTGGCCTGCGGCACCACACCATCTGTTTGGGAGGCGTCCTGATGTTGGTGTCGACTTCACACAGTTTGTCCTGCAGGTAGTAGGGGTGGACAATAACAACAAAATTGTTTTATACATTTACAATTGTTGGGTGTTGGGCTGGGGGGGGGGGGGGTGAGGATGCAAAGTACGCAAGTGCACAAAGCTAGAAATGAGCGCACGATATTTCTAGTATCCTTTATTTACAGCAGGTGCTGTTTATTTACAGCAGGTGCTGCTGTTTATTTACAGCAGGTGCTGTTTATTTACAGCAGGTGCTGTTTATTTACAGCAGGTGCTGTTTATTTACAGCAGGTGGCGCCCTTTCATTCCAGGTCAGTACAATGCATTCAAGCAGAATATGGCCCAATTCCAATCCGCCCCCTAAACACTCAAGCCCTGTTCCCTCACTCCCTCTAATGGCCGCCATCTGAAAGTGGTTGAGTCATCAAGTGTGGAAGGGATCCACATTGGATAAATAGGAGGATTGGGACAGCAGAGCCCTTTGCACTTGACAAGATGATGTTGACTCTGGCAGGTTTGGGGCTCGCTATATATTGTTTATTGTCAAGACACCTAAGGCGTTTGAGGGATAGACTCCCTGATGAGTCTGTTCTCATCCAGGCTCTGGCTCTACATAGTGGACAACAGGTAATTTAAAAATAAATGTACCGTATACTGCAACATCTGCAATCTGCAACATGTGTAATTATAATTAAAATAAGCCTAATAATGACATGTCACCCAACATTATACACAATGTCAATACTGTACAATACAGATTTGGTAAAACTATTTCTCATTCATCAAAAAAGTTGTGGATTGCAATTGTAAAAGAAATGATCGATGATTATACTCGGATTGTGTAAAATAACTCCTTGCATTCCTCTGATATAATATTTTTGTCTACTCTGAAATCCCTATTAATGTAATGTTTCATTGTCAATTAAGGCATTCCAGCGCACTCGCAAACACCGCGTTCGTTTCGCACGTGTGTTCTTTTATTTTTTTGACAGATATTTGCAGCCTTCCCGTTTTATACGTCACAACGCTATGCATTGTGGGCAATTCCCTTTCCGTAAGTGGCCACAGCTGCACCCTTACGGTAAGGGGGCAGAAAGGGCTCACTCTGAGCCCTCATTCACTTTGCGATTTCAGCGTGGGACATCCCTAAGCCCTCACTCCCTTCACGTGAACGTGCCTCTAAGGGCTTGAGTCAGTAAGGGGGCGGATTGGAATTGGGCCTATAATCCACTTGGCACATTCATTTTTCAGACATCTTTGTAGGTGCAGATATCCATAGAGCCAGTGGTGTAGTCTACCTTTTTTCAGAGGGTATACTCTGACTCTGACCCCCCCCCCCCCCCCCCCCGTGGGCCGTGGTTTCGGCCGGAAGTGGGCGGAGATTCGACCCATTTTTTGTTGTTGTTCCTCCCCAAATTTACAGAATAGCTTCAGCCATCAGCTTCATCTTGCTTCTTCGGTCGCTATTCTGTCTCCTGAAGATTTGTTTGCCGACGGGGAGAAAGCCCCACGTGATAGCCACCCGTCAATCTCTCTCTCTCTCTCTCTCTCTCTCTGCTCAACGCTGTAACACCATTTTATTTTGAAATTCAGTTGACTTTGCCATTTCCCACGGATATTGTCGCGTTTTTCTTTTCGCGTTTCTGCCTTCACGCGCCTTGTCGGCTTGAAAATAGAACTCACGTAAAAATCGGCGCAGCAGGCGAGGAGGCGTGGGTACACGGAAGGTTCACGTTGAGGCGCCCTGTGTACACAGCCTCATTGACTAAAAAGGACGCCTATTTAAAAGCGTGGGTAAAGGCAAGGCTTGGGTGCTGTGTGTGTGAACGTAGGGTAACACACAGAGCGCCGCACAGGGTGAATTTTATGAATGGAAATTGAAAACGATACGTATCATAGCGCATTTCCCAGTGCGCATACGCAAATCTGAGTCATTTGGCAGTGTGTATACTGCGTATACCTGCATAGCACGTAGACAACACCCCCGCATACAGCTCAACAGTCACGTGATGTCCCCCCCCCCCCCCCCCCGGAAATAAGTTCACCATTCATTTTCTCCACAGACATTTCGAAAAAATCTTTATATAACGAGTTTTAAGGCTGGAACCAAGCGGGGGCCGTTGTTATTTTTTCACCCACGCTGACCAATTGACCACGCGTCTTTGACGAGACACGGCCTGAATGTATACATGGGTGTTCTCGGCAGTTTTCCAGTGGCCTTTATAGCAGCGATTCTCACATCAAGGGCCGCTAAACTGACACTATACCACGGAACCCCATTAATAAGATGTTGTCCCAGTGGCCCCTATCTGATAAGATTTTTGCTTTTAGATGTGTTATTACATGTGTATGAAACCCATGACCAAAATAGTGAATGGAATTATAGCTCAAACTAATTATTCCCCTTTTTGCTGGGGACTATGGGACCCCCTGGAACCCACTCAAGGACTCCACTTTGAGAACCACCATGTGCGTCAACAACACTATAAGGTGTATAGTGTTAACACACTAATTGACTAATAATATCGTAATAAATATGGTTATTGACCGATATGAAGTATATTGTGATATATATTTTGGACATCGTCCAGGGCAGGCCTACCTGCAGGTGGGCGGGGCCAGTCCACAGGTGTCCGGTGTGGGTGAACAGAGCCAGGTATTTGTAACTGAAGGACACCGCCATGTGCAGCACAGTGCTCTGAGGGCTGAGCCCTGGAGGACACACGGTGGTGCAGGAGGTGTTGTCCAGCAGGTAGAGCTGAGCCCCGTGGGCCAGCAGCACTTTAGTTTGCCTGTCCCGCGTCAGGATTGTCCAGCAGGAGGGCGCCCCCTGCAGGCCCGGGACCTCGGGTAACCTCCTCAGCTTCAGGTCGTCAATGTTGGTCGCCAGGGTGAAGCGAGAGGAGCCCGTCACTATGGCAACCCCAGTGCCGTAGGGCGAATGGAAGACTTTGGCCTCCAGCACCTGACTCTGCACCACCTCCTGCCCCATGCTGAAGTGTCTCTTGAAGGCTCCGAACAGGTCGTAGATGAGCACCGAGCCGTCCTCCTGGACACACAGCAGCTCGTCGCACACCGTCCAGCCGAGCTGCACCACCGGGCCGCTCTTCCACGGGAAGCCGGCCACGTTGACTCCCGACGCGGAGTAGATCTCCAGCTGCGGTCGGGAGCTGGGAGAGCGTCTGTGGGGCTCTCTGAGGAGAGCTATGGGCCCGCCGTAGGGAGCGGCAGCCACCAGGCTGTCTCTCAGGCCGTCGCGCAGGCTCCAGCCCATCTCGTACAGCTCTGTCTTCCTGTAGAAAGCCTCTCCCAGCGGGTTCCAGTTGGCTGTGATGAACGCAGCCATGTTGGGAGACACACAGCTTGTTGTCTGTCTTCACACAGCTCTGCACTATCCTTTGCTAGCTTTAGCTTTTAGCTCGCTGTCACCTGACTTCCACAGGCGACTTCTCCCCGACTTTCTTCTTCTACGGTCTCATAGGGCAGTGTTGTAATGTTACGTATGCGCCGTACTCGCTATACTACAGAGAGCGTTTGCTACAGCTAATGGTAATCTTTGTTGCATCTAAACCAAAGCGCTGCCGATACTTGCTTTAGTTTGGTCAGGCTTTACGGAAATAAAATCACGTGACATAATAGTATCACATGACTGGGGTGTGTTCAATCCTTCAATCTGCAAAACGGTGTGCACCGTGGGCTACGGTTCCCGTGTTGAACGGTGGTTGAACGTCATGTTTTCTCGAAACGGTGTGCAACAGGCTGCGCGGACAACCCCCCCCCCCCCCCCCCCCCCATTATTTTTTTCTTTATTATTATTAATATTATTATTATTATTATTATATTTTTTCTGTACCCTACTCTGTTTCGCCTGTCCAATGTTGCACCCATCTGGCTGTGTCAAGCATAGACTGTAAATATTGGTGTCAAGTTAGAACAGTGCCCCCTGCTGGTTACAAATGCAGCTATGTGTGACTTCAATCCCGCCCCCCCATTGATCTATATATATATATATATATATATATATATATATATATATATATATATATATATATATATATATACATATATATATTATATATACTTATATATACTTATTGTATATTGTATATATCTTATTGTATACTTATATACAATAAGGTAAGGCATTGATGACTACAATAAGGCACTATATATATATATATATATATATATATATAGTGCCTTATTGTAGTATTGTTGATTTGCTAGTGTTCTTATTTTGTTGTTTACCTTGTTTTACATGTATTGTGTGTTTTTTATTGGACCTTGTGTCTGACAATAAAGTGATGATGATGATGATATATACACACACACACACACACACACACACACACACACACACACACACACACACACACACACATATATATATATTATATATATACACACACACACACACATATATACATATATACATATATATACTGAGGTCAGAGTTTCTGCATTGATGACATGATCATGAATCATCAAGGAGCACTGATGTCATACCACATAGGGACAACATTGGGGAGCAATGATATCATGTACCCATGACCTGATCAGGAGTGACATGATACTGAGTGACATCATTGGGGAGCAGTGGCTTCCCAAGAAGGGCATCCCAAACGGTAGCTGGATGTCACCGGTCCTAATGTATATGGCCTCATTAGCATAATGTGGAGGGCTGTGTGTGAAGTGACGTAATCAGTGTCTACGACCTCATTAGCATAAGGTATATGGCATCATCAGTGCTTAGCATATAAGGTCTACCGTCTGACATCATCAGTGCTTAAAGTTTAGCATATAAGCTGATGATGTCACTCCGATGACATTATCACTGATGACCCTGACTGATGACATCTTCACCGATGACATCACAATTGCTCGTTGTAAGTGATTTGTAACAGACACTGATGATGATAATATTACAATTGCCCAAGTGACATCACTGATGACATCATCACTGATGATGTAGAATTAATACATTATGCCTCTGCTCTGACTGCACCAATGCCCCTAGGACAAGTTTGAACTGTACTCATGCAGATGAAAGCCATTCTGCTCCACTTGGCTTTCATGGCGGCCGACAGAAACCACAGCGTCCCAGAAAGCAGACCCTGGAGTGAGCTGTGGCTGGCCCGACCCCAGCTCTGTCTTTCATCACACACAGAGAGGATGTTTCAGGCCCATCTGCCGTCAACATCCACTGAACCAACCGGTCCCCAGCTGGCCTGACAGTGTGAGCTGTCTCTCTCTCACATTGGATCCTGCACAGTGTGAGCTGTCTCTCTCTCACATTGGATCCTGCACAGTGTGAACTCTCTCTCTCTCACATTGGATCCTGCACAGTGTGAACTGTCTCTCTCTCTCACATTGGATCCTGCACAGTGTGAACTGTCTCTCTCTCTCACATTGGATCCTGCACAGTGTGAACTGTCTCTCTCTCACATTGGATCCTGCACAGTGTTAACTGTCTCTCTCTCACATTGGATCCTGCACAGTGTGAACTGTCTCTCTCTCACATTGGATCCTGCACAGTGTTAACTGTCTCTCTCTCACATTGGATCCTGCACAGTGTGAGCTGTCTCTCTCTCACATTGGATCCTGCACAGTGTTAACTGTCTCTCTCTCACGTTGGATCCTGCACAGTGTGAACTGTCTCTCTCTCACGTTGGATCCTGCACAGTGTGAACTGTCTCTCTCTCTCACATTGGATCCTGCACAGTGTGAACTGTCTCTCTCTCACATTGGATCCTGCACAGTGTGAACTGTCTCTCTCTCTCACATTGGATCCTGCAGTGTGAACTGTCTCTCTCTCTCACATTGGATCCTGCACAGTGTTAACTGTCTCTCTCTCTCACATTGGATCCTGCACAGTGTGAACTGTCTCTCTCTCACATTGGATCCTGCACAGTGTTAACTGTCTCTCTCTCTCACATTGGATCCTGCACAGTGTGAACTGTCTCTCTCTCACATTGGATCCTGCACAGTGTGAACTGTCTCTCTCTCTCACATTGGATCCTGCACAGTGTGAACTGTCTCTCTCTCACATTGGATCCTGCACAGTGTGAACTGTCTCTCTCTCACATTGGATCCTGCACAGTGTGAACTGTCTCTCTCTCACATTGGATCCTGCACAGTGTGAACTGTCTCTCTCTCACATTGGATCCTGCACAGTGTTAACTGTCTCTCTCTCACATTGGATCCTGCACAGTGTGAACTGTCTCTCTCTCACATTGGATCCTGCACAGTGTGAACTGTCTCTCTCTCACATTGCATCCTGCACAGTGTGAACTGTCTCTCTCTCACATTGGATCCTGCACAGTGTGAACTGTCTCTCTCTCACATTGGATCCTGCACAGTGTGAACTGTCTCTCTCACATTGGATCCTGCACAGTGTGAACTGTCTCTCTCTCTCTCACATTGGATCCTGCACAGTGTGAACTGTCTCTCTCTCACATTGGATCCTGCACAGTGTGAACTGTCTCTCTCTCACATTGGATCCTGCACAGTGTGAGCTGTCTCTCTCTCACATTGGATCCTGCACAGTGTGAACTGTCTCTCTCTCACATTGGATCCTGCACAGTGTGAACTGTCTCTCTCTCTCTCACATTGGATCCTGCACAGTGTGAACTGTCTCTCTCTCACATTGGATCCTGCACAGTGTGAACTGTCTCTCTCTCTCACATTGGATCCTGCACAGTGTGAACTGTCTCTCTCTCTCACATTGGATCCTGCACAGTGTGAACTGTCTCTCTCTCACATTGGATCCTGCACAGTGTGAGCTGTCTCTCTCTCACATTGGATCCTGCACAGTGTGAACTGTCTCTCTCTCACATTGGATCCTGCACAGTGTGAGCTGTCTCTCTCTCACATTGGATCCTGCACAGTGTGAACTGTCTCTCTCTCACATTGGATCCTGCACAGTGTGAACTGTCTCTCTCTCTCACATTGGATCCTGCACAGTGTGAACTGTCTCTCTCTCACATTGGATCCTGCACAGTGTGAACTGTCTCTCTCTCTCACATTGGATCCTGCACAGTGTGAACTGTCTCTCTCTCACATTGGATCCTGCACAGTGTGAGCTGTCTCTCTCTCACATTGGATCCTGCACAGTGTGAGCTGTCTCTCTCTCTCACATTGGATCCTGCACAGTGTGAGCTGTCTCTCTCTCACATTGGATCCTGCACAGTGTGAGCTGTCTCTCTCTCACATTGGATCCTGCACAGTGTTAACTGTCTCTCTCTCTCTCACATTGGATCCTGCACAGTGTGAACTGTCTCTCTCTCTCACATTGGATCCTGCACAGTGTGAGCTGTCTCTCTCTCACATTGGATCCTGCACAGTGTGAACTGTCTCTCTCTCACGTTGGATCCTGCACAGTGTGAACTGTCTCTCTCTCACGTTGGATCCTGCACAGTGTGAACTGTCTCTCTCTCACATTGGATCCTGCACAGTGTGAACTGTCTCTCTCTCACATTGGATCCTGCACAGTGTGAACTGTCTCTCTCTCACATTGGATCCTGCACAGTGTGAACTGTCTCTCTCTCACATTGGATCCTGCACAGTGTTAACTGTCTCTCTCTCTCACATTGGATCCTGCACAGTGTGAACTGTCTCTCTCTCACATTGGATCCTGCACAGTGTGAACTGTCTCTCTCTCACATTGGATCCTGCAGTGTGAACTGTCTCTCTCTCACATTGGATCCTGCACAGTGTTAACTGTCTCTCTCTCTCTCACATTGGATCCTGCACAGTGTGAACTGTCTCTCTCTCTCACATTGGATCCTGCACAGTGTGAACTGTCTCTCTCTCTCACATTGGATCCTGCAGTGTGAACTGTCTCTCTCTCACATTGGATCCTGCACAGTGTGAACTGTCTCTCTCTCACATTGGATCCTGCAGTGTGAACTGTCTCTCTCTCACATTGGATCCTGCACAGTGTTAACTGTCTCTCTCTCTCACATTGGATCCTGCACAGTGTGAACTGTCTCTCTCTCACATTGGATCCTGCACAGTGTGAACTGTCTCTCTCTCTCACATTGGATCCTGCACAGTGTGAACTGTCTCTCTCTCACATTGGATCCTGCACAGTGTGAACTGTCTCTCTCTCACATTGGATCCTGCACAGTGTGAACTGTCTCTCTCTCACATTGGATCCTGCACAGTGTGAACTGTCTCTCTCTCACATTGGATCCTGCACAGTGTTAACTGTCTCTCTCTCACATTGGATCCTGCACAGTGTGAACTGTCTCTCTCTCACATTGGATCCTGCACAGTGTGAACTGTCTCTCTCTCACATTGCATCCTGCACAGTGTGAACTGTCTCTCTCTCACATTGGATCCTGCACAGTGTGAACTGTCTCTCTCTCACATTGGATCCTGCACAGTGTGAACTGTCTCTCTCACATTGGATCCTGCACAGTGTGAACTGTCTCTCTCTCTCTCACATTGGATCCTGCACAGTGTGAACTGTCTCTCTCTCACATTGGATCCTGCACAGTGTGAACTGTCTCTCTCTCACATTGGATCCTGCACAGTGTGAACTGTCTCTCTCTCACATTGGATCCTGCACAGTGTGAACTGTCTCTCTCTCACATTGGATCCTGCACAGTGTGAACTGTCTCTCTCTCTCTCACATTGGATCCTGCACAGTGTGAACTGTCTCTCTCTCACATTGGATCCTGCACAGTGTGAACTGTCTCTCTCTCTCACATTGGATCCTGCACAGTGTGAACTGTCTCTCTCTCTCACATTGGATCCTGCACAGTGTGAACTGTCTCTCTCTCACATTGGATCCTGCACAGTGTGAGCTGTCTCTCTCTCACATTGGATCCTGCACAGTGTGAACTGTCTCTCTCTCACATTGGATCCTGCACAGTGTGAGCTGTCTCTCTCTCACATTGGATCCTGCACAGTGTGAACTGTCTCTCTCTCACATTGGATCCTGCACAGTGTGAACTGTCTCTCTCTCTCACATTGGATCCTGCACAGTGTGAACTGTCTCTCTCTCACATTGGATCCTGCACAGTGTGAACTGTCTCTCTCTCTCACATTGGATCCTGCACAGTGTGAACTGTCTCTCTCTCACATTGGATCCTGCACAGTGTGAACTGTCTCTCTCTCTCTCACATTGGATCCTGCACAGTGTGAACTGTCTCTCTCTCTCACATTGGATCCTGCACAGTGTGAGCTGTCTCTCTCTCACATTGGATCCTGCACAGTGTGAACTGTCTCTCTCTCACATTGGATCCTGCACAGTGTGAACTGTCTCTCTCTCACATTGGATCCTGCACAGTGTGAACTGTCTCTCTCACATTGGATCCTGCACAGTGTGAGCTGTCTCTCTCTCTCTCACATTGGATCCTGCACAGTGTGAGCTGTCTCTCTCTCACATTGGATCCTGCACAGTGTGAACTGTCTCTCTCTCTCTCACATTGGATCCTGCACAGTGTGAGCTGTCTCTCTCTCTCTCACATTGGATCCTGCACAGTGTGAGCTGTCTCTCTCTCACATTGGATCCTGCACAGTGTGAACTGTCTCTCTCTCTCACATTGGATCCTGCACAGTGTGAACTGTCTCTCTCTCTCACATTGGATCCTGCACAGTGTGAACTGTCTCTCTCTCACATTGGATCCTGCACAGTGTGAGCTGTCTCTCTCTCACATTGGATCCTGCACAGTGTGAACTGTCTCTCTCTCACATTGGATCCTGCACAGTGTGAACTGTCTCTCTCTCACATTGGATCCTGCACAGTGTGAACTGTCTCTCTCTCACATTGGATCCTGCACAGTGTGAACTGTCTCTCTCTCTCTCACATTGGATCCTGCACAGTGTGAGCTGTCTCTCTCTCACATTGGATCCTGCACAGTGTGAACTGTCTCTCTCACATTGGATCCTGCACAGTGTGAGCTGTCTCTCTCTCTCTCACATTGGATCCTGCACAGTGTGAGCTGTCTCTCTCTCACATTGGATCCTGCACAGTGTGAACTGTCTCTCTCTCTCTCACATTGGATCCTGCACAGTGTGAACTGTCTCTCTCACATTGGATCCTGCACAGTGTGAACTGTCTCTCTCTCACATTGGATCCTGCACAGTGTGAGCTGTCTCTCACATTGGATCCTGCACAGTGTGAACTGTCTCTCTCACATTGGATCTTGCACAGTGTTAACTGTCTCTCTCTCACATTGGATCCCTCACAGTGTGAACTGTCTCTCTCTCACATTGGATCCTGCACAGTGTGAGTTGTCTCTCTCGCTCCCCATGTCTCTATTCACATCAACAATGACTGTTAGCCCTATTCATACAGGCTTTTCCCAGAGTGCACTTGACCTTATTCACATAGCCTCTCTCTCTCTGTCTGTGTTCTTGCCTGCATCACCAGATGCCTGGATAAACAGCGTGCTGCATTTTTAATGTGAGGACTGTTCCCTCAGTCTCCACCTTAAGTGTGCAGTTAGTTCAGTTGGTGTTACGTACTGTAGGATGCAGACATATACCGTGCCATATATCACCTCCCCAAGCACAGAGAGCTGCATCATTTAACTGGGATATTACGTGTGTGTGTGTGTGTGTGTGTGTGTGTGTGTGTGTGTGTGTGTGTGTGTGTGTGGTATATATAGTATTGCAGTGACTTTGATTTTTCCATCCTGTTGAGAAGGTTAAAGGTTATTATTTGTCATGACCAGTGTTGGGGTCGTTACTCAAAAAAGTAATATTATTATACATTACACATTACTTAAAAAAAAGAAGTAATACCTTATTTTATTTTACTCCCTGGAGAAATTACACATTATAATTACACATTACCGTAAATTCCGGACTATAAGCCGCGGCTTTTTTCCCGTTTTTTGGCCCCTGCGGCTTATATAACGGTGCGTCTTATCTATGGATTTTTTCAGAAAAAAAAAAAAAAAAAAAAAAAAATCTCTCTTTTTTAGCACTCTTTCTAACTATAAATCCACTTCTGTTTTAATTTCCTCTCTTGCCCTCTTTTCACCACACCGCGGACACTGTGTGCACTGTAAAAATAAACAACGGTGGTGTTGTGTTATGTTGTTTTGTTGAAATGTTGTAATACGGTAAATGGGAGCTTCCTCAAACAGCCATCTCTTCCCGACAATCCCCTCTGTGCGTGACCACTTACATATGGTAATTACGGTAAGCAAACGGCCACTCGGGCAACAACTCCCTCCCCCGACTACCAGGAGAAAATCACAAACTTCGGCGAATTCACACAAAGGAAGATCAAGGAATATTCACAACAAGACGAGCAGTAGAAGCAACACTCTCACTTACCATGGGGAAGGTACGCAGAAATTCACACGAGGCAGCTTTCAAGTTGAAAGCAGTCAATCTCGCATTAAAAGAGAGCAGCCGCCGATCAAACAGAGCAGCCGCGCGTAACCTGGGCAAAAGGGACTGTCCGTCCGGGGGAGAACTACTGAACAACTCCCTCCCGACTATCAGGAGAAAATCACAAACTTCGGCGAATTCACACAAAGGAAGATCACGGAATATTATAGGAGTGTGAAAACATCCACAATTACCAACGGGTTCCAAAACGCTGGACTGCTGCGGGATGAAGAGGATGACGCCACGGGGACTGCCCCCTAGTCCGATACCTCACGAGTCCGATACCTCACGAGTCCGACACCTCATGGTTTTGGGTTAGGGTCTGGGGGAGGTTAGGTTTAGGCGTGGGGGTGGGAGAGGTTAGGTTTTGGGTTAGGGTCTGGGGGATGTTAGGTTTAGGCGTGGGGGTGGGAGAGGTTAGGTTTTGGGTTAGGGTCTGGGGGAAGTTAGCCTCTTTTTTCGGACTCGTGAGGTGTCGGACTCGTGAGGTATCGGACTCGTGCCATGGCACCTGAAGGAGAGAGGAGAGTGGTTGACGAAGCCACCCTGAACCTGTTCGTTTCCGACACTGAAGATGAGGACTTTGGTGGTTTCAGTACGCAGGAAGAAGAGGAAGACGAGGATTAGTGACTTGACTTCTCTGGTTACAGGTTTGCTGCACATATACGGTAGCCTATTGTTGTGTGATTTTGTCTGGGGATTAGTGACCTGACTTTTGTTTTGTTTTGTTGAAATGTTAATAAATGGGAGCTTCCCCAAACAGCGATCTCTTTCCCGACATTCCTCTCTGTGCACGAACCCTTTCATATGGTAATTAAACATCAAAACACCCGCGGCTTATAGTCCGGTGCGGCTTATAGAAGAAAAAAATAGTCAATTTTGGTCCCGCGGCTTATACACCGGTGCGTCTTATAGTCCGGAATTTACGGTATATTAAAATCACACATTATATTATATATATATAAATTACATTATAATATTATTATACATTACACATTACTTAAAAAAAAGAAGTAATGCCTTATTTTACTTGACTCCCTGGAGAAAGTAATTTGTTACACTACTGAACTCGTAGTCTCAACGCCAGACCCATGAGAGTGGGACACTTTCCCTCAGCCGGCTGGTTATGGGAGGGAACCGTTCACTTGGCCAGTGATTGGCCAGTGGTGGATTCAGTCCTCCCCCAATCAGTAACGACTTTGCGAGCAGACGACGCGGGAGGCGCAGCCCATTTTTCGAACCGCTCTCTCAGCGGTGCTACGACCCGTCGCTCGTTCAATTTCAACCCGCCTTCAAAAACCAGCAGTGGCTGTGAAGTGGCACAGACTCACTTATGTAGTATGCGGAGCGCAGCGCGATTCAACGTCATATTTGAGTCTGGGGAGAGACTACACTACTCGTTACATTACTTTTGCGTGACCCCGCGACACCGCCTAAGATGCATAATGTCACCTAATTGCCAGTTAACAATGTAACATGAAACCTTACATATGCCCATATCAGCACACAGCCCTATCCTAATAAGGACATACACAAGATCTGACTCCGCCCCGTCCCTCCAGACCATCCAATCTAGTTGTCGCACCGCATGTTTTTCTCCACAATCCTGCAGAGTCAACCCTGATCCTGCAGATAATTGAAGAACTTATTCATGCTTATAAAGAAAAAAAACATCGCATGGATGCAACTGGGACGTATCCTCAGTGATGTACCCTGGGGTCATAGGATGTTTCGGGTCTCGCAACATCATACACCCTCGCCCAGGTGACCCAGCCGGGGCTGGCCAAGCCCCAACTTACGTCCCAGTAGCTACCCACGGTCAGCCCACCAGGAAGGGTCGAAGGTGGTCACGCGGTCAGGGCCACTCAATCCGCTGCTCCGGAACTACTCTGCCGGGACCGGGGGAGGGCTCTGGTACGTAGAGGGACCGGGCTCTGTGGGTTGCCACCCGGCCGGGCTCCTCCCTCGTCTCACCAGGTCTAGGACCCGTGCGCTGCACCAGACTCCACCCGCTCCAAACATCTCATTCCGACGTGATGGTGTCTTGGTGGATACCATGCAGTACCAGTAATTGGTGGCACTGCAGACTCCACTTGCGGCTTGAATGGCCCTCCTAAAAGGCCTCTCGTGGATTGTTGGGCTTCTTCTTCATGGAAGACGCAGGCTGGGGCGCTAACCCATACTGCTACACCCGGGTGCCGTCCCTGTTCTGGCTGTCAACTGACTCTCCAGTGGTCACTAGTCTTTCCTGGTTGTCACGTAGTCTATTCCTATGAGTCACTGGCTAAGCCAGGCTAACTTATAAAGAAAAAAAACATTGCATGGATGCAACTGGGACGTATCCTCAGTGATGTGGCAAGTAATGCCGTGTTTGAATAGTAACTGTCATGTGATTACTGGCTTTAGGGACTGTAATGCCTTACGCTACTCATTACAGACAAATGTAATGTGATTACAGTAATGTGTTACTTTTGTCTGGCGTTACCCCCCCAACACTGGTCATGACTGTGAATCTTTTTGGCCGGATCTCTCCAACACTGCCTTTCCAACTTCATCATCCCATTTCTGCAAATCTGTTTTTCTGATAGGCTATACCAGAGCAGCATGTGACTCTGATAGGCTATACCAGAGCAGCATGTGACTCTGATAGGCTATACCAGAGCAGCATGTGACTCTGATAGGCTATACCAGAGCAGCATGTGACTCTGATAGGCTATACCAGAGCAGCATGTGACTCTGATAGGCTATACCAGCGCCGCATGTGACTCTGATAGGCTATACCAGAGCAGCATGTGACTCTGATAGGCTATACCAGAGCAGCATGTGACTCTGATAGGCTATACCAGAGCAGCATGTGACTCTGATAGGCTATACCAGCGCCGCATGTGACTCTGATAGGCTATACCAGAGCAGCATGTGACTCTGATAGGCTATACCAGCGCCGCATGTGACTCTGATAGGCTATACCAGCGCCGCATGTGACTCTGATAGGCTATACCAGAGCAGCATGTGACTCTGATAGGCTATACCAGAGCAGCATGTGACTCTGATAGGCTATACCAGAGCAGCATGTGACTCTGATCCAGAGCAGCATGTGACTCTGATAGGCTATACCAGAGCAGCATGTGACTCTGATAGGCTATACCAGAGCAGCATGTGACTCTGATAGGCTATACCAGCGCCGCATGTGACTCTGATAGGCTATACCAGAGCAGCATGTGACTCTGATAGGCTATACCAGAGCAGCATGTGACTCTGATAGGCTATACCAGAGCAGCATGTGACTCTGATCATCAATCCCATCAATCAAATGTTCAAGTTGAAAAATGACAGAATTAAATCAGTGCCACACACTTTTTTTTATTTTCTTAATTGTTTTTTACTGAAAACGCTGAGCCAGTAGCCGCCACCTTCAGGGTACTGAGAAACAGAAGTGGGCATTTCAACAAATAAAATGGACATCGCCCGGGGCAGAGATACGCACGCTGAGGCGGCTCAGTCGCCTGGTCGGGGCGGAAGGGAACTGGTGCGAATAGCGCGATCCTCCCACGCGCTACGTCCTGCCGGTGAAGCTCAGGTGAAAAGAAGCGGCTGGCTACTGCGCATGTGTGGGAGGAAGCGTGGTGCTAGTCTACGGCCCTCCCCAGATCGGCAGAGGGCGGAGCAGCGACCGGGGCAGCAGGGGGGGAAAGGGCCAAGTACAATAGAGAGCCGCAGGGATGACGTATTTTTGTAGTCAGAACGCGGAAGTCCCGGACTTCCTGGTTCTTCACTGTTTCTGTCTATGGGATTTTTGAATGGGTTTTTGCCGCAATGCTTCAAATAAGGTCTCTGGGCAAGGCAAGCTTAATCAAACGCGAACCAGAGTTCAGTCGGATAATCTTCACACATGAGGACCACTTTCATGAGTTTTGTAGCGTAAATGCGAGCCCTAGAAGTAAAAAGCTCGAGCTAAGGTAATCCAGAACTACACAGTGTCGCATAGGCTTCCAAGTCACGTCAGCACTCAACCTGGACTGTTGTTGATTACCCCGGGCTGAACGGGCTGAACCAGGTGAGGGAAAGAGAATTTCCGTGTTCGTGGTGACGTTATTGACGTATATATCCCCATCGACTCAACAGTGTAGTCTCATTTAGCCGTTTGCTAGCTAGCCACCCTTTTAACGGCACGTCAAAGCTTCAAAACTCATAAAAGTGGTCCTCGTGTGTGAAGATGATATTACTAAACACTGGTTCGCGTTTGATTAAGCCAGCGTTGCCCAGAGAGATTATTAGAAGCATCGTGCCAAAAACCCATTCAAAACTCCCATAGGCGAAAACAGTGAAGAACCAGGAGTGTTAGCATCGATGATTTCCGGACTCGTTCCTGCGGCTCTCTATTGGGGAGAAAATGGAGGGGGGGGGGGGGCTAGTCAAGAAAGAAAAAAAGAGACGGCTAGAGATTTTGAAAGACATTCAGTCATTTTGGCCGTGGATGCCGGGTAGAAAATCGGTGACATTTTCGCGGACAGGTGATCAAAAACGGGGACTGTCCCTGAAAATCGGGGACGTCTGTCTTCCTTCCTGACAAAACAAAGAAGACAGCTGATGTCTGTGAGATGTTGGCAATTGAAATGATTCTATCAACCCAACCAGAGAGCAAGTGACATTCCCTTCTGTGTCACTCCACCAACATGGCCACTTGTGCTGCCTTCAATTGGGCTGGTGTGTTGCCGTGGCTACGACATGAACGCCCCGACCCCCCTCACGACTTGGTCACGTAGAGATTTTCCGAAAGGCCCCGAGTTCATGATGTCGTTCGCGTGCACGAGTTCCATTTCCAAGGCAGCGTTGTGGCATGGAGCTCAACAGTCGCGCGACTTTCCGTCACGTTTACAGTTCCCCGGGAAAGTGAGTTCCCCATTCATTTTCATTCATTTTTCACCATAACGAGTTTTAAGGCTGGAACCAAGCTTCCCCCGTGACCTACTGAATCGTGAGTGACCATACAACATTTCAGTTTGGAGCAAAAACTGAAATGTTTTTTTTGATATTTTGATATGATATTTTTGGTTTTTTCTCTATGGAGAAAATGAATGGGGAACTCACTTCCGGGTCAGGAAATGTCATGTGACGGTTCAGCTCTATTATTGCCCAACTCTCAGCGACAGGCCTCTACTGCCCCCTACAGGCCTCTACTGCCCCCTACAGGCCTCTACTGCCCCCTACGTGTGTATCTCTCCCGAGGGCCTCTTTGAGTCCAGCAGCCCTCGCTTCGACTGGATGGAAGGAAAAACAAGGGCGCGGCAGCAAAGCATAATAGTTGTACGAACAGATCAGTGCATCGTGTTTTAAAAGTCCAGGTCGGTAGGTAGCCATCTTCTTCTTCTGTGGTGTTTTGAAACCCCAGGTCGGTAGGTAGCCATCTTCTTCTTCTGTGGTGTTTTGAAACCCCAGGTCGGTAGGTAGGTAGCCTACAGGAAATATCTGCTTGAGCCTTCAGGCAGAGTTCAAAGTCCACGCTCTCTCTCTCTCCTTTTCTAGCCTGTGTTTTGCAGGCGAGAACACGCCTGCAGTCTCTTCTCCCCCTGGAGGCCGAAGCCCCTCTCCTCTGCATCTGCGCTTCTTGCGTTCAGTTTTCCCCGACATTCTGAATGCCAACGCGTCCCCTCGTTTCCTGAGTCCAAGTCAAGAGAGGGGGCCGGGGGTCCGTCTGTGTCCCACTGAATGCAGAGACTTTCCAGGGACTTTGATTGGCTGATGCTGGAAGACTGGCAGGCCAGTAGAGTTCAGTCCTCCACACGGAAACCTGGAGAAGGGAGCACATCGTCTCGAGTCAAGATGCGGTCAAACTGAATTCACATGCTAGCGGATATTTCGGAAAACAATCGGAAATGCAGGTAACATTTTGCCAACTGACTGCGAGTTGTGACACAATGATAGCCTTTAACCTTCTCACCAGCACAGTAAAATCAAGTTTCGGTTCAGTCAACCTATGTATACAGTATGTATATGATGTCGGACTTTCCCCATCAGCACACCTGAACGCACCATAAACCATCTTTCAGTTTAATAATAATGATCAACTTAAATTGCAAAGTTTCAAAGTGCGTCAAAGACAAAAAATAATGAAAGAGTAAATACGTTGGGGGGGGGGGGGGGGGGGGGGGTCAATAAAACAGAAAGTAAAATAACTAGAAATGAAGACCATTAACAACTGCAGAAAATAAATCTATCCTGATCTCCTTGAGGGGGTCATTAAAAGGCTAGAGGCTTTAGTAACAAAGCATTATCTCTCTTGAGATTATTTAGATTAATTTAATTGAATTTATTTTAAAAATGGATTTTGCTATGGCTAAGAGAGCCGTGCCCTTGTTTGCAAAAGCAGACAAAAGAGACAAGACTTGACTTCTTCCTTGTACTGTAGTTCAGGGGTTGGGTTCTTCCTTGTACTGTAGGTCAGGGGTTGAGTTCTTCCTGGTACTGCAGGTCAGGGGTTGGGTTCTTCCTTGTACTGTAGGTCAGGGGTTGGGTTCTTCCTTGTACTGTAGGTCAGGGGTTGGGTTCTTCCTGGTACTGTAGGTCAGGGGTTGGGTTCTTCCTTGTACTGTAGGTCAGGGGTTGGGTTCTTCCTTGTACTGTAGGTCAGGGGTTGGGTTCTTCCTTGTACTGTAGGTCAGGGGTTGGGTTCTTCCTTGTACTGTAGGTCAGGGGTTGGGTTCTTCCTTGTACTGTAGGTCAGGGGTTGGGTTCTTCCTTGTACTGTAGGTCAGGGGTTGGGTTCTTCCTTGTACTGTAGGTCAGGGGTTGGGTTCTTCCTTGTACTGTAGGTCAGGGGTTGGGTTCTTCCTTGTACTGTAGGTCAGGGGTTGGGTTCTTCCTTGTACTGTAGGTCAGGGGTTGGGTTCTTCCTTGTACTGTAGGTCAGGGGTTCTCAACCTTTTTTAACTCCTGATTGTTAAGAAAAATCCGAGGGCCACCTTCCCAAATCCCAAATAAATTAGAAAACAAAACATAACATGACAAAAAAAGGAGAACAAATAAACTGGGCTATATGTGTGTTATGCCACTGTCTGTGATATTCAAACATAACTGATCAATGAAATGATGCATTTTAATAATTTAAATTCGATTTGTATTTATGTTTAGGTATATCACAGTGTGCGGAAATCGGGGGGGGGGGGGGAATGTGAGAATAACATTTTCACTGCGGGCCCTATCGTCCTACAGGCGCTATTGTTTGCACACCAGTTTGCGCACCTCTTCGTCTGCCTCCACCCTCCAGTTTTGCGCCGGGATCTAAGCGCAGACACAGGTGTAGGCGTGGCCCAGGCGCATCAGCACCAATGTTCGTTATCACCATTGTTTATTAGTTTCAAATGGTTTATCTATATTGAATCCAAACTTGTTCATCCTCCAATTCTCTCCCTCCCTCTCCCTCTCGTTCTCTCCCCTCTCTCTCTCTTCCCATCTCTCTTTTCTCTGTCGACCTCTCTCTTTCTCTCTCTCACTCTGCCCCTCTGCTGGCCCACTCAGCGAGGAGGAAGCTGCTGTCACAGACGTGACGCTGTGGCTTTTAAGGGGGGTGGACATGATCACACCTGTGAATAATTTTGTGCTTAAACACGCCTATATGGAGGTTTGCGCTGAGCTGACGCAGAGCGCAGCGGGGCAACACCGCCCACAATTAGCGATGCGCACGGCGCCATTCCGGCGTAAAGCGGGCGCTAACACAAAATTGCTGCCTTTGCGACGATAGAGCCCTGTGTCTTTAGGACCCTGGAGCTCTTAAACCCTATGTAGTGTATGTAGGTATGTATAATGTATATGCATAATGTATGTATTGTATCAGACAAGGCTGTAAAGCTTAAAGGAACACTCCGCCCATTTTCAACCAGCTTTGTATCATTAGAACATCAGTAGTATATCAGAAAACTGTAAACGGTTTTGAAGTCTGTCATTTAATTTGACAGT
>NC_139626.1:57637706-57655206 GCF_964638095.1 Poromitra crassiceps | reverse complement strand
CAGTACCAGCCGCACTGCACACAGTAACACACAGTATATGACCCCAGTACCAGCCGCACTGCACACAGTAACACACAGTATATGACCCCAGTACCAGCCGCACTGCACACAGTAACACACAGTATATGACCCCAGTACCAGCCGCACTGCACACAGTAACACACAGTATATGACCCCAGTACCAGCCACACTGCACACAGTATATGACCCCAGTACCAGCCACACTGCAGACAGTAACACACAGTATATGACCCCAGTACCAGCCACACTGCACACAGTATATGACCCCAGTACCAGCCACACTGCACACAGTATATGACCCCAGTACCAGCCACACTGCACACAGTAACACACAGTATATGACCCCAGTACCAGCCGCACTGCACACAGTAACACACAGTATATGACCCCAGTACCAGCCACACTGCACACAGTAACACACAGTATATGACCCCAGTACCAGCCACACTGGACACAGTAACACACAGTATATGACCCCAGTACCAGCCACACTGCACACAGTAACACACAGTATATGACCCCAGTACCAGCCACACTGCACACAGTAACACACAGTATATGACCCCAGTACCAGCCGCACTGCACACAGTAACACACAGTATATGACCCCAGTACCAGCCACACTGCACACAGTAACACACAGTATATGACCCCAGTACCAGCCACACTGCACACAGTAACACAGAGTATATGACCCCAGTACCAGCCACACTGCACACAGTAACACACAGTATATGACCCCAGTACCAGCCGCACTGCACACAGTAACACACAGTATATGACCCCAGTACCAGCCACACTGGACACAGTAACACACAGTATATGACCCCAGTACCAGCCGCACTGCACACAGTAACACACAGTATATGACCCCAGTACCAGCTGCACTGCACACAGCAACACACATTATATGACCCCAGTACCAGCCGCACTGCACACAGTAACACACAGTATATGACCCCAGTACCAGCCGCACTGCACACAGTAACACACAGTATATGACCCCAGTACCAGCCGCACTGCACACAGTAACACACAGTATATGACCCCAGTACCAGCCGCACTGCACACAGTAACACACAGTATATGACCCCAGTACCAGCCGCACTGCACACAGTAACACACAGTATATGACCCCAGTACCAGCCACACTGCACACAGTAACACACAGTATATGACCCCAGTACCAGCCGCACTGCACACAGTAACACACAGTATATGACCCCAGTACCAGCTGCACTGCACACAGTAACACACAGTATATGACCCCAGTACCAGCCGCACTGCACACAGTAACACACAGTATAGGACCCCAGTACCAGCCGCACTGCACACAGTAACACACAGTATATGACCCCAGTACCAGCCACACTGCACACAGTAACACACAGTATATGACCCCAATACCAGCCACACTGCACACAGTAACACACAGTATGACCCCAATACCAGCCACACTGCACACAGTATCACACAGTATGGCTTCCAAATACATTTCGGACTGATTTTTGCTCGATGTTTGGTCTCTATTATAACAATACGCGATTATATTATTATTAATTCATGCCGAACAGGCTAAAGCCAAGGTGTTGCGTCTGACCTTCTCCAGTTCCCTCAGGCTCGCGGTGAAGTTGCTGGCCTCAGACCGCCGCAGGGCACACAGCGTGGGGGGCGGAGCCAGCCTGGCAGGGGGCGGGGCGTCGGCCGGCGATGAGGTCGAATGAGGAAGGGCGCGGAGGAAGGCGTCTGGAAGAGAGAAACAAAGTGATTCCCATTTTGATGAATAAATTAATCTTGCTTTCATCCAGAAACCACATTATACAAACACAGATCTCATCCAGAAACCACATTATACAAACACAGATCTCATCCAGAAACCACATTATACAAACACAGATCTCATCCAGAAACCACATTATACAAACACAGATCTCATCCAGAAACCACATTATACAAACACAGATCTCATCCAGAAACCACATTATACAAACACAGATCTCAGCTATCTCAGACTTGTGAAGTTCTAACAGAGCTTCAAGCAGGAAGACTATAATCTGCACATTAACGCTTCCACAGTTCACGTCTACCTTCATCCTACCCTCATATCAGGTTCACACGCTCAAATCAAGCCTGTCAACTTCCGGGGCATCAATTGAATAATCAGCTGTTAGCCATCTATCCACACCTCAATTGTAAGCCTATCACATTGCTACACTCCTCCATCGTGAGCCAATCACATGGCTGCTGTCCTCTTAAATACGTCCGTTTTTATCCTCCTTAGCCTGCCCTCTCCTGCTGCTGTGGTTCGTGCAGCCACCACCTCTCCATCTCCACCCAGTCTTGCAGACCCTTCAGAGTCATCAGATCCATCAGTCTCAGATCACCACCACCACCAGTATCTAGACTCCACTGGGGGATATATCTGGCTGCTGCTCAGGGCTGCTGGCCGTCCATCTACTTACTATATCTCCTTGTGGCACCTAAGCACCAAAGACTTATTTTGACACATTCAATTCTCATTATTCATTCCGTAATATTCTGCTATTGTAATGAACATCATTTGATTCATCCACTAGTCTCTCCTGATTGAAACACTAGCGTCGACAGTCTGGACCCACCAGATTGAAACAGTCTAGACCCACCTGATTGAAACAGTCTCTGGACCACCTGATTGAAACAGTCTGGACCCACCTGATTGAAACAGTCTGGACCCACCTGATTGAAACAGTCTCTGGACCACCTGATTGAAACAGTCTCTGGACCACCTGATTGAAACAGTCTGGACCCACCTGATTGAATGTTTCTCATTCTCTTAAAGAGATGAAATCCTTGAAATTAGCTTAGTAGACAAATATAAAAAGTGAAGATGATCCAAAGCCTTTGACTTTCCATCAAGGCAAAGAATCTAAATATGATTGTTTTTATTGTGTTTTTATTGTTATTTAAACACTTTTTTGGTCGCTTCCAATTCCATTTGTAATATTTCATAGTTTTGATGTCTTACTATTTTGCTTTTTCCCAATTTCAATTCCAATTCCTGGTTTGAATTGGAACTGATGAGTTGATTGCTGAATGGACTGATTGATGGACCCCAGCCTGGTTGGAGTTGCTGGGGTTCTTACCGTTGAGGCTGAGGCTGTGCTGGATGGTGGCGTGGGAGAGAGGAGGAGGGGGGAGAGGCAGGGGGAGGGACTGCAGGGAAGCTCCCATTACACTCAGTAGGAAAGGACCATGCTGAGGCCCACCTATACCATCTGTAGGAAGAACGGGGGGAGGAGGGAGGAACGAGAAGAAAGGAAAGAAGGCAAGAGGGAGGAAGAGAGGGACGAGGAGAGAGGAAGAGAGGGCAGAGTAGAGAGGAAGAGAGGGAAGAGGAGAGATGAATAGAGAGAAGAGGTGAGAGGAAGAGAGGGAAGAAGACAGAGGAAGAGAGGGAAGAGGAGAGAGGAATAGAGAGAAGAGGAGAGAGGAAGAGAGAGAAGAGGAGAGAGGGAAGAGAGAGGAACAGGAGAGAGGAAGAGAGGGAAGAGGAAGAGAGGGAAGAGGAGAGATGAATAGAGAGAAGAGAGAGGAACAGGAGAGAGGAAGAGAGGGAAGAGGAGAGAGTAAGAGAGGGAAAAGGAGAGGAAGAGAGGGAAGAGGAGAGAGGAAGAGAGGGAAGAGGAGAGAGGGAAGAGAGGGAAGAGGAAGAGGGAAGAGGAGAGAGGGAAGAGAGGGAAGAGGAGAGAGGAAGAGAGGGAAGAGGAGAGAGGAAAGAGGAGAGAGGAATAGAGAGGAGATGAGAGAGGAAGAGAGGGAAGAGGAAGAGGGAAGAGGAGAGAGGGAAGAGAGGGAAGAGGAAGAGGGAAGAGGAGAGAGGGAAGAGAGGGAAGAGGAGAGAGGGAAGAGAGGGAAGAGGAGAGAGGAAGAGAGGGAAGAGGACAGAGGAAGAGAATAGGAAGAGAGGGAAGAGGAAGAGAGGACAATAAGAGAGACAGGGGGATGGGGGAATAAAGGAAGGAAGGAAGGAAAGTGGGTGTGTAACAGGTTTCTTCAACACTGTCAGTCAGCCTCAGTCTCTGATCTCATTTCTCCAAATTACAGGGCTTTACGTCTTTCTTTTTACTGACCAATCAGATTGTCCCATTGGTATTGAGTGATTTTGCAACCGCCAATGAGACACAGTGTAGATTTCTGGCCCAGAGAAGACAAGCCGTTTGCGCTGCTCTCCTGCCTGTCAGATGCAGCTGTACCTTTGTCATCCTATGAGTCACTGTGTTCAGCTGGCCTTTCAAAGCCTGCCCGTCCAATCAGATTACAGCTTCATGGGAAACTCAGCTGGCCTTTCAAAGCCTGTCCATCCAATCAGATTACAGCTTCATGTGAAACTCATCTTGTCTATGTCTGACCTTCCAGAACTTAAAATTTAAAAAGTCAGAAACACCTGAGATTATAGGATAGGTTTGACGATTTTGGATCTATATATAATTTGTCATAGGCATGGGTTATTGTGAACATTTTAAAACCGGTTCGATATTGCTCTTCAAACCGAATCTAACCGGTATACCGAATTTTGCCACTAGGTGTCGCACTTTGAGCAGTGCTTCCCAGTTTAGGCGATAAATGACTGTAGTGTGACTCCAGTCCACTTGGTGGCGATAATGCACCTCTAAGCTGGTTTGCCAACCACCAATAACCAAAGAAGAAAAAGAAGAAGAAACTGAACATTGTTTTGTTTATTGAATGACCGTCTGCGAGATATAGTGTAATGAATGAATGGTCATACTTAACCACATGTCCGTCAACGCGAAGTTATGGCCCTCTGAGATCAAAATTTTAACCGCGTTTCTCAGTTTGTTCTGTATGAGGCCAACTTTAGATAAATACTTTTAACCTGGTGGATACAGCCTACATGTCAGTGAGTTCAACAGGCCTACCTACAGCCTACATGTCAGTGAGTTCAACAGGTCTACCTACAGCCTACATGTCAGTGAGTTCAACAGGTCTACCTACAGCCTACATGTCAGTGAGTTCAACAGGCCTACCTACAGCCTACATGTCAGTGAGTTCAACAGGTCTACCTACAGCCTACATGTCAGTGAGTTCAACAGGTCTACCTACAGCCTACATGTCAGTGCCTACATGTCAGTGAGTTCAACAGGCCTACCTACAGCCTACATGTCAGTGAGTTCAACAGGCCTACCTACAGCCTACATGTCAGTGAGTTCAACAGGCCTACCTACAGCCTACATGTCAGTGAGTTCAACAGGCCTACCTACAGCCTACATGTCAGTGAGTTCAACAGGTCTACCTACAGCCTACATGTCAGTGAGTTCAACAGGTCTACCTACAGCCTACATGTCAGTGCCTACATGTCAGTGAGTTCAACAGGCCTACCTACAGCCTACATGTCAGTGAGTTCAACAGGCCTACCTACAGCCTACATGTCAGTGAGTTCAACAGGCCTACACACAGCCTACATGTCAGTGAGTTCAACAGGCTTACCTACAGCCTACATGTCAGTGAGTTCAACAGGCCTACCTACAGCCTACATGTCAGTGAGTTCAACAGGTCTACCTACAGCCTACATGTCAGTGAGTTCAACAGGCCTACCTACAGCCTACATGTCAGTGAGTTCAACAGGCCTACCTACAGCCTACATGTCAGTGAGTTCAACAGGCCTACCTACAGCCTACATGTCAGTGAGTTCAACAGGCCTACCTACAGCCTACATGTCAGTGAGTTCAACAGGCCTACCTACAGCCTACATGTCAGTGAGTTCAACAGGCCTACCTACAGCCTACATGTCAGTGAGTTCAACAGGCCTACCTACAGCCTACATGTCAGTGAGTTCAACAGGCCTACCTACAGCCTACATGTCAGTGAGTTCAACAGGCCTACCTACAGCCTACATGTCAGTGAGTTCAACAGGTCTACCTACAGCCTACATGTCAGTGCCTACATGTCAGTGAGTTCAACAGGCCTACCTACAGCCTACATGTCAGTGAGTTCAACAGGCCTACCTACAGCCTACATGTCAGTGAGTTCAACAGGTCTACCTACAGCCTACATGTCAGTGAGTTCAACAGGTCTACCTACAGCCTACATGTCAGTGAGTTCAACAGGCCTACCTACAGCCTACATGTCAGTGAGTTCAACAGGTCTACCTACAGCCTACATGTCAGTGAGTTCAACAGGTCTACCTACAGCCTACATGTCAGTGAGTTCAACAGGTCTACCTACAGCCTACATGTCAGTGAGTTCAACAGGCCTACCTACAGCCTACATGTCAGTGAGTTCAATGGAGAACATTCAGGGCGTTTTCACACATATTTGGGTCGAGCCAGGCGCTGCCGCAGCAGTGAAAAATATGCAATGTTTCAATTTTCAACTAGAGCGGCTCCGTTTCACATAATGCTTTTTATCACCGCGCCCAGGCCGTCGTTCTACAGAGTGGAGCGCCAACCAGACGGAAGTAGACGCGTATAGCGTAATTCCACCCGGAAAGGAAGCCCGGGATGTAAACATGGTACTTGGTACTGCTTTTTGCATTTTACATCGTTTGTCTCTTTCAATATCGGGAAAGTGTTGAATTTGAAAACGAGGCACGGCTGCGTCTGGAAAACAACGTTTTCATGTACTGATTCTGTTGAACCGTGAAGCCCTCACCATACGCAGATATTATCGGCGAACAGCCAGGTAAGTTGTAAACATTAACGTTTGTAACGCTAGGCTTGCTATGCCCTTGGTGGTAATTTGTCCAATAAATGTTTATTCAATGTTTGTGAACGCCCCATTGATGTTAACATTAGAAATACAGCATTAGGACGAGCTGAAGTCGGCGCGCGTTCACACATCACTCGCGCCGCATTAGGGTTAGGGTTAGGGCGACGCAAGCCGCTCCGAAACCACCCTCTCAAGCTGGACCGAGAGCGAGTGAGTTACGTCGACTACGAGTTCGAGGGGCATGTTCACACTGACCCAGTCGCGCCGTGTTCGGCCCCAGAACTCAGTCAAGTCGACCTAAAACGTTCCAGTGTGAAAACGCCCTCAGATACCCCTGAGATGAACAAGAGGTGGAGAAAGCTAGGAGGAGAGTGAGAAATATGAAGGCAGAGTAAATACCTAACAGACTGAGAGTAAAGTACCTAACAGACTGAGAGTAAAGTAGCTAACAGACTGAGAGAAAAGTACCTAACAGACAGAGTAAAGTACCTAACAGACAGAGTAAAGTACCTAACAGACTGAGAGTAAAGTACCCAACAGACTGAGAGTAAAGTACCTAACAGACTGAGAGAAAGGTACCTAACAGACTGAGAGTAAAGTACCCAACAGACTGAGAGTAAAGTACCTAACAGAGTGAGAGTAAAGTACCTAACATACTGAGAGAAAAGTACCTAACAAAGTTAGAGTAAAGTACCTAACAGACTGAGAGAAAAGTACCTAACAAAGTTAGAGTAAAGTACCTAACAGACTGAGAGAAAAGTACCTAACAAATTTAGAGTAAAGTACCTAACAGACTGAGAGAAAAGTACCTAACAGACTGAGAGAAAAGTACCTAACAGACTGAGAGAAAAGTACCTAACAGACTGAGAGAAAAGTACCTAACAGACTGAGAGTAAAGTACCTAACAGACAGAGTAAAGTACCTAACAGACTGAGAGTAAAGTACCTAACAGACAGAGTAAAGTACCTAACAGACAGAGTAAAGTACCTAACAGACTGAGAGTAAAGTACCTAACAGACTGAGAGTAAAGTACCGTAATAGACTGAGAGAAAAGTACCTAACAGACTGAGAGTAAAGTAACTAACACACTGAGAGTAAAGTACCTAACAGACTGAGAGTAAAGTACCGTAATAGACTGAGAGAAAAGTACCCAACAGACTGAGAGTAAAGTACCATAATAGACTGAGAGAAAAGTACCCAACAGACTGAGAGTAAAGTGCCTAACAGACAGAGTAAAGTACCTAACAGACTGAGAGTAAAGTGCCTAACAGACAGAGTAAAGTACCTAACAGTCACAGACTGAGAGTAAAGTACCTAACAGACTGAGAGTAAAGTACCTAACAGACTGAGAGTAAAGTAACTAACAGACTGAGAGTAAAGTATCCAACAGACTGAGAGTGAAGTGCCTAACAGACAGAGTAAAGTACCTAACAGACTGACGGTAAAGTGCCTAACAGACTGAGAGTAAAGTACCTAACAGACTGAGAGTAAAGTATCCAACAGACTGAGAGTAAAGTACCTAACAGACTGAGAGTAAAGTACCTAACAGACTGAGAGTAAAGTGCCGTAATAGACTGAGAGTAAAGTATCCAACAGACTGAGAGTAAAGTGCCGTAATAGACTGAGAGTAAAGTATCCAACAGACTGAGAGTAAAGTACCGTAATAGACTGAGAGTAAAGTACCTAACAGACTGAGAGTAAAGTACCTTACAGACAGAGTAAAGTACCTAACAGACTGAGAGTAAAGTACCTAACAGACAGAGTAAAGTGCCTAACAGACAGAGTAAAGTACCTAACAGACAACGTAAAGTGCCTAACAGACAGAGTAAAGTACCTAACAGACTGAGAGTAAAGTACCTAACAGACTGAGAGTAAAGTACCTAACAGACTGAGAGTAAAATACCTAACAGACTGAGAGTAAAGTACCTAACAGACTGAGAGTAAAGTACCGTAATAGACTGAGAGTAAAGTACCTAACAGACAGAGTAAAGTACCTAACAAAGTTAGAGTAAAGTACCTAACAGACAGAGTAAAGTACCTAACAGACAGAGTAAAGTACCTAACAGACTGAGAGTAAAGTACCTAACAGACAGAGTAAAGTACCTAACAGACAGAGTAAAGTACCTAACAGACTGAGAGTAAAGTACCTAACAGACAGAGTAAAGTACCTAACAGACAGAGATTAAAGTACAACAAAGTTAGAGTAAAGTGCCTAACAGACTGAGAGTAAAGTACCCAACAGACTGAGAGAAAGGTACCCAACAGACTGAGAGTAAAGTACCCAACAGACTGAGAGAAAGGTACCCAACAGACTGAGAGTAAAGTACCTAACAGACAGAGTAAAGTGCCTAACAGACAGAGTAAAGTACCCAACAGACTGAGAGTAAAGTACCCAACAGACTGAGAGAAAAGTACCTAACAGACAGAGTAAAGTACCCAACAGACTGAGAGTAAAGTACCCAACAGACTGAGAGAAAAGTGCCTAACAGACTGAGAGTAAAGTACCCAACAGACTGAGAGAAAAGTACCTAACAGACTGAGAGTAAAGTACCTAACAGACTGAGAGAAAGGTACCTAACAAAGTTAGAGTAAATTACCTAAGAGACTGAGAGTAAAGTACCTAACAGACTGAGAGAAAGGTACCTAACAAAGTTAGAGTAAAGTACCTAAGAGACTGAGAGTAAAGTGCCTAACAAAGTTAGAGTAAAGTACCTAACAGACAGAGTAAAGTACCTAACAGACAGAGTAAAGTACCCAACAGACTGAGAGAAAAGTACCTAACAGACAGAGTAAAATACCTAACAGACAGAGTAAAGTACCCAACAGACTGAGAGTAAAGTACCTAACAGACTGCGAGTAAAGTACCCAACAGACTGAGAGTAAAGTACCTAACAGACTGAGAGTAAAGTACCTAACAGACAGAGTAAATTACCTAACAGACAGAGTAAAGTGCCTAACAGACAGAGTAAAGTGCCTAACAGACAGAGTAAAGTGCCTAACAGACTGAGAGTAAAGTACCTAACAGACAGAGTAAATTACCTAACAGACAGAGTAAAGTACCTAACAGACTGAGTAAAGTACCTAACAGACTGAGTAAAGTACCCAACAGACTGAGAGTAAAGTACCTAACAGACTGAGAGTAAAGTACCTAACAGACAGAGTAAATTACCTAACAGACAGAGTAAAGTACCTAACAGACTGAGTAAAGTACCTAACAGACTGAGTAAAGTACCTAACAGACAGAGTAAAGTACCTAACAGACAGAGTAAAGTACCTAACAGACTGAGGCTTCGGCGAGGCGGAGGAGGAGGCGTGGGAGGGTGCGGCGTGTTCGCCCCTCGCCGTGAGATATCCACATCCACCAGGGAAACAGTCTCACCTGAAGCCAGAAGAGAGACAGGGGGAGGAGTCAGAGGGAGAGAGAAAGCAGAGGATGGAGATGAAAGAGCAGTAGCGAAAGTGAAAAGCCCCCAGGGTGGTCTGTTTATCGGTTTGCCTAAATTCAATTCTGCTGTCAGGTATGGACACACGTCTCTGCCCACAGGAAGTGGCGAATCGGAAATATGAGAGTGAAATCCAAACTGTCTCCTAGTCCTGTTCTTCTTCTCTTCCCTGTAGGCATAGGGCCCAACCTCCGGGCACTGCAGGCAGTCTTCCTCATACACAGTAGGGGTGGGGGAAAAAATTGATACACCATAGTATCGCGATATTTTGCCTGACCATATTGTATCGATATTTGGACGCCAAGTATCGATATAAAAAGAAAAAAAAGAAAGAAAAAAAGGCCACCGGCATCTGCCCGAAGCGCCCGATGTTGCAGTCCGCGCCTGCGGTGGCGTATTGAGTCCAGAGAAGCTTAATAATGTATATAGCCTACATGTGGGCCAAAAACAAAACAAAACAAAAAAAAACACTGCATGTTTTACTTCCGGTGAGGTCAAGGAAAAGGTAGGAAAAGGAGTTAGACAATATATTGAAATATCACAACATTCAATATATCGCAATACTAGCATATCGCGATATCGCAATACTATCGTATCGTGACTCAAGTATCGTTTTAGTATCGGATCGTGGGCATCTGGTGATTCCCACCCCTAATACAGAGAGGTAGACTGCATCCTACAGAGGCAGTCTACCTCATACAGAAGAAGACGGGTTGCTAGCCCCATGCCCCCCATTAACCTAGCATACCTAGTATGTGTTTGATGGTGAGAGGAACACCCAGAAGAAACCCACACGAACACAGGGAGAACATGCAAACTCTGCACAGGACCTGTGACAGACTGGGGTTTGAACACACAACCTTCTTGCTGTGAGCAGGACCTGTGACAGACTGGGGTTTGAACACACAACCTTCTTGCTGTGAGCAGGACCTGTGACAGACTGGGGTTTGAACACACAGCCTTCTTGCTGTGAGCAGGACCTGTGACAGACTGGGGTTTGAACACACAACCTTCATGCTGTGAGCAGGACCTGTGACAGACTGGGGTTTGAACACACAACCTTCTTGCTGTGAGCAGGACCTGTGACAGACTGGGGTTTGAACACACAACCTTCTTGCTGTGAGCAGGACCTGTGACAGACTGGGGTTTGAACACACAACCTTCTTGCTGTGAGGACCTGTGACAGACTGGGGTTTGAACACACAGCCTTCTTGCTGTGAGCAGGACCTGTGACAGACTGGGGTTTGAACACACAACCTTCTTGCTGTGAGCAGGACCTGTGACAGACTGGGGTTTGAACACACAACCTTCTTGCTGTGAGCAGGACCTGTGACAGACTGGGGTTTGAACACACAACCTTCTTGCTGTGAGCAGGACCTGTGACAGACTGGGGTTTGAACACACAACCTTCTTGCTGTGAGCAGGACCTGTGACAGACTGGGGTTTGAACACACAACCTTCTTGCTGTGAGCAGGACCTGTGACAGACTGGGGTTTGAACACACAGCCTTCTTGCTGTGAGCAGGACCTGTGACAGACTGGGGTTTGAACACACAACCTTCTTGCTGTGAGCAGGACCTGTGACAGACTGGGGTTTGAACACACAACCTTCTTGCTGTGAGGACCTGTGACAGACTGGGGTTTGAACACACAACCTTCATGCTGTGAGGACCTGTGACAGACTGGGGTTTGAACACACAACCTTCTTGCTGTGAGGACCTGTGACAGACTGGGGTTTGAACACACAACCTTCTTGCTGTGAGCAGGACCTGTGACAGACTGGGGTTTGAACACACAACCTTCTTGCTGTGAGCAGGACCTGTGACAGACTGGGGTTTGAACACACAGCCTTCATGCTGTGAGCAGGACCTGTGACAGACTGGGGTTTGAACACACAACCTTCTTGCTGTGAGGCGACAGTGCTAACCACCGAGTCACCGTGCCATCCTAGTCCCCTACTCTACCCTACTCCCCTACTGCAAGATCTGTACAACCAGCGGTGCCTCAGGAGGTCCCTGAAGATCATCAAAGACACAAACCACCCCCACAACAGTCTGTTCTCCCTGCTACCCTCAGGGAGGAGATACAGGGTCCCAAGAGCACGCACAAATCGCTTGAGGGACAGTTTCTTCTCACAGGCCACGAGACTCCTTAACATATACAAATAGTGTAGATGCCACCATTATGTATGACTAATGTTCAATAGTATGTTTAATTAGGTATACGCTATTTGCACCTAACAGAATGTTATTATGTCTAATTATGTTTAAAGTATGTTCATGCCATTTGCACTATGGGCAGTGAATACGCCACTGTCTGTGGCGTGTCTTACTGCTCTATTGCCGTTGCCTCTTGTTTTTTTTATTTATATATCTTCTATTTTATTTTTTGCACTATGTTGTAACGGAGCCTACAGCACAAGAATTTCACATGTGATACTTGTACTACGGAGTGACAATAAAAATCTTGAATCTCCTCGTTTCTACTCTGTGCAGAACATGAAAATGTATCTTAAAGGGAAACTACACCGATTTCCAACCAGCTTTGTATCATTAGAACATCAGTAGTATATCAGGTTGACAGTTATTTATTGAGAGTTGAGTTGAGTTGAGTTGTGGACCAGTGATGTCATTTGTGCATGATTGAATGGTCACCTCTATCGCACACCAGTGGTATTGTTATTAGTTCCAGTGACACAACTTCCAATCAACGTTTCTGGGTGCAAATGTTTGAAACGCAGGGTGGCAAGGGGGAAACAGGTGGGAGTGGCGGGCCATTCTTAAGTGACCCGTTGCTAGCTTCTGTATAAAACGACTTACAGCAGGAGGTGTGGCAATGGGCATGTTCAATCACACAAAGGCGCTTAACGTCCACACGGATTCACGTAACACGGCAAAACTTGTAGACAAGTAGGCTAGGTCATGGGTAGGGATGGGTATCGTTAAGGAATTATTAACGATACTACTACTCTTGTCACTACTGCTTATCGATCCGGTACTTTAACGGTACTCTTATCGGTTCTTTTTGTAATTTTAAGAGAATAAAATCTTAAACAAGTGGGACTGGGTTAGGGTTCATTGTAGCTGCAGCTTTAACAAAAAAGTTGCAAAATCTTTGGGTGTGTTTTTTTATTATTCATTAAAACATCCAGGATTATGTAAGAATTACAATCTAACATTCAGTTAGAAAAAGGCTATAAACAGCAGTGTAGTGGTAAATACAGAGGTGGAGGGGAGTAGTTTACCCTCATTGATTGATAGAGGTGATCTGACACTTAGTTCAACTCTGACACTATATGGACAGCTGAGATGATGCTCTGACGATAATGTTTACTCTTAATCATTAACCATGTTCGCATAATTTAGTTATGCCTGAGGAGGTGGACTGGATAACTGGGGTATCGACAGATGAAGTGCGAGTAGCTCAGGGGTGCCCAAATTCTTTCCCATGAAGGGCCAAAACTCAATCTGGGCGGAGGGCCGAGGGCCAAAAATAAACGCTGTGGAATTACATTAAAATGTATTGTGTTTTATAGAAAATTACCATTCTAAATCTAAAATAACATTTCAATATAATAATCTACTTTTGATCCGTTTGGTAATTGTAATAATTTGTAATTGGTTATATATATTTAAAAAAAAAAAACATTTGTGGGGAGCTTACACATTTAATCGGTAAACACCCCGTTAAAAACAGTTGTATTTTCCACCTTTGTAATCAAGAGAGAAATTTGACTTCATTCACAACTTGAAAAATCCTCAAGGTACTTTGAAAATCAGCTTTATTGTCCATCTTTTGTAAACAATTTGCCATGACAATTTGACAAAAACATGCAATATCCTGGTTGCTAATGTGGTGCCTCCTCTGGTCATTAAGGGCGCCTGTTCGGAGGGAGGGGAACTGGTTGGAATAGCGTGAACCTCCCACGTGCTACTGTATGTCCTACAGGTGAAGCTTCCTCTGTCAGGTGAAAAGAAGCGGCTGGCTAACTGCCCATGTCTCGGAGGAAGCATGGAGCCAGTTTCGGCTCTCCCCCGATCGGCAGAGGGTGGAGTAGCAACCGGGATAAAGAAATTAAGTTAGCACTAATGGGGGATAAAAAATGGGATAAAAAAATCGGGGGGGGGGGGACATTTTTTTTGCCAAATCCGTGGCGGGCCAAAACAAACAGAGCGCGGGCCAAGTTTGGCCCGTGGGCCCCAAATTGGTCAGCACTGGGAGCTTGTTGAAAACCGTGCATTAGACCAGGGCAGTCAAACTCATTCTAGTCCACGGGCCACATGCGACCCAATTTCAAGTGGGCCACACAATGAAAATCAATAATCAATAATAATGACAACACCTCCTAATTGTCCTGTTTCTTTTAGTGTAAAGAATGACAGGTACAACCCTACAACACGTAGGGTTATCTCAGGTACCATCAAGCACATGATCTACTGTCTGTACTGTGCATTACAATCAGGGGTGTAAGTGGAGGGTCAACGCAAGTAAACGCAATTTACCCACTCCTTTGAAATGAGGCAGATAATTTACTCACCTATTTTCAGATCAATTTTTATCAATCAATGAGGGCAAACAAGGTGGCTAAACTACTCACCTTGGATAGTTTACCCACCTCTATTTATCACTACACCCCTGATTACAATTGATGGCAACTGTGCAATTCTCTATAGTCAAGCAAAGGTCATGAAATCAGCTGACTATTTAGTGATTACTGTAATACAGATAACTGAATGATGAATAGGCAACTTAATATTTAACTCGCTCCTGAAACCAGCCACCTCTTAGCCTTCACAAGTGCATCACATTGGATTGAAGACTTCTCAGTGCAATTTTCACACTTTGCAAAGTCATCCTTTGGGCCAGATTGGACCCTTTGGCGGGCCGGATCTGATCTGGCCCCCGGGCCGCATGTTTGACACCCCTGGTTTAGACAGATTGCTCGTGTTTCCACCCTCACTAGCCAACGATTTGTTGCACTTGTGACAACGAGCATAGAGACAGTCCGCATGTCTGGGAACGCCCATACAGGCTCTAGGAACGCCCACCATAGACACTGGGTTAGCCTGGGGGCGGGGTCAGGGTGGGGTAAATTCCCCCGTTTTATCCATTCAGCAAAGTAAGAATTTAGCTGATAGCCCAGCCCAGGTAGCCTGTCTGGCCCCGGCGCCATGGGGGATGTTTGGCAGGGGCGGGAGCATGGGCGGGCGTAGTTGCCTTGACAGACAACTCCTTCAGCCAATCAGCGTCGGATCCAGTCAAACCCAAATCCACTCGGGAGAATGGCAAAAACATATTTCCCGCTGAGAAACTCTGCGGTTGCGGCGATACTCCTGTACTTGTTTAATTGTTGTTATTGAGTCTATTTCTGCAATAACTGCACTTTATGGCTGTTTAAACTAGACAAACGCTGACATGACTCCACGAGACGATCAGGCAAGGAGGCGGCCATTACTGTTTTGTTAGTGCAGTGCTAGTGGCGTTCCTGATTGGCCAACTTGCGCTGTCAATCACAGCGGAGTCGCTGATTGGCTCTTCCGCTCTGCAGCTTCTGCTAAACCCTCCCCATGGCGCTGGGGCCAGACCGTCACGGGGAACCAAATGAAATGTGAGTTCACGTGACGGGCTGGTTTACCAGGCTACAGCCCAGGCAGACACGATCGGGGATTTAACCACCGCAGTAAACGCACATCTGAGCAGACGTCTTGTGTTCTGCTCTAGAACCCCCAAACCTGTAGTTTAGAGCCGCAGCACCGTCTTTTGGTGAGTCAGCCCATGAGATAGATCGGCGGTTTTACCCCACTCGCGCGCCAGCCGTTTAACATTTTGTGGGCGTTCCCAGACATGCGGACTGTCTCTATGGTCAGCATTTGATACCGGGTCTCGGTACCCATCCCTAGTCACATGGGCCAACTTAGAACTGATCAACTTTCCACGCCCACTGGGAAAAAGGGGGGTCTGGTAATCGGCATGTCCAATCACAGAGAGCCACCTAACTTTCAAACGGATTCACGTAACACCACGTCCAATCACGGAGAGCCGCCTAGCTTCCAAACATTACATTACATTACATTACGTCATTTGGCAGACGCTTTTATCCAAAGCGACTTACAATAACACATTTTTTGTCAGCAATAGAGCAATCAACTATGGAGCACAGTCTATGACAACTACAACTTCTGAAGGAACAGTGGTACAAGTTTAGGTTAGTGGTACAAGGTTGGTTAGTTTTTTTTTTTTTTTTTTTTTTTTTTTTAACACATTCACTGCCAACAACGTATGAACACGTTTTCAGAATCCAGCTGTTCCCTGCCAACAACGTGTTTACACGTTTTTGGCATCGATTTTTTTTTTTTGACGGTGGGTTGTGCATCTAAGCCTTTTACATCTCTTATATAATTATTGGAGCCACCGAACGTTTACAACCCATTCCACCGACCCACTAAGTGGCAACAGTGCTCTCCTGGCTAGAGAAAGGAAAGCATTTTTTTAACTTGTCAAGCCATTCTCAGCCCAGCCATTCTCCTTTTCGCGCTGATTGCTGGCGATGCGGGATTGCAAATTTACATAATAGATTCAGCCGATCTACTATGATCGGGTGATAGATTACAGGTGGAGGAACACACTTTGAAACACGCAGCATAAATATGACCAGAATCGCAAAAGCTTCTCTCAACCAAAACTCCAAACGAGCGAGTCCATCCCGACTTCCTCAAACAGCGGCCCAGACATGCAGGCACAGGAGAGCAGCAAAGCACTGACTGGTGACAAGCTTGTCCGCCCACGGAGGGCGGAGTTGAAGCAACTCGAGAGGGAGGGAGAGAGAGAGAGAGAGAGAGAGAGAGAGAGAGAGAGAGAGAGAGAGGAGGGAGAGCGAGAGGGAGGGAGAGAGAGAGAGAGAGCGAGAGTGGGAGGGAGAGAGAGAGAGAGAGAGCCAAAAATGAATGGTTAAAGTGACCGTTCCATCCAATTTCACAAAAAGCCGTTTATCTCTGAATATTCTTTTTCACGCTAAAACCATGCTGTATTCAACTGCTAATGCTTACATAACTACTAACTCTACAAACTAACTCTTTTAGACAGAGAAAGTACACATTCTATTAGTACTTTTGAGATATTGTATGTTCACAAACTCCAAGCTGAAACGAATCCTCGGCTCTTATAAAATGAGCCATAATCCTCAAAAAACGGCTTGGCAGAAGCTACCTACAGCAAAAAAAAACGTCTGGCAGTCAATGTGTTAATAAGGAAAGAGAGAGAACGAAGTTAGATCAAGAAGGGCCCAGATGGAGCCTGAAAAGGTGTGTCTTTAGTCTTTTCCGAAAGATCGGC
>NC_139626.1:57620206-57632706 GCF_964638095.1 Poromitra crassiceps | reverse complement strand
AGCAATCAATCAATCAACCGATCAACCGATCCATCGATCAATTATTAGATGTAGCTCACCAAGCTACTCGAGGGAACTTTGTCCCTTGAACTCTCCTGATGTGAATTTTTAGATCTGGCCTCCAGGCAACTTCCCTTCATCTGTGCTCTATTCACCTTATGTAGCCCTGCCCACTTGACCCAGTTGTGTTATGACTTCTTGTTATGACTTCCCATCTGTTTTACCTGGTCACTAGTACTGTACTGTCACAGGAAGTGTAAACACAGTAGAAGGTAACTGGCTGACTCCTGTGTTGGAACATAAGGTGAATATGATAGTGATCAAAACTACAATATGCTCTCCATGATAGTGGTAGAAACGACAATATTACATTTTAAAGTTAAATTTGGACGCCCATGCATTTGGCAGCTGCAGTGCATGGTGGGGGTGTGCCATGTCGTATCGTTATCGATATATATCTTTACAATTCATATTCATATCATCATAAATTCATATTGTGATATCGTTATAATGGCAATATTCCGACGTGTTGATGTAATTATGTCACACCGTGGCTGAACGCGGCTCCACGGTGGAGTTCATTCCAAAAAGGGGAGTGGCTTCAGTAGTGTGGGAGTGGTTTGGTTACAAAAGAGCATGTACGACAAACCACGGTAATATTTGAAGACATATTTGAATATTTGAAGGCAAACTGTTACTGTTACTGACATATAAAACTATTCACGAGTTTCCTGGTGAGACCGTGGGCGCTTCCATGACACCCTCCCTCCCTGTTTCCAGCTGCCGGTTGCCTGTTTCCGCCCAGGACCGTTCATAGCGAAAGAGACTGAAAATAATATTAATAATTGTTGTGACTTTGTACCTACCTATGTCTTGTAATGGAGCCCCCCAGCACAATAATTTCACACGTCCATAATTGTACAACGGAGTGACAATATCTTGAATCTTGAAAGAGAGAGACCGCTAAAGCTCCGTTCAATGACCAAATAATAAGAGTTCCGGTTTGGACGTTTAGCCTTCAAAACCAAAGCGGCCGCGACGCAACCACATACTATTTTTAGCAATTTCGGCTAAAATAAGCCCATACAGTACGAGTGAATTGACATACACCTCGTTTTTGTAAAATATCCCCGCTATGCAACCACACAACGTTACTATTTTTAGCCATTTCCGATCAAACAAGCCAAACGTTCCCACTCTTTGACAGCGGCGCGGGCGCACGTCCTCCCACGTGAAAAGAAAATGTAAACAGGAAGTCGACAACCGGCAACCGCTGAGAATCATGGGAAACGTAAGTCCAGGAATCGGGTGAATACCACTTATTTTGTTGCAATTGTATGTTCATGAAATTAATAATACAATATTTTTCAGTATCGTCAAGAATATCGTTATTGTAGAAATACCATGAAATATTGTGATATTATTTTAGGGCCATATCGCCCGCCCCTAGTGCATGGGCGTCCTCACCTGTCTGTGTCCTGCTCGGCTCCTCCATCGCTCGCCATGTCCAGCAGGCTCCCGGCAGAAGAAGTGGAGGAGGCCACCGAGGGGCGCTTGTCCAGCAGGTGGTTGGAGCCACTGCAGCTTTTAGTCCGGAACAGTTTACTCAGGCGGATCTTTAGCGAGCCCTTTCTGGACTTCCCCGGAACTTTGAGCGTCTTGTCCCCGACCGCGACGCCCGTCCGGCCCGCGGGCGTCCGCGGCGCGCTGGCACACCTCTCCGTCCGCCTCCTGGGTGTGGACGCTTGGCTCGGGTTTGGGCTGGTGGCCCGGGTGGAGCTCTGTGCCGGCGTAGGGGACGAGGCCGAACCCTGCCGGGCGACCTCTGGATCCCCGGCCGTTACCTGAGAGACCCGCACGGCGTGCTGGCACCCGTGGAGGCTGCACAGCTGTGCGTCCGCGGCCAGCCCCTCCTCCACCCGCCGCGTCAGCTCCGCCCGGAAGCTGCCGAGGGAGAAAGCCCCGGACATCTTCTCGACTATTTCCCGCTTCCCGTTGAGCAAAAACGCACAGCGTCGTCGTCCGTCCTCGTCGTCGTTCGTCTCGTTCTCCGGGCACTCGTCCAAACCCAGGCCGCTGCCCAGCCCCTCCAGCACCAGCAGAGCGTCGCTGGTCTCGGTCGGGTCGTCGCCGGGCTCCAGCCCCCCCGCCGCCGCCGGCCCGTGCGCACCCTGGCACGAGCACTGCGGGAGCTCCCCGGTTTTGAATAACATCTTGGGTACCGCGCCGACCCCCAGCTCCCCGAAGCGCCGGGCCAGCTGGAACACTGCCCCCTCTCTCTCGCCGGTGGCACAGCAGCCCCATTCGGAGTGGAGCACGGCGAGCGGGCCGGGTCGGTCCGACAGCAGGAGGGGCCACTCGGGCGAGTCGCTGAGCAGGCGGTGCCGGCGGCACAGCTCGGCCGCCCCGTGCATCTCTGCCGCCACCACCGTGGATAAAGTGACAGAGGAACGTGCTCCCCACGTCTGGCCCAGCATGCTCTGCTGCACCTCTGATAAGATAAGATGAGATGAGATGAGTTAAGACAAGAGCTGCAACGATTCATTTCATTAGTGGATCGACAGAAAATTAATCAACAACTATTTTGATAATCGATGAATCGCTCTGAGCAATAAAAAAAAAAAAAAAAAGACTGATTCCAGCTTTTAAAATGTGAATATTTTCTTTTTCTGGTTTCTTTACTCCTCTGTGACGGTAAACCGAACATCTTTGGGTTGTGGACAAAACAAGACATTTGAGGGCATCATCTTTGGGAAACACTGAACGACTTTTTTACCCACCATTTTCTGACATTTTATAGACAAAACAACTAATTGATTAATCGAGAAAATAACCGACAGATTTGAATGGATAATGAAAATAATTGTTAGTTGTCGCCCTAGATAAGACAAGATACGAGATACTTTAATATCCCCGGGCCCATAGGGAAATGAACAACACATGGCTTCCATACACATACATAGTTTGCACTACACACATACAGCAGTTTGCCTATGTAACGGATGACTGAGTCCTCGTCAGTCCAGAGTGGTAGCGAGTAAGTTGGTTAGACTCACTCTCCGGTATAAAGGCCCGTTAACCAGCTCCGCCAAGGGAGCTAGCTCTCTTGGCGGAGCTGGTTAGCATGTCGCGCGTGCGCTTTGGAAGCAGGAGGTCGGTAGATCGAATCCTGCTCCACCAAATTGGGCAAGCCCTTAACATGGGTTGCTGCCAGTGCTGTCAACACAACGCAGGTTACATATACACGACATACACACACCTATTGCACAACCCCCATGGCCAACATCTACACACATGTTGAAGCTTAGGCAGGAGGGAATGCTTGTAACGGTTCGGCCTGCTCTTGGGAACCCTGAATCTCCTACCAGACGGTAAGAGATATGACTCTGGGTGGAGAATGTGAGTAGGATCAGACACTGTTTTCTGAGCCTGTCTGATAATAAATTGCTCATACATTGTTTGGAGGCTTGAGTGTTTTTTTGTTTTTTACTCCCATAGTTTTCATAGCAGTATGTAGCTGTACCAGACGAGGGATCTGTGATTTCAACTGTACCGTTAAGTTACCACACCCGGATGTAATAGCCTACCATATCTTATAATACTCTCTAATAATTGTATTGTAAGATAATAAGATGCTCAACTCCAAACACCCTAAGTTCACGCAAAAAAAACTACATCCGCTGTTGAAGTCTGTACAGCAGAGACTTTCAACATGGACCCTCCAGCTGAGTGCATCAATATACATACAGACCTGAGTGACGGGTGCATTGTGGATGACCACCGGCCTAAGGTCACCCACTGCCTTTGGGTCAGACACAGTGTTGGGGGGTAACTCATTACAAAAGTAAGATATTACATGTAATATATTACTTTTAGCAGTAACTCAGTAATATAACTTATTACTTATAGGATTTCAGTAATATTATACCAGTTACTTTCACGTGTAACTCAAGTTACAAATTGAGTTACGTTGTATTAAATCAAAGCACATTTAAAAAAGATACCATCATTTCCTAATCAAACTTATTTGTTTTTATGAAAATAACCACTATAGATGACGATAACAAAGGAAAAGAATAACATTTAACATTTTGGTTACTCTACACAGAAAGTAATATTGTAAAGTAGCTTATTACTTTCAAATGAAAGTAACTAGTAATATGTAGTATATTACATTTTGAAAATAACTTGCCCAACACTGGTCAGACACCATCTCCTCAGTCTTCTTCACATTCAGAACAAGATGGTTAGTGTCACACACAAAATCTCTATTTAAGCTGATGAACTGCTGTCTCTGAGCATTAGGCCAAGGATGTCTGTGTCCTCTGAATTCACCGGTTCTCAGGGTGGATTCTTGTAGTCATTTGTGTAGCCCAGTGGTTCTCAAAAGTGGGGTCCAGCCGAGGACCCCCAGCGGTCCTTGAGGGGGTTCCAGGGGGTCCCCCAGCAATAAGAGGGATACTTATTCACTATAATTCCATCCACAAGTAGGGAGCCTGGGACAATATCTTGAACTACGGCTCTGTGGTCTAATTTGTTTTAGGGGTCCTTGACGTGAAAAAGTTTGAAAACCAACCAGTGGTAACCTACCTACAATGTGAGAGGACAGGGGAGCTGACAACCCTGAGCGTAAACTACTGACTGACCTAAGCTCTGAGAAGGCATTGTTGACCCTGACGACGAGTTGAGTAGCCTACAAAATACCATTTTAATTTAAAATAACCCCCGAGGTAAGAGCAGACCTGAGTGATGATGGGTACGGGGGCTCAGGCTGTTGTTGATAGCCGGGCCAGAGGAGCCAGATCCCGGCGTCTGGTCCAAACCCAGCGCTGATTCTTCTCCATCGCGCATGATGTCGGGAAACACCAGGAGCTGGGGCCCAGGTCGGAGGCCGCCTCTCTCCATGGGGCTCTGCGGGGGAGGAGGAGACATCACCCCGGCAGGGTCAGGTGCGGCCCCGCGGCTCGGATGGTCAAGGCCCGCCGTGGTGAGGTCCAGCGCCGCCAGCCCCAGCCCCAGCCCCAGCCCGGACACCACCGCTCCGCTGTGAGCCAGGACCTCCTTCCCCAGCCCCGCTGCCGGCGACACATTCCCGTTCTCCGCGTCCAAGCAGCGGTCGTCCTCGGCCGCCGAAACCAGGCGCATCAACACAAAATCGGGCGACATAGCCTCTTGTGCGTTGTTCATAATTATTCCTCAATATCGTGAAAGGAGAATGTAAGCGAGCTGCGCTTTCACATAGCTAACCGCAGAAGGCGATCTCTTCCTATAATAAAGAAAGGGCCAAGCGAGCCGCTGGCTGTCCCCCCAGAAGAGATGGGCGAACGGGCAAAATGTAAAACTATTTCAGGCGTTTTTTCATCCTCGCCTCCAACGCGACAGCATCCAGGTCTAAATATATCCGGAATATGTCCATAATCGCGGGGTCGGACATGCGGCGTGATGTGATGTGATGCCCGGGCGGTCAGTGAGCACAGACTGCCTGCCTCTCTGTTCCCATCCAGGCCCCACCCTCTCCTCTCCTCTCCTCTCCTCTCCTCCTCTCCACTCCTCTCTCCTCCGCTCAGTGCATGCCATAATAAATGTCACTTTATGAGCACAGATGATGAGCACTATAAATTAGCCTGTGGGCTTGTAATATACAGCTTTGTACCTAAGACATCCCAACAACAGCTGATTCCATATGCTTCCTCTTATTGATTCATGTGCACCAAAGCTAATTTATTTAGAACAGGCTACAATGTGCAAGCAATCATATTCCTATATTAGGCTATAATTAATATTCCTATAATATTACCACAGGGACCTAGTGTGTCTGTGATCGTGTGATACTTGATTTTATTTTCTATGTCCTTTAGGTATCAAAGCATAATGAATAGCATAAGGCTTTTGTCAATAGAGCAAAATTGGACAAAAATCACAATAATATTCCTATCATATTCATATAATGTACCTATAATATTCATACAGAGACGTATAGTGAGTCTGTGTGATATATATATATATATATATATATATATATATATATATATATATATATATATAATCACAATAATAATCACAAAATCACAATAATATTCCTATCATATTCATATAATGTACCTATAATATTCATACAGAGACGGATAGTGATATGATAGGAATATTATTGTGATTTTGTGATTATTATTGTGATTATATATATATATATATATATATATATTCACCCCCATGTTAAAATGCCCGAGTTTACAACAGGATTATAGCCTACATCAGGGCTATTCAACTGGCGGACTGGATGGATGAGTTCAAAAAACAAAAGAAAAAAAATTAAACCTAATTTAGGCTACTTATTACACCCGACTGGTTGTTTTTCAGAGGTGATCTAGCTAAAGTGAGCTAAACAAGTCAGATCCACTATAAATGTTTTTCAGTAGATGCTGTGATGTAGCCACAAGAAAGGTGCAATATTAATGTTTTTCAGGAGATGGCGATGTGATGTAGCTTATCAAGAAAGATGCATTATAAATGGTTATTCAGGAGATGTGTGCTGTAGCTAGCTAGGTTCTAAACAAGAAATATGGTTAAAATGTTTACAGTAGTTTTCCTTTCTTGCTGCACTACAATGTTACAATGCTGTGACACGTAGCTAAACACAAAATATGCAATATTAATAGTTTTTCATGAGATACTCAGTATTTAATACTGTGCTAGGTTCTAAACAAGAGCGAATGTTTACAGTTGTTTTCCTTTCCTGATGCACTATAAATGTTTACAATGCTGTGGTGTAGCTAAGAGAGGTCAGAATTTACCAAATTATATTAGAATACTTAGATTTGTTTCAAATGTGTTTACTTTTGGGGCTTTAACACAGCTTTTGTTGCACAGAAATTAAGCACAAATGAAAATTAAAGTCCCTCGAAACAAAATCCACAAAAACCTTCTAACTATTAGATGTAGGGTCTTATGTGAGTAATTGTGTGCCTCAGAAAGTAGGAGACATTAGTTTCAACCCAAACCCCCAAAATCACCACTTTTCTACAAGATCTGGATTTTCACTTCCTCATTGAAGAGAGCGGTGCGCGCGATGCTAAAATGAATGATCTTATCACGTCATAAGATTTTTAAAACCTTCTTGCCCCCACAGCGCTCGCTCAGTGTCTGTCTGTTTCCCTCCCGCTCTGTGTGCCTGTGTGCCGAGCGCTATGCGCGCGCACACACACACACACACACACACACACACACACACACACACACACACACACACACACACACACGCGCACACACACACACTCCATCTCTCTTTCCTTCCCTCTCTCTCTTCTTCTCTCTGTCTCCGTCTCCCTCCCTCTCTCTCTTACTCTCTCTCTCTCTGAGGAGACCTGCAGTCCTGCACGCACACACACGGGACACGCCCACACAGTCAGTGGGAGAAAAGACAGTCTAAAATCTAATTGATTCTCATGACTTTTGTCATGACTGTCAAACCTAAATTTATATACTTTGCGACGTACATCATCGTTCAAATTTGGCTGGTGGCTTATTAACATAGGTTCCTGTGATGTGATGAACTCAAAATGCTAAATAATAAAAAAAAAAATTCTGGTTTCCAGGGACTTTAAGCTACTTTGGCAAGGTAGTGAAATAAAAGCTTTGAAAATTGTGGTGGCGCGTTGTGTCAAGTGTACATATAATGGGATTAATAGCTCGGAGAACGTTCCGGCCCCCGGCCCCTTAGGTTTCTGACAATGTGGCCCCCTGAACAATTTAGTTGAATAGCCCTGGCCTACATGTTTACTTAGAGCCTGGGTCAAAAACCTGTTTTGGTCTGTATTCACCTTATGCAGCCCCGCCCACTTGACCCATTGTGTCACGACTTCCTGTTCAAAACGCCGGCTGTTTGACCTCCTCAAACTAGTCTGACTCACCTGGTCAAACCTAGTTTGACTCACATTATGAGTCAGACTAGGTTTTTGACTCACAGGAAGTGTAAATACAATCGGAACTTCCGATTAGATATTTCCACTTCCTGTTAGTCTCTGAAGCCAGGTGGTCTCTTCTGCATAAGGTGAATAGGACAACTGTAGGCTACAGGGGGTGCAGTTTTATATAACTCACACGTAAAATAGATGGTAGAAAATAACGTTTTGGGTGTGATTGACAGGTCGCCTGTCCAGTGATTGTGCAGCTTCCGATCACGGACCAATAGCAGGTGCAGCAGTGGCATAGTAGTCATGACGGGCCATATAGTACACGCTAGCTACGAAGTATACACACACACACACACACACACACACACACACACACACACACACACACACACACACACACACACACACACACACATATTAGGCTTTATATATTTCTTTTTTACCGTGTTGGATTTTACAGGTGAGTTATGGTCGTTAGGGTATAGAGACAGTCCACATGTCTGGGAACGCCCATACAGGCTCTAGGAACGCCCACAATAGACGCTGGGTTAGCCTGGGGGCGGGGTCAGATCTGAGCAGAGGTCTTGTGTTCTGCTCTAGAACCCCCAAACCTGTAGTGTAGAGCCGCAGCACCGTCTTTTGGTGAGTCAGCCCATGAGTTATATCGGCGGTTCTACCCCACTCGCGCGCCAGCCGTTTAACATTTTGCGGGCGTTCCCAGACATGCGGACTGTCTCTATTGTATGGGGAATAGAGCAGGCCATCAGAACCATGGATAGCACTCTGACATCTGGTAACACACAGTCAAAGTATTTAAATGGGAAAGGAGCATCAGCACATGAGAGCAGAGGAGCTGTCTATTTCAGGGTGGTTCTGAAATGACTGCTGACTTTAACATGTCTGAATGTTGATTTGATGTTGGATAAGCCTATCATTCTGCTAGAGATTGCTATTTAAAAAAGAAAAGAAAAGAAGAAAAGAAAAGAAAAGAAAAGAAAACCATGACAGAGGCTTTGCAGACAGAGGCACTGGCTTTGTCTTTCGAGGGCATATATTGCAAATGGCACACTTTAACAATAAGAAGAGTCAATATTTACAGTGCACTTGGATAACTACACAATGTACAATAAATATAGTATATAAATTATTTTGCAATTAAATTGTAATCCTATAGCTAGTGATCTCAATTTTGACTGAATGTAACTGCAATCTTGATTACACATTTTTTTCTGTAACTGTAATTGATTACAGTTACCTTTTTTGTATCCTGATTGCAGTAACCAGATTCCATGTAATCAGTTACTTCCCAAACACGAGTGTTGTAATAACATCAAGTGACCATGAATGTTGTAATAAATTATGTGACCAGCAGATGGGGCCACAGACCACCCAGCAGTGATGGGATGCTGCAGAATTAATGATGATGAGAGAGTGGATGAGCAAACGATTTAAACGATTTTCAGACGGCAGCCCGTCTTTATTGTCACACAACACACTACAACACATGCATGCGGCCACTACACACAATCATGCTGATGGTGGCCGGTGAAATATGTCCTCTGCATTTGACCCATCCAGGTCTGTCCTTTCCTCCAGGGGGCAGGCCAGGAGCAGTGGTCGCTTTCTCGTACAGCGCCCGGGGACCAACTTCGGATGTTGTCGTCACTGGTCGGATGACGATGACGATCTGATCTTCTGCATGTTTTTAGTGGGGGGGTTATATACGGAGGAACCCCCTGGGGGAGCACGGGGAGAACATGCAAACTCCACACAGACAGAAAGGCCCTTACGACGAGATACCCCACCTGGGCAGTAGGCACTGAAGATATGGGGGGGAACACAACCACAGCGCCCACAGTGTCCCAGGCGAGAATCGAACTCAGGACCTTCTGACTGTGAGGCGACAGCTCTACCACTGAGCCACCAGGCAATAATCCTCCATGTATGTGTGTGTGTGTGTGTGTGTGTGTGTGTGTGTGTGTGTGTCTGTGTGGGGGTGTGTGTGTGTGTGTGTGTGTGTGTGTGTGTGTGTTTGCGTGCGTGCGTGCGCGTGCGTGCGCGCGCGCGGTGTGCGCGTGTGTGTTTCAGTGTGTATGTTTAGCACACACACTGACAGTCAAAGTGTTTACATGTAAGCCACAAAAAAAGGCTGTTTGTTCATGTCATATCTGAGGTTTATGTAGAGTAATCAAACTAACAACCTGCCCAGCATATAATCTGGATATCAGTCTACTTATGTGATGTAGGTTGGAAGCCAGTGGTGAGCTGTAAAACCAACACAAATTATGTATTTATTTATTTATTTATTTATTTATTTATTTATTTATTTATTTATTTATTTATTTATTTATTTATTTATTTATTTATTTATTTATATGGTTCCACCTGCAAGAAGGAAAAGGTAAAAAAAAAAATCCACTAAATGGAATAGCAAAGCAAGCTTGAACTCAGTCAACAGCAGCCCACTTGTAGATCTTCATCACAATCAAGAACTCTGCTGTGGAGTAGGTCAGCTGCAGGCTCCAGGGTCTTTCTGGAGAACCAGTGATATCACCTAAGATTTGACACCATGCTGCACCAAGATATCTCCTCTGAAGCTGTCCAGCTCTCCAGTGTTTTCCTCCCTATCTCCTCTGAAGTGCAGGGTATATGCAGGTAGGCTATATGGAGTAGTGCATTGTATATGCAGGTAGGCTATATGGAGTAGTGCAGGGTATATGCACGTAGGCTATATGGAGTACTGCAGGGTATATGCAGGTATAGGCTATATGGTCATGTAGTGCATGGTCTATGCAGGTGGGCTATATGGAGTACTGCAGGGTATATGCAGGTGGGCTATATGGAGTAGTGCAGGGTATATGCAGGTAGGCTATATGGTCATGTAGTGCAGGGTATATGCAGGTGGGCTATATGGAGTAGTGCAGCGTATATGCAGGTAGGCTACATGGAGTAGTGCAGGGTATATGCAGGTAGGCTATATGGAGTAGTGCAGGGTATATGCAGGTAGGCTATATGGTCATGTAGTGCAGGATATATGCAGGTGGGCTATATGGAGTAGTGCAGCGTATATGCAGGTAGGCTACATGGAGTAGTGCAGGGTATATGCAGGTAGGCTATATGGAGTAGTGCAGGGTATATGCAGGTAGGCTATATGGAGTACTGCAGGGTATATGCAGGTAGGGTATATGGAGTACCGCAGGGTATATGCAGGTAGGCTATATGGGGTAGTGCAGGGTATATGCAGGTAGGCTATATGGAGTACTGCAGGGTATATGCAGGCAGGCTATATGGAGTACTGCAGGGTATATGCAGGTAGGCTATATGGAGTAGTGTGGGGTATATGCAGGTAGGCTATATGGAGTACTGCAGGGGATATGCAGGTAGGCTATATGGAGTACTGCAGGGTATATGCAAGTAGGCTATATGGAGTACTGCAGGGTATATGCAGGTAGGCTATATGGAGTACTGCAGGGTATATGCAGGTAGGCTATATGGAGTAGTGCAGGGTATATGCAGGTAGGCTATATGGAGTAGTGTGGGGTATATGCAGGTAGACTATATGGAGTACTGCAGGGGATATGCAGGTAGGCTATATGGAGTACTGCAGGGTATATGCAGGTAGACTATATGGAGTACTGCAGGGTATATGCAGGTAGGGTATATGGAGTACTGCAGGGTATATGCAGGTAGGCTATATGGAGTACTGCAGGGTATATGCAGGTAGGCTATATGGAGTACTGCAGGGTATATGCAGGTAGACTATATGGAGTACTGCAGGGTATATGCAGGTAGACTATATGGAGTACCGCAGGGTATATGCAGGTAGGCTATATGGAGTACTGCAGGGTATATGCAGGTAGGCTATATGGAGTACTGCAGGGTATATGCAGGTAGGCTATATGGAGTACTGCAGAGTATATGCAGGTAGGCTATATGGAGTACTGCAGGGTATATGCAGGTAGACTATATGGAGTACTGCAGGGTATATGCAGGTAGGGTATATGGAGTACTGCAGGGTATATGCAGGTAGACTATATGGAGTACTGCAGGGTATATGCAGGTAGGCTATATGGAGTACTGCAGGGTATATGCAGGTAGACTATATGGAGTACTGCAGGGTATATGCAGGTAGACTATATGGAGTACCGCAGGGTATATGCAGGTAGGCTATATGGAGTACTGCAGGGTATATGCAGGTAGGCTATATGGAGTACTGCAGGGTATATGCAGGTAGGCTATATGGAGTACTGCAGAGTATATGCAGGTAGGCTATATGGAGTAGTGCAGGGTATATGCAGGTAGGCTATATGGAGTAGTGCAGGGTATATGCAGGTAGACTATATGGAGTAGTGCAGGGTATATGCAGGTAGGCTATATGGAGTACTGCAGGGTATATGCAGGTAGACTATATGGAGTAGTGCAGGGTATATGCAGGTAGGCTATATGGAGTAGTGCAGGGTATATGCAGGTAGGCTATATGGAGTACTGCAGGGTATATGCAGGTAGGCTATATGGAGTAGTGCAGGGTACTGTATATGCAGGTGGGCTATATGGAGTAGTGCAGGGTATATGCAGGTAGGCTATATGGAG
>NC_139626.1:57587706-57612706 GCF_964638095.1 Poromitra crassiceps | reverse complement strand
CAAACGGGTGCTCCTCAACGACCTCAGCACCCTGGACACGCCCAAGTGGAGGCAGGGCGACAGCTATGTGACCGACCGCAGTGGCGTGCACTGGGCCGACGCCCCCTTCCTGGAATGTCAGGACGCACGCTTCCTGCCCGGCTGGATGCTCACACTGTCCACGCCCTTCTACGGCCTCAAGCCCGACCTCACACCCGAGTTCAGGTGAGGGCCCCCACACACACATCCGTGTGTGCGTGCACACACACACACACACACACACACACACACGTGCGCACGCACGCACGCACACACACACACACACACACACACACACACGTGCGCACGCACGCACGCACGCACACACACAGAGACACACACAGACACACACACACCACACACACATATGCACACACACAAACACGCGTGTGCACACACACAAACACACATGTGCACACAGACTACACAAATGACAAATGCAGACACACACTAGACATCTATTAGAACATATTGAGACATAAGACACATACTCTAGTTCATCTCTTCAACATCGACATCGATACTGTCACACACACACACACACACACACACATGCACGCACGCACATACACGCACACACACACACACACACACACACACACACACACACACACACACACACACACAGGCAGACAGGTGTAAAGTTCCCCGGGCCTGAATTGACAGTATAAAAACCCAAGGGTTCAGGTAAGGACCATGGAAAACATGTCTGCTCTTGATTCTGTTGCATGTATGACAGCAGGGCGCTATCAGACTGTACAGCATATATGAATCATTCTTTAACTCCACTGGTTGATTTGACTGTTTGTACTTGAAGTGAAGGTTTCCATAGTCCTTTAAGATCCCATGAAGCCATTCAAAAGGCCAGGGTCACATTTCAAAATACAGATCAGGTTCATCTTCTCTTGTCTAAATGAGAGTTTAGAGCTGACAGCAGTGATATCCCTCCTGCAGGCCCCGGTGACCTTTTGGGGATGCTCTGATAAATGTTTGGAACGAGAAATGTGATCAACAGAGTTGAATTAAATCTGAGATTAGAAAGAGAAGACACTTAAAGAGATGGATTAAATCTGAGATTAGAAAGAGCATACACTTAAAGTTATGTATTAAATCTGAGATTAGAAAGAGAAGACACTTAAAGAGTTGGATTAAATCTGAGATTAGAAAGGGAAGACACTTAAAGAGATGGATAAAATCTGAGATTAGAAAGAGAATACATTGAAAGAGGTGGATTAAATCTGACATTAGAAAGAGAAGACACTTAAAGAGATGGATTAAATCTGAGATTAGAAAGAGAATACACTTAAAGATATGTATTAAATCTAAGATTAGAAAGAGAAGACACCTAAAGAGATGGATTAAATGTAAGATTAGAAAGAGAATACACTTAAAGGACGGCTTTCCCGTGGGGAATATGAATATATATTAAATCTCACGCCCCTAAGGTTTTCGAATCCGTTGAAATTTTTGAAATTGGTTGTTCACAGCCTGACCTATCAACCATCTCTCACATTATTTTCATGACGCTCTGACGTAAAACGCGTTGGGCGTCAAGTCCAGCCTTGCGGAAGTCGAGCACCTATGAACTACACTACTTGTGGGCCGGCCTGTGCCGCCATGGTCCCGCCTCTAGAGGTCCTCCACGCCCCTTCAGAGGTCTTGAAGAAAAACAAAAGGCAGCCATCTTTTTCCACCGCCTAGCCTACGGTAGCTAATGTTAGCTTTCCATAGCTCCTTGCAAAGAGACCATATCTCGGGAACGGAAGCACGTACAGACACGGGACTGGCGGCATTGGAAAGCTCGTCAAATTTTACATCTAGTAGAAGGTGCGTTGAAGTAAGGAAATCAACGCTGAGCAATGTACCCGTTTTTACACATTTTTACATGAAATAGTTACAACATCAGATGCGCGTAACTCCTAGGAAAATGCCTTAAAATGCATTAATTTTTTTTTATGAAGACATCTCCCGACATATAATAGCGTTTAAATTTGGTGCAATTTGGAGGCAATTTTTTATTTTTATTTTCTTGTTCTACTAAATGTTTTTATGTCGAAGCCTTCTTCTTCTTCTTCTTCTTTGACTTTTATGGCGGTTGGCAAGCATATATGTGCATTACCGCCACCTACTGGAGTTTGATATCAGCCAAATGCCTGAGGGGTGGGCGTGGACTCGAAGGCCACGCGAGCCCAGTGCATTGTGGGAAGTGTAGGATTTCGGGTCCCCGCACCCGCCCCTCCCCTCCACCACCACCCCCCCCACACAGAGTGGATTTTAGTTGATAGCTATGGCTGTGAACAACCAATTTCAAAAATTTCAACGGATTCGAAAACCTTAGGGGCGTGAGATTTTATATATATTCATATTCCCCACGGGAAAGCCGTCCTTTAAAGAGATGGATTAAATATAAGATTAGAAAGAGAAGACACCTAAAGAGATGGATTAAATCTGACATTAGAAAGACAAGACACTTAAATAGATGGATTAAATCTGAGATTAGAAAGAGAAGACACTTAAATAGATGGATTAAATCTGAGATTAGAAAGAGAAGACACTTAAATAGATGGATCAAATCTGACTTTAGAAAGAGAATACACTTAAAGATATGTATTAAATCTGAGATTAGAAAGAGAATACACTTAAAGAGATGGATTAAATATGAGATTAGAAAGGGAATACACTTAAAGAGATGGATTCAATCTGAGATTAGAAAGGGAAGACACTTAAAGAGTTGGATTAAATCTGACATTAGAAAGATAATACGTTTAAAGACATGGATTAAATCTGAGATTAGAAAGATAACACACATAAAGAGTTGGATTAAATCTGAGATTAGAAAGGGAAGCCACTTAAAGATCTGAGATTAGAAATAGAATACACTTAAAGACATGGATTAAATCTGAGATTAGAAAGAGAAGACACTTAAAGAGTTGTATTAAATCTGAGATTAGAAAGAAAAGACACATAAAGAGCTGGATTAAATCTGACATTAGAAAGATAATACACATAAAGAGTTGGATTAAATCTGACATTAGAAAGAGAATACACATAAAGAGTTGGATTAAATCTGAGATTAGAAAGGGAAGCCACTTAAAGATCTGAGATTAGAAATAGAATATACTTAAAGACATGGATTAAATCTGAGATTAGAAAGAGAAGACACTTAAAGAGTTGTATTAAATCTGAGATTAGAAAGAGAAGACACTTAAAGAGTTGTATTAAATCTGACATTAGAAAGATAATACACTTAAAGAGTTGGATTAAATCTGAGATTAGAAAGAGAAGACACTTAAAGAGTTGGATTAAATCTGAGATTAGAAAGAGAAGACACTTAAAGAGTTGGATTAAATCTGAGATTAGAAAGAGAAGACACTTAATGAGTTGGATTAAATCTGAGATTAGAAAGGGAAGACACTTAAAGATCTGAGATTAGAAAGATAATACACTTAAAGAGTTGGATTCAATCTGACATTATAAAGAGAAGACACTTCTCAACCTGGGGTCTGGGGACCACCCGGGGGTCTTTGAGGAGGTTCCAGGGGGTCCCCAGCAAATTGATCAGTTGTTAAACCATTGTTTAATTGACAAGAAGCGAAAACAGAGAATGTAGAAGAAGGGGTGTTTTCATCGTAGCCTCACTGTTTTCTGTCCACCTACAATACAATGTGGACAAAATCAGATCTAACAATAAAGCATGTTCTTTGGGCCGACAGACAAAATCAAATCATCAAATGGGGGTCTGAGGCCCTATATGTGGACTAACTAAATAACGGGTCCTTGATGTGAAAAAGGTTGAGAGAACACATCTCTCAATTCAATTCAATTCAATTCAATTCAATTCAATTCAATTCAATTCAATTTAATTCAATTCAATCCAATTCAAATACACTTTACTGGCATGACCATAGCACTCTCTCTCTCTCTCTCTCTCTCTCTCTCTCTCTGTTGTAGTTGTCGTTGTAGTTGTAGTAGTAGTTGTAGTAGTTGTAGTTGTCACAGACTGTGCTCCATAGTTGATTGTTCTATTGCTGACAAAAAATGTGTTATTGTAAGTCGCTTTGGATAAAAGCGTCTGCCAAATGATGTAATGTAATGTAATGTCTCTGTCTCTCTCTCTCTCTCTCTCTCTCTCTCTCTGTTCCTGTACCAGGGGTGTGATCCGCGTGGATGTCAACATCCAGGGCTTTGACCTGAACCAGTGTTCAACCGGCGATGGTTGGTTTGCCAACACACACCGATGCAACCGCACCACCATGGAGGTAAACTATCGCTGGTCCGATGCATAGTGGAAGCGTTTAGTCAAATGCTGTATTTGGTTTGTTTAGGTTCCGCCTGCCCAATGACAAGCCAACCACCAGGTGCTCGTAAAGAAAAGTCACATGACTCACAAGCAGCTTGTACTGCATAGACTCACCAATTGGACGGTGCTGCGGCTCTAAACTACAGGATTGGACTGGACAGAGTTCGTTGTTGTCGGGCGGAAACCTTGGATATTAAAAAAAAAAAGCGATTTTCCACAAGGAAGAAAAAACATTAATTTATTAATTCATTCATCATTACATTTGACCATAGTGTAATAGTAATAACAACATTAATAACCAGTAATATAACATCTTTCGCTGGTTCAAAGTACCTGAAACTTCCACTGGTTATTTTTTGGATATAATTCACGAAATAAAACGAAAAAATGGCCAAATTTGGAGATACAAGGTTTCCGCCCGACGATATGTTGCTTCCAGGCTCTAACTTGTCTGTCTCTTCTTCTCTGGTGTTCATACCCGTAAAGAACATGAACATTCAAGATTCAAAATTGACTTTAATAGCCACAGTAAGTAATCAGATTACAAACGAGGAATCTGACTTAGTGCAAGTATGCAGCGGTCACATCAATGGTAGAAGACGAAGCAATGCTGAAAAACAATAAGGGATTAAAAGGTGCACAAAATAAAGTCCTTAGTGACATATGATTGGGGTGCAGGGTGGAGGTATAAAGTCCTTAGTGACATATGATGGGGTGCAGGGTGGAGGTATAAAGACATTAGTGACATATGATGGGGTGCAGGGTGGGGGTATAAAGTCCTTAGTGACATATGATGGGGTGCAGGGTGGAGGTATAAAGTCCTTAGTGACATATGATGGGGGTGCAGGGTGGGGGTATAAAGTCCTTAGTGACATATGATTGGGGTGCAGGGTGGGGGTATAAAGTCCTTAGTGACATATGATGGGGTGCAGGGTGGAGGTATAAAGTCCTTAGTGACATATGATGGGGTGCAGGGTGGAGGTATAAAGTCCTTAGTGACATATGATGGGGTGCAGGGTGGGGGTATAAAGACATTAGTGACATATGATGGGGGTGCAGGGTGGAGGTATAAAGTCCTTAGTGACATATGATGGGGTGCAGGGTGGAGGTATAAAGTCCTTAGTGACATATGATGGGGTGCAGGGTGGAGGTATAAAGTCCTTAGTGACATATGATGGGGATGCAGGGTGGGGGTATAAAGACCTTAGTGACATATGATTGGGGTGCAGGGTGGGGGTATAAAGTCCTTAGTGACATATGATGGGGTGCAGGGTGGAGGTATAAAGTCCTTAGTGACATATGATGGGGTGCAGGGTGGGGGTATAAAGTCCTTAGTGACATATGATGGGGGTGCAGGGTGGGGGTATAAAGACCTTAGTGACATATGATGGGGGTGCAGGGTGGAGGTATAAAGTCCTTAGTGACATATGATGGGGTGCAGGGTGGAGGTATAAAGTCCTTAGTGACATATGATGGGGTGCAGGGTGGAGGTATAAAGTCCTTAGTGACATATGATGGGGGTGCAGGGTGGAGGTATAAAGTCCTTAGTGACATATGATGGGGTGCAGGGTGGAGGTATAAAGTCCTTAGTGACATATGATGGGGGTGCAGGGTGGAGGTATAAAGTCATTAGTGACATATGATGGGGTGCAGGGTGGAGGTATAAAGTCCTTAGTGACATATGATGGGGTGCAGGGTGGAGGTATAAAGTCCTTAGTGACATATGATGGGGTGCAGGGTGGAGGTATAAAGTCCTTAGTGACATATGATGGGGTGCAGGGTGGAGGTATAAAGTCCTTAGTGACATATGATGGGGTGCAGGGTGGGGGTATAAAGTCCTTAGTGACATATGATGGGGTGCAGGGTGGAGGTATAAAGTCCTTAGTGACATATGATGGGGTGCAGGGTGGAGGTATAAAGTCCTTAGTGACATATGATGGGGTGCAGGGTGGAGGTATAAAGTCCTTAGTGACATATGATGGGGTGCAGGGTGGAGGTATAAAGTCCTTAGTGACATATGATGGGGTGCAGGGTGGGGGTATAAAGTCCTTAGTGACATATGATGGGGTGCAGGGTGGGGGTATAAAGTCCTTAGTGACATATGATGGGGGTGCAGGGTGGAGGTATAAAGTCCTTAGTGACATATGATGGGGTGCAGGGTGGGGGTATAAAGTCCTTAGTGACATATGATGGGGGTACAGGGTGGAGGTATAAAGTCCTTAGTGACATATGATGGGGTACAGGGTGGAGGGGTATAAAGTCCTTAGTGACATATGATGGGGTGCAGGGTGGAGGTATAAAGTCCTTAGTGACATATGATGGGGTGCAGGGTGGAGGTATAAAGTCCTTAGTGACATATGATGGGGTACAGGGTGGGGGTATAAAGTCCTTAGTGACATATGATGGGGTGCAGGGTGGGGGTATAAAGTCCTTAGTGACATATGATGGGGGTGCAGGGTGGGGGTATAAAGTCCTTAGTGACATATGGTGGGGTGCAGGGTGGGGGTATAAAGTCCTTAGTGACATATGATGGGGTACAGGGTGGAGGTATAAAGTCCTTAGTGACATATGATGGGGTGCAGGGTGGGGGTATAAAGTCCTTAGTGACATATGATGGGGTGCAGGGTGGAGGTATAAAGTCCTTAGTGACATATGATGGGGTGCAGGGTGGGGGTATAAAGTCCTTAGTGACATATGATGGGGTGCAGGGTGGAGGTATAAAGTCCTTAGTGACATATGATGGGGTGCAGGGTGGGGGTATAAAGTCCTTAGTGACATATGATGGGGTGCAGGGTGGGGGTATAAAGTCCTTAGTGACATATGATGGGGTGCAGGGTGGGGGTATAAAGTCCTTAGTGACATATGATGGGGTGCAGGGTGGGGGTATAAAGTCCTTAGTGACATATGATGGGGTGCAGGGTGGAGGTATAAAGTCCTTAGTGACATATGATGGGGTGCAGGGTGGGGGTATAAAGTCCTTAGTGACATATGATGGGGTGCAGGGTGGAGGGGTATAAAGTCCTTAGTGACATATGATGGGGTGCAGGGTGGAGGTATAAAGTCCTTAGTGACATATGATGGGGTGCAGGGTGGGGGTATAAAGTCCTTAGTGACATATGATGGGGTGCAGGGTGGAGGGGTATAAAGTCCTTAGTGACATATGATGGGGTGCAGGGTGGAGGTATAAAGTCCTTAGTGACATATGATGGGGTGCAGGGTGGGGGTATAAAGTCCTTAGTGACATATGATAGGGTGCAGGGTGGAGGTATAAAGTCCTTAGTGACATATGATGGGGTGCAGGGTGGAGGTATAAAGTCCTTAGTGACATATGATGGGGTGCAGGGTGGAGGTATAAAGTCCTTAGTGACATATGATGGGGTGCAGGGTGGAGGTATAAAGTCCTTAGTGACATATGATGGGGTGCAGGGTGGAGGTATAAAGTCCTTAGTGACATATGATGGGGGTGCAGGGTGGGGGTATAAAGTCCTTAGTGACATATGATGGGGGTGCAGGGTGGGGGTATAAAGTCCTTAGTGACATATGATGGGGGTGCAGGGTGGAGGTATAAAGTCCTTAGTGACATATGATGGGGTGCAGGGTGGGGGTATAAAGTCCTTAGTGACATATGATGGGGTGCAGGGTGGAGGGGTATAAAGTCCTTAGTGACATATGATGGGGGTGCAGGGTGGAGGTATAAAGTCCTTAGTGACATATGATGGGGTGCAGGGTGGGGGTATAAAGTCCTTAGTGACATATGATGGGGTGCAGGGTGGAGGTATAAAGTCCTTAGTGACATATGATGGGGGTACAGGGTGGAGGTATAAAGTCCTTAGTGACATATGATGGGGGTGCAGGGTGGGGGTATAAAGTCCTTAGTGACATATGATGGGGTGCAGGGTGGGGGTATAAAGTCCTTAGTGACATATGATGGGGTGCAGGGTGGAGGTATAAAGTCCTTAGTGACATATGATGGGGTGCAGGGTGGGGGTATAAAGTCCTTAGTGACATATGATGGGGTGCAGGGTGCGGGTATAAAGTCCTTAGTGACATATGATGGGGTGCAGGGTGGGGGTATAAAGTCCTTAGTGACATATGATGGGGTACAGGGTGGAGGTATAAAGTCCTTAGTGACATATGATGGGGTGCAGGGTGGGGGTATAAAGACATTAGTGACATATGATGGGGTGCAGGGTGGGGGTATAAAGACATTAGTGACATATGATGGGGTGCAGGGTGGGGGTATAAAGTCCTTAGTGACATATGATGGGGTGCAGGGTGGGGGTATAAAGTCCTTAGTGACATATGATGGGGTGCAGGGTGGGGGTATAAAGTCCTTAGTGACATATGATGGGGTGCAGGGTGGAGGTATAAAGTCCTTAGTGACATATGATGGGGTGCAGGGTGGAGGTATAAAGTCCTTAGTGACATATGATGGGGTGCAGGGTGGGGGTATAAAGTCCTTAGTGACATATGATGGGGTGCAGGGTGGGAGTATAAAGTCCTTAGTGACATATGATGGGGTGCAGGGTGGAGGTATAAAGTCCTTAGTGACATATGATGGGGTGCAGGGTGGAGGTATAAAGTCCTTAGTGACATATGATGGGGTGCAGGGTGGAGGTATAAAGTCCTTAGTGACATATGATGGGGTGCAGGGTGGAGGTATAAAGTCCTTAGTGACATATGATGGGGTGCAGGGTGGGGGTATAAAGTCCTTAGTGACATATGATGGGGTGCAGGGTGGGAGTATAAAGTCCTTAGTGACATATGATGGGGTGCAGGGTGGGGGTATAAAGTCCTTAGTGACATATGATGGGGTGCAGGGTGGAGGTATAAAGTCCTTAGTGACATATGATGGGGTGCAGGGTGGGAGTATAAAGTCCTTAGTGACATATGATGGGGTGCAGGGTGGGGGTATAAAGTCCTTAGTGACATATGATGGGGTGCAGGGTGGGGGTATAAAGTCCTTAGTGACATATGATGGGGTGCAGGGTGGAGGGGTATAAAGTCCTTAGTGACATATGATGGGGTGCAGGGTGGAGGTATAAAGTCCTTAGTGACATATGATGGGGTGCAGGGTGGAGGTATAAAGTCCTTAGTGACATATGATGGGGTGCAGGGTGGAGGTATAAAGTCCTTAGTGACATATGTTGGGGTGCAGGGTGGAGGTATAAAGTCCTTAGTGACATATGGTGGGGTGCAGGGTGGAGGTATAAAGTCCTTAGTGACATATGATGGGGTGCAGGGTGGGGGTATAAAGTCCTTAGTGACATATGATGGGGTGCAGGGTGGAGGGGTATAAAGTCCTTAGTGACATATGATGGGGTGCAGGGTGGAGGTATAAAGTCCTTAGTGACATATGATGGGGTGCAGGGTGGGGGTATAAAGTCCTTAGTGACATATGATGGGGTGCAGGGTGGGGGTATAAAGTCCTTAGTGACATATGATGGGGTGCAGGGTGGGGGTATAAAGTCCTTAGTGACATATGATGGGGTACAGGGTGGAGGTATAAAGTCCTTAGTGACATATGATGGGGTGCAGGGTGGAGGTATAAAGTCCTTAGTGACATATGATGGGGTGCAGGGTGGAGGTATAAAGTCCTTAGTGACATATGATGGGGTGCAGGGTGGGGGTATAAAGCCCTTAGTGACATATGATGGGGTGCAGGGTGGAGGTATAAAGTCCTTAGTGACATATGATGGGGTGCAGGGTGGAGGTATAAAGTCCTTAGTGACATATGATGGGGTGCAGGGTGGGGGTATACAGTCCTTAGTGACATATGATGGGGTGCAGGGTGGAGGTATAAAGTCCTTAGTGACATATGATGGGGGTACAGGGTGGAGGTATAAAGTCCTTAGTGACATATGATGGGGGTGCAGGGTGGAGGTATAAAGACATTAGTGACATATGATGGGGTGCAGGGTGGAGGTATAAAGACATTAGTGACATATGATGGGGGTGCAGGGTGGAGGTATAAAGACATTAGTGACATATGATGGGGGTGCAGGGTGGAGGTATAAAGACATTAGTGACATATGATGGGGTGCAGGGTGGGGGTATACAGTCCTTAGTGACATATGATGGGGTGCAGGGTGGGAGTATAAAGTCCTTAGTGACATATGATGGGGTGCAGGGTGGGGGTATAAAGTCCTTAGTGACATATGATGGGGTGCAGGGTGGGGGTATAAAGTCCTTAGTGACATATGATGGGGTGCAGGGTGGAGGGGTATAAAGTCCTTAGTGACATATGATGGGGTGCAGGGTGGAGGTATAAAGTCCTTAGTGACATATGATGGGGTGCAGGGTGGAGGTATAAAGTCCTTAGTGACATATGATGGGGTGCAGGGTGGAGGTATAAAGTCCTTAGTGACATATGTTGGGGTGCAGGGTGGAGGTATAAAGTCCTTAGTGACATATGGTGGGGTGCAGGGTGGAGGTATAAAGTCCTTAGTGACATATGATGGGGTGCAGGGTGGGGGTATAAAGTCCTTAGTGACATATGATGGGGTGCAGGGTGGAGGGGTATAAAGTCCTTAGTGACATATGATGGGGTGCAGGGTGGAGGTATAAAGTCCTTAGTGACATATGATGGGGTGCAGGGTGGGGGTATAAAGTCCTTAGTGACATATGATGGGGTGCAGGGTGGGGGTATAAAGTCCTTAGTGACATATGATGGGGTGCAGGGTGGGGGTATAAAGTCCTTAGTGACATATGATGGGGTACAGGGTGGAGGTATAAAGTCCTTAGTGACATATGATGGGGTGCAGGGTGGAGGTATAAAGTCCTTAGTGACATATGATGGGGTGCAGGGTGGAGGTATAAAGTCCTTAGTGACATATGATGGGGTGCAGGGTGGGGGTATAAAGCCCTTAGTGACATATGATGGGGTGCAGGGTGGAGGTATAAAGTCCTTAGTGACATATGATGGGGTGCAGGGTGGAGGTATAAAGTCCTTAGTGACATATGATGGGGTGCAGGGTGGGGGTATACAGTCCTTAGTGACATATGATGGGGTGCAGGGTGGAGGTATAAAGTCCTTAGTGACATATGATGGGGGTACAGGGTGGAGGTATAAAGTCCTTAGTGACATATGATGGGGGTGCAGGGTGGAGGTATAAAGACATTAGTGACATATGATGGGGTGCAGGGTGGAGGTATAAAGACATTAGTGACATATGATGGGGGTGCAGGGTGGAGGTATAAAGACATTAGTGACATATGATGGGGGTGCAGGGTGGAGGTATAAAGACATTAGTGACATATGATGGGGGTGCAGGGTGGAGGTATAAAGACATTAGTGACATATGATGGGGGTGCAGGGTGGGGGTATAAAGTCCTTAGTGACATATGATGGGGTGCAGGGTGGAGGTATAAAGTCCTTAGTGACATATGATGGGGTGCAGGGTGGAGGTATAAAGTCCTTAGTGACATATGATGGGGTGCAGGGTGGGGGTATAAAGTCCTTAGTGACATATGATGGGGGTGCAGGGTGGAGGTATAAAGACATTAGTGACATATGATGGGGGTGCAGGGTGGAGGTATAAAGACATTAGTGACATATGATGGGGTGCAGGGTGGAGGGGTATAAAGTCCTTAGTGACATATGATGGGGTGCAGGGTGGAGGTATAAAGTCCTTAGTGACATATGATGGGGTGCAGGGTGGGGGTATAAAGTCCTTAGTGACATATGATGGGGTGCAGGGTGGGGGTATAAAGTCCTTAGTGACATATGATGGGGTGCAGGGTGGGGGTATAAAGTCCTTAGTGACATATGATGGGGGTGCAGGGTGGAGGTATAAAGACATTAGTGACATATGATGGGGGTGCAGGGTGGAGGTATAAAGACATTAGTGACATATGATGGGGTGCAGGGTGGAGGGGTATAAAGTCCTTAGTGACATATGATGGGGTGCAGGGTGGAGGTATAAAGTCCTTAGTGACATATGATGGGGTGCAGGGTGGAGGTATAAAGTCCTTAGTGACATATGATGGGGGTGCAGGGTGGAGGTATAAAGACATTAGTGACATATGATGGGGGTGCAGGGTGGAGGTATAAAGACCTTAGTGACATATGATGGGGTGCAGGGTGGAGGTATAAAGTCCTTAGTGACATATGATGGGGTGCAGGGTGGAGGTATAAAGTCCTTAGTGACATATGATGGGGTGCAGGGTGGGGGTATAAAGTCCTTAGTGACATATGATGGGGTGCAGGGTGGGGGTATAAAGTCCTTAGTGACATATGATGGGGTGCAGGGTGGGGGTATAAAGTCCTTAGTGACATATGATGGGGTACAGGGTGGAGGTATAAAGTCCTTAGTGACATATGATGGGGTGCAGGGTGGAGGTATAAAGTCCTTAGTGACATATGATTGGGGTGCAGGGTGGAGGTATAAAGTCCTTAGTGACATATGATGGGGTGCAGGGTGGAGGTATAAAGTCCTTAGTGACATATGATGGGGGTGCAGGGTGGAGGTATAAAGTCCTTAGTGACATATGATGGGGTGCAGGGTGGAGGTATAAAGTCCTTAGTGACATATGATGGGGGTACAGGGTGGAGGTATAAAGTCCTTAGTGACATATGATGGGGGTGCAGGGTGGAGGTATAAAGACATTAGTGACATATGATGGGGTGCAGGGTGGAGGTATAAAGTCCTTAGTGACATATGATGGGGTGCAGGGTGGAGGTATAAAGTCCTTAGTGACATATGATGGGGTGCAGGGTGGGGGTATAAAGTCCTTAGTGACATATGATGGGGGTGCAGGGTGGAGGTATAAAGTCCTTAGTGACATATGATGGGGTGCAGGGTGGAGGTATAAAGTCCTTAGTGACATATGATGGGGTACAGGGTGGAGGTATAAAGTCCTTAGTGACATATGATGGGGTGCAGGGTGGGGGTATAAAGCCCTTAGTGACATATGATGGGGTGCAGGGTGGAGGTATAAAGTCCTTAGTGACATATGATGGGGTGCAGGGTGGAGGTATAAAGTCCTTAGTGACATATGATGGGGTGCAGGGTGGGGGTATAAAGCCCTTAGTGACATATGATGGGGTGCAGGGTGGAGGTATAAAGTCCTTAGTGACATATGATGGGGTGCAGGGTGGAGGTATAAAGTCCTTAGTGACATATGATGGGGGTGCAGGGTGGAGGTATAAAGACATTAGTGACATATGATGGGGGTGCAGGGTGGAGGTATAAAGTCCTTAGTGACATATGATGGGGTGCAGGGTGGAGGTATAAAGTCCTTAGTGACATATGATGGGGTACAGGGTGGAGGTATAAAGTCCTTAGTGACATATGATGGGGTGCAGGGTGGGGGTATAAAGTCCTTAGTGACATATGATGGGGGTGCAGGGTGGAGGTATAAAGTCCTTAGTGACATATGATGGGGGTGCAGGGTGGAGGTATAAAGTCCTTAGTGACATATGATGGGGTGCAGGGTGGAGGTATAAAGTCCTTAGTGACATATGATGGGGTACAGGGTGGAGGTATAAAGTCCTTAGTGACATATGATGGGGTGCAGGGTGGGGGTATAAAGTCCTTAGTGACATATGATGGGGTGCAGGGTGGAGGTATAAAGTCCTTAGTGACATATGATGGGGTGCAGGGTGGAGGTATAAAGTCCTTAGTGACATATGATGGGGTGCAGGGTGGGGGTATAAAGTCCTTAGTGACATATGATGGGGTGCAGGGTGGAGGTATAAAGTCCTTAGTGACATATGATGGGGTGCAGGGTGGAGGTATAAAGTCCTTAGTGACATATGATGGGGTGCAGGGTGGGGGTATAAAGTCCTTAGTGACATATGATGGGGGTGCAGGGTGGAGGTATAAAGTCCTTAGTGACATATGATGGGGTGCAGGGTGGAGGTATAAAGTCCTTAGTGACATATGATGGGGTGCAGGGTGGGGGTATAAAGTCCTTAGTGACATATGATGGGGTGCAGGGTGGAGGTATAAAGTCCTTAGTGACATATGATGGGGTGCAGGGTGGGGGTATAAAGTCCTTAGTGACATATGATGGGGTGCAGGGTGGAGGTATAAAGTCCTTAGTGACATATGATGGGGTGCAGGGTGGAGGTATAAAGTCCTTAGTGACATATGATGGGGTGCAGGGTGGTGGTATAAAGTCCTTAGTGACATATGATGGGGTGCAGGGTGGAGGTATAAAGTCCTTAGTGACATATGATGGGGGTGCAGGGTGGGGGTATAAAGACCTTAGTGACATATGATGGGGTGCAGGGTGGAGGTATAAAGTCCTTAGTGACATATGATGGGGGTGCAGGGTGGAGGTATAAAGACCTTAGTGACATATGATGGGGTGCAGGGTGGAGGTATAAAGTCCTTAGTGACATATGATGGGGTGCAGGGTGGAGGTATAAAGTCCTTAGTGACATATGATGGGGTGCAGGGTGGAGGTATAAAGTCCTTAGTGACATATGATGGGGTGCAGGGTGGAGGTATAAAGTCCTTAGTGACATATGATGGGGTGCAGGGTGGAGGTATAAAGTCCTTAGTGACATATGATGGGGTGCAGGGTGGGGGTATAAAGCCCTTAGTGACATATGATGGGGTGCAGGGTGGAGGTATAAAGTCCTTAGTGACATATGATGGGGTGCAGGGTGGAGGTATAAAGTCCTTAGTGACATATGATGGGGTGCAGGGTGGGGGTATACAGTCCTTAGTGACATATGATGGGGTGCAGGGTGGAGGTATAAAGTCCTTAGTGACATATGATGGGGGTACAGGGTGGAGGTATAAAGTCCTTAGTGACATATGATGGGGGTGCAGGGTGGAGGTATAAAGACATTAGTGACATATGATGGGGTGCAGGGTGGAGGTATAAAGACATTAGTGACATATGATGGGGGTGCAGGGTGGAGGTATAAAGACATTAGTGACATATGATGGGGGTGCAGGGTGGAGGTATAAAGACATTAGTGACATATGATGGGGGTGCAGGGTGGAGGTATAAAGACATTAGTGACATATGATGGGGGTGCAGGGTGGGGGTATAAAGTCCTTAGTGACATATGATGGGGTGCAGGGTGGAGGTATAAAGTCCTTAGTGACATATGATGGGGTGCAGGGTGGAGGTATAAAGTCCTTAGTGACATATGATGGGGTGCAGGGTGGGGGTATAAAGTCCTTAGTGACATATGATGGGGGTGCAGGGTGGAGGTATAAAGACATTAGTGACATATGATGGGGGTGCAGGGTGGAGGTATAAAGACATTAGTGACATATGATGGGGTGCAGGGTGGAGGGGTATAAAGTCCTTAGTGACATATGATGGGGTGCAGGGTGGAGGTATAAAGTCCTTAGTGACATATGATGGGGTGCAGGGTGGGGGTATAAAGTCCTTAGTGACATATGATGGGGTGCAGGGTAGGGGTATAAAGTCCTTAGTGACATATGATGGGGTGCAGGGTGGGGGTATAAAGTCCTTAGTGACATATGATGGGGGTGCAGGGTGGAGGTATAAAGACATTAGTGACATATGATGGGGGTGCAGGGTGGAGGTATAAAGACATTAGTGACATATGATGGGGTGCAGGGTGGAGGGGTATAAAGTCCTTAGTGACATATGATGGGGTGCAGGGTGGAGGTATAAAGTCCTTAGTGACATATGATGGGGTGCAGGGTGGAGGTATAAAGTCCTTAGTGACATATGATGGGGGTGCAGGGTGGAGGTATAAAGACATTAGTGACATATGATGGGGGTGCAGGGTGGAGGTATAAAGACCTTAGTGACATATGATGGGGTGCAGGGTGGAGGTATAAAGTCCTTAGTGACATATGATGGGGTGCAGGGTGGAGGTATAAAGTCCTTAGTGACATATGATGGGGTGCAGGGTGGGGGTATAAAGTCCTTAGTGACATATGATGGGGTGCAGGGTGGGGGTATAAAGTCCTTAGTGACATATGATGGGGTGCAGGGTGGGGGTATAAAGTCCTTAGTGACATATGATGGGGTACAGGGTGGAGGTATAAAGTCCTTAGTGACATATGATGGGGTGCAGGGTGGAGGTATAAAGTCCTTAGTGACATATGATTGGGGTGCAGGGTGGAGGTATAAAGTCCTTAGTGACATATGATGGGGTGCAGGGTGGAGGTATAAAGTCCTTAGTGACATATGATGGGGGTGCAGGGTGGAGGTATAAAGTCCTTAGTGACATATGATGGGGTGCAGGGTGGAGGTATAAAGTCCTTAGTGACATATGATGGGGGTACAGGGTGGAGGTATAAAGTCCTTAGTGACATATGATGGGGGTGCAGGGTGGAGGTATAAAGACATTAGTGACATATGATGGGGTGCAGGGTGGAGGTATAAAGTCCTTAGTGACATATGATGGGGTGCAGGGTGGAGGTATAAAGTCCTTAGTGACATATGATGGGGTGCAGGGTGGGGGTATAAAGTCCTTAGTGACATATGATGGGGGTGCAGGGTGGAGGTATAAAGTCCTTAGTGACATATGATGGGGTGCAGGGTGGAGGTATAAAGTCCTTAGTGACATATGATGGGGTACAGGGTGGAGGTATAAAGTCCTTAGTGACATATGATGGGGTGCAGGGTGGGGGTATAAAGCCCTTAGTGACATATGATGGGGTGCAGGGTGGAGGTATAAAGTCCTTAGTGACATATGATGGGGTGCAGGGTGGAGGTATAAAGTCCTTAGTGACATATGATGGGGTGCAGGGTGGGGGTATAAAGCCCTTAGTGACATATGATGGGGTGCAGGGTGGAGGTATAAAGTCCTTAGTGACATATGATGGGGTGCAGGGTGGAGGTATAAAGTCCTTAGTGACATATGATGGGGGTGCAGGGTGGAGGTATAAAGACATTAGTGACATATGATGGGGGTGCAGGGTGGAGGTATAAAGTCCTTAGTGACATATGATGGGGTGCAGGGTGGAGGTATAAAGTCCTTAGTGACATATGATGGGGTACAGGGTGGAGGTATAAAGTCCTTAGTGACATATGATGGGGTGCAGGGTGGGGGTATAAAGTCCTTAGTGACATATGATGGGGGTGCAGGGTGGAGGTATAAAGTCCTTAGTGACATATGATGGGGGTGCAGGGTGGAGGTATAAAGTCCTTAGTGACATATGATGGGGTGCAGGGTGGAGGTATAAAGTCCTTAGTGACATATGATGGGGTACAGGGTGGAGGTATAAAGTCCTTAGTGACATATGATGGGGTGCAGGGTGGGGGTATAAAGTCCTTAGTGACATATGATGGGGTGCAGGGTGGAGGTATAAAGTCCTTAGTGACATATGATGGGGTGCAGGGTGGAGGTATAAAGTCCTTAGTGACATATGATGGGGTGCAGGGTGGGGGTATAAAGTCCTTAGTGACATATGATGGGGTGCAGGGTGGAGGTATAAAGTCCTTAGTGACATATGATGGGGTGCAGGGTGGAGGTATAAAGTCCTTAGTGACATATGATGGGGTGCAGGGTGGGGGTATAAAGTCCTTAGTGACATATGATGGGGGTGCAGGGTGGAGGTATAAAGTCCTTAGTGACATATGATGGGGTGCAGGGTGGAGGTATAAAGTCCTTAGTGACATATGATGGGGTGCAGGGTGGGGGTATAAAGTCCTTAGTGACATATGATGGGGTGCAGGGTGGAGGTATAAAGTCCTTAGTGACATATGATGGGGTGCAGGGTGGGGGTATAAAGTCCTTAGTGACATATGATGGGGTGCAGGGTGGAGGTATAAAGTCCTTAGTGACATATGATGGGGTGCAGGGTGGAGGTATAAAGTCCTTAGTGACATATGATGGGGTGCAGGGTGGTGGTATAAAGTCCTTAGTGACATATGATGGGGTGCAGGGTGGAGGTATAAAGTCCTTAGTGACATATGATGGGGGTGCAGGGTGGGGGTATAAAGACCTTAGTGACATATGATGGGGTGCAGGGTGGAGGTATAAAGTCCTTAGTGACATATGATGGGGGTGCAGGGTGGAGGTATAAAGACCTTAGTGACATATGATGGGGTGCAGGGTGGAGGTATAAAGTCCTTAGTGACATATGATGGGGTGCAGGGTGGAGGTATAAAGTCCTTAGTGACATATGATGGGGTGCAGGGTGGAGGTATAAAGTCCTTAGTGACATATGATGGGGTGCAGGGTGGAGGTATAAAGTCCTTAGTGACATATGATGGGGTGCAGGGTGGAGGTATAAAGTCCTTAGTGACATATGATGGGGGTGCAGGGTGGAGGTATAAAGTCCTTAGTGACATATGATGGGGGTGCAGGGTGGAGGTATAAAGTCCTTAGTGACATATGATGGGGGTGCAGGGTGGAGGTATAAAGTCCTTAGTGACATATGATGGGGGTGCAGGGTGGAGGTATAAAGTCCTTAGTGACATATGATGGGGTGCAGGGTGGAGGTATAAAGTCCTTAGTGACATATGATGGGGTGCAGGGTGGGGGTATAAAGTCCTTAGTGACATATGATGGGGTGCAGGGTGGGGGTATAAAGTCCTTAGTGACATATGATGGGGTGCAGGGTGGAGGTATAAAGTCCTTAGTGACATATGATGGGGTGCAGGGTGGGGGTATACAGTCCTTAGTGACATATGATGGGGTGCAGGGTGGAGGTATAAAGTCCTTAGTGACATATGATGGGGTGCAGGGTGGAGGTATAAAGTCCTTAGTGACATATGATGGGGTGCAGGGTGGAGGTATAAAGACATTAGTGACATATGATGGGGTGCAGGGTGGAGGTATAAAGTCCTTAGTGACATATGATGGGGTGCAGGGTGGAGGTATAAAGTCCTTAGTGACATATGATGGGGTGCAGGGTGGGGGTATACAGTCCTTAGTGACATATGATGGGGTGCAGGGTGGAGGTATAAAGTCCTTAGTGACATATGATGGGGTGCAGGGTGGAGGTATAAAGTCCTTAGTGACATATGATGGGGTGCAGGGTGGAGGTATAAAGACATTAGTGACATATGATGGGGTGCAGGGTGGAGGTATAAAGTCCTTAGTGACATATGATGGGGGTGCAGGGTGGAGGTATAAAGACATTAGTGACATATGATGGGGTGCAGGGTGGAGGTATAAAGTCCTTAGTGACATATGATGGGGTGCAGGGTGGAGGTATAAAGTCCTTAGTGACATATGATGGGGTGCAGGGTGGAGGTATAAAGTCCTTAGTGACATATGATGGGGTGCAGGGTGGAGGTATAAAGACCTTAGTGACATATGATGGGGTGCAGGGTGGAGGTATAAAGACCTTAGTGACATATGATGGGGTGCAGGGTGGAGGTATAAAGACCTTAGTGACATATGATGGGGTGCAGGGTGGAGGTATAAAGACCTTAGTGACATATGATGGGGTGCAGGGTGGAGGTATAAAGACCTTAGTGACATATGATGGGGTGCAGGGTGGAGGTATAAAGTCCTTAGTGACATATGATGGGGTGCAGGGTGGGGATGGGGGGGACATTATCCTGATTATCGCTGGGACGAGAGGTTCTGGTACCACCAGACATCAGTCTGGAGGTTATGAAGAAGAGGTTATGACCTGGGTGGGAGGGGTTGGCCATGATCTTGGGAGACCGCTCCAGCGTCCTGGCAGTGTGTACGACCTATCCACCTTATTTTTGAATGCCCCACTGTAAAAAATAATTGTGCGTACAAGGTCCGGTTTAACGTGACTATTGCTGCAGCTTGCCATTTCCTAATGTATTCTACTTGATTTGAAAAGATGGCTGCCTACACTCAGTCTCTTGTACCCTGGCTGAATTGAACATAACTTGGTCAATAAGTATGTAACATACAAAATAAAACAACCCGTAATATCTTAATTTTATGTAGAATGCAGAGGACATGTAACTGTTTAGTTAAACTTGCATTCCAGGAATATTGTGCTCTTAAGATGACGTTAGTGGCTCGAGTCTGTTTCGTCCTGAAACCCACACGCTTTGCGGTGGTGGTTTTAGCGTAACCTATGTGCGATTCGAGGCGTAAAGTATGTGCGTTTTAGCGTAACTTATGTGGGATTCGAGGCGTAACCTATGTGGGGTTTGGCGTAACCTATGTGCGATTCGAAATAACGTATCCGAGATAGAAAACGTTATGAATATAGCCACGTTATAAACAACAAACTAACGCCGGTGATCCGTATGGAAACAGTGTTACTCGAAATGGTTAATATTGGCCACAGCAGGCGATTACCCATGAATGCACTGCGCTCTTAAAGGGATATTTATCGACGAGATTTTTGCCAAGCTGGACCTGATTAGTGATTTGCTTCGTTCGCCCAGACGGGTGTCAAGCTGTCAGCAACAAGGCTGGGAGGATCACACCGGAAGAAGCACCCATCAGCAGATCAGGCAAAAATGGCCGCCAAAAATAAGGTGGATACGCTGCAGTAGTAATGCTCCTGAAATCAGTTCTGTTTGGACTGTCTGCACCTTCGGTCCACACCTTTTTTTTGTCTCTTTCTCCTCATCCTCGTCCTCATTCTCAATCTGCTCGTGAGTTTGTTGTTTTCCGCTGCACATCAACGTCTAAATGAACCCGTGAACGCTGACTTCATTGGCCTCCATGTTTACTTCTATACGACAGCGTGCAGCGCGTGACATCTTTGTTAAATGTTATTTTGCGGGACATGATGTGGGTCAATTCAGGACTGTGACCAGTTCACACGGGAATCTGATATGGCCACATTTGAAAGAAAAAAAAAATCTGAACTGAGCACTAAGGTTTGCAGTGTGAACGTAGCCTTGACTTTCGCTCAGGATCAATCAAACATCAGAGCAATCAAACATTGTAATGTTTGATTGGTGTGCCATGGGCTTAAGGTTGATTGGTTGATTGATAAACACGGACAAACCGAACGAACGAACATGTGGAATCTGAGCAAACATCTCCAGACAAGGACAGACAGCCATGGCACACCAAGCAAACATCTGCGCTTGCCCGTGTTTGTTGTATAGAATGTTTGATCGGTGTGCCACGGGCTTAAGGTGAGCCACGGTTTGCCATCCGAAATACACTCTAAAGTGTTTTACGACCTGTCCAAATGGTTTAAGCCCTCTCTGTCTCATTACTCATCACTTAGTTTTTGCCTTTCATGCGCTCACGCTTTCACGCGTTCTTTCTCTCTCTCTCTCTCTGCCTCTCTCTCTCTCCGTCTGCTCCCCGTCACGTCCGCCCCTCTCTCCGATTCAGCCTCCTCCCCTGCTTTTCGTCTGCACGGGGACCCAATCCCCTACCTCTCATCTGGTCCTTCTATTTAAAGATGGCTGTCCTGGGTGGCGGGCTGCGGGATGATCCGCTGGATTATGGCGATAATCCAGCCCGCGCTGACATACTTCCCCCCCTCCGCACTCACAGGGTGTAGGAACACAAGCAGAGGAGCAGACGGAAAAAAATCCCAAAAGCCACGTCTGTCAAGCCTCTGTCCCGTCCTGCACTGCCTGCTGCTCAGTGGATTCAAACCCGCGGCTGGCAGAGAGTGTACTAGGTCACCCACTTTCCTCCACGCTGGGTCACCTGTCCTGTAACCTGTCCTAAGCGGTCCTGTCCTGTATAGGGATGGGCATTTTACGTCTTTACAATACCAGAGTACTCGCATTAAATGATTACAGAGTATCGAGTACTCACCCCCCCCCCCCCAAACGTAAGAATATGGTCCGAAATTACCCCCCATGCAACAATGCAGGTAGGGGTCCATGTCTGACTGGAAACACACATGCGGAACCGAAGTTTGGCTAACGCGAAGCAGTTAATTTCGTAGTCTACTGAATAGGCCTGTAAGAATATCTATTACCAATGCTTTCACATTTATGTAATTTGGCCAACAATGGCCATTCTGCTTGTCACGTTAGATTACATAATGGTACGATCTATCATTTTTGCTATCAGTCCTTTCCAAAGAAAATAACTTAAAAAAATGTGAGTACTCATCATACATTGATCCGTTGGATGAATACTGACGTCCACATCCAGTACTCGAGTACTCATGCCGTGTTGGGCATGTTGCTCAGGGAATGTAATTACTTATTAGAGATTACTCTTTTAAAAAGTAATACAATTACTTTACTTATTACTTGGTATCAAAAGTAATTAGTTACGTTACCCGTTACTATATAGTACTTTAGCTACTCCCCCTTCCGTAAAGTGACATACAACCTGTTTTGCTAACTCCTTTTAGAACTGAATCCAACTTATTGGAAGAATAATTAACCTCACAGGAGGAGTCAACAATCACGTTCTGGGAACGCAGTAGTCTCGCATAGCCAGACCTATCTCCACACTTTGTTTTAGCCCTGTGCCAGTGTAGCCAGACCTATCTCCACACTTTGTTTTAGCCCTGTGCCAGCATAGCCAGACCTATCTCCACACTTTGTTTTAGTCCTGTGCCAGCATAGCCAGACCTATGTCCACACTTTGTTTTAGTCCTGTGCCAGTGTAGCCAGACCTATGTCCACACTTTGTTTTAGCCCTGTGCCAGTATAGCCAGACCTATCTCCACACTTTGTTTTAGTCCTGTGCCAGCATAGCCAGACCTATGTCCACACTTTGTTTTAGTCCTGTGCCAGTGTAGCCAGACCTATGTCCACACTTTGTTTTAGCCCTGTGCCAGTATAGCCAGACCTATCTCCACACTTTGTTTTAGCCCTGTGCCAGTATAGCCAGACCTATCTCCACACTTTGTTTTAGCCATGTGCCAGCATAGCCAGACCTATCTCCACACTTTGTTTTAGCCCTGTGCCAGCATAGCCAGACCTATCTCCACACTTTGTTTTAGCCCTGTGCCAGTATAGCCAGACCTATCTCCACACTTTGTTTTAGCCATGTGCCAGCATAGCCAGACCTATCTCCACACTTTGTTTTAGTCCTGTGCCAGCATAGCCAGACCTATCTCCACACTTTGTTTTAGTCCTGTGCCAGTGTAGCCAGACCTATGTCCACACTTTGTTTTAGTCCTGTGCCAGCATAGCCAGACCTATCTCCACACTTTGTTTTAGTCCTGTGCCAGTGTAGCCAGACCTATGTCCACACTTTGTTTTAGTCCTGTGCCAGCATAGCCAGACCTATCTCCACACTTTGTTTTAGTCCTGTGCCAGCATAGCCAGACCTATCTCCACACTTTGTTTTAGCCTTGTGCCAGCATAGCCAGACCTATCTCCACACTTTGTTTTAGCCCTGTGCCAGCGTAGCCAGACCTATCTCCACACTTTGTTTTAGTCCTGTGCCAGCGTAGCCAGACCTATCTCCACACTTTGTTTTAGTCCTGTGCCAGCGTAGCCAGACCTATCTCCACACTTTGTTTTAGCCCTGTGCCAGCGTAGCCAGACCTATCTCCACACTTTGTTTTAGCCCTGTGCCAGCATAGCCAGACCTATCTCCACACTTTGTTTTAGCCCTGTGCCAGTGTAGCCAGACCTATCTCCACACTTTGTTTTAGCTCTGTGCCAGCGTAGCCAGACCTATCTCCACACTTTGTGTTAGCCCTGTGCCAGACCTATCTCCACACTTTGTTTTAGCCCTGTGCCAGTGTAGCCAGACCTATCTCCACACTTTGTTTTAGCCCTGTGCCAGTGTAGCCAGACCTATCTCCACACTTTGTTTTAGTCCTGTGCCAGCATAGCCAGACCTATCTCCACACTTTGTTTTAGCCCTGTGTCAGCATAGCCAGACCTATCTCCACACTTTGTTTTAGCCCTGTGCCAGTGCTGGAGAAATACTTGAAGTTACTTGGATTAGTAACTTTTATGGATTAGTAAAAAAAAAAAAAAAAAAAGGCTTTTTCAAAATTGTATTCTCTTCAATTACTTACGCCTATTACGCCTCCTGGGGTAAAGGCTGTCGACAAGGGTTCTCCAAGCATCCCAATAAAATGTAATTACTAGTTATTTGGGAAAAGTAATACAATTACAGTAACTAAGTTACTGCCCAAAACTCCTCGCCCATCCCTATTTCTATTTCCTTTCCTTTCCTTTCATAATTACCATCAAATCACAGGTGGTTGAGTGCAACAAATGCTTTCATTCATCACTGCTGTTTTTTTTGTTTGTTTTTTTGCCAAGCTGTGTTTTTCCTCTGGCAGTGACTAATTCATTAATTGGTTTCCACTCAAGTGTGGTAAACATTATGTCTCCTTAATATGTCCTGACCGCATTCTTTCAACTTGTACTCATACGGAAAGGTAAAACTGCCTGCATGCTGTTTTGATTTCATGATTTGAGCAACTCTCTGATTCACAGTCGTACAGGTCAACACACTCACAGCTGCCCGATATAAAGCCACAGATGTTATATTACTATAGATGGGTCAGCGCAGGCTCCGCTAATTCTAACAAATGGTAGCAGCAAGTCTCCTAAATGGGCGTGGTCAACCATTGACTCAGACCTAAGTCTCGACGCCAGACCCATGAGAGTTCTGACGCTGATATACTACGTTACTGCATGCTGCAGAGCTCTCTCTGGGTGTGGGACACTTTCCCTCAGAGGGCTGCTTATGGGAGGGAACCGTTCACTTGGCCAGTCATATATGCCAGTGATGGCTTCAGTCCTCTTCCAATCAGTAACGACTTTGCGATCAGACGACACGGGAGGCGCAGCCCATTTGCTCTCTCATCGGTGCTACGACCTGTCACTCGTTCAATTTCAAACCGCCTTCAAAACCAGCAGTGGCTGTTAACTGGCACAGGCTCACTTATG
>NC_139626.1:57380206-57582706 GCF_964638095.1 Poromitra crassiceps | reverse complement strand
GAGGGGAGAGAGACTGTGGGAGAGAGGACAGGAGAGGGAGAGGAGAGAGAGGAGAGTGAGAGAGAGGGGGGGAAGACTGAGGAAGAGAGAGAGAGAGAGGGGGAGAGAGATGCTGTGCGCGCACCAATAGGGCAAGCAAGGCCACACAGCAGCCGAGCTGCGGGCAAGGCCACACAGCGGCCGAGCTGCGGGCAAGGCCGCGCTGCGGCCGAGCTGCGACTGCGAGTTGCAGGGCCAGCTTGGCGAGCTGCAGGACAGGCAGGAATCGAGCGCACGTAGCGCGCGACATGCCTAGTAGACTAAAATCAACAGTAGCCTATTTAAGTAGCACAACTCAGGAACCCTCTCACAGAGGAAGCAGCCAGGGAATCGATTTGATCACACCAGGACTGGCTGTGAGGACTGGTGTCCTCCCGCGCTGTAGCGGGAAGAGCGGCTGGTACCTTGGACAGCGGCGGGCCGGCCTCTGCGTGGTGGAGCTCTGCCACGTTCAGCACCTCGGACAGCTCCCCTGCCGCAGACAGAGGGGGAAGCGCTGGCCTGTCAGTACTTCAGTTACACCCCCATACTGACAGAGGATAAAGTCAACCAATGACAGAAAGGATGTCAACTGATGGAGCGGTGTAATGGTAGAATATTGTGGTTGTACGGGGCAGCTCTCTGAATGCGTGTCACTGTCTGAATGTGAAGCAGGGTTTTGCTGTAGAAAAACAAACGCTCCCTGGTTTAAAATTAGATTTTATTTTATGATTCAAATATTAGAGTTTTTGGACACAAAAACCTGTGACATTCAGCTATTAGTTTGATTAGGACGTTTTATGGTTGGGAAAGCCTTCACTCAATAAGATGAAATAATAAGATGCCATGACATCCAATTTGTGGGGAAATTCGGTCATTGCAGCAGCAGCAAAAGTAATACATGTCAATACAGAAACGACGAGCGAGAGTGTAAGCAGTAAGAAATCTAATGAAGAAAGACGGTTAAAGACCCTGGCGAGCAGACTGCACCAAAACCAACCATGTAATTGAGGGTCTTATGTGACTAATTGTAGGCTAAGCATCACCAAATTGCAGACAGGAGTGGGCGGTGCTTAGGGCTCATTACGTCCCATTTTTATCCTGTCAATCAATCATACAGAAGCTCTCAGGTGTCTGTCAAAGCCCCGCCCCCCCCCCTCCCTCCCAGCCTGAGACGATACTCGGACATGTGGTGTCAATCGTCATTTTGACAGTAGAAAAAGAGAAAGAGAAAAGAAAAGAAAAAGAACAAAAAGGGGGAAACGAAAAAGCAATCAAAATAAGTGAGTAGACAGACATTTTATGTCCCTGGAAACCCAACTATTAAATTTAGGGTCTTATGTGAGTAATTGTGTGCCTCAGAAAAGAGAGAGAATTACTTTCAACCCTAACCCCAAAAATCGTCACTTTTCTACAAGGTCTGGATTTCCATTTCCTCATTGAAGAGAGCGGAGCGCGCGCTGCTAAAATGCATGATCTTATCACGTCATAAGATTGAATCGAATCACACACACGCATGCACGCACGCGCGCACACACACACACTGACACACACACAGTAGCGCTGTGCACTCGCAGCGCAGCGGCGAGTGTGTTCGCCGAGCAACGCGCGAACACACTCACACACACAGTCCATCTCTCTTTCCTTCTCTCTCTCTCTCCTTCTCTCTCTCTCCTCCGAGCAGGTCTCCGAGAGAGAGAGAGAGAGAGAGCGAGAGAGAGAGAGAGAGAGGAAAAGACCTGCTGCAGACGGGACACGCCCACACAGTCCGCGGGAGAAAATACACTCTAAAATCGAATTGATTCTCATGACTTTTGCCATGACTGTCAAACCTAAATTTATATACTTTGCGACGTTCATCATCGTTCAAATTTGGCTGGTGGCTTATTAACATAGGTTCCTGTGATGTCAAAATGCTAAATAATAAAAAAATATTTCTGGTTTCCAGGGACTTTAACTCATTGAGTGCCAGCCACTTTTGGAGAACGGAAGCTCCCAGTGCCAGAGTTTCAGAGCGTTTTCAGTGATTTCTCGAGGCCCACAGAATATTGTGTGATATTACTATGTAAACACCCAACACACACAAAGAACGAGGAGACCCTGTTCTATCATCTGCAAAAAAAAGTTTATTGATACCATTTTCCGTTCTTTAGTTATGAGCCGGAGAAGATAGGCTGTTTTGAGCAAAAAGACAGTTTTCAAATTATAAGCTGAGATATTCAGCCTTTTGTGAAATGCAGCATTTCAAGCACATTCACTGACTCTAGCTAATATTTTCTGATGTAGTGACGTGGTGTAGTTCTGTGCAGCCTGCGTGCCCCACCCCCCTCTCCCCCCCTGAGCTGCAAACTCCTCCCCACACGCACCCAGTCTATTTTCGGAGCCTCCGTTTTTGCGCCGGGCGGCTGACGGCGGCTCCTGGGCGGATCCCAGCGCGACAAGGAAATGCCAAGCCGGACTGCAGGGATAAGGGTTGGCACTTCGGCGTCGGGTGCTGCCAGTCTGGCGGGTAATCGTGTGAAGAAACTATGCAGACAGACAGACAGAGGCAGAGGAGCTCAGTTGTGTGGCAGATTGACTGCTGTTGCCAGGCACCGTCAGTTGCAGCCAGAGCAATCTACATGGCTCTGGGCTGCAGCATGAGCGCTTTCTCTTTGATCAGGGGGCTTTTTCAGGCTATATTTCGGACATTTCTCTAATCTGGAGAGCACTGTCGCCACCTAAGGGTTCTGTAAAATAGGTTAGACACATTCAATAGCTCCCATATTGTAAGAGGCGATGTAAGAGGCTTAGATCGACATCCCCCCGTCAAAAAACGCAATTGGCACTCTACGTCACTAAATGAATTGACGACTAAAGTCGTCATTGGCACTCAATGAGTTAAGATGATGAGGGCTATCTATGTGTGACTCATCAGAGAGGTTTCTAAGTTTGGATTGAAATCAGTTGAGAGATGATGTGTGTTTGGCAATATTGATATAGTGTTCCATAGTGTGGCACCTCTGTAGCATGTTGAAAATGAGTTATTGGTAGTGAGACAGCATGGCGGGTGAAGGTGATCTGTGTTATGTGTATGTATGTTAGAATTGTGTTGGTAAATATATACATTTATAGACAAAAGTGCATATCTGGAGTGTGTTGATGTTGTGTATGGGGAGTATTTTGAGTTTTTTCTTTAATATATCAGTTGATGGTTCAAATCTGTTTGAAGATGTAGACAACCTAACAATTTTTTGGGAGTATGATGTGAATTCTGTGAAGACTGGAGATATATATATGTGGGCTACTTGACCATGATATTTATGTACAATAGATATGGGTAAATTAAAGTGTAATAAAGGCTTAATCAACATGAATGATTAACCAAACTCAATGTTTTTCCGATGATACCAATCGGCTTCAGTATTTTATTACAGACAAGATGAATGAATCAGAGAGAAAGGATGGACAAACTAAGAACAGACCAGACAACAGGGAGAAAATAAAAAAAATGAAAATACAACAGACAAAATGGACAACTCTCCCTGTGTCTTGCAGTGTGAGCCAATTCCAGGCCAGGGCTTTCGACTGGGCCAGTACTGCTGCCGCTGCAAGGAGGGCTACTACAGCCTCCCGCCGGCCGGCCAGGACACCGGTAAGCCAATCACAGACAAACACTCCAAAAGCACAGGACACCGATAAGCCAATCACAGACAAACACTCCCAAAGCACAGAACACCGATAAGCCAATCACAGACAAACACTCCCAAAGCACAGGACACCGGTAAACCAATCACAGACAAACACTCCCAAAGCACAGGACACCGGTAAGCCAATCACAGACAAACACTCCCAAAGCATAGGACACCGGTAAGCCAATCACAGACAAACACTCCCAAAGCATAGGGCACCGGTAAGCCAATCACAGACAAACACTCCCAAAGCACAGGACACCGGTAAGCCAATCACAGACAAACACTCCCAAAGCACAGGACACCGGTCAGCCAATCACAGACAAACACTCCCAAAGCACAGGACACCGGTCAGCCAATCACAGACAAACACTCCCAAAGCACAGGACACCGGTCAGCCAATCACAGACAAACACTCCCAAAGCACAGGACACCGGTAAGCCAATCACAGACAAACACTCCCAAAGCACAGGACACCGGTAAACCAATCACAGATAAACACTCCCAAAGCACAGGACACCGGTAAACCAATCACAGATAAACACTCCCAAAGCACAGGACACCGGTCAGCCAATCACAGACAAACACTCCCAAAGCACAGGACACCGGTAAGCCAATCACATACAAACACTCCCAAAGCACAGGACACCGGTCAGCCAATCACACACAAACACTCCCAAAGCACAGAGGGCCAATTCACTGAGAGGTGCTTCATATATTGTCTTTGTTTAAAGTCCTACTACACACTGCTTACTGTTGTGGCATTTGGGCAGCACGGTGGCTCAGTGGTTAGCACTGTCGCCAGGCTCACACCAAAAAAGTCGTGGGTTAGAATCTCCACCCAGGTCCCTGTCGGGGTGGATTTTGCATGTTCTCCCCGTGTTTGCATGAGTTTCCTCTGGTTTCCTCCCATAGTCCAAAGATATGCTGTGTGTTTGTGTGTAATAAGGTAACGTAATAAAACTAGAAACAGAGCGCGCTGCGGGTGCTCCTTTCTAGCTTCCCTCACCATGCCCGCTGAACTAGCAGCGCTCTATTCCTACCCTGCCTCGTCCTCCTTCCCCTCCTCCTCCTCCTCCTCCTCATAGAGACACTGCGGAGTGCGTCATCATTCAGAAGCCACGCCCGAAACGGGGGAAAACACAAACTCCCCCCCAATCCTGGCGTTCTCCTATGTCCCGTGCATGGTCGGGTGTTGCACACAAAGATCATATATTATACGTAAGATGAACACTCCAACTTACTTCACTGACAGCTAGATCCACATTTTTCTTCTCGCCAATTCTCAATGGCTTCCTTGTTTTGCTCAGGAGTACAAAACAACTTTAATAGGTGATTTTTATGCCTCCGCCGGCAATAGCCAGGCCGGAGACATTATGGATCCGGGTTGTCCGTCCGTCCGTCCATCCGTCCGTACGTACGTTAACGCGATATCTGAGGAACGCCTTGAGGGAATTTCATCAAATTTGCCTCAAACATCGACTTGGACTCAAGGATGAACTGATTAGATTTTGGTGGTCAAAGGTCAAAGGCCAAGGTCACTGTGACCTCTCGAACGCCATTTTCAAGCTTGTTAACGCAATATCTCAGGAATGCCTTGACGGAATTTAATCAAACTCGTCTCAAACATCGACTTGGACTCAAGGATGAACTGATTAGATTTTGGTGGTCAAAGGTCAAAGGTCAAGGTCACTGTGACCTCTCAAATGTCATTTTCCAACTTGTTAACGTGATATCTCACAAATGCCTTGACGGAATTTCATCAAATTTCCCTCAAACATCGACTTGGACTCAAGGATGAACTGATTAGATTTTCGTGGTCAAAGGTCAAGGTCGCTTTGACCTGACGAATGCCATTCCCAAGTTCATTAAAGCGATATCTCAAGAACGGCTTCATGGAATTTCTGCTAATTTGGCTGAAACGTCGACTTGGGTGCAAGGATGAAAGGATTACATTTTGGTGATCAAAGGTCAAGGTCACTGTGACCTCTCCAACTCCATTTTCAAGCTTGTTAACGGCATATCTCAGGAGCGCCTTGACGGAATTTCTTCCAATTTGCCTCAAATGGCGATTTGGACTCAATAATTAACTAATGGCGGAGGCATAAGTCCGCGTTGCGGTCGTTCTAGTTTACATTTGTTGTCTGCACAGCCCCACCACACAACAGCTTTTAGCTATGTTTGAAGGAAAATAACGCTGGTGTGTGGAAGTGAGCTTTCTCCCGTGATGGGCGTGGCCTATTTCATGCAGTGTCTCTATCCCTCGTTGGTTTCCTCTCGAGGTGTCGGCCGCCTCTCGGACTCGCAGACGCGGCTCGGCTGCTGCGCAGTCGAGTATGGTGAGATGTAGTATGTATATTATGTATGTAACCCATGTTGTGTGTACTGTAGATATGATATGATATATGATGTAGTATACTGTCACGGTGCTATGTGACATGCGTGACACGTGTGTGTGTGTGTGTGTGTGTGTGTGTGTGTGTGCACACACACACAAAAAATAACTCTAAAAATATAAAAATAATGGCAAAAAAACCCATGCGATGGCATCACTGCCGCTTACTGAAACAATATAACCTGTTAAGCTTTGATAACTTTGTCAAATTTTCCAATCTTAAACTGGTTTTTAAATGTCTACATAATTTAGCACCTGAGCCTCTGAGCCGATTTGTCAGTCGACAAAGCGGCATCAGGGTTACCAGGGGCACGGCTAGTGGAAACTGCAAAATTGCACGCCGCAAAACCTCTTTCGGACAGTCCGCGTTCTCCATTAAGGGGTCTCAAATGTGGAACACACTGCCGGAGGAAATAAAACTAAACCTAGAAATTAAGGGTTTTAATAAAAACGTCAAAGACTGGTTGAAGCTCCAACAGGTTTGTACACACTCTTAGGAGTGTGTACAATAAGCACACACTTTTAACTAAACTGAACATAATTTGAACTGTCTTAACTGTGATATTTGAATTGTTACTGTACTGACATTTGACCTGAATTTTACGTTTAGTAGCCTATCTGATCTTTGATGTGTCTTTTTATTGTATTTTGCTGTATTTTTGTGTATTATTATTTTTATTTTACAGGAATGTCGGGTTACATCTAGGGACTGGCATTGCAAACTAGCCCTGGGCTATACATGCTTTGGTACAACACATCATAGGTTTATTGACATTTTATGTTGTGAACACTATGTACGTGTACCTGTCCCTATTCAAATAAACAAATAAATGAAAAATGAAATGTGTGTGTGTGTGTGTGTGATGCAGACGGAGGCTTTGTGAACGGGAGTGGCGCTGGCGCTGTGTGTTACCCGGCCTTGCCCATCTGTCTTCCATGCTGGCCCGGCTGTCGGAGCTGCCGGGATGGCGCCCCCTGCTGGGTGCGGGAGGACTGGCCCCTTCGGGCCGCGGTGCTGGCCGTCCAGGGCCTCTTCATGCTCCTGGTGTTCGTCAGCATGCTGGCTGCCTACCAGCACCGCCGCAGCCGGGTGAGTCAGCTGACCGGGGCCACGGTATGGGTGGGGCCACGGTATGGGTGGGGACACTGTAGATTAGCTAGATTCCCTGTGTTCTAGTTAGTTCCGGTTAATGGCCAGAGTAGTCAGATTGTCTGAACTGCTGCTATCTGTTCTGCTCTCTTCCCCCCTTCCTCTGCTCCCTCCCCACCTCCTCCCTTTCTCCTGCTCCCTCCTCCCCCACATCCCGCCCTCTCCCTCCCCACCTCCTCCCTTTCCCTGCTCTCTCCTCCCCCACATACCCCCGCTCTCCCTCCCCTTTCCTGCTCTCTCCTCTCTCCTCCCCCACATTCTCCCTGCTCTCCCTCCCCTGCTTCCTCCCCACCTCCTCCCTTTCCCTGCTCTCTCCTCCCCCACACCCCCCCCGCTCCCTCCCTTGCTCCCCCTCCTCCCTTTCCCTGCTCTCTCCTCCCCCACATCCCCCCGCTCTCCCTCCCTTGCTCCCCTCCTCCCTTTTCCTGCTCTCTCCTCTTTCCCCCTTGCCCTGCTCCTTCCCCACCTCCTCCCCTTCCCTGCTCTCTCCTCCCTCACATCTCCCATTCCCTCCCCACCTCCCCCCCTTCCCTGCTCTCCCCCCCCACACATACCCCCACTCTCCCTCCCACCTCCTCCCTTTCCTGCTCTCCCCTCCCCCACATTCCCATGTTCCCTCCCCATCTCCTCCCTTTCTCTATCATATGATTGTTCAATCTTGTTATTATTACTACTGTAATTTGCTACTGTTGTGTCAGCTAGATTTAGCTAGACATTCTCTGTGAAGTCCTCTGAGACATGCTTGTGAATTAGGGCTATACACATAAACTTGACTTGACTTGACACTGTATGGGTGGGGACACTGTATGGGTGGGGACACTGTATGGGTGGGGACACTGTATGGGTGGGGACACTGTATGGGTGGGGACACTGTATGGGTGAGGGCTGGGTGGAGGGATGATCGGGAGACCGGAGCCATGATGTTTGATGATAGGATCTGTGATTAGGCCGGCCAGGTGGTGCAGCGGTAGATTCCCTGCCTACCGACCACAGGTTCACAGGTTCGAGCCCCCGTGTTGCCTCTGGCTTGGTCGGGCGTCCATACAGGCATGGGTGGGCAGCCAGATTAAGGGCATGTGTCCTGGCTGCATTATTGCCTCCTCTGGTCGGTCTGTTCAGGGGGCAGGGGAACCGGGGCGAATAGCTTGATCCTCCCATGAGATAGGTCCTGCCAGTGAAATTCCTCCTTGTCAGGTGAAAAGAAGCGGCTGGCGACTGCACATGTATCGGAGGCCGTCACTGTGAAGGAATTTCCCCTGCGGTGATTTTGGATGGCTCAACAGTGCGGTATGCGGTGTATGTGATAACACCGCTGACTCCACCCACCCGGGCCAGTTTGGGCGTATGCCGGTAGCAATTACAATCCTATCCTACAGTCCCTGCTCTCAGCGGAGGGAGGGGGGCTGCGCTGTGTGTAGGAAGCGCTGTGATAATCAGACCTCTCTGGATTAGACAAGCAAGGAGAGAAAACCGGCATCAGGCGCACCAATTTATTGTCAAATGCGTTGGGATTCAACACATTGACGTTGCTCCCCATAAACCTCGGCTGTAAAGATCAGAGTAAAAATAATAAAAAGCGACTCCAGTCTTTCCATACCAATTAATGTCTTGCCTCTGCTTTTCTTTCAAGCAGCAATGAACCTGCTGTAACCTCGCTGTCGCTGTGCCCCTCACTTATTTTACACAACACCTCTTGTTGTTGTTTTTATCCACGTCCCCCCCCCTCCCCCCCCCCTTCCCCCCACAGAGGATCCGGGCGTCAGGCCTCCTGCTGCTGGAGACCATCCTGTTGGGCTCTCTGCTCCTCTACTTCCCGGTGAGTGACTGACTGACTGACTGACTGACTGACTGACTGACTGACTGACTGACTGAGAGACTGACTGAGAGACTGACTGACTGACTGACTGACTGACTGAGAGACTGACTGACTGACTGACTGACTGACTGAGAGACTTACTGACCGACTGAGAGACTGACTGACTGACTGACTGAGAGACTGACTGACTGACTGACTGAGAGACTTACTGACTGACTGAGAGACTGACTGACTGACTGAGAGACTGACTGACTGACTGACTGACTGAGAGACTTACTGACTGACTGAGAGACTGACTGACTGACTGACTGACTGAGAGAATTACTGACTGACTGAGAGATGGACTGAGTGACTGAAACTGACTGACTGACTGACTGACTGACTGACTGAGAGACTGACTGACTGACTGACTGACTGACTGAGAGATTGAGTGACTGACTGACTGACTGACTGACTGACTGAGAGTGTTGGAGATTAAAGCTCTTTTCAGATCACTGCGCAGCGCCACGGATTATATCGTAATGGACGATTTAGAGAGAGAGCTGGGTGGTGGGTTGGGGGGTATTCATGTGTGTGTGTGTGTGTGTGTGTGTGTGTGTGTGTGTGTGTGTGTGTGTGTGTGTGTGTGGGGCGGGGGGTGGGGCGGGGGTGGGTGGCTAGGTAGGCAAGGCGACACGTTTCCTAACGTCTCTTTGCTAAAATCCGAGCGATAGATGATCGATCAGCCTTCAGATTCATCGTAGCAATTAAAGAGCCGTTAAGGCAAAGAACGTCAATTGATGATGCCGTTCCTGCTGACTCGGGCCGTTTGGGCCAAGCGGAGCTCTGGGAGATCATTGATCACGTTGTCTCACTCGATTGAGCTCGCCATCGACTCGGCTGATTGTGATGTGTGAAGCTGCTGGTGTGTGATTTCAATAGGTATGAGACCATTCTTCAGTGTGAGAAACATATGTGTGGAAGATGTACAAATATCATCACCACCATTACTACAATTAAAGCAAGGAAGCTCTGTGTGTCTGTACGTTTGTCCTTCGCATAATCTCGAACACCGTTGGTCCGACCGACATTATTCTCACTGAAACAGTGCAGAGAGGCGGGACATACAGTAAGCGTGTGGATGTTATTTGATTTGACCGTGCTGGGGACCGGAGTTGATGTTGGCCAATCCTGGCGCTTGCATGGCGTGTTCTGCCCACAAATGGAGCGGGATTAAAGCGTGTTCTGGCCCTACGCGAGTGGGATCCGCATAGAACCGGGCAGCTGGCTGCCTCCGTGCGGACTGCTGTTTCCAAGCCGAGGCAAGAGTGCTGCTGCCTGCTGGCTTGGTGGAGTGTCGACTAGTTGCGGTAAAGAGCCGCGGTAAATACGATATACCTGGAATGCGAATTTAAGGAGCAAGTTACATGTCCTTTGCATTACATTTTTTTTATTTTATGTTACATACAACATTTTATGTTACAAATATTTTAACATTTATGGGCTAGAAAAGTCTGCCCATGTAGGCACTAGGCATCTTGCCTCTAAATTTTCTTCTCACAATGAAGATTGATTGACAGCTGTCATGTCGTGATATGATTGGTTGAAATGGGGTAGAAATTCGATAGTACTGGCTGACATCAGCATACTGTAGATTACAGTTATGAATGAAATCCTGAAAAATGAACTTTTGGTGTGAAAAATGTTTTTGATGTTTTGATTTTTGTGATTTTCTTTGCATACAATAGGGGCACTTGAAGACCCACGGCTGTGATCTAAAATAGAAAAAAAATACATTTTTCATTTCAGCTTGATTAGAAATTAGAAATAGTGCACGCTTCACGCGTTCAATTCTAGCGTGTCTTGCACGCTTCGCGTACTTGCCTGTAGCTTGCACACTTTGCGGGCTCGCCTGTAGCACGCATGCTTCGCGCTGTAGCTTGCACACTTTGTGTACTCACCTGTAGCGCGCATGCTTTGCATACTCACCTGTAGCTTGCACACTTTTCGTACTCACCTGTAGCGCGCATGCTTTGCGTACTCACCTGTAGCTTGCACGCTTTGCGTACTCCCTGTAGCTTGCACGCTTTGCGTACGCACCTGTAGCGCACATGCTTCGCATACTCACCTGTAGCTTGCACGCTTTGCGTACTCACCTGTAGCTTGCACGCTTTGCGTACTCCCTGTAGCTTGCACGCTTTGCGTACGCACCTGTAGCTTGCACGCTTTGCGTACTCACCTGTAGCTTGCACGCTTTACGTACTTGCCTGTAGCTCGCATGCTTCGCGTGCTTGCCCGCTCAACAGGCATGCGCAAAGTATAGTAGTGAGATGTGACATTTTCAAATAAAGGAAAGTCTGTGTTGCTACTTTTTATCGTCACAACAGTGATTCAACCTATCCGGTTCATAAAGCTTCTCCACTGTCTGTTCTAAACAGCTGGGGCCCTATCTTCGTACAGGCGATATCCCCTATTAGCGCTTGCGCACCTGTTTGCGCGTGCCTCAAAGCAGGGAAGATTGCAGTCTGCTGTCCAGGTGTTATGCCGAGTTTTGCACCCCCCGCCCGGCAGCAGCAAAATGCATCACGGGAAGATATTGTAATGATTTATACAGAAACATAACTGTTTAAAAATTATATAATTGTTTGGGTAGACGTGACCCCCCTGTTTTTAAGTCAAAACAGCCCCAGAATATGGTGGCGATGCATGGTGGTGCGGGGAAGCATAACTCGTCACAACAACGGGCGCAAACGCAGATTCGAGGCGTGCCAAATCATTTATGCACGGCGCAAACGGTATTTGGCCGGTCTTAACCACCAGAATTATTCACAGGTGTGGCCTGGCAATGCCTGGGCGTTACATCAATCAAACCAGATTCCCGTTTTGCTGTCCCTGTAATACAGTTTGCGTGACGCATGCTGTAATTCTCCCCATGCGTAATTTGGATAGGTGTAGGCCTATTGACTGTATATATCAGGGGCACTCAATTAAAATTCAAAGAGGTCCAGTTCGAGAAAATTTCCTTAAGCAAAGGTCCGGAACATTGTAACGTAGCTTGCATTATGATTAGGGATGCACCGATATGAAAATTTTGGCCGATGCCGATAACCGATATTAACATTGCTGTTATGGCCGATAACCGATATTTACCGATGTCGATATGATCTGTATAAAACCACATTTTTATGATCATCACATTTTGTACATACTGAAAAACACAAAAGTTATGCATTTCTTTATTTGCAAAGCCTTTGGAAAAGCCCATAAATCATAGATTTACTGCATTATTTCATATCAATGTGAAGAATTTGGCTGATAATGATAACCGATATTAACATTGCAACATCTGACTGATACCGATATGACCGATATGTTAAAAAATAACTTACATCGGCCGATACCGATATGATTGCCGATATATCGTGCATCCCTAATTATGATTCAGTGCCATTGAACTCAATGACTAAAGTAGCCTAATGGTACAATGTCTGTATACAACTGACTGTTAAATCAAGCCAACAAACCTCCGGCTCCACCTTTTCTCTTTAGAGAAGTGATCTATCTATCTATCTATCTATCTATCTATCTATCTATCTATCTATCTATCTATCTATCTATCTATCTATCTATCTATCTATCTATCTATCTATCTATCTATCCATCCATCCATCCATCCATCCATATATCAATCTATCCGTCTGCCCCCTCTGTCTGTGTCTGTCTGTCGAGCGTTCCCAATGCAAACTTCTCCGTCGGGCAAGTGAATGTGTGTGTGCGCTGGTGTGTGTGTGCTTGCTCATGTGTGGCGCTTCCATAGACAGGTCAGGATCGGATCGCACTTCATCCGAGACATACTGGTTTTGAACTGCCCGTAAGAACAATGAATGGACATGTAAGAGTCATTTGTTTTGACCACGCCATGTGAAATTACTTCTATCATCGCCTCCGTCCATGTGTCACTCTCACAGCAGCACTAGGAAACGACAGGGAGAAACGATTCGCTTATTTGATTGGCCGAGTAGCATCACGTGCGATGATTTACAGCGCATTCATTAGTCTGTGAGCTTCCTGGCAGATGAACCAGTATTACCGTAAAGGTTAGAAAAGCATGTGCCGGTTAAAATAGAAACGCTCCGTGAAAATGTAAGTTATCAATGATTTGTAGGTTATAGGGCTCGGTCCGGATAGGACGGCGTCTCGGTCCGGATGCGGACCGGAGTCCGGACTTTGAGGATCGCCGGTATATATTATCCCTATCTCATAACGACACCATCACATCATATACCTGTTAAAAACATCTGAGTTTTGATGCAATTCGGGTTATTTTGTTGACTGGGGTGGGACAATAGAAACGTGTTTGCAGCGGGTAAACGGCGGAGACAAAAGAAAAGACTGGAGGATTTACAGTGGACTCAATTAAAACTCGACTCGTGCCGAGGCTTGTGCCAGATCGGCTGTGATGCCAACGACCCTCCGGGTTATAGCAGGTGAAGGTGAATAGCCTATTGCAAGTAGGCTACAATGTACAAGTTTTCTCAATTAATTTACCATAACCCCTCCTTGCAATGTGATAAAAGTTTCTCAGTGAATTATAGTTGATTGCCTCACCGAATAATCTGCTGGTTACCCAATTTTAGCAGCATAATTTGATGTCCTGGGGTGGCACGTCCGTGAGTAATGACATTTCTGCGCTGCGCTGCATGGAGATTATTGTGCGCGCTAGCGCAGCGAGGTATTTAGCACGTAAGAGGTCCTTTTCAAAGCTCTTAGCGCAAATAGGATAATGCCATCTATCCCCACATTTTAGTGCTAAAACGCCTGCTTTGGCATGTGGCACGCCTATGCCCAGTACAATTATAACAGGCATGCGCTTGTGGCCCGCCCCCAATTTGCATTGCGCACGGCGTTAAACAAGCGCAAACGCTAAATTACCGCTTTTGGGAAGATAGGGCCCCTGGTGTCTGGTTGCTCTTTCCCGGGAAAAGCCGCACAGGAAGTGATGCGTTTTACATGTCCGGTTTGTTTGGAATAAACAGAAGAAGAACTGGGTAGTTAGCATGAGCCACCATGGCCGTACAGACAAAGAACATAACTAAATGATGAGCTACCCTACCATTATTTTGGAGCGATTGGTCTCTACAGAGTGGTTTGGAGTTTTCCTTGAGGATGCCCTGCATGGGGAGTGCGCTTGTTTTTCTTGATGTGCTTTTAGCATCTTGGTTTGTATTTGTCTGCTATTGTAATTTTGCAACTTTTATAAATGTATTATTGTAACAGGACACCCTTGAAAATGAGAGCTTGCTCTCAAGGGCCTCACCCTGTATAAATAAAGATCAACTAAATATATATATATATATGTGAAGTGGTTGAAGAGGAAGAGTCAAGAAGGCTGAATTTCTCATTTCTTCACTTCATATCTTATTAAGACAAGTAGGTACAAAAAGGCATGCGGTGTTTCGCCTGCTGGCTTGTTCAGGTTCGCTCTGAATATTTAGTTTAGCAGGCATCTCATGACAGCTCAGTATGGGTTCAAAATAGGGTCATAGTGAAATATATTCCAGATTGGTTAGTCAAATGATATGTTAATCTGAGGAGGACGTGTCAACTATGGGATCATGTATTACTCGTGTGTTTGATTGGCACTCGTAGATTTGATTGATGCGTAAAATGGTAAATGGTAAATGGACTGCATTTATATAGCGCTTTTATCCAAAGCGCTTTACAACGTGCCTACATTCACCCATTGACACACCGAAGGCGGCAAGCTGCCACGCAGGGTGCTGGCACAGCCATCGGGAGCAATTTGGGGTTCAGTGTCTTGCCCAAGGCCACTTCGGCATGCGGACCGGAGGAGCCGGGGATCGAACCACCGACCTTCCGGTTAGTGGACGACCTGCTCTACCTCCTGAGCCACAGCCGCCCCTGCAAACGTAACCGCAAACCTTTGTGCAAATCTTTTTCATTTGTTCAGGTCATGCAGAGTTACAGATGTCCTCTATGCTTTTTTCTTTTATACATTCAAACATTTGAATTCATATGATCAAAACGTTTTTGCACATTGACACATTTGAATGCATTCATACAAAATGTTTTCACACATTCAGAAAGGGTAGCTTTAGCTCTGCTCTCCTTCGGTACGAATGTCAATCTGCTGCCAAGCGAGGTGTCGGAAACATTTTGCGCAAATAATACGTGAATTGCAGCCAAACAGTTGAAAGCATAGAAACACATGGACAAGTTTACTCTACTTTAATGAGAATGGTATTTGGTGAAGAGCAGCAAAGGTCAGATCCAGTGCACATCTCCCACTGCAGCTGTGTAGTAAGGCAAAGGTTCAGATGAAAGGTGGCATCAGACGCTCTCATCTCAGCGGGGCGTCAGACACACTCTACTCCCTGGCCATTTGATCTACTAACAGTCTGCTTAGACTGCTGGAGGGCTTGTTGTTGTGCTAGTCTGCACATGGAGGAAACACCTCTGTTGCACTGAGAAAAGGAATCAAAGATATACGTATATCATGGGGGCGTCTGGGTAATGTAGCGGTACATTCCCTGCCTACCAACACGAGGGTCACAGGTTTGAGCCCCCGTGCTGCCTCTGGCTTGGAAGCTGGTTTAGGGCATGTGTCCTGCTGGCTGCACTAGCGCCTCCTCTGGTCGGTCGGGGGCCTATTCAAGGGGGAGGGGAACTTGTTGGGGGGGGGGGGGGGGGGTAGCGTGATCCTCACACGCGCTACGTCGCTGTCGCTGAAACTTCTCGCCGTCTTCACAGTTATCAGAGGGAGCAAGTCTACTACTCTCCCCAGATCGGCAGAGAGGGTGGAGCGACCACTGGGACAGCAGGGGGAATTGACAAAATACAATTGGGGGAGTAAACAGTGATATATATATATATATATATATATATATATATATATATATATATATATATATATATATATATATATATATATATATATATATGTATATATATATATATATATATATATGTATATATATATATATATATATGTATATATATATTTATAAAACGGCTCTCTCAAATCAAGCAATCTGATTGGTTCACAGCCATTGTAGAAATCCAGTAACCCACTCCAATAACCCATGGCCTCTTACTAAAAGGCTTTGGTTACCTGGCGGAGATTAAATGGCGGAGACAGCTGTCCGATCCTTGTGAATCGATCTTCGCTTATAACTTTACTAATACTTCGCAGAAAATTATGTTTTGTACAAGAATAGACGCGGGCTAATGTCTTCTTTGCAAAAGAAAGGCTGTTAACCCCGCATTTAACCCCGCATTTAACCCCGTAACGTTAGTTGGTGTCGGGCTTTGCAGAAAGCACTCAGCTTCTCAGCAAGCGCTGAGAATGCAGCGCTTGCTGAGAGTGAGAGTGCCTTACAGTAGTGTTTCAACTGACTCTATCAGAATACCATGCCAGTCGGACTTATAGTATTATTATTATTAATATATTATCATACTTGGAAACCGTTTTATAAAAGCAATATAGCACTCGAGCTGCGTGGTGTTGTGGCATATATCCCGCTGCTCAGCTGTTATCCCACTCGGCCGATAACAGCTGAGCAGCGGGATATATTTGCCACAACACACTGGCTCTCATGCTATATTGCTTAAATATATATATGTATATATATATATATATATATATATATATATATATATATATATATATATTCGGGGGGGATTCGGCTATGCTCTCCATCTGATCCATCCTTTTGTGTGTCATTTTAACTGAAGTAGTTCACCAATCAGTAGCTGGGTTTCCATCCAAAGGTATTGGAACTTTTAATCGAATCGAAAGTCACCATTAAATCTTCTCCTTAAGGTTAAACCTTTAAAGGAAAACATAAGCACAAGATTTAAGGGTGTTTTGTGCAGCCGATTCTATTTTATGGACACCTTAACTCTGACTCTAAGGGAAATCTTAACCTAAGGTGCTTTGTGCAACTGGGCCCAGATACTCAGAAAAAATACTAAAGTACAGTACTTAAGTATTTATACTTTGTTACATTACGCCACTGTGTGAGGTAAAGAGAAAACATCCTAGCCTGATATTCAGACTGAAGTGGAGGAAATCATGATGGAAAGCTTGGTGACGGAGAGCGCATTCTGCCTCTGCTAACGTTATACGTGCGTGCCATTGTCTCGCTATGAAAAACATCACATATTAATTTAACGGTTCTTGATTATACAGAGGTACATAAAATGTATTACCAGACGCCACTCTTCAATTGGGCATATATATAATCCACAGAGATGTTACTGTAAGTGAATAAAATGTCAATTCTCGATGTGAGTTGCCTGAAATCCCGCTGTCTTCCTCCGTTAAAACTGCATGTTTTTCAATGGAGTTTGGTTACAGAATCGCTAAAGCTGTTTCCACTGCACTATCGCATTTCTTTTGATCGATACACACTACTTTTGCACCTCCCTCAAGCGTGAACACTTTTTTGCGATATTTGGAGGTTTTATCAAATTTTCTGGTGTTTCCACTCAGGATTTTAATGCACAATTTAAAATTGCGCATAAAAACAGGTGGATGGAAACCAAACTAATGACCACACAAAAACATTTTTTTTTTTTTTTTTTTTTTTACTATTACTAGTAGTGGTATAGTAGAACTAAGTAGTAATAATAATAGTTTGCAGTGGTAATACACTGTAGCACATCTCATGCAATTTAACTGAAGAGAATGAATACTGCCTCAATTCAGTCACAACCTGAAGGCGGCACATTATGTCTGCTGTGTGTGTTCCTCTCCTCCTCTTCCTCAGGTCTTCATTATGTCTGCTGTCTGTGTTCTTCTCCTCCTCTTCCTCATGTCTTCATCATGTCTGCTGTCTGTGGTGTTCTTCTCCTCCTCTTCCTCATGTCTTCATCATGTCTGCTGTCTGTGTTCCTCTCCTCCTCTTCCTCAGCTCTTCATCATGTCTTCTGTCTGTGTTCTTCTCCTCCTCTTCCTCAGGTCTTCATTATGTCTGCTGTCTGTGTTCATCTCCTCCTCTTCCTCAGGTCTTCATTATGTCTGCTGTCTGTGTTCTTCTCCTCCTCTTCCTCATGTCTTCATTATGTCTGCTGTCTGTGGTGTTCTTCTCCTCCTCTTCCTCATGTCTTCATTATGTCTGCTGTCTGTGTTCCTCTCCTCCTCTTCCTCAGCTCTTCATCATGTCTGCTGTCTGTGTTCTTCTCCTCCTCTTCCTCAGGTCTTCATTATGTCTGCTGTCTGTGTTCTTCTCCTCCTCTTCCTCATGTCTTCATTATGTCTGCTGTCTGTGGTGTTCTTCTCCTCCTCTTCCTCATGTCTTCATTATGTCTGCTGTCTGTGTTCCTCTCCTCCTCTTCCTCAGCTCTTCATCATGTCTGCTGTCTGTGTTCTTCTCCTCCTCTTCCTCAGGTCTTCATTATGTCTGCTGTCTGTGTTCTTCTCCTCCTCTTCCTCATGTCTTCATCATGTCTGCTGTCTGTGTTCTTCTCCTCCTCTTCCTCATGTCTTCATCATGTCTTCTGTCTGTGTTCTTCTCCTCCTCTTCCTCATGTCTTCATCATGTCTGCTGTCTGTGTTCTTCTCCTCCTCTTCCTCATGTCTTCATCATGTCTGCTGTCTGTGTTCCTCTCCTCCTCTTCCTCATGTCTTCATCATGTCTGCTGTCTGTGTTCTTCTCCTCCTCTTCCTCATGTCTTCATCATGTCTGCTGTCTGTGTTCTTCTCCTCCTCTTCCTCATGTCTTCATCATGTCTGCTGTCTGTGGTCTTCTCCTCCTCTTCCTCATGTCTTCATCATGTCTGCTGTCTGTGGTCTTCTCCTCCTCTTCCTCATGTCTTCATCATGTCTGCTGTCTGTGTTCTTCTCCTCCTCTTCCTCATGTCTTCATCATGTCTGCTGTCTGTGTTCTTCTCCTCCTCTTCCTCATGTCTTCATCATGTCTGCTGTCTGTGTTCTTCTCCTCCTCTTCCTCATGTCTTCATCATGTCTGCTGTCTGTGTTCCTCTCCTCCTCTTCCTCATGTCTTCATCATGTCTGCTGTCTGTGGTCTTCTCCTCCTCTTCCTCATGTCTTCATCATGTCTGCTGTCTGTGTTCTTCTCCTCCTCTTCCTCATGTCTTCATTATGTCTGCTGTCTGTGTTCTTCTCCTCCTCTTCCTCATGTCTTCATCATGTCTGCTGTCTGTGTTCTTCTCCTCCTCTTCCTCATGTCTTCATCATGTCTGCTGTCTGTGTTCCTCTCCTCCTCTTCCTCATGTCTTCATTATGTCTGCTGCCTGTGTTCTTCTCCTCCTCTTCCTCATGTCTTCATCATGTCTGCTGTCTGTGTTCTTCTCCTCCTCTTCCTCATGTCTTCATCATGTCTGCTGTCTGTGGTCTTCTCCTCCTCTTCCTCATGTCTTCATCATGTCTGCTGTCTGTGTTCTTCTCCTCCTCTTCCTCATGTCTTCATCATGTCTGCTGTCTGTGTTCTTCTCCTCCTCTTCCTCATGTCTTCATCATGTCTGCTGTCTGTGTTCCTCTCCTCCTCTTCCTCATGTCTTCATCATGTCTGCTGTCTGTGGTCTTCTCCTCCTCTTCCTCATGTCTTCATCATGTCTGCTGTCTGTGTTCTTCTCCTCCTCTTCCTCATGTCTTCATCATGTCTGCTGTCTGTGTTCTTCTCCTCCTCTTCCTCATGTCTTCATCATGTCTGCTGTCTGTGTTCTTCTCCTCCTCTTCCTCATGTCTTCATCATGTCTGCTGTCTGTGTTCCTCTCCTCCTCTTCCTCATGTCTTCATTATGTCTGCTGTCTGTGTTCTTCTCCTCCTCTTCCTCATGTCTTCATTATGTCTGCTGTCTGTGTTCTTCTCCTCCTCTTCCTCATGTCTTCATTCATGTCTGCTGTCTGTGGTCTTCTCCTCCTCTTCCTCATGTCTTCATCATGTCTGCTGCCTGTGTTCTTCTCCTCCTCTTCCTCATGTCTTCATCATGTCTGCTGTCTGTGTTCTTCTCCTCCTCTTCCTCATGTCTTCATTCATGTCTGCTGTCTGTGGTCTTCTCCTCCTCTTCCTCATGTCTTCATCATGTCTGCTGTCTGTGTTCTTCTCCTCCTCTTCCTCATGTCTTCATCATGTCTGCTGTCTGTGTTCTTCTCCTCCTCTTCCTCATGTCTTCATCATGTCTGCTGTCTGTGTTCTTCTCCTCCTTTTCCTCATGTCTTCATCATGTCTGCTGTCTGTGTTCTTCTCCTCCTCTTCCTCATGTCTTCATTCATGTCTGCTGTCTGTGGTCTTCTCCTCCTCTTCCTCATGTCTTCATCATGTCTGCTGCCTGTGTTCCTCTCCTCCTCTTCCTCATGTCTTCATTATGTCTGCTGTCTGTGGTCTTCTCCTCCTCTTCCTCATGTCTTCATCATGTCTGCTGTCTGTGTTCTTCTCCTCCTTTTCCTCATGTCTTCATCATGTCTGCTGTCTGTGTTCTTCTCCTCCTCTTCCTCATGTCTTCATCATGTCTGCTGTCTGTGTTCTTCTCCTCCTTTTCCTCATGTCTTCATCATGTCTGCTGTCTGTGTTCTTCTCCTCCTCTTCCTCATGTCTTCATCATGTCTGCTGTCTGTGTTCTTCTCCTCCTCTTCCTCATGTCTTCATCATGTCTGCTGTCTGTGTTCTTCTCCTCCTCTTCCTCATGTCTTCATCATGTCTGCTGTCTGTGTTCTTCTCCTCCTCTTCCTCATGTCTTCATCATGTCTGCTGTCTGTGTTCTTCTCCTCCTCTTCCTCATGTCTTCATCATGTCTGCTGTCTCTGTTCCTCTCCTCCTCTTCCTCATGTCTTCATCATGTCTGCTGTCTGTGTTCTTCTCCTCCTCTTACTCATGTCTTCATCATGTCTGCTGTCTGTGTTCTTCTCCTCCTTCCTCTTCCTCATGTCTTCATCATGTCTGCTGTCTGTGTTCTTCTCCTCCTCTTCCTCATGTCTTCATCATGTCTGCTGTCTGTGTTTCTCTCCTCCTCTTCCTCCTCATGTCTTCATTATGTCTGCTGTCTGTGGTGTTCTTCTCCTCCTCTTCCTCATGCCTTCATCATGTCTGCTGTCTGTGTTCTTCTCCTCCTCTTCCTCATGTCTTCATCATGTCTGCTGTCTGTGTTTCTCTCCTCCTCTTCCTCCTCATGTCTTCATTATGTCTGCTGTCTGTGGTGTTCTTCTCCTCCTCTTCCTCATGTCTTCATTATGTCTGCTGTCTGTGTTCTTCTCCTCCTCTTCCTCATGTCTTCATCATGTCTGCTGTCTGTGTTCTTCTCCTCCTCTTCCTCAGGTCTTCATCATGTCTGCTGTCTGTGTTCTTCTCCTCCTCTTCCTCAGGTCTTTATCCTGTACTTCAGGCCCAGCACCTTCCGCTGTATCCTCCTTCGCTGGGTGCGACTGCTGGGCTTCTCTATCGTGTACGGGACAGTGACGCTGAAGATGTACCGGTCAGTCAGCTTTTCTGCTTCTTTTTCAAAGTAATAACCTGTGTGACATTTTCATAGATCTGTTTTGCTACATACTGATTTATTCCTATAAGTGCCCGTTCGCCCCACTGCTCAGAGTTGCCAAGTCAGCCCAATGCCAGAACTCAAAATATGCCGCTGCCAAACCATATACACTGCTTTCAAGGTCCAACAGCATTGCAAATTGACAGGAATGTCAATATCGGTTATCGGTATCAGCCAAAATGTTCATATTGAGAGGAAAGGAATTAGGTAAATCTATGATTTATGGCTCTTTGAAATGTTTTGGAAATAAAGAAAGATATAACTTTTTCAAATTCACAGTGTATGTACAACATTTTATTATCATAGAAACTTGTTTTTCATATCGACATCAGTAAATATCGGTTATCGGCCATAACAGCAATGTTAATATCGGTTATCGGTATCATCCACATTTTTCATATCGGTGCATCCCTATGATATAAAGAATATTTGCAGATCCAGTGGGCCTTTTTCACAGCAGCCATGTTGTGTCTAAAAGGCAGGGTAAACACAGGAGCAACCAAAACATTAACGAGGGTTTCCAACTTCCAATCCATTTAGGTGTTCCAGTGCTGGGCCCATCATTCATGTTTTGGTTGCACCTGTGTTTACCCCGCCTTTTAGACGCAAAACGGCTGCTGTGAAAGAGGCCACAGAGTCTGCTCTGCTGACTCTTATACTTGCTGCCTCTGTCCAGGGTGCTGAAGGTGTTCCTCTCCCGCACGGCCCAGAGGGTGCCCTACATGTCCAGCCTGCATCTGCTGAGGATCCTGGGCGTGATGCTGGTGGCGGTGAGCTGGTTCCTGTGTGCGTGGACGCTGGGCGTTCTGCAGAACCGCGACCGCAACATCCCGGTGCTCGTCGCGTCCGCCACGTCGGACGGCCAGGGCTTCAACACGTGCTACCTGGACCGCTGGGACTACATGATGGCTGTGGGTGAGTGGAGAGCAGGGATGGAGTCAAGCCTGGACTTTTTCCCCCGTTATTGTGGCAATGAGATTAACAAGCTTGGAATACCCTTCAGAAGGATTTAAAATGGCCAGAATTGGTCTCCCATGCTGAGTTTGGCGGGATCCTGAAGGACATGGAACGTGAGACCATTGGTCAATGTCTTTGCAATTAGAATTGTAGAATCACATTTTATATTATTGTATTGCTGTATTGTGTATGCTTCTATGTACTGTTGACATGTTGTGCTGCCTTCTTGGCCAGGTCACCTTTGTGAAAGAGATCATTGATCTCAATGGGTTTTTAACCTGGTTAAATAAAGGATAGATAAAATAAAAAAAACAACAACATGAGAGAATCTCTGATGTGAAACCCCGTCACTCCAACAACACAGTTATGATTGAAAGTTGGATAGCCTGCTCACATAAAATAGCATAATCCTCATGGAAACAAAGCAAAAGATATTCATGAAAACTGAGATTAAAGGAGTAGTTCACCCAGAAATGGAAATGGTGTCATCATCTACTCACCACCCTCATGCCAAATGAAACGGGTGAAAATGTGATAGTCTATAGAACACACAGGGAGGATGGCAGCACAAATTCGTAGCGGCCTTCTCCAGGACAAGTCCAGGTGGAGACCTGTTCTTTAGAGTTCCAAAACACAAACAGTCAAGCCATCACACTGTGAATAGAAAGACCTGCACACCGTTATTTGTTGCAAATCAGTCAGCCTGAGTTCAGATTGTCACTAAATGATGGTGCAAATATAATGTAGGTCTTTTAGGATCTCTGGTCCTCTGGAACCGGTCCACTGACTTCAGTTGTCGCTGGCACCCTCACTGTGTGTTTCAGCTGAGGGGGATCAGATGATGGCAGAATTGTCATTTTTAGTTCATTCCTTTAATTATTAAAGGAATGTATTACAGTTGAATACTATCTTCATATTTCGTTGTTGACATGAGATTATTTTGACTGGCATTTTACACATTTATTTGACTAGTACAGCATTGATACAAATGAAGACTTAAAACAAATTTTAGGTAAATGAAAACCTAAAAAGACAGCTGCGCCCTTCCTGACCGGGCTTATGAGGTGATCAACATGACATCTGTCTTTTGTGTTTTGCGCCTCAGCCGAGCTGCTCTTCCTGTGCTGGGGCAGCTTCCTGTGCAGTGCCGTCAGGCCGGTGCCCTCAGCCTTCCACGAGCCTCGCTACATGGGCATCGCCATCCACAACGAGCTGGCCCTCTCCTCCATGTTCCACCTGCTCCGGTAACCAGCGGCCATCACCCCTTTGCTTCTGGCCCGCTTTAAATATAGTGTCACAGTCACGCCCTCTTCCAGGTTCGGTATATGGGACCGAAGGGATTTCATTCCCCATTCATTTTTCCATAGGTGCTTCGTAAAATCTTTATAAGAAGAGTTTTACTTTGGTCAAACCAAGCGATTCAGCCATATTCAGAATCAGGAGAGACCATAGAACGTTTTTTTTTTTTTTTTTTTTACCAATAAAACTCTTTTTACTAGTGCTGTGATTCCCAACCAGGGGTACGTGTACCACTAGGGGTACTTGAGCAGCTTGCAGGGGGTTTCTTGGAAAGATTGGGGATTACAATTTACTTCCAAAATGATAATAAATAATAATAATAAAAAGATATATATTCCAAGTCATTTCATAAGCCCATTGTTAAAATGGTACGTGAGCACCGCAACTAGTTCCCCCCGGCAAGTGTCGACTGTTACACTGTTATGCTACTGATGATACTGTTACACTGTTATGCTACTGTTACACTGTTATGCTACTCAGAATCAGAATCAGAATCAGAATCACTTTTATTGTCACAGTATGCAAGTTACATACGAGGCTTAGTGTCTGTATGCAGCGTAGCGGTCACATCAATATACAGAGATAAGAAGTAGGAAGATAACTAAAGACAATCACAAAGTTGCAAGTGCAATCAAATCGAGTAAATATATACAATATGTACATGAGTGGTGAAGTGTTCTGTGGATAATAAATATGAATTTACGTTGAATTTACATGAGATTTACAGACTGAGTTAAACAGACGTTAAATAGGCAGTGGATTTACATGAATTTACAGTTGGAGTTAAATAAGAGTTTACATTGAATGTACATGAAATTGACAGGCTAAGTTAAATAGGCATTAAATGTGCAGGGAATTTACATGAATTTACAGTTCCAGTTAAACAGGCATTAAGTTAGATATGAGTTACAGTTTTATGGGGGGGGGGGTTCAGTTGAGTTTAGGAGGAGGTAGTGAGTTTGTGTGTGTGTGTGTGTGGGGGAGGGGGGGTTGTTGGTGAGGTCCTTGGCGGAAGGGGTTTCCGGGCCTTGTTGGTGAGGCTGATGGCGGTTGGGAAGAAGCTGGTCTTGTGGCGGGTGGTTCTGGTCTTGGCAGATGACTGATGATACTGTTACACTGTTATGCTACTGATACGTTATAGAACAAACTTGGGAGAATCATCAACACACATGAGTGAAGGGGCATGAAAAAACAGCTCAAGGGGTACACAAGCCAAACAAGGTTGGGAACCACTGTACTAGGAGCCCCGTGAGAGTTAGACATCCTGGTCTGGACAGTGGTCTCCAAAGCCTCCGGGCCACATAAATCACTGATGATATCACTTATTAGATTGGTGATGTCACCAGTGATGTTACTCAAGCGCTCAGTGAGTGATGTCATCATTGCTCGAGTGACATCACATCATTAGGTAATTAAGGCAATTACCCAAATAAAAAATCTCTCTTCGCTCTTTACACTTCCTGAAAGTTTCAGCCCGATCACACGTAAAATGGCATAGCTGTGGCCGGACAAAACTCTGCTCACACACACAATGAAATCCCTTAGGGCCAAAGCCAAACCCGGAAGAGGACGTGACTTTGGGACACTATGCAGCTTATTTGTTCATCTGAAGGCTGGCTATACTCACACATACTAAATGTAAACAAGCCTTTTTAGCCACAAAATTCCATGTTTATTTATATTCATGTATAAACTCATTTTTTATCTGACAATCAGATTTCTTTGGATTACTGTTCTATTCTAGGATGTAACCATATTGGAGAACTGACAGCGATGGTGATAGACAAGAATGCAAAAAGTAACAGTGACAAAATACATGTTTTTTATAACTCCATTTAGTTAGCACATGTGCTTTTGAGTTTTGACTGCATTGAGGCTCCTCATCAACGACCAATCACGTCGGTGATTTTTCTTTCTGTCCATCATTGTGTTTGGTTGTCAAAATTGTATTGTCATGGCAACACTGACAAGATTTTATGTGAACATTCAAATCCAAGTCACACACGCAGGTTGCAAGATTCCAATGTTATCTTAATCGGCCTCGGCTGGGTCTACTGGGGCGAGGGTGTATGATGTTGAGAGACCCGAAACACCTTACAACCCCAGCTGACATCACTGATGACGCGTCCCAGCGCATGCTGTAGCATGTATTTTAAATCTTATAGCAAATATACATGTGGTCCAGGTTGGGAATCGAAAAAAATCAACTTTTTGCTGATTAGAAAACATAAAATCTGTGTCATATGGGAGCAAATAAAAACAGAACTGAGGCACTTTAAGCTGCAGAATGAACATAGACTATGTTTCAGATTATGTCAAATCCAATAAATCACTACATAAACAAAGCAAGTAGGCTAGTTTGGGAGACGGTTTCAAAGTTAAAGATTAGGGACTTCCTAGTATAGAAATAAGTTAACATGGGGTGATTTTGTGTTCTCCGTCTTCCCCAGGTTTTTCTTACCCTCTCTCCATCCTGATTGGATGTTGTTGCTCTTCTTCACACACACCCATGTCACCATCACTGCTACACTCGCCCTGCTGTTCGTTCCAAAGGTACTTTGCATTTTGGCTTCATGGTACCAAGTTCCATCTGAATCTGTCTTAGGGGTGGGTTGGTGGGTAAAAGCAGCTTTCCTGTCCAGACGATTTTGTATTGCCCTAAAAACAACTGTGTGTGGTGGCTGCACCTTTTTTTTGTTTACATATCCAACTGAAGTGTTATCATATTGATTGATTGATTGATTGATTGATTTTTTTGTTTACATATCCAACTGAAGTGTTATCATATTGATTGATTGATTGATTGATTTTTTTGTTTACATATCCAACTGAAGTGTTATCATATTGATTGATTGATTGATAGATTTTTTTGTTTACATATCCAACTGAAGTGTTATCATATTGATTGATTGATTGATTTTTTTGTTTACATATCCAACTGAAGTGTTATCATATTGATTGTGGATGCGTGTGCCTGTGTGTGTTCCATAGTTCCTCCATGTGTCCAAGCCGGGCAGAGAGGAGATCGCAGCAGAGGTGTATGAAGATGAAGTGGACCTGCGGCGCTCTGGCTCGTATCTCAACAGCAGTTTTCACTCTGCTTGGGGTGACCACAGTTTGGAATCGGATGACATTCGGGTAAACTGTCTTAAACCATTCTTAAACCAGCCCCCCTTAAACCATATTAATTGGCAGCTTGAATTCAGACATATTTTACCAAAGGTGGAAGAGGAAGAAATTAAACTAAACTAAATGTCCTTAAAATTTCAACTATGACCACCTGAAACCTCACTCAAACAGATCTTAAATGAATCATTTAAAATGAATTCTAATCTTCGTCATAAAAATAAAAATAAATGCCCTGTGTGAATTTCATCAGTCCTAGTATGACAATATACTATATGACCTGTGCTTTCTCCCCTTTCTTGTCCCTGTGCTCTCCTCGTATTGAAACCTGCCTTTCACCTTTCACTTACCTTTTTGACTTACTTTACTCTCCGTGTCTTTTCCTCTCCCCAATTATTCCAACCCAATTCCTCAATCCCTTCATCAATTCCATCCCCTCTTCATATGCACCAGGATGAACTGAAGAAGTTATATGCCCAGTTGGAAGTCCACAAGACCAAGAAGATGACCACAAACAACCCCCATCTGTCAAAGAAGCGAAGTTCTCGATGTGGATTAGGTAGATCCATTATTAGACGTATTGCTGAGATCCCAGAATCCATGGGCCGGCAGTGCAGTCGTGAGGAGAAAGAAGGTTCCTTCCATAGTAAAAGCGCTCATCAATCAGAATCTTTTAGGAGGGTTAGCTTCAGTCAGGTTAGCAATCAGTCGCAATCTTTTAGGAGGGTTAGTATCAGTCACAAAGGATCAATGAAATCGGAATCACCTTCACCAGTGATGCGTAAATCACAGAGTGACCTTGACTCTGTTAGGGAAAGGGATCCTAGCTTGTGTGACTCCATTCTGAGGGCCAACGCAGTCAAGAGAGCTTCTCAGCGATCGGAGTCAGACTCCTTGGACATTCCACCAGCAGTCTGTAAGTCAGCCAGTGCCCAGAATCTTACAATCGATAACAACCTCCTGCATCCCGATCATACGAAGCTCCATAAGTCATTGAGTCTATCCTACACTAACACCCATACTATGGAGGAAATTCCCAAGGTTAACAGAGCCAGCTCAGTAACGACAAAGTCCACGCAGATTGTCGCCATCAAGGACCAGACCACGAGTGCTCTCCACCAGTCGCATTCATATGACAAGGCTGAGGTCTGTCCTTGGGAGGTGGAGCAAGAACAAACGGTAGACATGAACCAGAAGCATGTTACGTATGCTCCTTCTGAAGGTGGCGAGCCAAAAAGCCCAAAGAGTGTGCATGTCTGTCCCTGGGACCATGTACCACCTCCAGAGATTAAACCTGCTGTGGAGAAAGGAATAGAGGGAGGCTGTGAGTCTACGAAGCCGCAGGCTCCTGTCTCTGCAAGTGCACCCGCCTCTCCAAGACCAAAGGTCACAAAGGATAAGCGTGTCTTCTCCTTACGCACCGCATCCCAAAAGTTGCTCTCCATGAAAGCATTCGTTGGAACTGTGGATGCAAGTGTCAAGGATAAATCCATTCGAGAAGTGGGTGTAAATGTAAATAAAGAGGATTCTGTTTCACAAAAAGGCAAAGAAAGTGCTTCCACAACACCTAAGTCAACAGTATCTAGAAGAAGTTTGGAGACAAGAGAAAAGAAGAAACTGCATAAAAGAAGTATGACTACAGCAGACGGGAAACCAGGTCTTGTGAAGCAGAACGCAATGAGAAGGTCTTCAGGGGATTCTTCAGAAAGAAGCCCAGGAAGGCTAATGATTACGAAGTCTGCCGGCGTCCACCCATGGAACGTGGAGGATATGCAAAAAGATGAAAATGAAAGGTATCTTTCTCTGTCGAGACAGAACAGCAGACGTAGTAGTGTAAGTTCTTGGGAAACTGGAGGCACCAGTTCTAGAACTCCCTCAACCTACAGAAGAGGCAGTAATCAACTTACACCCTCTCGTCAAGTGTCATATTCAGATATATGTCCATGGGAAACATCCAGTTCTTTACAGCAAGGACCACAGCAGCAGCAGGGCAGTAAAGCTGACGTCTGCCCTTGGGAAGTTGAGGAGGCATCTGAACAGGCATCTGCCAGTGTGTGTCCCTGGGAATCTCAGGGCCCTGAGACTGTGAAAAGAGAAGAAAGTGGTCGTCCTGATGTGTGTCCTTGGGCATCACAAGATATCCCAGCGACTCTAAATGCTACGCTGTCCACACAGCAGACGCAACAGACTTTAAGCCGAGCAGCAGACATATGCCCCTGGGAGTCTGTGGAAACCTCACAGCCCGCAAATGCTAATGTTTGTCCTTGGGATGTTCAGGACAAGGCTGAAGTCATATATGAAAATGTAAATGCGCCCTTACGACAAGAAACTCTGATAGCTAACGTCCATCCCAATGTATCAGAGGATAGGTCAACTCATGGGAAACAAGAGAAAAAAGACAGCTTTAAGCTACTTAGAAATGCTGTTGCAAAATCATCTGCTCTACATTTTGTCAAACAGCTGACAAAGACAGCAGATAGCTGTCCATGGGATTTTCCTGATCCCCCCAAAGACATGTCAAACATTTGTCCTTGGGAAGAGGTGGACACAGAGCCATCTGTGACCAACGCAAATATAGAATCAACTTCACAGGGAACCACTAGCATCAAGATGGATATTTGCCCATGGGAAACTGGGCATCAAGAAAAACCAGAAGGCTCCCGGAAGGATGTCTGTCAATTGGAAACCGTACAGATAGAGGGAAAAGACAGCACAAGAGTAAACATATGTCCCTGGGAAACTGAGCAACCTGAAAAACCTGCAGCTACTGAGATTATGTCAAAGGGACTGGAAAAGACAAATAGAGAAGACAGCACTAGGGTAGACATTTGTCCATGGGAAACTGAGCAACCAGAAACAGTGAGCATGCAGGCCTCCAAGACACCAGGGACTCTCGTAAGCCAAGACACAGCTTGGGCAAATGTTTGTCCATGGGAGTCAAAGGAACAAGAGATAGTGAAGACTGAGGTTTCAAAAGCACCAGAAAACGTACAAAGGGAGGAAAATGCCCAGGTTGATATCTGTCCATGGGAAACTGCAACGCGAGAGGGGACAACAAAGCAAGACACTGATGTTTGTCCATCAGAAACTTCTCAAACAAGAATTGTCAAAAAGACAGACAGCACTCAGGCTGATATATGTCCATGGGAGACAGAAGACCCCAAAGATGTGAAAAAGCAAGATGACGCTCGAGCAAATGTTTGTCCATGGGAGACAGAAGACCCAAAAGTTCTCATAAAGCAAGACAGCAGTCCTCAAGCAGATGTTTGTCCATGGGAGACAGAAGACTCAAAAGTTCTCATAAAGCAAGACAGCGCTCCTCGAGCAGATGTTTGTCCATGGGAGACAGAAGACCCAAAAGTTCTATTAAAGCAAGACAGTGCTCCTCGCGCAGATCTTTGTCCATGGGAGACAGAAGACCCAAAAGTTCTCATAAAGCAAGACAGCGCTCCTCGAACAGATGTTTGTCCATGGGAGACAGAAGACCCAAAAGTCCTATTAAAGCAAGACAGTCATGCAGATGTTTGTCCATGGGAGACAGAAGACCCAAAAGTTCTCATAAAGCAAGACAGCGCTCCTCGTGCCGATGTTTGTCCATGGGAGACAGAAGACCCAAAAGCTCTAACGATGGAAGACAGCGCTCGAGCAAATGTTTGTCCTTGGGAGACTGAAGAACCAGAAGTTGTTAAAAAGCCAGACAGCACAGGAGCAGATGTTTGTCCGTGGGAATCTGAGGATCCACAAAAGTCAACCGAAAGCAAGGTCGATATTCCCAACAGTGACAAAGATGCAATCACAGAGAACCAGGGACCACTCTCCGATGAAGAAACAGCCCCAGACAGCGGCATACAGCACACAGAGGAGGCTAAATCAAACATGCCCCTAGCCCGGCGTGATGCGCTGTGTCCGTGGGCACTGGAAGGGACCAGATCTGGTTCCTTCACAGACAGTGCGTCAGATGTTTTCACATGGGAACCTGATATTCCCGAGGAAGACGAAGAGGAAGCCGACGCCGAGTGCGCTGCTGAGGCCTTTGTATTCCCACCCGACTTGTGAGTTAAAACTAGCCACGGTTTACTTTCAGCAGGTTGCTTGAGCAATTCCACTAAATCATGAGTGCGCGGACTCTTGAGAAAAGGTTTTGGTGGTACCCTATGGATGGCTAGAAAAGGAAGAGTCTTTTCACTTTCCCCTATTCACAGGGAGGTTAGGGTGGGCTACAGAACGGCTACCTTGGGAGCTGGTGGGGGCATTTCTGACGGACAAATGCTTGGGGTAATGTGGGATCGAACCAGGGACCTTCCTATTACAGGTGAGACTCTCCACCCACCTGTTCACACTGCTGTCCGTCTAAAGAAGGGTGTAGCTGGGGCTCGATGAACTGGATACGATAGCCTGATAGAGTGACGAGAGGTTTCCTTCGGCTCAGTGTTGCAGAGCCACAACCGCAGCTCCATCAGCAATACAGCAATGAACAACAAACTGGCCATTGCTCGGCTGATTGGGGCGCATAAGCCCCATGGGCCTGGATCAGAGAAGGTGTTTAGAAGATCCCTTTCTTCCTGCTTCCACCCCCCATTTTGAATTACTAAATGTTTTCTGTGTCTTTGTATGTTTTTAAGTGACAATGCACGTCTCTGCTATCTATGTTGCAGCCATGGCTGTAGTAGGTGAATATGTTATAGTGTCGGAAAACCTCAACGTAAAAGTCTATAATGCTAAACCCACAGGGAGATAGAGCAGATGGAACTGTACGCATAACCAGCATAACTAGTTTGACTGCAGTAGACTTGTAATATTTCTATATAACTTCAATATACTTTGGTTGAAGTGTGCAAATTATATTTTCAAAGTAGAGATGTGTGTGTGAAACAGTGCAGCCAAGACTACAACGGATGTCAAATATCAGTCAAGTGCTAAGGATGGATACAACTATGCATATCAGTTCAGTTTACATGACTAACTACATGACTAAATGTCACATTGAATAATTCCTAATGCCTCACTTTTGATTCTATCTAGACGTGCACAATTATTTTCATAAATCCTAAGGTATATTGCTCCGGTTACATGGATCAATGTGGAGAAACATTCCACAGCTTTTCAAAACAAAAATGAAAACATGTAGAAATAGAAAAGGGATGCCAAAAATGACATAAATCACCATTTAATCATCCTCCCACCCTACAGTAAATATGTCCCCCTGACAGTGGAGCAAAGACTGTACATAATCCTTGTTTTCCTAAACATTATAAAGTGGTGTCATTGCTGTTAATATGCATGCATGCAATGCATAGGACACCAGTTTATCACACAAATACTGTACACCATCATATCACGGAGATGGGGCAATGCGATTAACAAATGCTATGTTCAGAAGTAGTGTAAAATGTGCACATCTGAAATGTGTGCAAAGTCAAATTTATTTCATGACAAACTTCTGACGACGACACCGACGCCATTTGTATTGCAGCAATAGGCAAAGCTGTTGCGCTTCAAACTCTGTGAAAGGTGTTGAATCTCAATGTGGCAAATAATGCTTGTTATGGAGTTGAGGCCTTCATTTCAATAATAATTCAAGTATAAAAGGAGGGGTTTTCTGTGTGAGATGGAAGGAGTTTTATTCTAAAACACTACCAACTGTTATTCCATATTTCACCAATACAGATAACATCTTTAAAAATCCATACCATAACGTTGGCAAAGGTGTTAACCGATAACTTGCATAATACAACACAAGAGTATCCCATATTGACCTACACGCCAGTAATCCTTCCGTCAAAGTAGGTGTCAGAAATGGTGGCCATCTCACCTTTGAACAAAACTCTTCCAACACAGTCTTATAGATGATATATTAACAGACCGTTACAGTGATTCTATGTTTTCTTTGGCTCACTGTCATTGTTATGCACTGCCCCAAGTTACTTGTCAATGGAGTGATCTAGCTTTGTGAGCATTTTTGCATGTTGTGTTTTTTTGAACGAGCGTGATGTACCTTGTCGTCGAGTACAAAAATGTAATGTCATCATTGTCGTAACACATCCACTCAGTAACATGCGAGAACTATGGTATGTTTAGCGGCCTAGGTTCAGACATTGTTGTTTCTTTTTGTATGCATCTTCTATGAAAGTCTATTCTGATACAAATTTACATTCAATGAAATCCAAGGGTGTGGAAAAAAGCAGATGGGACATTTTATTTTTGTATTCCTGAAATGATCATATTTCAAACTTATGATCATATTTCAAACTTCATCACAGAAATAAACCATACAATCTCTGGAGATCTGGGCATTGTGTGTGTGTGTGTGTGTGTGTGTGTGCGTCAGAGATGGGGACTTGGACTTGAGTCGCACTTAAGTCACACACACAGTGACTTGTGAGACTTGACTTGAAACTCGTCCTCAAAGACTTGAGACTTGACTTGGACTTGAATGTTTTGGGACTTGTGAACAATCTTTATTTTTATTTATTTTATTTGTTATATTTTTGGTGCATTAACGTTAAGGAAACGTCTACTAATGTCATCTCTAATCATTGCTGCTACTGTATTCTAATAGATAAGGGGTGAGGATAACACAGTACATGCTTTGAATCCCTTAGTTTTAGCTATGCAGTGTTCTAAGCAGACCGGATGACATGCAGCAGATGATAGAACGCTCATCCATAGGGACTTGAGACTTGACTTGGACTTGTGACCAAAGACTTGAGACTTGACTTGGACTTGTGATCAAAAACTTGAGACTTGACTTGGACTTGCAAAAAATGACTTGTGAGCATCTCTGGTGTGTGTGTGTGTGTGTGTGTTTTTAGATATATACCTACAGGTAAATGAATACAGCCCTGTGGAAATAAACATGACATGGTAATAAACTACTCTATTGGCTATCGAGCAGAATGGTTAGTTCATCCCAGAATTCATCTGCCACGCTCATCATTTTAACAGCCAACTAGATTTTTAGAACAGAAAGGTCTTCCAAAATGATGCCTGGTTTCCTGCCTGGAGTAGAGCTAACGAACAAACTCACCAGCCTCAGTTCAAATAGAATAAGTGTTTGACTGGTGACTGGTTGTGATGTACCCCCCCCCCCCCCCCCCGTGGTTTGATGAAAAGAACAGAACAGCGCCACCCGCTGGTCTACTTGTTCCACTGCACAGCCTTCGTTTTGGGAACTTCATAGTTGAGGGCCTCAAACTCTTCTCCCGGCTTCAGTTTTGGACCAGGAATCATAATAGTCTGAAACAGGAAGAGGATTAGATCAGCATCATTTGTAAAACAAGTCAATTCGTAGTAAGGGATTATAAATAGAGAATTTATACAACAACGACAACTTATACACAACATACATACTAAACAAATTCACCCCATTTCCTCAAGGTCATAAAAGCTGAATTTACTCCACACATATTATCTAGCAAATTAACATATATAACATATATTTACACATATTAATAGCAAACACTGGAATTTCTTGTCCCAAAAGAAATGCCATTTCAATACATTATGCATGACAGACAGTGGGCAGCATGTAATACATTACTAGATAACAACACAGCTAAATTATGGGGTCAGTCAGTCAGTCAGTCAGTCAGTCAGTAAACACATTTAGGAGGCACTCATTCACCGCTTGAGACGGGTGTAGCATTCGATTTGAGGTCAAATAGAACAGGAAGCTCGTGATCACAATGAGTGAATCTACATTGCTTTTTATTTTTATTTTTTATTTTTACAATTGACCATCGCAAAGAAGCTAAGAGAAGGATGAGGACGTCTCCGGCGGTGACTCTGACTGTCACCAACTTTACGTTTGTTTTGCAAAATGTCAACGATGTATCGTAGAGCACCGATGATGGCTAGACTGCATGAAGGAGGGGGTGGGCAGTCTCACAGCCAACATCACTGCCCATCCGTCAGATGCATCTGTGCACAGCAGGGCCCGACTCACATTATGATGGCAATGATGTTCCATGTTTGGCACCGCTGTGCGCCATCGTGAGTCACTGTGCACCCTGGCATTGCAAACTGAATGATATGATATACAACATTATTGCAAGGACTAGGGATGGACATTTTAAGCTATTTAAATACTCGAGTACTCTCCTTCTATTATGAACGAGTAATCGGGTACTCGCACACGGGGGGGGGGAGGAGGCATCTGTGTGATTACTAGTCTGACCACGTGAGACTAGGTGGAGCATGACAGCATAACTGCCAGAGTTAAGGTCCTCACACATCAAGAGCGATGCGAATATACGACACGAAATTGCGATGCGAGTTTTGACCCACCTGTCAATCACAGCCACAGATGTGTACACGTCAGAAGCAAATTTCTGCTAATGAGCAAGGGGTAATCTGCTGTGTATGGTTCACACATAACGTTTGCACTTTTGCATGGAAAAAGCGCTACCTGGAGCATTTTTTGTGAGGAGAGGGACCGACTGTGATATTAGGTGACGCTAAGCTAACGTCTAAAGCCGACCTCGGACAGTATCTCCGATGGTTGGATGGATGGCCTTAGCGCCTCGGAGCGGACAATAGTGTTGTGAAACAAGCAGAGGCTCATTTCCAATACATGTCCATTGTCCAGTATCATCCATTTTACTTTATGATCACTGTTACAGTGTTACACTGTTGGTGTTCTGCCAAAAAGTGAAAACTAACCAGTGTGATTAACTCATTGAGTGCCAGCCACTTTTGGAGAACGGACGCTCCCAGTGCCAGAGTTTCAGAGCGTTTTCAGTGATTTCTCGAGGCCCACAGAATATTGTGTGATATTACTATATAAACACTGAACACGCACAAAGAACGATGAGACTCTCTTCTATCATCTGCAAAAAAAAGTTTATTGATATCATTTTCCGTTCTTTAGTTATCAGCCGGAGAAGATAGGTTGATTTTAGCAAAAACACACGTTTCAATTTAGAAGCTGAGATATTCCGCCTTTTGTGAAATTAAGCATTTCAAGCACATCATTGACTCTGAAGCTAATATTTTCTGATGTAATGACACCTCAAAAATAATTTCCTTCAATAAAACAGTGAAAATAAATAATATTGATCAACAAATAATATTTTTTAGCTGCAACCAGCAGCGCTGGCCCCTGCGTGCGCAGACCCTACACCTTCTTGCTGGTCTTGATTTACTGCTGGTGGGCATCATATTCTAGCTTGTTTGCCTGTCTCTCTGTCTATCGAGCCTGCTGCTGTCTGGGTCTGTGTTTACTGTCAATGGTTGTATACTGCCCTGCGTGCCCCACCCCCCTCCTCCTCCTCCGTGGGAGTGTCTCTGGGGCTCTGCTGCGAGTGCGTTTGCTCTGTCTGCACTGAAAAGTGCGCTGCATCCCCCCGCTTTTTCACAGCGTGTCGCCGGCTCCCAGCTGAGAATAATGTAACTTTTCAGAAAGACGCTGGTGTCGGCAACTAAATCATATGGAGGGGCTATCGCAGCGGAGACGGAGGGGCTCAATTGTGGCAGCAGATTGACTGCTGTTCACAGGCACAGCTAACGTTATGCTTCATGCATATCGATGCGATTTCCGTTTCCTCATGACTTCTCTCTTTTTTCCTCGCCTTTCTCTAATCTGGAGAGCACTGTCGCCACCTAATGGGTCGGTAAAATAGGTTATACACATTCAACATGCCCCAAAATTTTACAGGAGATGGATCTGGCTTTGATCCACGTCCCACCGTCAAAAAACGCAATTGACGACTTTAGTCGTCATTGGCACTCAACGTTACTAAACGAATTGACCACTAAAGTCGTCATTGGCACTCAATGAGTTAACGTTACAGCCGCAGCTAAATAGTGATCACCATGAAGCGATTGTCTCCCAACAAGTGATTCTTTCTCCACATTTCTTGTGACTAACGTTATGGGAAATGACAGTGTGGTCAGTAAACTAGTGCAAAGTTTTGAATGAGTTTTATCAGGCGTGCGCTATGAAGAAGCGTGCATCTGTCTCCTTCGGGAGCATAACTCCAGCCACCTTTTTCGGGATGAGCTGTAAAACTTCCAGTTCAAACTTTCAAAATAATGTTACTTAAACAAAAGTAAATAGCTTATTGATGCACGTTGGAGGAGAAAAAGGTATTTCAACGAACGAAGCAGCAAATCTTGTATCAAAATACTCGTTGTGATGTTATATGGCATGAAACTGTGGCTGTAACGCATGACTCAAAATAAATAAGGCTCCGTTACAATAAGCGTTTTATTTTGAAAGCAACAAAGCGGATGACGTACTTGTACATTCTGGCTGACTTGACGCCCGTGCAGTTCATGCTGCCAGATCCACATGATGATGCGTGTAGATCTAGGCCATTTTTAAAGGGGTGGGGAGTGGGGCGAGTACCCGAACAGCGGAAACGTTACTCGAGTACTGACGTTATGAACGAGTACTCGAGTACCCCCGCCCATCCCTAGTAAGGCCTGACCTGCACAGTCACTGTGGGAGCCAAGAATATATCAACACTAATGAGCTGTGAGATCATCTTCATTTTATGGTTTCTGCATTTACTGATGCACACAGACATCTGTATCCAAGGCAACACCACCCATCAGCCAACTTACAAACAATAGTGGTACGAGATACAAAGGTCTGAGCCACAACACCTTATCAATAGATGCAACAATTTCTGCACTTCCTTGTTTAAAGTCAAGACATATGAATTGACCAACCACGGACCTCCTTACTTTGCGTGACGCAACTCGTGGGGGACGTTACATTTTGAACGATGCATCAATGCACGCAGAGAGCCGGACTTCCCCTAACAGCCCAGCCAATCAGAGGCTTGACACAGGAATTCCCAGGGTCTGACCACGTGAGACTAGGTGGAGCATGACAGCATCACTGCCAGAGTTAAGGTCCTTACACATCAAGAGCGATGCGAACATACGGCACGAAATTGCGATGCGAGTTTTGACCCACCTGTCAATCACAGCCACAGATGTGCACACGTCGGAAGCGAATTTCTGAAAAATCAACCGTGGTTCGAAAAAATAAATGCCGCAATAACGCTCAGCGAAACTTCGCCGTTGGTATGCGCGGTTGCATTGACTAATCTATCTAAAAAATATTATTGACGTGTGAATTAATCGCACGAAAAAAACGCTCCCGATGTGTAAGGACCTTCAGGGGTTCGTTTCTCGACTGGGCAACCTCAGCTGAAAATGTACAGAGTGTACGGTCACCTTGATGATGGGGTCCTTGGCTGGTGCCCAGGCTGGTACTATTTTCCCGTGTAACCTCCATCGGCCGTAGGGGTTGGCCAGGTGTCGTTCCATGACCAAGTACTCCAAGACGTCCTTGGGCTCCTCCTCGCTCCCCAACATCAGTCTGCCGAAGCGGTCGTAGATGGCCAGCGTCTGGAGCAGGATTAGAAAAGACCCGCCCCTCCTGCTAGTTAGCTTAGCACAATGAATGGTAGTCAATCATTGGTACCGACTAGCCTACCCCCGTTAACACAATCAAAAACATTAAGAAGAAGAAAAAAACAGAAAAGAAACCCCAGAAAATGCTTCTGAAATCTTCACTGTAGCAAGGTGCTGCAAGATGGCCTGCTATTTTTCTACTACACGCACAGAGAAGCAGCCATCTTCTCGTCTTACTATCGGGAAGATGGCAAATAGGCGAATCTCCCAAAATGTTGCCTTGTTCCTTTAAGGAAATGACTTAAGTCACCACTAAGTTCCACCATTTTCAAAAGTAGACTCTAGAGCTGCAACGATTAATCGGTTAATCGATTAGTCGATTGACAGAAAATTAATCGACAAGTATTTTGATAATCGATTAATCGTTTTGAGTACAATTTTAAGAGAAAAGGTCTAAATTCTCTGATCCCAGCTTCTTAACTCATTCTCTGCCAAAGACGTACTCGGACGTACTTTTTACAATGGCGTTCTGTGCCAAAGACGTACTCGGACGTACTTTCATGTTTTGCTTGTTTACATTAGATCAGAACCTTTCCCAGCCTGTGACATTGTTTCAAGTCAAACTGATAAAAGGAACCCGCTAAATCACATTTAGTATTTATAGTATAGTCACCCATTTAGCTCATTGAGTGCCAATGACAGCCTGAAAAAGCCCCGTGATCAAAGAGAAGCCGCTCATGCTGCAGCCCAGAGCCATGTAGACACAGTCAATCCGCTCCCACAACTGAGCCCTTCTGCCTCTGTCTGTCTGTCAGCATAGTTTCTCCACACGATTAGCCGCTAGAAAAGCAGCAGCCGACACTGAAAAGCCAAACCTTTCCCTGCAGTCCGCGTGTGGCTTTTCCATGTTGCGCTGCTTGGGAGGCGGCGCACAAAAAGCACTCCGAAAATAGACGCTGGGTGCGTGAGGCTGTGTGTTACTAGTGTGGGGAGGAGTTTTCAGCTCAGGGGGGGAGAGGGGGGTGGGGCACGCAGGGCAGGACACAACTACACCACATCACTACATCAGAAAATATTAGCTAGAGTCAGTGAATGTGCTTGAAATGCTTCATTTCACAAAAGGCGGAATATCTCAGCTTATAATTTGAAATGCCTGAAAACGCTGAAAACAACCTATCTTCTCCGGCTCATAACTAAAGAACGGAAAATGGTATCAATAAACTTTTTTTTGCTGATGATACAATAGAGTCTCCTTGTTCTTTTTGCGTGTTCGGTGTTTACATAGTAATATCACACAATATTCTGTGGGCCTCGAGAAATCACTGAAAACGCTCTGAAACTCTGGCACTGGGAGCGTCGTTCTCCAAAAGTGGCTGGCACTCAATGAGTTAAATGTGAATATTTTCTGGTTTCTTTACTCCTGTAATGACAGTAAACTGATATTATCTTTGAGCTGAGGACAAAACAAGACATTTGAGGTCGTCATCTTGGGCTTTGGGAAACACTGATCGTCATTTGCTACCATTTTATAGACCAAACAACTAATCGATTAATCGAGGAAATAATCGACAGATTAATCGATTATGAAAATAATCGTTAGTTGCAGCCCTAGTAGACTCACTAGACACACCCCAGGAGAAGGTACCACATGTAGGCCAATTGTTTTTCGTTTTTTCCAATAATACACAAGTTTCGGTTTTTAACTATCCATTCCACATAAAATGCAGCCGTTTTAGAATCAGTAAATAAGTGTATCTTGTTAAATAAAAGTCCTTGTTGTCCACTCCCCCCTTACCTGGCTGCCTAGCTGTGAAAAGCTTCTCTAACTTTGAGGGCCGTTATCTCTGAATGTGACTTGAAAGTAACATTCAAATAAGCAGATCTCCTTCATTTCCTTTTCAGATTACAATGTGTGACGCATCATTTGAAAGTTTACAATCTGCACTTTCATAATCTGTAATAAACTGAAAAATGACCTCCGCCTACATGTGGGTCCAAATACCAGCAGCTATTACAGGTGAAAAGCAGCTGACTAGATCAGAGGTTCTCAAATGTTTTTCAGCCAAGGACCCCTTACAAGATAGAAAATATACCGGGGACCCCCTCATTCTGATTTGTGATTTTGGGCTAAGCTTAATTGTTTCCATGGTAACGTGCTTGACTTTTAATTTGATAGGTTTGTTATTAGAATGTAATCCATGAACCATTTTAGATTTGAAGCATAAACTATTTTCGTTGAACTATGAAGATTTTGCAAAAAAAAAATATATATATATAATTTTTATTATATTACATTTACATTACGTCATTTAGCAGTAGAGCTGCCGAAAATAATCGATTCAGAGATGCATCGCGATGCTTAATAGGACGATTCTGAATCGATTAACAAATATCAAAAATCGATTATTAATTATTTTTTTTATTTTTTTTATTTTTTTTATAATCGAATAAAATAGAATGTAAGTACATGCAGTTGTTTATTTTAATTATGGATCATAATACAATGCAATTCCAAATGCACTTTTATTTTAAAAGTAGCCACACAGTGAGAAAAAAGAAAGTGAGAAAAAATAAATCATGTATTGCGGAAAAAGTGATGCATCGATTTAAGATGCATCGTATAATCGAATCGAATCGTAGACTTGTATAATCGAATCGTATCGAATCGTGAGATCAGTGAAGATGCACAGCTCTATTTAGCAGACGCTTTTGTTTTGTCCAAAGCGACTTACAATATCACAATTTGTCAACAGTACAGAAAACAACTATGCAACACAATCAATGACAGCCAAGATATTTTGATAGACTAGCACCATGTAGGAAGTAGTTTGAGAAGGAATAAGTAACATGTCGCATTTTTTTTAATTATATATATATATATATATATATATATATATATATATATATATATATATATATATATTTTAATACCTGAAAACTTTTCGCGGACCCCCTGGCAAAGTGCCACGGACCCCTGGGGGTCCGCGGACCCCCATTTGAGAACCACTGGACTAGATGAGTACAGGGGACTGCATCAACCATACACAGCGGTGTTTCTCGACCAGGTCACATCAGGCCAAGTGAAGATCCAGCGGTATACAGGATCAGCGGGGTAACATAGATCTCACCTGTCTGGAGTGCACCCGCACAGTCACCTGGCCGTACAGGTTGCCCTTGCTGACCATGTCGGGGCAGCGGGCCTGGACCACCCTAGGGGGCTCCAGGGACTCGACGAACCGCCAGCGGATCGTCTTGTAGCGGTTCCCCCTCGTCATCTCCTGGACAGGGGACAAGGGAGAGGTGGGATGTACCCTTCAAACAACTCTATGTTGGTCTTAGTGAGTGGTATTTGTGTATTACCAGTTTATAACCACGTACCACATAACAGTCAAATAGCAACAAAGGCCTGCCTGTCCCAGAATTTCCCCCCCCGCAGCAATCAAAAGGCAAAGATGAATGTTGATGATGAAGACACATTCTACTATTCTACTCTACTATTCAACTAACCAGATGTTCTTGGATGTTCTGAGATCTAGACTAAGAAACAGAGGCGACCGAGCCTTTGCGGTAGCTGCCCCCAAATTGTGGAACAGCCTACCCATCCATATAAGAACTGCGCAAACCCTTGGAATTTTTAAGTCACTGCTTAAGACTCATCTATTTCAATTAGCCGTCAAGTTGAGATTGTGCCTATTATGTATCCACCTTATTTTTGAATGCCCCACTGTAAAAAATAACTGTGGGTACAAGCTCCGGTTTAACGTGACTTATTGTTGCAGCTTGCCATTTCCTTTGTTATACTCGGCTGCAGACCCGAATTATAAACCGGAAACTGGAGTACGTTATAAAAGTTATAAATATAGTCACATTATAAACAACTAACCAACGCTGGGGGTCCGTATGGAAACAGTGTCACTCGAAATGGTTAAAAGTTCAATCAATTTGGTCATTCAGTGGCGTTTTACTGCCATGTAAAGTAACTATCACGCTAGCCGCTAGCATTAGCCACAGTAGCCGACTACCCCAATGCATTACGTTATCCCAGCACCCAAACGACACGGCTGTAGAGCAGAATGGCTCTGCTGTAAAAATCCTCATAGACCTTTTTTTTGTCAAGTTAAAACAGTGAGTCTATTACGCGGGAAGCGGAAGAAACACCCATCAGGCATCATGGCAGCTAGAAATAAGGTGGATATTGTTATGTGTTTTCTTCTTTTTATTTCTATTTTACCAACTGTATGTGTCGATTTGATATTTGCCTGTCCAGCACTTTGGTCAACCTTGGTTGTGTAAATGTGCTATACACAGTAAATCAACTTGACTTGACATTCCAATAGGAAAGATTGAGGGCTGACAAAGTAACATCAGGTTGAATAGTGAAAATGTTGCAGCAGAACGAACACTTGCTTTGTTCTTTGTCAGCATACCAGATGCACGCATACCTTCTTATAATTAGCAATTATGTGCTATGATATCATGATCAAGCTGTAGTGGCACTGAAGCTGTGTTAGAGTGAGCCAGTCACATATTTCTGCTGCCATGAAAAACCTCAGAAACTCATATTTTCATGTTTCTACTTGAGCTGCCTGCAGGTTACCATTGTCCCTTACAGGTCAAAAATGAGGGTGATGAACCCCGCTCAAACCTCCTGGAAGGGGCGGGGGGGGGGGTCTACATTTCTAAAAGTGTATTTTTTGCAGCAATATACAATAGCGGAGGCAGGGATTCCGTTAGCCGGTATTTGTTCCCGTGGGCCGGTAAATTAAAAGGTCGCCGGCTCAAGTAGCCAAATAATAATAAATAATGCCAAATAAATACATTCATTAGCCTATATAAAATAGCCCAATATTGTGTGACCAGTGATGTTGCATAAGCTACAACATAAATATAGATTTAAATATTATATATTTTCGCCCCGCTGTTATGTTGTGTTGGGTGATAAAGAGAAAAAATACAGCAGACGCTCTTTAACTGCGATGCAATTAAGCTGCACACTGCAGCTGTGTAGCATCCCGCAGGGCGCAGCCCGCAGCGCCCTGCATGCAGATAGGCTTTGGCTTGACACAAGAGACCGAAATGTCAACGCAGACATCCCTCGGCCAGTTCTTTTTATGCAACGATGGTCCAGAACAAGATCCAACCAGCCATGAGAAGCCGCCACAGCGAGGAAAAGTTGGGTTGAATCGGCTTTGCACAGCGGAGCGCTGATCATGAAGAAACTGCCGCAGGCGTATTGCTAGAATTCTCGCAGCGACAGAGAGGTCCTCTGCAGGTTGTAAAGCTTATTATTATGTCCGTTAATTTAGTCACTAATGTCAACATCATTTCAGCATAAATAACCTACTAGAACCTCAATTGATTTGCCATGGAGTATTTAATGGGCAGTGTTGTGCTCGCTTCAGAAAATATAGGCTATAAAGTTTGACTGACTGCACGTCTCATCTCTGGCTTGTTGCAGGTAGGCAACTTCTTAATTTAGATTATCTTTCAAGTTATTTAATTTCACGTTCTTGGATGCAAAGAGACATTTAATGTAGGCCCGCCAGTGTCTGGCTTAATTAAACGGGAATATATGACAAACTCAGTTCACAAAGTTTGTGACGAGTTCATTCACTATAATAAAATACATTTGTTGGACGATTGGATAATAGCTTTTGTTTTTTGTGTTTTATTGTTTAATCTTAATGGGTGTGCAAACCCGAACCGAATTAATTAATTAAATAAGGAGCGGTGTGCCTGCAGCTCGCTCCCTTTGCACTCGCAAGCGCAGACCGCACCGCAGTGAATAGTTAGAAAATTATTTGGAAATTTAAAATTAAGATTTCATTTGCTAAAAATTATACAATAATATGTTATGTATTTAAGAAATTAGGTTACATCTATCTTTTTTCAATAGGCTACATTTTGACTGGGCCGGTAAATATTCTATAAGGCCAGAATTCTGGAATGTCGCCGGCTCAATTGGCCAGCCAGAAAAAATGCTAGCGGAATCCCTGAGCGGAGGGCAACATTAGTGGTCAAGTCAAGTCAAGTTTATTTATATAGCCCTAATTCACAAGCATGTCTCAGAGGGCTTCACAGAAAGTATGTCTAGCTGATTCTAGCTAACACACAGTAACAAGAATATACAGAATAAAGATAACATTTGAAGTTTTGAACATTTGAAGAAAGCAGGAGAGTGGAGGAGGGAGGGAGAGGGAGGAGGGAGGAGAGGGGGGAGGTGGTGAGAAAATAGGAAATGTGGAGGAGGAGAGAACAGAGGAGGAGAGATGAGGGTGCAGGGGAGGGAGAGCCAGGGTAGGGGTAGGGTCTAGGGTTGGGGGAGGGGAGGGAGTAGGATACGGGCCCGGATTAGGGCGAGGGTGGGGAGAAATGGGAAATGTGGAGGAGGAGAGAACAGAGAAGGAGAGGGTGCAGGGGAGGGAGAGCAGGGGGAATGTGAGAGGGAGGAGAGGGCAGAGAGGAGGAGAGAACACAGAAGGAGAGGTGGGAGGGCGCAGGGGAAAGAGAGCAGCGGGAATGTGAGAGAGGGGAGAGGACAGAGAGGAGGAGAGAACAGAGAAGGAGAGGTGGAAGGGTACAGGGGAGGTAGAGTAGAGGTAGGGTCTAGGGTGGAGGGAGGGAGTAGGATACGGGCCCGGATTAGGGCGAGGGTGGGGAGAAAATGGGAAATGTGGAGGAGGAGAGAACAGAGAAGGAGAGGTGGGAGGGTGCAGGGGAAGGAGAGCAGGGGGAATGTGAGAGAGGGGGGAGGACAGAGAGTAGAGGTAGGGTCTAGGGTGGAGGGAGGGAGTAGGATACGGGCCCGGATTAGGGCGAGGGTGGGGAGAAAATGGGAAATGTGGAGGAGGAGAGAACAGAGAAGGAGAGGTGGGAGGGTGCAGGGGAAGGAGAGCAGGGGGAATGTGAGAGAGGGGGGAGGACAGAGAGGCAGAGAAGGAGAGGTGGGAGGGTGCAGGGGAAGGAGAGCAGGGGGAATGTGAGAGAAGGGAGAGCAGGAAGTGGCAGGGATTCAGGAAAATAGGGGAGAAGAGGAGAAGGAGCAGAGGGGGGGAGAATGAGGAGAGAGCAGGAGAAGGGAGGGGGGGGCGGTGGGATGTGGGGGAGGAAAGAGCATGGAAAGAGAGGAAAACAAGAAGGGGGAAGAAGGGAAGAAGTGGGGGAAGGGGGAAAGAGAGGGGGGGGGGAGAAGATCAGACAACTGACTACTCTAAGCATTAACCAGAGCTAACTGGGACATAGTATCTAGCTAATCTACAGCCTAATCTGGCCTATCCTACCCTGCTCTAGTCTGATTTTAGCCTGAACACTAACAGGTCAGCCTTAGGCTGTAGCTAATCTATCGCCTACCTAAGCTGTTCTAAACCAACCGGCAGCCCTCGACCAGTGATGAAGAGCACCGATGCCCCCCGACCCGGCCCCCGCCCACATAAGGCGTGGGAGGGAAGGCCAGGCCGGGACACAGCGGCACCCCCTCACCCCCAGTGAACGCAAGAAAACCTTTCCACCATATGGTGGCAATCCACACATGGATCGCCACATGGATTGCCCCAGTGACTTGGCTGAGGAGGAACCTTGTGAGGTCGTTGTGCTAGGGGCCAATTGCTGCGGCCCGGGCGGACCCAGCCCCCACGCGACCCGCCCCCCCAGCCCCCAGCCACCAGCATAGTGACTGAGAGCGTGAGAGCAGGCCACGCGGGGGACGGGCCCACCCAGGCCACAGCAGCGGACCCCCATCTGGGGACTCCCCTCCGAGACAGGCCGAGAGATGCCGGGCTAAACCATGCACAGAGTTTCCGATAATGAAACTCTGTGAATGGTTTATTATGGAAATAAAATGTACAAGAGAACAGAAAATTGAAAATGTAAAAAAAGAGTCCAACAGAAGGGATATAAAAATGTAATTTTTAAATTATCCTAAGATCAGGGAAGGGAGTTGAAAATCTAAAAAGTAGAGTCCAAAAAGAAATAGAAAATGCAGTCTTTAAGTGTTCGTAGGTTTAGAGAATACTAGTTAATTAGCTAGGTGAAAAAAAGGGGTAACAAGATTGGGTCCCTGGATTGGTTTCCCTCCGTTAGATTGGTTGATTGATTTAGTTAGTCACACTGTAATATTGACTTTGTGCCACTAGGGGGCAGCATTGACAATGAATGGGACTGACCCGAGGGTGGAAAACTACATCACTGGTGGGGGACAACTGGTTTACTATTCGCTCGTTTTTATTTGTAGGCGTTGATCCAAAATCGGAGTGCTTTACAAAACGCATGAAAGCAAGGAATAGTACAACATATGAAGAGATAAAAAGCTAAAAAATAAAAAAGGTGTTAAACAATAAAGATGTAAAAGAGATTTGAAAGTAGTGAGTCAAGGAAGAGCGAACTTACTGGATAACACCTTTCTGTCACCAGGGAGTGCAGTTTCTCCTTGTTGAACCTGTAAAACAAACATTCATTTTCACCTCAACATGATGGGAGGAGTGAATGGAAGTGAAGAAATATTACATAAATTATCAAAATGAGATCACATAGAATAGCCTAAATGTGTGTGATTTGGTTAAAGAGATTTGACTTTTTCCCACTTTCCCAGAGTCAGAAACATATAAATGACTTCAGACAGACCTTTTGATGTATTTGGTGTAGTTTGAAGGCTATCTTGGCTCAATTGTTGAGTCTCTATGGGGTCAAATAATATAAGCGTGATCCAATATGGAATTAAGTGAGGGGGCGCCTTTTTCCAAGATTTGTCTGGGGGGCGGCCCACATTCTCAGACTTTGAAAACCCCTGACCTCACTCATTATAGCTCAACTCCTCGTAAGAGCATCAGCTAAATTCTTTAAACGTAAGCGGGACAAACACACTTCTTAGCCTCATTCCTGGAGAGTGCCCTGGATCTGTTCCTGGAGAGTGCCCTGGATCTGTTCCTGAGAGTGCCCTGGATCTGTTCCTGAGAGTGCCCTGGATCTGTTCCTGAAGAGTGCCCTGGATCTGTTCCTGGAGAGTGCCCTGGATCTGTTCCTGAGAGTGCCCTGGATCTGTTCCTGAAGAGTGCCCTGGATCTGTTCCTGAGAGAGCCCTGGATCTGTTCCTGAAGAGTGCCCTGGATCTGTTCCTGGAGAGTGCCCTGGATCTGTTCCTGGAGAGTGCTCTGGATCTGTTCCTGGAGAGTGCCCTGGATCTGTTCCTGAGAGAGCCCTGGATCTGTTCCTGGAGAGTGCCCTGGATCTGTTCCTGAGAGTGTCCTGGATCTGTTCCTGGAGAGTGCCCTGGATCTGTTCCTGAGTGTGTCCTGGATCTGTTCCTGGAGAGTGCCCTGGATCTGTTCCTGGAGAGTGCCCTGGATCTGTTCCTGGAGAGTGTCCTGGATCTGTTCCTGAGAGTGTCCTGGATCTGTTCCTGGAGAGTGCCCTGGATCTGTTCCTGGGGAGAGTGCCCTGGATCTGTTCCTGGAGAGTGCCCTGGATCTGTTCCTGAGAGTGTCCTGGATCTGTTCCTGGAGAGTGCCCTGGATCTGTTCCTGGGGAGAGTGCCCTGGATCTGTTCCTGGAGAGTGCCCTGGATCTGTTCTTCTTATGTGAGCACTATTCCCCTTTACAACAGGGCAACAGCAGCGGCCTCCTGCATGACAGCAGTGAGTCAAAATCTCACTTCTGTTACAAATGTCTCGCTGAAGTAAACAGAGTCCATCCAGTCAGTGGATCGTGTCACAGTAAATGCTAGAGCTGCAACGATTAACCGATTAAGTCGATCGACCCGAAAAGTAATCGACAACTATTTTGATAATCGATTAATCGTTATGAGTATAATTTGAAGAGAAAAGGTCAACATTCTCTGATTCCAGCTTCTTAAATGTGAATATGTTCTGGTTTTCTTTACTCCTGTATGACAAGTAAACTGATATTATCTGTTGAGTTGTGGATAAAACAAGATATTTGAGGGCATCATCTTGGGCTTTGGGAAACACTGATCGTCATTTGCTACCATTTTCTGTCATTTTATAGACCAATCGATTAATCGAGAAAATAATCAACAGATTAATCGATTATGAAAATAATCGTTAGTTGCAGGCCTAGTAACTGCGTCACTGAAGTAAACAGAGTCTGTCCAGTCAGTGGATCACTTCTGTTACAAACGTCTCACTGAAGTAAACAGAGTCCGTGGAGTCAGTGGATGGCGTCAGGGTAAATATCTTACTCTGTCAGGGTGTTGTAAACAGAGTCCGTGGAGTCAGTGGATGGCGTCAGGGTAAATATCTTACTCTGTCAGGGCGTTGTAAACAGAGTCCGTGGAGTCAGTGGATGGCGTCAGGGTAAATATCTTACTCTGTCAGGGCGTTGTAAACAGAGTCCGTGGAGTCAGTGGATGGCGTCAGGGTAAATATCTTACTCTGTCAGGGCGTTGTAAACAGAGTCCGTGGAGTCAGTGGATGGCGTCAGGGTAAATATCTTACTCTGTCAGGGCGTTGTAAACAGAGTCCGTGGAGTCAGTGGATGGCGTCAGGGTAAATATCTTACTCTGTCAGGGCGTTGTAAACAGAGTCCGTGGAGTCAGTGGATGGCGTCAGGGTAAATATCTTACTCTGTCAGGGCGTTGTGGGCTTCAGTGAAGATCTCTTGAGCTCGCACCGCAAACTCCTTTGTTGTGTACTGAGCGTCGAGCTCCTTGATCTTGCGAATCCTGCGGGGACAGGACATCAGACACAGGACAGGACATCAGAAACAGGACAGGACATCAGACACAGGACAGGACATCAGAAACATTCAGCTTGAGCATGTTTATTATTCATCGTATTCCGTCACGTCAGTCACCACACGGCCATCTTGGTAGGAAGATAGCAGGGGCAAATGTAATAAATAAACAGGTGATTTACATTTTTTTTTAAACATTTTGAAGTGTTTTTTATGGAGCTCTTACTTTTCAGGGAGAGCTCCATAGGGTGGACGAGCTTTTTCATGTGGTGACTTTGTGAAACAGTGTCTGAATGTGGCTGCAGATATACTGTGTTCACTCCTGAGACTGCATCCCTGCAAATTGTCATGGCAAATTGTTTACAAAAGATGGACAATAAAGCTGATTTTCAAAGTACCTTGAGGATTTTTTAAGTTGTGAATGAAGTCAAATTTCTCTTTTGATTACAAAGGTGGAAAATACAACTGTTTTGAACTGGGTGTTTACTGATTAAATGTTTAAGCTCCCCACAAATGCAGATGTTTTTTTTTTAAATATATATAACCAATTGCAAATTACTACAATTACCAAACAGATAAAAAGTAGATTATTATAGCCTATTGAAATGTTATTTTTAGATTTAGAATGTCAATTTTCTATCAAACACAATACATTTTAATGTAATTGCGCGACGTTTATTTTTGGCCCTCGGCCCTCCACCCAGATTGAGTTTTGGCCCTTCATGGGAAAGAATTTGGGCACCCCTGCCCTAGACAGAGAGGAGGATGAAAAAGCCTGACACAAGGAAAGGTTTCCACGTTTGACAAGAAAAGAATGGTACAGAAACAACACGAGAGGTCAGAGGTCAGGGAAACCATCTTACGCGAGCTGCGAGGCGGCGCTCTGTCGCATCTGCTCAGTGCGTTGCTTCAACCCCTCTCTAGACAGAGTGGACAGGCGGGCGTCGCCCTCTGGGGGGACGTAGGGGTCGAAGACTCCCGCTGTTGAGAGAGAGAGCAGACCCAATCAATCGATCTGTACTGCGTTTTAGAAAGACAAAGATGGGAAATAAACGGTGACAATAGAGAGCCGCAGTAACGAGTCCGGAAATCATCGATGCATCGGTTCTTCACAGTTTTCGCCTATGGGAGTTTTGAATGGGTTTTTGGCGCGATGCTTCTAATAATCTCTCTGGGCAACGCTGGCTTAATCAAACGCGAACCAGTGTTTAGTAACATCATCTTCACACATGAAGACCACTTTTATGAGTTTTGAAGCTTTTACGTGCCGTTAAAAGGGTGGCTAGCTAGCAAACGGCTAAATGAGACTACAATGTCGACGCGGATATTACACGTCATCACGAGTGAACGCGGAAATTCTTTCTCTCGCAATCAATGCGTGGACGCCTATGCGACACTGTGTGTAGTTCTGGATTAGCTTAGCACGAGCTTTTTACCTCTAGGGCTCGCAGTTACGCTTCAAAACTCATGAAAGTGGTCCTCATGTGTGAAGATTATCCCGCTGAACCTTGGTTCGCGTTTGATTAAACTTGCGTTGCCCACAGACATTATTTGAAGCATCGCGCCAAAAACCCAGTCAAAAATCCCATAGACAGAAACAGTGAAGAACCAGGAAGTTCGGGACTTCCGCATTCAGCCTACAAAAATACGTCATCCCTGCAGCTCTCTATACTTCATTGCTGCTCGGTTGATCAGTCGGGTTAACGTTAATGATTTGGAAAAGGTTCCTTAAGTCACATTCTTAAAGTGTGTAAACAATTTGTCGTTACCTTTTCATGCTTCTCAAACAACAGCAAGATCATTACAATGTTTTTTTCCTTCAAGTCTCAAAATGCAACACGACTCCTCTCTTGATCGGAGGTTTGCTAGCTTGTTAGTTGGCATTTTGTGACTTCCAGAGGGGGGAGAGAGAGAAAAAAAACATTTGAATGATAATGTAGTGTTAGTAAAAGCGACCACAGAAAATGTAGATTTTTTCTTTTGCCCATAGAGATAGCGCGGGGCCGGACACTTGTACCGCACGTTGTGTTAACCTGACGCTGCCAGATGGACGGTTTAGCTCCACATTACGTTTCACTAAACCAGTCGATCTGGGAATGCAGTAACCCGACCCGCTGACGGAGGCGGGCACTTTTTCCAAGCTACTTGGCAGGTGATTGGATGACCCATCTGTCTATCACCGCTGGTGCGTGTTAACTTCAACCAATCAGATCGCCATGCCTCTGACGTCACGTTTGCGACCGGAGGAAGGTGCCTGTGCCTGATCTCCGTGGCAGTCTATCATTGATTGAGTCCTCACCGTCCTCATCGTCGTAAAGTCGCCTTCGAAGCATGACGTTCGATTATAACGAACTAGTTGTGTGGTTTAGCCTTCCCAAATGTTGAGGGTCGGTTTTTAGAATTTAATACATAGAATTGGGAACGTTACATTCAATTTCATTCAGACTGCCTGTCACTCCCGCGGCGGCAGCCATGTTGACGAGTGAAAAGAACTACAAAGACCATGTACCCACTACTTGCCCAGACGAGCCTGAGCCCGCCTAAGGCTGCCGCTGATTCGTCGAGCCGGACATGCTTCGGCCAATCATCCTAACTGCCTATGCATGACAAGATGGATTACGTCGAGAGAATCTCTTTTGATCTCGCGAGGTTACCCATCTTGCAAGCAAGGTTAACGTTGTGTGGGGGCGTGGCCTATTTTAAACGTCGCACCATATGGCAGCGAGGGCCGACTGTATATATATATTTTTTTACTTCAATAGTGACGATAAGATGATAAACAATCATATTGAAATATTGCCCCGCCCACATGTAGCGTGACCCACAATCATACCAGTGCAGGAGATGTTGATGGGCCTCTCGACGTATTCCTGTCTGAAAACGATGCCTGCCGCTCGGGCCTTGGCCTCCGGGTTTTCCTCTCTCTTCCCCTTCTGCCCCACTGCCGGCGGGATGAAGTAGCGCTTCTTGGTCCGGACCGTTAGGAGAACCGGGAGGGGATGCCGCACATCCAGAGACGCCTCGGGAGTCTGAGAGGAGGGAGTCAAAGAGTGTTTAGAGACGCCTCGGCAGTCTGAGAGGAGGGAGTCAAAGAGTGTTTAGAGACGCCTCGGGAGTCTGAGAGGAGGGAGTCAAAGAGTGTTTAGAGACGCATCAGCAGTCTGAGAGGAGGGAGTCAAAGAGTGTTTAGAGACGCATCAGCAGTCTGAGAGGAGGGAGTCAAAGAGTGTTTAGAGACGCCTCAGCAGTCTGAGAGGAGGGAGTCAAAGAGTGTTTAGAGACGCCTCAGGAGTCTGAGAGGAGGGAGTCAAAGAGTGTTTAGAGACGCCTCTGGAGTCTGAGAGGAGGGAGTCAAAGAGTGTTTAGAGACGCCTCAGCAGTCTGAGAGGAGGGAGTCAAAGAGTGTTTAGAGACGCCTCGGGAGTCTGAGAGGAGGGAGTCAAAGAGTGTTTAGAGACGCCTCTGGAGTCTGAGAGGAGGGAGTCAAAGAGTGTTTAGAGACGCTGAGAGGAGGGAGTCAAAGAGTGTTTAGAGACGCCTCTGCAGTCTGAGAGGAGGGAGTCAAAGAGTGTTTAGAGACGCTGAGAGGAGGGAGTCAAAGAGTGTTTAGAGAGGCCTCTGGAGTCTGAGAGGAGGGAGTCAAAGAGTGTTTAGAGACGCCTCAGCAGTCTGAGAGGAGGGAGTCAAAGAGTGTTTAGAGACACCTCTGGAGTCTGAGAGGAGGGAGTCAAAGAGTGTTTAGAGACGCCTCAGGAGTCTGAGAGGAGGGAGTCAAAGAGTGTTTAGAGACGCCTCGGGAGTCTGAGAGGAGGGAGTCAAAGAGTGTTTAGAGACGCCTCGGGAGTGTGAGAGGAGGGAGTCAAAGAGTGTTTAGAGACGCATCAGCAGTCTGAGAGGAGGGAGTCAAAGAGTGTTTAGAGACGCATCGGAAGTCTGAGAGGAGGGAGTCAAAGAGTGTTTAGAGACGCCTCAGCAGTCTGAGAGGAGGGAGTCAAAGAGTGTTTAGAGACGCCTCAGCAGTCTGAGAGGAGGGAGTCAAAGAGTGTTTAGAGACGCCTCGGGAGTCTGAGAGGAGGGAGTCAAAGAGTGTTTAGAGACGCCTCGGGAGTGTGAGAGGAGGGAGTCAAAGAGTGTTTAGAGACGCATCAGCAGTCTGAGAGGAGGGAGTCAAAGAGTGTTTAGAGACGCATCGGAAGTCTGAGAGGAGGGAGTCAAAGAGTGTTTAGAGACGCTGAGAGGAGGGAGTCAAAGAGTGTTTAGAGACGCCTCTGCAGTCTGAGAGGAGGGAGTCAAAGAGTGTTTAGAGACGCATCAGCAGTCTGAGAGGAGGGAGTCAAAGAGTGTTTAGAGACGCCTCTGCAGTCTGAGAGGAGGGAGTCAAAGAGTGTTTAGAGACGCCTCTGGAGTCTGAGAGGAGGGAGTCAAAGAGTGTTTAGAGACGCCTCAGCAGTCTGAGAGGAGGGAGTCAAAGAGTGTTTAGAGACGCCTCGGGAGTCTGAGAGGAGGGAGTCAAAGAGTGTTTAGAGACGCCTCTGGAGTCTGAGAGGAGGGAGTCAAAGAGTGTTTAGAGACGCCTCGGGAGTGTGAGAGGAGGGAGTCAAAGAGTGTTTAGAGACGCATCAGCAGTCTGAGAGGAGGGAGTCAAAGAGTGTTTAGAGACGCCTCGATGCTAGGCTGTGAGTTGGACCAGTCTCTCACCAGGGAGAGGATGGGCTTAAAAGTCATAGCAAAATTCAACCAATTTTTTTTCAAATTCCTTGCCATTAGAAAGTCTAATTATTCTGGACGCAAAAACCCTGAAATTGCTGTCCGTGGCTTTTTAGTGCAACCCCACTATGACTAGGCATGTACAGCATGGTATACCAGTACCCCTCAAGTACATCAAAAATCAATTGCAGACATTTAAAAATAAATGGATACATAGGAGTTTTGTTGAATTGCTCCTCTCGTAACCATGTCGGCTGCTCCCAATTCACACAACTGAAATGGTTGTCAATCGAGAGCAGGGTCAAGCATTTTTGAAGCTGGGTCTTACGCACAGAACAGCGTTTGGCTGCGTCGCCAACTACTTAAAAAACAATGTTAAACTGGTCAGTGATATGACCCACGGGTACTCGACTAGAGCTAGTGAGGAAAAACTGTGTCACTGTAGGTTCAGGACTGCTTCAGGGAAAAACACCTTCAGCAGCTACTGAATGGAATCTGTTGTCGCCTCGTTTGAAAGAAATTCACTGCCAACCGTTTTAAAAGAGCAGTGAAGGGATGGCTGCTGAGCTGCTGACAGACAGTTCAGGTTACTGTTCATGGTCTATGTGTTTGTTGATGTTTTCTGTGTCTTGGATAGCCATCTACCATTGACTTTTTTTTTACACTTACATTTATTGTGGAGGACCACAATAGAAACATAGTCCTGGACTTTATTGAGTGTAATTCCTCGACAATTGTAATATAGATGTATGGGTTTTATCTGTGCGTTGTGTGTTTTTAACATCCGTCTAAAATAAATGCATTCATTCACTCAATGTAGATGGGGAGAGATAACAGGAGAGAGTGAAAGCTATGACCAAGTATGCACGCACGACATTCTCTCTTTGGGCGAACCTCTCTAGGGGGACTGACCAATAATGAAATCACACAATGACTCATTTTGCTGGGGACTCCCTGGGGACTCCCTGGGGAACCCCCCCCCCCCGTCAAGGTGACGTTCGAGGATGTCTAGCTGCTGCCGACAACGTCCCGACTCAAGTTGAAACGGAGGGGCGTGACTCCTCTCAGCCCTGACCAACTCCAGTTCGATTGCCAGAGGTCAGAGGGACCAGGAGTATTAACCCTAAAATACATGTCTTTTATTAAGCCTAAACGCCGAAACAACGCTCAACCTAAGCTCAACCTACACTGAACCCACAAGTTTCATTTAGGCGTCCTTGTTAACAGGCGAGGCCGTTCACATCAGCCACAAGCGTGTCACGCTGAAGCCACGCTCAACGCGATCGTTCAGGATTCAGTCCTATTTTCCAAGCGCGACGTGTGAAGCTTGAAGCTGCCAGGCATGAAGTCAATGTGTGCATGTGGGCGGGTTCAAGGCGCACCGAGTGAGGCGCTGAGAGGAAAAGAGAAGGCTTCTTGTGTGAACGGTTAAGCGTCAGCTCAGCTTGACGCCACGTTCACACACACGCCTAGAGCAACGCTTTAAGCAACGCCTAAGCAACGCCTAAAATTTAGGCGTCCTTGTTAACAGACAAGAGCGTTCACACATACCGCTGCCACGCTGCGCTGAAACCACGCTCGCGCTGCGCCTACGCTGCACTGCATTTATCGTTTAGGCGTCTGTTCTATTTTTCAGCGTCTAGGCACGCTGAACGGCTGGTTCACACACACGCTTTGCGCGACGCCTTGCGCATATGCTTTAATCGACGCCTACGCATATAGGCATTGCTTCATGCACGCCTGGCGCCTATTTTCGTTCACACAGGACGCCACGCTCTGCGCTACGCTGAACACATGAGCAGCGGTTTTTTTACACTTTTCAGATCTGATTTATAGCATGGGTGAGTCCTCTTTTTTATTGTAATGTGCAAGTGAGGATGTCTGTCTATTTCCTGGCCCGCTGTAATTGTTATTTTCCCTCGGGTAATCATGTGACTATGAGTCATCAACACCATGAGTGAAACTTGCATTGAGACAGGGGGGGTATATATACATCTGACAGAAAAGACGTTAATAGAGGAACACATGAAGGACAGCTCTCCTCTGCTACTATGCTCCACCCTCCCTTTTGGGCAAACTCGGTAGAAAATATGGCCCAAGTCCACCAGAAACAACAGCCAGCTTGACAGTTCAGCACGCCTAGAGCTGAAAAATAGAACAGACGCCTAAACGATAAATGCAGCGCAGCGTAGGCACAGCGCGAGCGTGGCTTCAGCACAGCGTGGCAGCGGTATGTGTGAACGCTCTCGTCTGTTAACAAGGACGCCTAAATTTTAGGCGTTGCTTAGGCGTTGCTTTAAGCGTCGCTCTAGGCGTGTGTGTGAACCCGGCGGAACTGTCAAGCTGGCTGTTGTTTCTGACGGACTTGGGCCATATTTTCTACCGAGTTTGCCCAAAAGGGAGGGTGGAGCGCGAATTAACGAGTGCATAGTAGGAGAGCTGTCCTTCATGTGTTCCTCTATTAACGTCTTTTCTGTCAGATGTACAGTATATATACCCCCCCTGTCTCAATGCATGTATCACTCATGGTGTTGATGACTCATAGTCACATGATTACCCGAGGGAAAATAACAATTACAGCCGGCCAGGAAATAGACAGACATCGTCACTTGCACATTACAATAAAAAAGAGGTTTATATTAGCTACTCACCCATGCTATAAATCAGATCTAAAGTGTAAAAAACCACTGCTCATGTGATCAGCGTAGTGCAGAGCGGGGCTTCAGTGTGGCGTCCTGTGTGAACGCAAATAGGCGCCTAGCGTGCATGAAGCAATGCCTATATGCCTAGGCGTAGCTTAAAGCGTTGCTCTAGGCGTGTGTGTGAACCCGCCGTGAGCGTGCCTCAAGCTTCAGCTGTGCTTACGTTAGGCATCCTGGCTGAACAAAGGCTAACATACATGTCTATGACAGGAGTATTAACCCTAACATACATGTCTTTGACAGTATTAACCCAAACATACATGTTTTTGACAGTATTAACCCAAATAGTATTAACCCTAACATACATCTTTGACAGTAATAACCCAAACATACATGTCTTTGACAGTATTAACCCAAACTAGGGATGGGCATCGAATTTCGAATTTTCGAATAATCGTTGTTATTATCAAGGTCGACTTTTATTATTGAAATTCGAAATTCGTTTTTTGATTTTTTTTTTTTTTTTTTTGTGAGTGAAATGTTGCATTGTCTCCCCTGATTCTAAGAATAGTCGAATCGCTTGGTTTGAGCAAGTAAAACAATTTTTATAAGCAACCTCTCCCTCTTCATGGGATTTCATCCGCCATTCATTTTTCCATAAACCTTGCTTAAAATGCTCATAAAAATTGTTTTACTTGCTCAAACCAAGCGATTCGACTATACTTAGAATCAGGGGAGACAATGCAACATTTCACTCACATAATTTTTTTTTTTTTTTTTTTTTTTTTCGAATTTCGATTAAAAGTCGACTTTGGCCAGCGAATTTCGAATAGTGTTTTTGCTAGAAATGCCCATCCCTAACCCAAACATACATGTCTTTGACAGTATTAACCCAAACATACATGTCTTTGACAGTATTAACCTAAACATACATGTCTTTGACAGGAGTATTAACCCAAACATACATGTCTTTGACAGTATTAACCTAAACATACATGTCTTTGACAGTATTAACCCTAACATACATGTCTTTGACAGTATTAACCCAAACATACATGTCTTTGACAGGAGTATTAACCTAACATATTGTACGTGTCTTTGATGGTGGGAGGAAACCCACACGAATACGGGAAGAACATGCAAACTCCACACAGAAAGGCCCTGGGACGGACCGGGGTTCGAACCCGGTGTTACACCTGGCTGTACTACTTCTGTGAGCTGCTGTGTTTACAAAGCTCACACCAGTTTCAATGGAGATTTTGAGCCATGGTGAAGAGACCTCTTAGGTAACGTTATTTTAGCATTGCAAGCTATTGTATTTAGCGTTAATTTATTTTAGCCTAGCCTAGTACTCTTGTAGCCAGCCCTATGGCAATGATAACTAGTAGCGAGCCACAACAGCACAAAGCCTATTGATCGTCTCCCTGTCTCAGTCAGTCTGACAGCCTGCATGACAGACGGCTATAACCTCCCCCATGTCTTGGTGAAAGTTAGCGTTAGCCCGGCTTGGCCGTCCGGTCACCGGACAGATCCTGACCGACACGGCGAGGCCAGTGAGCAAAACAAAACGAGTTGCCATTTCAACGTGTTATTTGCCTGAGCTTAATGCAGTAACAAGACATTTGTAACGCACCAATACCTTCAAATTGCTGCATGTTATTCGGTGAAGGGCTAACAGCGTCCTCCTCATGGGCAGCGCCATCTTGCTTCCAGTGTCAAGCCACTGCCAGAAACACAGACTTCCGTTTACAACTTTCAAAATAACATTTCAATGAAACAACAAGCAAACATTATTTTTGCTCTGATGCAGATAGTAGTAGTCTAGAGTCACAATTAAAGACACAATCGGGGTACTCCAGTCCAGTCCCTTTTGTTCTCTGGTATTTTTTTTTATTTTTTATGTTTATTTGCACATAGATACATAACATACAGTAATCATTTTAAAAAATAGCTCATTGTGCAGGTTGGAAGCCAAAAATGGCGTATAAAGGTACCTCCCCCATATCAATTTCAACAGATATATTTTAAAAAGGAAAACAAATAAAAAGAAAGAAAGAACGACAGAAAGAACAGAAAAAATATTACATAATAATACGGTTTATAGACTAAACAATAAAATTACCAAAATCTAGAATTAGCAAGGAAATTATACAACAAGTTAGTTAAGTTAAGAAACACAACAAATTAAATAAAATTACAGTAGGGTCCTTTTCAGATGTTTCTCTTGAATGATGATAATGTAGGTATTGTTTTTAGTGATGGAAGTAAATTGTTCCAAAGAGATGGTCCTCTGTATTTCAATGAGTATTGGTTAAGGGAAGTCCGACAAAACGGAAGATGAAAGTCCTTAGAGCGTCTTGTGGAATATGAATGTATGTCTGAAGAAACTTTAAAACAATTCTGAAAAACAATAGGTAAATCATGAGATAGGTGTAGCTACATATACATGAATACACAAGTCTGATATAGGCTATGTTAACATTATAAATTGTCAAAAGTTTGTATTTACTGAAAATAGGAGCAGATGAGTCACATATATCAGCAATAGGTATAATTCAAACATCTTCAGATTTTTTTTTTTTTTTACCAAGTCCCCAAAAGAATACCAAGAGCTATCAAACTGGTCTGGAAGCACACTACTGGTATGCAATCATAATCACAATCGTTATAACAACAACAACAACAACAACAACAACATGCGGATAGGTAGCGAACAGAGTGGATTTTAATAGATTGATTTATGAATATGAATTATTTGGCCAGTCACACACACAAAACACACACGTTCTACACGTAGCACTGTGACGCGCTGACGTCATTTGTCCGCAGGTCGGCGCTAGTTCACAATTGTTTGGAAATTGGATTTGAAGTGAGAGGGGAGGACCGTAGCTGGCAACACTGAGGATTGTATGTTGCTGGTCCTGGGCCGCAGGGTCTCGCTGTCACTCGTCAAAAGACTCAACAACAATACCTGTTCTCCATCATCCTCGCTGTCGGAGCCTGTTCTGTTGTTCAAACTTGGAATAACCAGATTCAGAACGACACACAGCAGCACCGTCTTCGTTAGCGCAGCCGGCCAAAATAGAGGAACCATGCCCGAAAGGAGGCCCTTCGTGCGGTTGCCAACTGACGTTTACCCCGTCAACTACGGCTTGAGCCTGAAGCCCGACCTGATCGACTTCACTTTCGAAGGCAAGCTGGAGGCGGCGGTGGAGGTATGTTGTACCAATACCAAATGAAGGCTGGATGCACTGATGTGTTTAGTCAGTGCATGGCGGGGATCTTGTTATGTAATGCAGCCAGCTAGCTAGCTCATTTGCCATGTTCGGACGGTAACTGCTAGCCACTATAGCCGAGCTAGCTAACGCTATCTCTTCCTCCTTTATCCGCACTGCTGGGTCGAATAAAATGAATGAAAGGGGATATTTTTTGACGAGTAACGTTAGCTGTTGTTAAATACGTAAAATGATGTCTGTCATGTTAGCGATTGAGCGAATTGAAGCTCGATATGCACAGCAGCGTGATCTCGCCTGGTTTTGTACTTAGCACACTTGCACTATCATGACATGTTAGCTAGTAGCCAGCTGTCACATCCCCTCGCTCTATTTAGCCTGCTAACCAACGTCTGGCCGCTCGCCAGTGCGTGTATTATTCTCCGTGGCATATCTCCTGGTAACGCCAGCGGATTAACGTTATATGCACACTCATATCCGCCGATCTGGTGTTTGTTAATGATTTCTAGCGAGCAAACAAGCAAGTTGCACCTGCTTGCTAACTAGCAAGCTAACTAGCCAATGTTTGCTAAATCATAGCAAGCAAATGTCTCCCCTCCCACCCTGCTTCACATTCAGTTCACCTGTTTCTACAAAGCTGCCCCGGCCTGAACATATGAAACGACCAGTGTTAACGTGATGGCTATCTTATAACGTTGCATGACACCCTTTAGGACAGTTTTGGACTAATGTTAGTAATGGTAGGCAGGACAAACCCACCGCTCTAACCACGCTCTAATGTAATCACTATGGGAGATTTCTGCATTCTGGGCTCATTTCAATCTAGTATTAAACATACTTTCGGGTCATGTTTAAATAAAAACACGGCTTGTATCGATATATATGCACCATCACTACTACAAAATGAAAAAATAATTTTGAAAAAGACCGAAATAATAAATTAAATCAAGCTCTGTTTAGAGGAGCAAATGCAGCGTTTCAGCCCGCTGGAATAAAAACGGCCCAACAAAAAATCGTCACTCCTCGCCTTTAAGAGTGGATTCCACACTGGATTTTTTGATTTGTCCTTTGGTCTGTCACTTAAATTATAGCCAACCCCTGTGTACACGTCATGGTGAATGATTCCTTTTGATTTGTTTGCGTTATACTGACGAAAATCGCGTCATTTCCCTTCATTCGCTTCGCCACTGCCTTTAACTGTGAGGAATCATCGATGTGAACACATGAAATTGTCCGCCAACTTGTTCTCTTGAACGCTGTCAAGTCAGTTTTCGTTTTTCGTTTAGGGGTTTTTTGTTATTCGTGTCAAAACGTGCAGTGCGCCATGTAAAAATCCCCCCTGCTTTTTCTTCATTAAATGAGGAAGCGCGAGACCGGAGCAGAGCAGAGTAGCTGCAGCTGGGCTGCTCCCCCTCCCCCTCCCCCTCCCTCCTCTCTCTCTGCACAAACAAGTCAGTGGTGGAGTGCTTCTCAATGTGGGGTCAGGGGAGAGGATTCAAGATTCTCTGTTGTCTCTCTCAACCTAATATATATGGAATTCTGAACAAAATCATATCTAGGCTACATTAAAAAAAATCTGATTTGCATCTGAGAAACCAAATTTCATCATATTGGGGGTCCATGGCCCCAATGTGAACTAAATTAGGAGTCCTTAATATGAAAAAGGTTAAGAATGATTTACAGAAACACAATGCCATGGGTATTCCCTTTCCCTTCCTTTTTTTTATGATGAGGCAGGATTTGGTTTATCAATAATAGCCTACATATAATTTCACCTTTTTTTTCTCGACGCCCCTCCCACACACACACCCCCTCCCCAGTGGCGTGCCTGACCAAGTTGGTGCCCTAGGCAAGATTTGTGCTGGTGCCCCCCCTCCCCCAAAGAAAATATAATAAAAATTATATTGCAGCGAATTCCACCACTGCAGTGCAGGCTCAGAATCGCCCTTCCCCAGTGGCGCTGGAAGTACTTTTAGGAAGGGGTGCTGTAAGGAAGGGACTCTCCAAAGAAAATTTGATGTTTTTTGGACTTTAATCCATATTTAGAAGAATATTTAATTTTAAATTAACATTAGGATTATACTGTTGTGATGTCATTATTCAGTATCTGCTCCTTTTCTCACTCACTTTCATATAAGCACCTGCTCTCCCTTTAGTCGTTTTACACTACAACAGACAGCAACACAGGCATAAACACTGAACTTATTATTATTATTATGGAAAACCAGATTATGATGAAAATCAAACACTTTTGAAGAGAGAGCATATTAAATAAGATCAGAGCTGGGAAGCACAAACTGTTTTTTAATGCATTTTGTTGGTGGTATAAACACAAGACAGCCAAATCCAACAATTTCGAAAATCCCATTTCTTGTGTACTATGGTGAAGGCATGGCCCGCCCGACTCTGCCTCTGATTGGCTTACCCTGATATTTTACCCTAACCTTAAAGCCCCATTATGTAGTTTTTCTATTTTTAGGGAAACTGTGCCCCCACAGTTACAGATGCCAATAAATGCTACACTTCCCTGTTTGTACATTCAGATATCAGCATTATTTTACAGTTTCGGTTTATACTCTACTTTGCTAAATCTCTGCTATCTCTGCAGTGCTTCATAACTGATTCGCTGGTCGGGGGAATAACTCCAAATATCCCTAAATGTTATTGTTGCGACATTCTTTTAGTGAAAGAATTCAGATTCTTGAAACTTAATGAACATCACCAGTTTAACTTGTTTAAAAAAACATATAGGCCTGTAATTAGTGGGTGGGCCAGCGCCAGGGCCACTGTTTGTATTTGCCAATATTGTTGTTCTTCTGGGAGGTTGGACTTCCCATGCATGAAAATAAACCAAACTTTGGACAAAGGTCCAGTCCCATGCCAAAACTTTGTCAACGCGAATTTGGCGCTAATAGTCCTGATGGTGGCGCTACAGTCTAAATTTTCAAAAATTGAAAATTCATAACAAATCAGGCATACGCGCTACCGCTTTACAACTTTCACCGAAATGTGGGCCCAAGTCAGGAGAAACGTTTGTATACTGCAACCGATGGCCAAGTATGAAGTCCAAAGACTGCAAAACTGCAGAAACTGTTAACTCATTGAGTGCCAGCCACTTTTGGAGAACGGACGCTCCCAGTACCAGAGTTTCAGAGCGTTTTCAGTGATTTCTCGAGGCCCACAGAATATTGTGTGATATTACTATGTAAACACCGAACACGCACAAAGAACGATTAGACTCTCTTCTATCATCTGCAAAAAAAAGTTTATTGATACCATTTTCCGTTCTTTAGTTATGAGCCGGAGAAGATAGGTTGTTTTGAGCAAAAAGACACATTTCAATTTAGAATCTGAGATATTCAGCCTTTTGTGAAAGGAAGCATTTCAAGCACATCATTGACTCTGAAGCTAATATTTTCTGATATAATGACACCTCAAAAATAATTTCCTTCAATAAAAGAGTGAAAACAAAGGAATTTTGTTTGGCCAAATAATATTTTTTAGCTGCAACCAGCAGCGCTGGCCCCTGCGTGCGCAGACCCTACACCTTCTTGCTGGTCTTGATTTACTGCTGGTGTGCATCAGATAGCCTATTCTAGCTTGTTTGCTCTCTGTGCATCGAGCCTGCTGCTGCCTGGGTGTGTGTGTACTGTCAATGGTTGTATGCTGTAGTGCCCTGCGTGCCCCACCCCCCTCCTCCTCCTCCTCCGTGGAGGAGTGTCTCTGCTGCGGTTTGCTCTGAGTTTGATCTGCACTGAAAAGCGCGCTGCATCCCCCCGCTTTTTTACAGCGTGTCGCCAGCTCCCAGCTGAGAATAATGTAACTTTTCAGAAAGACGCTGGTGTCGCCGTGTCGGCAACTAAATCATATGGATGGGCTATCGCAGCGGACACGGATGGGGCTCAATTGTGGCAGCAGATGACTGCTGTTCACAGGCACAGCTAACGGTATGCTTCATGCATATCGATGCGATTTCCGTTTCCTCATGACTTCTTCTCTCTTTTCTCCTGGCCTTTCTGTAATCTGGAGAGCACTGTCGCCACCTAAGGGTTCTGTAAAATAGGTTAGACACATTCAATAGCTCCCATATTGTAAGAGGCGATGAAAGAGGCTTAGATCGACATCCCCCAGTCAAAAAACGCAATTGACGAACATGTTCGTCCTTGGCACTCTACGTTACTAAACGAAATGACGAACATGTTCGTCCATGGCACTCAATGAGTTAAACTAATTAAACCCTACTCCTAGCAGCAGCTATAATTCAAGTTAAGTCTGCCTTTTTATTTCACTTGATATCAGGCCGCTATGCGGCCTTCAAATCTAGTTTGGTGGGGCTCTGGCGTCGTATTGTGTTGTGTGTGTAAGGTCTGTGTATTGATATGCATGTGTCCTGCACTCCGTTGGGATCCCAGCAGTGCACTCCACCAGTTTGAAGTTGATTGGATAAACAGTTCTCGAGATAAACCACTTTTTGTGTTCCCAGTAGGTGGCGCTATGCCAAATTGCATGGAATTTGGCACTGCACTGTGTTGGGTTCCCAGCAGCCTCCTCCCCAAGTTTGAAGTCGATTGGACGAATGGTCCATGAGATAAACCACTTTTTGCATTGCCAGTAGGTGGCGCTATACCGAATTGCACCAAATACGCCACTGAATTCCATCACGTCTCCTAAGCGTACTCCCCCAGTTTGATGTCGATGAGATGAATTGTTCAAGATAAACCACTTTTTGTTTGCCAGTAGGTGGTGCTATGCTGAATTGTACGGAATTCGGCACTGCACTCCATCAGGTCCCCCTAAGCGCATTCCCCAAGTTTGAAGTCAATCGGACAAACGGTTCTCAAGATAAACCGCTTTTTGTGCTTGCCAGTAGGTGGCGCTGTGCCGAATAGCACATAATTCGGGCACTGAACTCCATCAGGTCACCCTAAGCGCACTCCCCAAGTTTGAACTCAATCCAACAAATGGTTCTCGAGATGACCCACTTTTTGTGTTTGCCAGTAGGTGGCGCTGTGTCGAATTGCACAAAATGTGTCACTGCACTCCATCCGGTCCCCCTAAACACACTCCCCAAGTTTGAAGTCGATCGGACAAGTGGTTCTCAAGATAAACTGCTTTTTGTGTTTGCCAATAGGTGGCGCTATGCTGAGTCTGTGTGTGTTTGGGGGTGGGCTGGCGTGGTATCAGACTTACTTTCGTGATGCAAATTGTGACTGACACTGCCCGCGGCCCGCCAACCAATCCGACCTGGTGTGTGGACATGATGTGGTTTGCAGGACTTTCCAGGTGGTTTACAGGACTTTACATGTAGTTCCAGGATATTCCAGCACTTTCCAGGTGGTTCAAGGACTGTGCAACCTGCCCATGACCCTCCCCAGACAATAACCCACTGCCATGCACATTTTCAGCCCAATCCGACCTGGGGTGTGGGCATGAGGTCGTTTCAAGGTGGTTTCCAGGACTTTCCAGGTGGTTTCCAGGACTTTCCAGGATTTTCCAGGTGGTTCAAGTACTGTGCAACCTGCCCATGACCTTGCCCAGATAATAACCCACAGCCATGCAAATTTTCAGCCCAATCCGACCTGGGGTGTGGGCATGAGGTGGTTTCCAGGACTTTCCAGGTGGTTTCCAGGACTTTCAAGGATTTTCCAGGTGGTTCAAGTACTGTGCAACCTGCCCATGACCTTGCCCAGATAATAACCCACAGCCATGCAAATTTTCAGCCCAATCCGACCTGGGGTGTGGGCATGAGGTGGTTTCCAGGACTTTCCAGGTGGTTTCCAGGACTTTCCAGGATTTTCCAGGTGGTTCAAGTACTGTGCAACCTGCCCATGACCTTGCCCAGATAATAACCCACAGCCATGCAAATTTTCAGCCCAATCCGACCTGGGGTGTGGGCATGAGGTGGTTTCCAGGACTTTCCAGGTGGTTTCCAGGACTTTCCAGGATTTTCCAGGTGGTTCAAGTACTGAACAACCTGACCATAACCTTGCCCAGATAATAACCAACAGCCATGCAAATTTTCAGCCCAATCGGAGCTGGGGTGTGGGCGTGAGGGGTTTTCCAAGACCTTCCAGGCATGAATTACATTTGACGTGAGGCCCACTTTTTCAGGCGTTTGGCAATGTAATGAGTGATGAATCCTAATTTCCCCTTAAAATTTGATTTAAAACAAAAAAATGCACGATTTTGGCCAGGACACTTTTGATTTGTTGTTTATTGGCCATATACTAGTAAATATAACAAGATAGGTGCATCATAAACTGTTACAAATATGTTTTTCAGAAAAACACACAAACGGGTTTGTCCTCCCTAGTAATGGACACTGCACCGTTTGTTACTTTTGCCCTTAGTGAATCAGTGGCACTGCTGTTGACATGGAGCATTTTGTGATTTGATGTTCAGCAGAAAGTCCTTCCAGGCCTCACACAGTTGTCTCCGAAGTCACGCCAATTGTTTTCTGTTTAGGTTTGTTAGACAAGTTAGTGCAATTCAAGCTAATGTTAAAATACTGTATAATATTTCGTTTTTAATAAGTAAGGTTAAGTAATAAGTAAGGTTCATCTCACTTCAATCATTTTTATTCCAGCTAAATGGGATTGTCAAGCAGACAGACTGACCAACACTGTCATAAAAAGAAAAACCTGTCATAAACGTTGCACGCACTTGATTTTGTATAATAAAATATCACGATACTTGGCATTCGATATCATACGATGCGATATATTGCCCAGAAAAATCATGATACTATGCTGTATCGATCCCCCCCCCGCCCCTACTGGTTATGTCACAATGCCAATGATATCATCATTGCCTATGACATCATCAGTGATGTCATAAGATAATATTTTCATCTCAATCAGTTCAATCTATAGTCTTATTATAATCTTATAGTCTCACGTAGTCAGACCCACCGTCGACGCCATCAAGCTTCCAGCGACGGAGGGTCTGAATCGAATGTCTCAGATCGAAGGCGGCTCCCGTTATATAAAGGGGCGACCAAACAGTAGATAGACTGTCTTGCGGGATCGTAGTTTATGACATCGCCACCCCGAAACTCACCCCGAAAAATTATTTCAACCGTCTTGAAGTCGATGTAAACCGTCCAGAATTCTAAAATGCTATCCTTTTCTTTTGTTGTTGTCATCATCTATAGTTGTTATTTGCATAAAAACACACAATTTGATTTGGAAATCATAGTCTCTTTGATTTAAATAGGCTATGTGCTTTGATAAAAAAAAAAAAAAAAAGTAACTCAATTTGGGTAACGTGTTACTTGACAAAGTAACTGGTATATTGTTACTGAAATCCTATTAATAAGTTGTATTACTGAGTTACTGCTAAAAGTATAATAATTACATGTAATATGACTTTTGTAATGAGTTTCCCCCAAAACTGCTTATAATATAACACATTCACAACACTGGAAGGTACCACCAGGACGTGTTAGACGTGTTCTGTTAGACGTGTTCTGTCTTCAGGGGCCCTCCGCCTTCAACAAGTCATGTTGACTGTTTGCAGTTGGTTGCATGCAGATGAGCGAGCCTTAGTGGTTAGCGCTGTGTTTGCTAAGAAAGAAACATGCTGTGCCAAGGTGAGATCTGTTGATCAGAGCCTGTTGACCTGCGCTGCACACAAAGCCTGGGAAACACAATGGCCCAGAAGAAACCCAAGCCCAGTGGCACTGTGCCATTAGCCCAGTGGCTTCTATAATTACTGCCTCTGTGCCTCTCTTTCAACCTACAAGCCCCTCTCTGTGTCTACAGAGCGTTTCAACCTACAAGCCCCTCTCTCTGTGTCTACAGAGCGTTTCAACCTACAAGCCCCTCTCTCTGTGTCCACAGAGCGTTTCAACCTACAAGCCCCTCTCTCTGTGTCCACAGAGCGTTTCAACCTACAAGCCCCTCTCTCTGTGTCCACAGAGCGTTTCAACCTACAAGCCCCTCTCTGTGTCCACAGAGCGTTTCAACCTACAAGCCCCTCTCTGTGTCCACAGAGCGTTTCAACCTACAAGCCCCTCTCTCTGTGTCCACAGAGCGTTTCAACCTACAAGCCCCTCTCTGTGTCTACAGAGCGTTTCAACCTACAATAGCGTTTCAACTAGGGATGTCAATTTTCGGTTAATTTCACTTTCGATTAACCGACGCTAATAATCGATTAACCTATCGGTTAATTCATAATTTTTTAATATTAATTTTTTTATTATTATTATTTTTTTTAAGACGTTTCGCCATGCTGCTTTCTTTGTTTCTTCCTGATTTCGTTCCCTCGCTGTCAGAGGAGGAGGGGCTGTCTGTCAGTGTCTGTGCCGGCGCGCGCGTGTGTGTGCGCCCCGGATACGCTGCATGTTTGGGGAGAAATGCGTTTAATTAGAAGTAGGCTATAACATGCTGAGTGATATAGAGTGGACCTGCTTTTCCCCCCGCTGTTGCCTGTCGGATACACGAGAGGAGAGCGTGACAAATTCATAATTTTTTAATATAATTTTATTTTTATTTTTTTTATATTAACTGATAGACCGACAGCAATAACCGAACAACGACGTTAGCAACGGTTAATCAATTAACGGTTAACCGTTGACATCCCTAGTTTCAACCTACAAGCCCCTCTCTGTATCTACAGAGTAGTGCTGCACGATTAATCGAATCGCAATCGCGATGTCAGCACATGCGATTACATAACCGCAAAAGGGTGCGATTATTTATATATATACATATATATATATTAGGGATGTCAATTTTCGGTTAATTTCACTTTCGATTAACCGACGCTAATAATCGATTAACCTATCGGTTAATTCATAATTTTTTAATATAATTTTTTTTTTTTTTTTTTTTTTTTTTTTTTGTCTATTTACTCAATGAACTCATGCCCAAACAAGGCGTGTCTATTTAGATGCTGACATGTTAATGATTTTTGTGTTAGAATTTCTAACACAAAAAGCATTAACAAGCATTAACAAAAAGCATCAACATTTCAACACAAATTCTTTTTGTGTTAGAATTTCTAACACAAAAAGCATTAACATTTCAGCATCTAAATAGACACGCCTTGTTTGGGCATGAGCTCATTGAGTAAATAGACCAAAAAAAAAAAAAAATTTTTTTTTTTTTTTTTTTTAATATTAACTGATAGACCGACAGCAATAACCGAACAACGACGTTAGCGACGGTTAATCGATTAACGGTTAACCGTTGACATCCCTAATATATATATATATATATTAGGGGTGTCACGATGCACGATACGATACACGATATTGGGTTCACGATAACGATACGATATTTTAACAATATTTTTTTGCGATAGATTTGTAAGTTGACCGTGCATCTTCCACGCTAATTTTACTAATTTCTCCATTTTCATCCTCCGTGTCTGTAACGTCCCTCGTCTGTTCAAACAAAGCATTGAAAAGGAGAGCGAGCATGCAATCAGATGCAGATCAGTGCCACCATGTTCAGCTTCTTTTTCTCGCGATATGAGATTTCATCTCAACGATACATATTGTCACGTTTTGATATCGCGATATATTGTGGGACGATATATTGTGACATCCAGAATATATATATATATATATATATATATATATATATATATATATATATATATATATATATATATATATATAAAGAGTCTGTGTGTGCGTGTCGGCCTCGTCTAACACGTTACACGCGACGCAGCAAATAAACAAACAAACTCTGCCATCACAGTCACACTGGACATCAACACTAGCGGGGGACTTCTCCCACCTCCAAATATACAGCAATGTTATAAGGTTAAACATAAACACCTTACAGCGGGAGAGACAGCAGCCACCGCTAACGGCTAACTAAGCTAAGCGAGTGGCCGATCAGAAAATGGAATGGACGTAAACAGCCGTGTGATTAGTGAGAAAGTCAATGAGAGCTGCAGGTGAGCTAAGCCCTAAGCACCTTTAGGGTCTACATGTAAATTCTGTGTCTAACACACTCTCTAGAAAAAAGAAAAGTCACGAGTGTGACGTTGACCGTAATCTGTCGCTGCAAAAGAAATAAACTGGTTATTCCATCAAAAACTCATACCGGCACAACCCTAGATACCATTTGTTTATATCACAATCGCAAATCGCTCCTTTTCCCCAAATCGTGCAGCACTACTACAGAGCCACAGACCCTCACTATCACTGCCCCCTGCAGCACTACTACAGAGCCACAAACCCTCTCTAGGCTCTTTCACACCCAGATCACGCAAAATTGCAGTTTAGGAGTCCCGCAAAGGCCGCAGCCACACAGAGCCAAGCAGCACGGCCACATTCCCGTGCTGCGGTGTACTTTCAGGTGAAATCCCCCGCTCCCGGATTGAAAGGCAAGCGGAGGGATTTCCAGCTCCAACTAAAATTGGAACGATACACGACCGCACGCCAGTCTTCTCTGTATCGTTCCAACAGAGCTGATTTCGAGAGGGAATATCCTCAGACCAACTCGCCACAGACAGCTATAGCCCTCTGAAGCTTATTATTATATCCGTTAATTTTACCTACTAATGTCAACATTGTTTGAGCATAAAGCCTAACCGCACGGAGCATTCCTCCTGGCGTCCCTGCAGTCATGATTGTATCCACCTTATTTTTGGCGGCCATTTTTGCCTGATCTGCATGTGGGTGCTTCTTCCGGTGTGATCCTCCCAGCCTTGTTGCTGACAGCTTGACACCCGTCTGGGCGAACGGAGCAAATCACTAATCAGGTCCGGCTTGGCAGAAATCTCGTCGATAAATATCCCTTTAAGAGCGCAGTGCATTCATGGGTAATCACCTGCTGTGGCTAATATTAACCATTTCGAGTAACACTATTTCCATACGGATCACCAGCGTTAGTTTGTTGTTTATAACGTGGCTATATTCATAACTATCTCTATCTCGGATGCGTTATTTCGAATCGCACATAGGTTGCGCCAAACCACACATAGGTTACGCCTGGCACAACCTATGTGGGTTTCAGGACGAAACGGACTCGAGCCACTAACGTCATCTTAAGAGCACAATATTCCTGGAATGCAAGTTTAACTAAACAGTTACATGTCCTCTGCATTCTACATAAAATTAAGATATTACGGGTTGTTTTATTTTGTATGTTACATACTTATTGACCAAGTTATGTTCAATTCAGCCAGGGTACAAGAGACTGAGTGTAGGTGGCCATCTTTTCAAATCAAGTAGAATACATTAGGAAATGGCAAGCTGCAACAATGAGTCACGTTAAACCGGAACTTGTACGCACAATTATTTTTTACAGTGGGGCATTCAAAAATAAGGTGGATAGGCTACTTTTTTTACTTTCACCCATGCACTTTCTTGATACATGAGGTGATTTCCCCTGTAATTTTTTTATGAATGAGCTGACCATTCGCACCTTTTCCGGCTCGCTGCGACGACGCTTTCAAGTGGAGGCGGGTTGCCAGGTAACCCGGCGCTGTGACTACCTACCGTGGCGGGACAAAAGGCGTAAAACAATTATCCACCAACGCGCGTTCACCACTTTCACATCGGAGGCGCGAATCCTATTTTCCGTGCATTTTTCGGCTTTCAAGGCCGGTGTGAAAGAGCCTACTATCACTGCCCCCTGCAGCACTACTACAGAGCCACAAACCCTCACTATCACTGCCCCCTGCAGCACTACTACAGAGCCACAAACCCTCACTATCACTGCCCCCTGCAGCACTACTACAGAGCCACAAACCCTCACTACCACTGCATCCTGCAGCACTACTACAGAGCCACAAACCCTCACTATCCTTGCCCCCTGCAGCACTACTACAGAGCCACAAACCCTCACTATCACTGCCTCCTGCAGCACTACTACAGAGCCACAAACCCTCACTATCACTGCCTCCTGCAGCACTACTACAGAGCCACAAACCCTCACTATCACTGACAGCCCCCTGCAGCACTACTACAGAGCCACAAACCCTCACTATCACTGTCTCCTGCAGCACTACTACAGAGCCACAAACCCTCACTATCACTGTCTCCTGCAGCACTACTACAGAGCCACAAACCCTCACTATCACTGCCCCCTGCAGCACTACTACAGAGCCACAAACCCTCACTATCACTGCCCCCTGCAGCACTACTACAGAGCCACAAACCCTCACTATCACTGCCCCCTGCAGCACTACTACAGAGCCACAAACCCTCACTATCACTGCCTCCTGCAGCACTACTACAGAGCCACAAACCCTCACTATCACTGCCTCCTGCAGCACTACTACAGAGCCACAAACCCTCACTATCACTGCCTCCTGCAGCACTACTACAGAGCCACAAACCCTCACTATCACTGCCTCCTGCAGCACTACTACAGAGCCACAAACCCTCACTATCACTGCCTCCTGCAGCACTACTACAGAGCCACAAACCCTCACTATCACTGCCCCCTGCAGCACTACTACAGAGCCACAAACCCTCACTATCACTGCCCCCTGCGGCACTACTACAGAGCCACAAACCCTCACTATCGCTGACCCCTGCAGCACTACTACAGAGCCACAAACCCTCACTATCACTGCCTCCTGCAGCACTACTACAGAGCCACAAACCCTCACTATCACTGCCCCCTGCAGCACTACTACAGAGCCACAAACCCTCACTACCACTGCCCCCTGCAGCACTACTACAGAGCCACAAACCCTCACTACCACTGCCCCCTGCAGCACTACTACAGAGCCACAAACCCTCACTATCACTGCCTCCTGAAGCACTACTACAGAGCCACAAACCATCACTATCACTGCCTCCGGCAGCACTACTACAGAGCCACAAACCCTCACTACCACTGCCCCCTGCAGCACTACTACAGAGCCACAAACCCTCACTATCACTGCCCCCTGCAGCACTACTACAGAGCCACAAACCCTCACTACCACTGCCCCCTGCAGCACTACTACAGAGCCACAAACTCTCACTACCACTGTCTCCTGTAGCACTACTACAGAAGCACAAACCCTCACTATCACTGCCCCCTGCAGCACTACTACAGAGCCACAAACCCTCACTACCACTGCCCCCTGCAGCACTACTACAGAGCCACAAACCCTCACTACCACTGTCTCCTGTAGCACTACTACAGAAGCACAAACCCTCACTACCACTGTCTCCTGTAGCACTACTACAGAAGCACAAACCCTCACTATCACTGCCCCCTGCAGCACTACTACAGAGCCACAAACCCTCACTATCACTGCCTCCGGCAGCACTACTACAGAGCCACAAACCCTCACTATCACTGCCCCCTGCAGCACTACTACAGAGCCACAAACCCTCTCTAGGCTCTTTCACACACAGATCACGCAAAATTGCAGTTTAGGAGTCCCGCAAAGGCCGCAGCCTCGCCACAGAAATTGCTTTCACACAGAGCCAAGCAGCCACATTCCCGTGCTGCGGTGTACTTTCAGGTGAAATCCCCCGCTCCCGGATTGAAAGGCGAGCGGAGGGATTTCCAGCTCCAACTAAAATTGGAACGATACACGACCGCACGCCAGTCTTCTCTGTATCGTTCCAACAGAGCTGATTTCGAGAGGGAATATCCTCAGACCAACTCGCCACAGACAGCTATAGCCCTCTGAAGCTTATTATTATATCCGTTAATTTTACCTACTAATGTCAACATCGTTTGAGCATAAAGCCTAACCGCACGGAGCATTCCTCCTGGCGTCCCTGCAGTCATGATTGTATAGGCTACTTTTTTAACTTTCACTCGTGCACTTTCTTGCTACATGAGGTGATTTCCCCTGTAATTTTTTTATGAATGAGCTGACCATTCGCACCTTTTCCGGCTCGCTGCGACGACGCTTTCAAGTGGAGGCGGGTTGCCAGGTAACCCGGCGTTGTGACTACCTACCGTCGCGGGACAAAAGGCATAAAACAATTATCCACCAAAGCGCGTTCACGACTTTCACATCGGAGGCGTGAATCCTATTTTCCGTGCATTTTTCGGCTTTCAAGGCCGGTGTGAAAGAGCCTACTATCACTGCCCCCTGCAGCACTACTACAGAGCCACAAACCCTCACTACCACTGCCCCCTGCAGCACTACTACAGAGCCACAAACCCTCACTATCACTGCATCCTGCAGCACTACTACAGAGCCACAAACCCTCACTATCACTGCCCCCTGCAGCACTACTACAGAGCCACAAACCCTCACTATCACTGCCCCCTGCAGCACTACTACAGAGCCACAAACCCTCACTATCACTGTCTCCTCCAGCACTACTACAGAGCCACAAACCCTCACTATCACTGCCTCCTGCAGCACTACTACAGAGCCACAAACCCTCACTATCACTGCCCCCTGCAGCACTACTACAGAGCCACAAACCCTCACTACCACTGCCCCCTGCAGCACTACTACAGAGCCACAAACCCTCACTACCACTGCCCCCTGCAGCACTACTACAGAGCCACAAACCCTCACTATCACTGCCCCCTGCAGCACTACTACAGAGCCACAAACCCTCACTATCACTGCCTCCTGCAGCACTACTACAGAGCCACAAACCCTCACTATCACTGCCTCCTGCAGCACTACTACAGAGCCACAAGCCCTCACTATCACTGCCTCCTGCAGCACTACTACAGAGCCACAAACCCTCACTATCACTGCCCCCTGCAGCACTACTACAGAGCCACAAACCCTCACTATCACTGCCTCCTGCAGCACTACTACAGAGCCACAAACCCTCACTATCACTGCCCCCTGCAGCACTACTACAGAGCCACAAACCCTCACTATCACTGTCTCCTCCAGCACTACTACAGAGCCACAAACCCTCACTATCACTGCCCCCTGCAGCACTACTACAGAGCCACAAACCCTCACTATCACTGTCTCCTGCAGCACTACTACAGAGCCACAGACCCTCACTATCACTGCCCCCTGCAGCACTACTACAGAGCCACAAACCCTCACTATCACTGCCCCCTGCAGCACTACTACAGAGCCACAAACCCTCACTATCACTGCCCCCTGCAGCACTACTACAGAGCCACAAACCCTCACTATCACTGCCCCCTGCAGCACTACTACAGAGCCACAAACCCTCACTATCACTGCCCCCTGCAGCACCACTACAGAGCCACAAACCCTCACTATCACTGCCCCCTGCAGCACTACTACAGAGCCACAAACCCTCACTATCACTGCCCCCTGCAGCACTACTACAGAGCCACAAACCCTCACTATCACTGCCCCCTGCAGCACTGCTACAGAGCCACACACCCTCACTATCACTGCCCCCTGCAGCACTACTACAGAGCCACAAACCCTCACTATCACTGCCCCCTGCAGCACTGCTACAGAGCCACAAACCCTCACTATCACTGCCTCCTGCAGCACTACTACAGAGCCACAAACCCTCACTATCACTGCCTCCTGCAGCACTACTACAGAGCCACAAACCCTCACTATCACTGCCCCCTGCGAAAACTCTTTCTTTCTTTCTTTCTTTCTTTCTTTCTTTCTTTCTTTCTTTCTTTCTTTCTCCTTCCTTATCCCATGTTTTGCATAGCCAGACTATTATCTCTCTGTCTGCAGTCAGTTTGCCCTCTAGCCTCTGTAGGATTAGCCTTACCTCGTTTGATCCCTATCTCAGCTATCCAACTTGGCTTCAGATTGGATTTACACCCAGTGGTGGATTAGTCAAAAACAAAAACAAGAAAAGGCTTCTTTGCATACAAACAATTAGGGGTAAGAGCTCAACAATAAAATTGTCAAATTATATTTTAGCTGCTTTTCTTTTTTTTACCGATTGTTTAACTGATTGTGGGCATATCGTGGGGCATATCGTCTAATATCGATCGCAGCCCCCTGAATCGAATTGAATCACAAACTATCAGCAGATTTGTGATATCGGCAAATCGTTGTCACATGAATCCAGATCAGATCGCATCGCGATCAAACTTGTGATTCCCACCCCTACAAATAATCCTTATCCAGGTGATACTCCAGAAGGTTCTAGAGTAGACTCGTCTATTCTGGACAGATTGGGAACAGCAGGTTGAGTGTCGGCCCTAAGCTGTGTTGTGTATTTGTCCATATTTACAGGTGACACAGGCTGTTGTGTTGTGTATTTGTCAAACTGTACAGGTGACACAGGCCATAAGCTGTGTTGTGTTGTGTATTTGTCCAACTTTACAGGTGACACAGGCCCAAAGCTGTGTTCTGTTGTGTATTTGTCCAACTTTACAGGTGTCACAGGCCCTAAGCTGTGTTGTGTATTTGTCAAACTGTACAGGTGACACAGGCCCTAAGCTGTGTTGTGTATTTGTCAAACTGTACAGGTGACACAGGCCCTAAGCTGTGTTGTGTTGTGTATTTGTCAAACTTTACAGGTGACACAGGCCCTAAGCTGTGTTGTGTTGTGTATTTGTCAAACTGTACAGGTGACACAGGCCCTAAGCTGTGTTGTGTTGTGTATTTGTCAAACTTTACAGGTGACACAGGCCCTAAGCTGTGTTGTGTTGTGTATTTGTCAAACTTTACAGGTGTCACAGGCCCTAAGCTGTGTTGTGTTGTGTATTTGTCAAACTTTACAGGTGACACAGGCCCTAAGCTGTGTTGTGTTGTGTATTTGTCCATATTTACAGGTGTCACAGGCCCTAAGCTGTGTTGTGTTGTGTATTTGTCCATATTTACAGGTGTCACAGGCCCTAAGCCATACATGGGCAACATACGGCCCGCGGGCCATATGCGGCCCTGTGTGGCCCGCGATGGAATTGCAAAAAAAAAAGAAAAGAAAAAAAGAAAATTTTTACAGTGCACTTGAACGCAACATGCAATATACCCGCTGAATAAGTGTCCAAATGTTCATGTCATTCTGGCCAATACTCTTCTGTTATAGCATTTCAGTCTGGAATATGGAATATCTTTCAATAATATTTACGACTAAAAGGCTAAAAGTAATCTCACGTATAAGAAATGACTGTTCTACATTGAAGTAGAAATTTAAATAATTAACTTGTTGGTTTTGGATTTATTTAGCTTCAAGAGTGCATTTTTGTTCTTGTGTGACCCTCAACACAGGCTTTGAGAATCCCGGGCCACTTACAGATACTTATGCTTAAATTAACCCACTCATATTCTGGTTTATTTCAAGAAAAACATTTCGGCTAGTGGAAATTCTAATTGGCTGGTAACTTTAAAATCTAGCAGCCATATTGGCAGGTGGTGAAAAAAGTTAATTTCAAGCCCTGCAGGGAGAGCAGGTGGTAGGAGTGAGTGAGGAAAAGGATCAAATATTCGTGGTTAAGACTGAATAATGACATCACAATTGTTCATTTAAAATGAGTTATTCCTCTAAACCTGGCTTCAAATTAGAGATGCTGCGATCCGATCATGTGATCGGATATCGGCGCGATATCAGCCAAAAAACATGGATCGGATCGGATCGGATTCCAGCGAAAATGACCGATCCAAGGCTCCGATATAAGCACTCCATTCCATGACTCCGCTCCAGGATTTCTATCCAGCATGCAGCAGCAGCAGCACACAGAGGCCGCGTTGAGCCTAGGATGGCCAGGGCCAAAACATTGTCTTGCTTCAACATACATCGCATTGCATAAACCATTTCCACCCGCAGGTTTGAGGAGTAGCTAACATAAACGTCAGATAAATACTCTATAGGCTAACGTTACCCACTGAGGCAGCTAACATGGCTAATTAGCTAGCTAACAGCAGCTATATCTTTCTCCTCTAACTCACGTTAACGACACGTTAGTTGACTGAGCGAACGGCGCTGTACAGCAGGTCGTTATCAAAACGTATTGCACTGAAGAGAAGTAACATTAGATAATGACGAAAGACTCCTCCAATCTGGCAGTGGAAATGTATGCACAAACTTTGTGTGTAACTTTGCGAGACTCAACCGAATGACTGATGAGTCTCGTGTTGAGCCTAGGATGGCCAGGGCTTAGATCTGCGTGAGCACGACCCGTCGTAATTTGTCCAATTCAAGGTACATTAAAACGTTGTCTTGCTTCAACATACATCGCATCGCATAAACCATTTCCACCCGCAGGTTTGAGGAGTAGCTAACAAACGTCAGATAAATACTCTCTATAGGCTAACGTTACCCACTGAGGCAGCTAACATGGCTAATTAGCTAGCTAACAGCAGCTATATCTTTCTCCTCTAACTCACGTTAACGACACGTTAGTTGACTGAGCGAACGGCGCTGTACAGCAGGTCGTTATCAAAACGTATTGCACTGAAGAGAAGTAACATTAGAAAATGACAAAAGACTCCTCCAATCTGGCAGTGGAAATGTATGCACAAACAGGGACAGGGCTGTGTGTGTGAGAGAGAGACACAGGGACAGGGCTGTGTGTGTATGTGTCCTGTGTGAGACAGAGTGGGGGTGTGGGGGTGTACAAAAGAAGTGTGTATTTGATTGTTATGTTTTAGTTTTACATCAAATTAATTAGATGAACTAAATCGTTTACATACTATATTACCAAAGCACACACATACATACCTAACCCTAAAAATGTTTGTTGCCTGCTAGCTATCAGACAGCATAGAGAGACTTAAATATGTGCTGTATCGGTATCGGATCGAAATCGGTATCGAATCGGGTATCGAAATTTGATCGGAATCGGATCGGTTTTGAGCTAAAATATCGAAATCGGATCGGAATTGAAAAATCTCGATCGCAGCATCTCTACTTCAAATGCCCCAAATTTTTCGCGCTGGCGCCGTTCAGCCCTCAGCAAAATCTGGTAGCGAGGACATTTTTTTGTGGCCCTCTCTATCGTCAAAGTTGCCCATCCATGGTGTTACGGCATGACAATATTTGTTCGGCCCCCGGCAACAATCTGGGTTTCTCATGTGGCCCCCCATGAAAAATAGTTGCCCACCCCTGCCCTAAGCTGTGTTGTGTTGTGTATTTGTCAAACTTTACAGGTGACACAGGCCACACATCAGATCGTGATGAACTGTGCTGACATTGATATCATCACTGCCTCCTTTGTACCAGAGGGAGGAGAAGGTGAGGGTGAGATGTCGTTTTGTTCCCTCTTTCCTCTTTCTCCTTCATCATGAATAGGGCTGGGCTCAAAAAATCCATTATCCGATTTTTAATCGATTTTTATTTTAATCCTCGATTATCGATTCATATGTCCAGAGATCGATTTTTTTATTATTACTATTTTTTTTTTTTTAAATAAACAGGCTAAAATATTATGCTGTGTGTGTGGTAGTTGAAACATAGTTTCAAGTTGACGTTTATTTATGTTTGTAGTTGAAACAAAAACATAAAATACTGTAGGCTACATGAATGGAAATGTTTGATCAATAATATCTACTTTTAGAAATGATATAGGCTGAAATCAAATCACTGTGCATAATTGTGAAAGTGTCTTTATTGACAGATGAAAAGGCTGTTATTTACCCTTTGTCACCACCTGGTGAGTAAATATTATGTGTAACTAAAACCATTAAAATTGACAACAGGTCTGCAACTTTTTTCCCCCCCATGTATCTACTTGGCTGGTTGGGAACCCCTGCGTTACATAACTGGACATGTAATTCAGGGTACAGCTCAAAAAACATTTTGAAACATATTGAACTCGATCGAATCGGAATCGAATCGAAATGAATCGATTCGCAACCTTGTGAATCGGAATCGAATCGATTCTTGAAATTTGAACCGATACCCAGCTCTATTCATGAAACTGACATCATTGACGCACATGCTTACATCTTGGCTGCCGCGTCCAAATCGTTGTTCGTCTCATTGTGTGGATCACACCTTTGCTTTAAAGTTGACAAACACCATAAAGGGGCTGTTCAGACACAACGTGTGTATTTCACTTCTTTTATCGACTGTTTTCATTAGGCCCTTTTGTTGTATTCTTTTGACTGCATTCTGTTTTTAGTCTCCCCTTGTTTCTCCTTCCCCCAGAGTGGTGGACACACCCACGCATCCCCCATAGTCTCGGACACGTGCACTTATATCCTTCCACTCTCACACGCACCCATACATTCATTCACCGGTTCATATTCCACACTGACGCCTTAAAGTCGAGCCGAACCCAAAAATGAGTTTTATTTCCTTTTAGTTCAGATACCTGGGTAATATGCAGTGCACCTATTTAATTAAAAAAATATCACAACAATCTAATTTCTTTAGTTTTTCACACTTTTTCACATCAAAAGTTCATTTTTCAAGATTTCATTGATAACAGTAATGTACAGTTTGCTGACGTCGCCTAGTACTATCAAATTTCTACCCCATTTCAACCAATCATATCACGACATGGCAGCTGTCAATCAAATCTGCATTTCAGGATAATTTTCTCTTCCAAATGAAGTAGAAAATGGCGCCTAGTGCCTGTCATCTGGCGGAATTCCTATCCCATAAACTAACTACTAACTTGGCCAATTGTTAGAAACATGAACAAAAAACAAAAACTATAATCTCTAAGAATGCAAAGAAATGTAACTGGCTCGTTAAAACGCGCATTCCAAGGATATCGTATTTACAGAAATAGCGTAAAAGGCGCGCGCTTGAGAGCGTTTGAGAGCGTGGTTGTCAGGGGTCTGCCCTCGGAGATTCCAGGCGGGCGGGCAGCACCCATTCATTGGATTGTCCGCTCCCTCCGCACGAAGCAGCTGGCTGCCTGGTACTCCGCGGATCCCACTTGCGTAGCACGACAACACGCTGAATCCCACTGGATTTGGGGGTGGAACACGCCAGGATTGACCATTGCCAAAGCCAGTCGACAGAATTGTCAAATCAAATCATCGACATGATACTATGACCTGCCTCTCAATTTGTCATCTCACACAAATTATGTTTTCAGTCTGAAACGGACTGCGACGCACGTGACGAACGGGTTCAGTTCGACTTTAAAGCATAACATATTTTCGTTAAACTATGAAGCTTTTGCACACAAAAAAGTGTTCTTTTTTATTTTCCTGAAAATGACTGAATTCATGACTGAATAAATGGTTAATTTAATGACAATAGCCAATGAGCTGCATTGAGTCATTCTGGTAAGAAATGCATAGTGCATCATGAGAACGGTAACACGGATGAATCATTGTGTCCCTAAATGTGCTCCTAACTTTTTCACTTAGCATAATGTAAGGTGACATTTACACTAGGCCTGTCGCTTTCTTCCCAAAATAAAGTTCGAACAAACTTTAATTGCCCGCAAAATGTTCGAATATATTCAAAGTTTTTTGGTTAATTAAAAAAAAAAATGTTTTTTTTTTTTTTTTTTTTTTTTTTGCACCGGGCATCGGCCCGACGTGTTTGGACGCTCACAGTCACAACACTGCCTCACAAACTTGGCTGCATCCAACTCGAGACAACTTTTCAGACCCTGGAGACAATCTTTCTCTCAGAAGAGACTAACACGACAAATCTGGAGACTTTTTCTGACATGGGATTAACATTACCAGCAAGCAGCAGTTGGTTAATTTTGGTTAATAAAAAAATAAATAATAATCGAACAGGTCAATTATACATTCGAACATGCCCTCCTCCCCCACATTCGAAGTTAAATTCGAATTTCGAATACAAAGTGACAGCCCTAATTTACACTATCACACCCAGTTCATAAATGCTGCAATACTTAAAATGCAAAGGCTCCCATCAATGGGCCATAGGCTCAATCCCCATCCCCAGTTGGTGATAGATAGTGATTTAACAAACATTTATTGACATGAACATCTTTGAGCGTATCACTTTAATAAATTGCCAATATGTATACAAAATGACAAAAGAAGGTAATGCTTAAAATGTATTATTGCGGCGCCAAAAGGCGCGGTGAAAGGATTGGGTGCACCTAAATGATGTGCCGGTGCACCTAAATTAAAAAGTTAGTCTGGACTAGGGATGCACGATATGGATTTTTAGAGCCGATACGATAACCGATAAATATATTCTTCTTGGCCGATAACCGATACGATATAACCGATAATTATTATATAAAAAAAAAATATATATATATATATTTTTAGTTTTTAACCTGTATTTTATGCACACCTGGGGTTAAAAAAGGGTTAGGGTAGATGTATGGATGTAGTGAGCATAGTTCTGACCTAACCAAATCTAACTGACATCACTGTGAACGCAAAACGAAGAAAACTTCTGATATAATATGATTGTTTTAATAAAGTGTATCACTCAATTATAGTCAATACAAAAATAAAGGCTTTTATATAACGGAAAGCCAAGCTGCTTAGTCTGCAGATAAAACACAATGACAAAAGGCATAGTAATTTAGACTTGTCATACTGATCTGTTAAAATTTTGCATGGGTTCCAGTTCTCAGTGAGTTGTAGCCTGGGCCCAATGAATGGGGCAGGCACTATATAAACCATCTGTGTCGTTTCACTTTTTACTGAAAAATGCTGCCACCAGATTAAAGAAAAGAACCCTATGTTGACTGACTGATGCTATTTATGTAGCCTAATGTGCGCGCGACTGCGCCTTTGTTTTCATTATTGGCTGTTAGATGGCTCTGTCCAGCACTATGGTCCAGCAGCTAACGCTAACTAGCGCGGTTAGCTTAACGTTAGCGAGTGGTTGCGAGTTAAATACACAATCCCTGGATGTTTCATTTCGGGTAAAGGGGTTTCCATTAGTTTCTATAAGTTTACGCCAGCTCTGTGTATTAAGTGCTTTTGCGGGGCTGTTTGATCACAAGCCACAGACTGTAAATGTCACAAGCATTTTGTCTGCCAAGCGGACGAGTCTGCAGGGTAGGCCGCACGACGAGCTAATGCTAACAAAACTCGCTAACAATAACAACAAACATATCCGCTGCATCATCGCCAGCTTTGGTTTAACGTAATGCCAGCTTATTGGTTTCCCCTCCTCTCGGAACCTGTGTGGGACATGGATTGCAAATTACAGTAGCTTGATAATTCTGAAACTGCAGCATACTGGCAGCAGCCATGTTTGCGTCGCAGCTGTGATGTCACGAATGTGCGACAACAAAAGCTCCGCTTCCGAGGCAAAAAATAAAGCAGGATTATTATCGGATAATTTATCGGAAAAAGGCCATTATCGGAATAATAAATAATAACGCAAATGGCCATATTGGCCGATAATTTATCGGTCCGATAATTATCGTGCATCCCTAGTCTGGACCCCCGCCGAGAGCGCTTAAAACGCCAGGTGCGCTCCTAGCGCGTCCTCACCATAGAGAATGAATTGCAGAAAGGAGCTGGCTTCTCAAATGCACACGTCCTTCTCTGAACAGGCCCCCTGATACACCACAGAGGACGGTGTACGTTCTGGGATCAGGGTATTGTGTTTTGTTTTTTTCTTTCCCTTTTTAGAAATCAACGCCACGGGATTCAACTATCAAAATGAAGATGAGAAAGTCACTCTGTCATTCCCTAGCGCTCTTCAGAAAGGTAAGAGGAGACGGTCGGCGGCGACGTCCCGTCTTGCAACATTGGGCGTATCGTTTGTCGCCGTTGAACAATAACAAAATGGCCCTTTGCTTTGAATGAATAACGCAGAGCTGTTTGTGTTTTGCGTCCGACTCCAGGCTCCGGCACGTTGAAGGTCGACTTTGTGGGGGAGCTGAACGACAAAATGAAAGGATTCTATCGAAGTAAATATGCATCTTCTGCCGGAGAAGTCCGCTACGCTGCTGTCACACAGTTCGAGGTAACTGCCCGGCTTACAACACACGCGCACGCACACACACACACACACATATATGCACTCACGCACGCACGCACGCACACACACACACACACACACACACACACACACACACACACTCACGCACGCGCGCACTCACACACACACACACACACACACACACACACACATGCACGCTCACAGCCCCAGGCAAATGATTTCTTTAGGAAAGTGAGTTGGATTGCTTAAGCCCATAATGGCCTGTGTTGCAATATAGCCACGGGGAGTGTTGTGAAGGTCATGTGATTCATGCTGGTTGTCTCAGACCTGTCCTAAAGGTTAGGCAATACCTCATAACATTCCTTTTAGTTAGAAAACGCTACGATGTATCTGCGTTGTTTACAATGTGTTGTTGTCTTTTACTTTGAAAAGGCTACGATGTTTCTGCGTTGTTTACAATGTGTTGTTGTCTTTTACTTTGAAAAGGCTACGATGTATCTGCGTTGTTTACAATGTGTTGTTGTCTTTTACTTTGAAAAGGCTACGATGTTTCTGCGTTGTTTACAATGTGTTGTTGTCTTTTACTTTGAAAAGGCTACAATGTATCTGCGTTGTTTACAATGTGTTGTTGTCTTTTACTTTGAAAAGGCTACGATGTTTCTGCGTTGTTTACAATGTGTTGTCTTTTACTTTGAAAAGGCTACGGTGTTTCTGCCTTGTTTACAATGTGTTGTTGTCTTTTACTTTGAAAAGGCTACGATGTTTCTGCGTTGTTTACAATGTGTTGTCTTTTACTTTGAAAAGGCTACGATGTAACTGCGTTGTTTACCATGTGTTGTCTTTTACTTTGAAAAGGCTACGATGTATCTGCCTGCGTTGTTTACAATGTGTTGTCTTTTACTTTGAAAAGGCTACGATGTTTCTGCCTTGTTTACAATGTGTTGTCTTTTACTTTGAAAAGGCTACGATGTTTCTGCGTTGTTTACAATGTGTTGTCTTTTACTTTGAAAAGGCTACGATGTCTCCGTTGTTTACAATGTGTTGTCTTTTACTTTGAAAATGCTACAATGTTTCTGCGTTGTTTACAGTGTGTTGTCTTTTACTTTGAAAAGGCTACGATGTTTCTGCGTTGTTTACAATGTGTTGTCTTTTACTTTGAAAAGGCTACCATGTTTCTGCGTTGTTTACAATGTGTTGTCTTTTACTTTGAAAAGGCTACGATGTTTCTGCATTGTTTACAATGTGTTGTCTTTTCCTTTGAAAATGTGTTTTTGTTGGGAAAACGGCGGCAGTCAAAAATGAGGTCGGCCTCGTCGGGAATCTTGGACTGGAGGGAGGTCCATCAGCGGCTGAAGCCCCGCCTCCTCCAGGATGGAAGCCTACTGTGAACATATATATATAACACGGTGTCCTCCCCTCTGCCCCCTGCAGGCCACCGACGCGCGCAGAGCCTTTCCCTGTTGGGACGAGCCAGCTATCAAAGCCACCTTTGACATCGCTCTGATAGTTCCCAAGGACCGGGTCGCCTTGTCAAATATGGTACGTGTCACACGTTCACTCCTCGCCTCCGAGAAGCTCCGGACAGCTTGAGACAAACACATACACGCACACGCGCACACACACACACACACACACACACACACCCTCCTTCTTTGCTAACCTAGCTTACATAACATAACACATACGTGATGGCTCGTTGCATATTGGACCTCTGGCTAGCGCCTGTCTGTTGGAGATCCAAAAGCAACTACATGTAAAATGACTTTTTACAATGAGGTCACTCATTGTGTTCATAACCCCCCCCCCCCACACACACACACACCTCTGCCTTAAAAAAACAACGTATGTGATTCACACACTGTCTCAACTTTAGCTGAAGGCGTTTGCAACACAATTTCATTCAAAGTTATCTGGCATAGGTTGCTTCTTACAAACAAAATAATTGAACAGACCGTCAGCCTTTGATTATTACATTATATTATATTTTCATGTCCAATCATGGTAACAGTGTCACTTGCTGCAGCCAAACCAGGTAAATATATATAGGATGTACCGGGGCATTATTAAGTTGAAATAAATAGTCATAGCATATGAAGTTTGTGATTGATTATAAACTTTTACTGCTGTGACTGATTATGTATTGTGTGTTCCAGCAACTCCAGAAATCATTTGCTGGTCGTGCGTTCATGTTCCATAAGCATAGAAATAACCAGCACACGCAGGCTCATGAGTTAAGAGCACTACGAACTAGAGCTCTGTCAGCCAAAATCTCCACTGAATACTGACCTCTAGCTATAAGAGGGGTCACTTGTTTCTCTAGGTAATCTACTGACTACTGTACCTCTAGCTATAAGAGGGGTCACTTGTTTTTCTAGGTAATCTACTGACTACTGTACCTCTAGCTATAAGAGGGGTCTCTTGTTTTTCTAGGTAATCTACTGACTACTGTACCTCTAGCTATAAGAGGGGCCACTTGTTTGTCTAGGTAATCTACTGACTACTGTACCTCTAGCTATAAGAGGGGTCACGTGTTTGTCTAGGTAATCTACTGACTACTGTACCTCTAGCTATAAGAGGGGTCACGTGTTTGTCTAGGTAATCTACTGACTACTGTACCTCTAGCTATAAGAGGGGTCACGTGTTTGTCTAGGTAATCTACTGACTACTGTACCTCTAGCTATAAGAGGGGTCACTTGTTTTTCTAGGTAATCTACTGACTACTGTACCTCTAGCTATAAGAGAGGTCACTTGTTTTTCTAGGTAATCTACTGACTACTGTACCTCTAGCTATAAGAGGGGTCACTTGTTTTTCTAGGTAATCTACTGACTACTGTACCTCTAGCTGTAAGAGGGGTCACTTGTTTTTCTAGGTAATCTACTGACTACTGTACCTCTAGCTATAAGAGGGGTCACTTGTTTTTCTAGGTAATCTACTGACTACTGTACCTCTAGCTATAAGAGGGGTCACGTGTTTTTCTAGGTAATCTACTGACTACTGTACCTCTAGCTATAAGAGGGGTCACTTGTTTTTCTAGCTAATCTTACAGTTGAACATTATTGGAATAGTATCCAGATGAATTATGATGTTGTGATGGGAGGGATTAGGTTTTGGCATAGCCCCCCCCCCCCATCCCCAGCACTCGGACCTTCAGTCATCCAGAAGTTTTCCATGCTGCAGCTGAGGATCCTCCGGGCGACAGTCAGACATGTCGCTGCATACAAATTTGTGTATAATCAGTGCAGCTTCATATTGTTTGTGTATTCAAAATTCCCATGCCAGAGGGGGGCCATGAAGATTATAGAGGAAACCATAACTTGGGAAAACCAGAAATAGCAGTGAAGTAGCAAGAAGGCAGTTGAGGCAATATGAGGATCAGACATTGCAGCTGTTCACTAACGAGATTTCCAAACAAGCGAGTTGACTGAGAGATACTCGTACAGAGACGGAAAGAAAGGAAATTAATGTTTAAAGAAAATACAGACACTTCCACAAGTTAAGGCAACACGAACCAATAGTGATGATTCCAGACAAATGACAGAATTATTTAATTTGATTAATTTAGTTCTCTGATAAGGACTGGACTGTTTTAGCGTGTTTTCGCCCGTGTCCTCTAGCTTTGTCACGGAGCAGCCGAGTGAACGCCTGAACGCAGACTTAACGTTAGTTGGAGGCGTGTGACCGAACACGGTGTCGTGTTTCTTTTCAAGGGGACAGTTCACGAACGTACCCATTTTGGGGGGAAGTATTAACCGAACGAACATTAATTAATTGAATTAATGAATTAATTGGCATGAGAATGATTAAGTCGGTTAGAGGTTCTAAATGTCTGTTTCGATAAATGTCCAGTTAATTTTCCAGCCCTACGAAGAATTCAACTAGTTTGGCCAGCAAGCCTTTACCCGCTGCAGACTGACCCACCGGTCTTCTTGTTTTTTGTGCAAACCTGCCGAAATGTGTGTCCGCAGCAAATACACCATGGCCTTTCAAATACACCATGGCCTTTCAAATACACCATGGCCTTTCAAGTCCTTGGACAATGCAAGAGCAGGCTGCATTCAGCCCGGCTGTGCATTTTCATACACACAGAGCATTCCGTCGACACTTTCATTCAGAGCAGGGATGGAGTCTTTAATCCTGCCAGTGTTTGTGTCATTTTCTACTAGGGTTGTCAAAAGTATCGATAGTATCGAAAAGTATCGATACTGAAAATTTGAATCGGATACAATACTCATTTGCAACAGGTATCGATAGTATCGAAAGTATCAATATATATATTTTTTTAATGGATACAATACTCATTTGCAACAGTTTTGATACCATCAGTGCTTTTGAAAAATCACAGATTTACCCCTCCCTATCATTGGGTATCTGTTGCTTCAACAAGCTTAAAGTCCCTGGAAACCAGAAATATTTCTTTATTATTTAGCATTTTGAGTTCATCACATCACAGGACCCTATGTTAATAAGCCACCAGCCAAATTTGAACGATGATGAACGTCGCAAAGTATATAAATTTAGGTTTGACAGTCGTGGCAAAACTCATGAGAATCAATTATTTTTTAGAGTGTATTTTCTCCCGCGGACTGTGTGGGCGTGTCCCGTCTGCAGCAGGTTTTCCGAGAGAGAGAGAGCGCGAGACAGAGGGGGGGGAGGGAAACGGAGAAAGAGATCGAGTGCTGTGTGTTGAACACAGCACTCGTGCTAGAGAGAGAGAGAGAGAGAGAGAGAGAGAGAGAGAGAGAGAGAGAGAGAGAGAGAGAGAGAGAGAGAGAGAGAGAGAGAGAGAGAGAGAGAGAGAGAGAGAGAGAGAGAGAGAGAGAGAGAGAGAGATGCGCGCGCGTCTGTCCATCTGTCTAATTTTTATGCGTCTTGATGTGTCATCATCCCCCCTTCCCGTGGTATCGAGTATCGATATTTTCCTGGGTATCGGTATCGAAGTAGAAACTCTAGTATCGAGACATCCCTATTTTCTACTCACTGAGTCACGTAGCACCACTAATAGGACTCATAATGGTAAATGGCCTGCATTTATTTAGCGCCTTTATCCAAACCACTTTACAATGTGCCTACATTCACCCACACGCCCGTTCACACAGACATTCACACACCGATGGCGGCAAGCTGCTACGCGGGGTGCCGGCACACAGCCATGGGGAGCAATTTGGGGTTCAGTATCTTGCCCAAGGACACTTCGACATGCAGACTGGAGAAGCCGGGGATCGAACCACCGACCTCTTTTCCGAAATACTACTACTACTAATATGAATATCAACCGCAACGGCAACTAAAAGAGCTTTTCTCCTTAGCTCTCATTTCTTGACCCAGTAATCTCCAGTGTTTCCCATACATAAAGGAATTTGTGGCGGGCCGCCACAATAATATTTTGACCGCCACAATAAGATGTTGACCAAATTTTTTTTTTTTTTTTTTTACAGTGCACCTGAACGCAACATGCAAGATATCCGCTGAATAAGTGTCCAATAAATGTTCATGTCATTCTGGCCAATACTTCTGTTATAGCATTTCAGTATGGAATATGGAATATCTTTCAATAATCTAGCTGCTAAATTGTCAAATACCGCCATCTGCTCGCTACGCAGGCACTTATGTATGTACTTAACCTAACTAACTTAACCTAACTATCCGGTGTGCACAACATTGTCAGCCTAAACTCCGGCTGACACCCCAAAAACCTACAATCCGCTACAGAAAAATGTATATTGTTTGTTTATTAACTGGCCCCTCGCCTTCTATCATTTCACAAAAGTGGCAAAGCAAGTTGAGTATCCCTGACCTATAGGGAGAAATTTAGTTTGTCATTGTAAACCCACAGCACAGTAATGATGACATGTTCTTCATAGATCTAGCCTTTTAATTTTGCTCTTAAGCTTTCTCAAAGTACACCAAATTCATGCATTTTACTTTAAAATGTTTAAAAAAATCTCGCAGGGGGGCATGCCCCCGCACCCCACCTGGGGGGTCTGCGGTCCCCCACCACAAATTCTTAAAATCCTGTGGGAAACACTGATCTCTATTCTACACGATCATCCTAGGCCAGGGGTCTATAGAGAGGCAAAGTTAGTTAACATCACTTCCTGCTTTTCTCCCTGTACCAATCGCTGAAAAAATATGAATGGCGGTGAACGGAGAATAACGTAACTTTTTTGATCCCGTTTGAATTGTGCCACGGGGTGCCAACGTAAATTTTGTCAATTTAAAACATAACTTTGCATGTCAGGAAAGTCGCAGTTTGTCGCCAAACTGTTGCACTATGAGTTATAAATCAGAAAGACTACATACACTGTCGCCTAAGTGACGTCACTTTCTCTACCGGCAAAGCTGAAGACCGGAGACATGCCACGAGCTATGTCGTTTTTATACGAAACTAACCCCTACGTTTCAGACTGACGACAAACTGCGACTTTCTTTACATGCAAAGTTATGTTTTAAACAAAATGAACGTTGGCACCCCGTGGCACAATTCAAACGGGATCAAAAAAGTAACGTTATTCTTCGTTCACTGCCATTCATATTTTTCCCAGCGCTGGTACAGGGAGAAAGCAGGAAGTGACGTTTCACTTTCGCTCTCTATTCTACATGAGCATCCTAGGCCAGGGCTCTATTCTACATGATCATCCTAGGCCAGGGCTCTATTCTACATGATCATCCTAGGCCAGGGCTCTATTCTACATGATCATCCTAGGCCAGGGCTCTATTCTACATGATCATCCTAGGCCAGGGGTCTATTATACATGATCATCCTAGGCCAGGACTCTATTCTACATGATCATCCTAGGCCAGGACTCTATTCTACATGATCATCCTAGGCCAGGGCTCTATTATACATGATCATCCTAGGCCAGGACTCTATTATACACGATCATCCTAGGCCAGGGCTCTATTCTACACGATCATCCTAGGCCAGGGCTCTATTCTACACGATCATCCTAGGCCAGGGCTCTATTCTACACGATCATCCTAGGCCAGGGCTCTATTATACATGATCATCCTAGGCCAGGGCTCTATTCTACATGATCATCCTAGGCCAGGGCTCTATTCTACATGGTCATCCTAGGCCAGGGCTCTATTCTACATGATCATCCTAGGCCAGGGCTCTATTCTACACGATCATCCTAGGCCAGGGGTCTATTCTACACGATCATCCTAGGCCAGGGCTCTATTCTACACGATCATCCTAGGCCAGGGGTCTATTATACACGATCAACCTAGGCCAGGGCTCTATTCTACACGATCATCCTAGGCCTGGGCTCTATTCTACACGATCATCCTAGGCCAGGGCTCTATTCTACACGATCATCCTAGGCCTGGGCTCTATTCTACACGATCATCCTAGGCCTGGGCTCTATTCTACACGATCATCCTAGGCCAGGGCTCTATTCTACACGATCATCCTAGGCCTGGGCTCTATTCTACACGGTCATCCTAGGCCAGGGCTCTATTCTACACGATCATCCTAGGCCAGGGGTCTATTCTACACGATCATCCTAGGCCAGGGCTCTATTCTACATGATCATCCTAGGCCAGGGGTCTATTCTACACGATCATCCTAGGCCAGGGGTCTATTATACACGATCAACCTAGGCCAGGACTCTATTCTACACGATCATCCTAGGCCAGGGCTCTATTCTACATGATCATCCTAGGCCTGGGCTCTATTCCACACGATCATCCTAGGCCAGGGGTCTATTCCACATGATCATCCTAGGCCTGGGCTCTATTCTACATGATCATCCTAGGCCTGGGCTCTATTCTACATGATCATCCTAGGCCTGGGCTCTATTCTACATGATCATCCTAGGCCAGGACTCTATTATACATGATCATCCTAGGCCAGGGGTCTATTATACATGATCATCCTAGGCCTGGGCTCTATTCTACATGATCATCCTAGGCCTGGGCTCTATTCTACATGATCATCCTAGGCCAGGCCTCTATTATACATGATCATCCTAGGCCAGGACTCTATTATACATGATCATCCTAGGCCAGGACTCTATTATACATGATCATCCTAGGCCAGGACTCTATTATACATGATCATCCTAGGCCAGGACTCTATTATACATGATCATCCTAGGCCAGGGGTCTATTCTACATGATCATCCTAGGCCTGGGCTCTATTCTACATGATCATCCTAGGCCTGGGCTCTATTCTACATGATCATCCTAGGCCAGGACTCTATTATACATGATCATCCTAGGCCAGGGGTCTATTATACATGATCATCCTAGGCCAGGGGTCTATTATACATGATCATCCTAGGCCAGGGGTCTATTATACATGATCATCCTAGGCCTGGGCTCTATTCTACATGATCATCCTAGGCCAGGGGTCTATTATACATGATCATCCTAGGCCAGGGGTCTATTCTACATGATCATCCTAGGCCAGGGGTCTATTATACATGATCATCCTAGGCCAGGGGTCTATTATACATGATCATCCTAGGCCAGGTGTCTATTATACATGATCATCCTAGGCCTGGGCTCTATTCTACATGATCATCCTAGGCCAGGGGTCTATTATACATGATCATCCTAGGCCAGGGGTCTATTATACATGATCATCCTAGGCCAGGGGTCTATTATACATGATCATCCTAGGCCAGGGGTCTATTATACATGATCATCCTAGGCCAGGGGTCTATTATACATGATCATCCTAGGCCAGGGGTCTATTATACATGATCATCCTAGGCCAGGGGTCTATTATACATGATCATCCTAAGCCAGGGGTCTATTCTACATGATCATCCTAGGCCAGGGGTCGGCAACCTTTACTATCAAAAGAGCCATTTTTGGCGGAAAAAATAGCCACAAAAGAATGTCCTGGATTTGCTGACTGATGATTCTTGCCATTGCTATGACGGTCTTAGTTTATTGCTGATGAACAAGAATGATGGAAGTTTGGTACAGCAGGTTTAATGATTTCAAGTCAGGTGGATGTTTGCATAAGATGGTAGCCTACTTGTTTGTATGGTGCTCATATTTCTGTCGCTCTTACTGTATGAATGAATGAATGAATTTGATGAATCAAAAAATAGAGTACACCACAAGCATACGTACCGTTGGAAGTTGAAACACTGTAAATGAGGGAATGAAGAGTATACTGAGCATTTCTTTTTCCCTTTTTTTTTTTTTTGTTTATTGCTGATGAACAAGAATTAGGGCTGGGACGGATCACGGATAATCCGTGACCCGTACGGATCAGCCCCCACGGTTCGGAACGCGGTTCGGAATGTCAATGGTCTGCGGACCACCCCCTAGCCCCCCCCACCCCCCTTCGTTTCATTCAACGTTTAACGTTAGTGTCTGAGAACGCCCAGCGCAGCCAGACACAGCCAGGCATAATCATGGCAAGCACAAGTGAGCTTCCTCAACCCTTCTCCCCGCTGTAAAGTCTCTCTGAAGGCTGTGGCTAGTGGCTACTAAAGACAGCGTCACACAAACTTATTTCAACACCTCTGAAAAAGCACAGGAATGCGATCAGCGTGTTGCGCGCTGCACAAGATATTAACGAGAGCCACAACACACACACACACGCGCACACTTTTCACGAACACATTATCACCGGACGGTGAAATGTTGCCTTAGGACACATAACAACAAAACAACACGTGGGGCCACTGAGTAGCTTAACGTAGCATCAACGTTATGTTTCCAGACTGACCTGGTCTGGTCTGTAGGTCTGTACCCGTGTCATGTGACTGGTGCAAGCAACAGCCACGAAGTTAGGCATAGCAGTGCCACCTAAAACAGGAAGTTGGGTTGTTGTGCCTTCAGAGTAAAAGCATACATTGTGTCACTTATGAGAATTTTTTTTTTTTGAGCTATCCAGGGCAACAAATGGTTAGAGAATTATAATAGTATTAAAAAAATCTAATCGAAAATCTAATTTTGAGAGAAAAAATCTGATATATATATTTTTTTGCTGATCCGAAAAATCTGTGATGCGTGGCTCAAAATCCGTCACGCGATCCGATCCGTGGGTTTTCTGATCCGTGCCAGCCCTAACATTTGCTGCCTTTGGAAGTTGAAACACTGTAAATGAGGGAATGAAGTCAGTTGTGGATATTTATATAGAGATGGCAGTCTTCTTGTGGATGGAATAAGATGACCGATCCTTTGGAGATGTACATTTTAATGTGCGAGTCATTAATCTTGGTGTGGCACTCTGATTGACAAGCAAATTTGAACATGACACTTCATATCAGAAAGGTTGCCGGCCGACGCTGTACTGTAGATGTTTTAATGACAGTTTGATGCATTCTCTGTCCGTGAACGGCTTTCCATCTGCTGAGCTGAGCTGCCACAAAACTATCTGCTGAGCTGCCACAACACTAGCAGCAGTGGTGGAGTTTGGCTATTTGATCCCAGTATTAAAAGTGGCCTACATTTGTTTCGGCATCGGCCGATATCGGTCTTGTTGACTGCAATCGGCTATCGGCAAAAATGTGCCGTTTACCGATTGCAGTGATATTTGGCCTATCAGTTGGGTCACATAATTTGTTGTTTGTTTGCTTCATAATTACATTACACTCTGATTGAATTTGTGCTCGTTCACAGATAGTGTGATGAAGGGCTCAAAAGACTTTAAAACGGGTCAGTTATTTGTTTATAATGAAGATTTATTTGTTTCCCTCTCAAAAAAGGCGTAAAAAGACACATCGTATCGGCTATCGGGCAAATTCTTATTTTAAACATCTGTACCGAATTTTGCAATCGGTGCATCCCTACTGGAAATGTCTACTTTTGTTGTTTGCTGATTTCTCGCCGCAGATCACGCATACCAGTAAGCCAGCAGCAAACAAATCTGTCTACGCACTATTTAATTATCTTTTTACATTTTTACAATTGGAAAATGTAGGAATCACTTTAGGCCTAAAACAATGACAATGACAAAAAAATGAAAATGTTAAAAAATAACCGTTCAGGCCGTGTGTCCATCTAGCGTCTTTTTCCGACCGCTAAACGCTGGAAGTACGCTGGGGAGCGCTGATCTCGGCGCACAATATACAAGGAAGCAGTCTCAAACTAACGTTAGTTCAGTGCGGTAGTAGCTTGATAGCTGACAGCTAACATTAGCAAACAACACACATACAGTGATTTAGCTCAACACTCACCAGAAATATCAAGTGTCTAGCCAATCTGCTCCCACAATTGAGCCTTTCTGTCTCTGTTTGCGATTGTTTCTCCATGATTAGTTGCCAGAAAAGGAGCACCCGACACCAGCGTCTTTCTGAAAAGTAAAAATATTTTCAGCTTGAAGCGCTGGGAGTCGGGCGCACAAAAACGGCGGAGCGATCTGAAAATAGACGCTGGGCGCAGCGCACTTTCTATAGACGTCCGTGTGCGCCCGCATACGCTCCCCCCCCCCCCCCCCATTGGAAACAACTGAAAAAAGACGCTGGACCTGAGGAAAAGACGCTAGATGGACACAGGCCCTTATTCATTTCCATATCATTTTTCAAAGCCACAGGGAGCCACTAGAGCGGGGCTAAAGAGCTAAAGAGCTAAAGAGAGAGATTGCCTGCCTACCCCTGTGCTAGGCACACAACGATATTTGTAAGGGGAGGGAGCTGACAGTCTGTGCTCTTCACCCATGATCTGCAACAACAAAAAAGCTAATTTTAGCTTGGTGTTACTTACAAAGTGGCGCTACAGTTCTGTTGGTAGTGTTCTGCTTGCATATATGATGTCTCCATATTGAGCCAGTTAACCGTTTCCCAGGCCATTATGTAACATGTCCCCATGTCCCCGTTCCAGAATGTCATTGACCGAAAGCCATATCCAGAAGACGAAAGCCGTGTGGAAGTGAAGTTTGCCACCACGCCCATCATGTCCACGTACCTTGTAGCGTTTGTCATCGGTGAATATGACTTCGTGGAGAGCCAGTCGTCAGACGGCGTGACGGTACGCGTCTACACGCCCGTCGGCAAGTCGGAACAAGGGAAATTTGCACTGGAGGTGAGCTTGTGGTTTGAAACCCTTTTAGCCCGTCGGGCCGCAGCGGTCCGTCCGTTCACTCGACGTTTTTTAACACCTTTTTATTAAAAGCTGAAGTGGTTTTGAGAATATAAAAGAACCTCCAAACCGAGTAGACTAACTTCCTGAAACGGCCACATTTCCACCCTCAATTTCTATACTGGCGTCTCCATTACGATTGTTGTGTAGGCTTTGTCCTGGCCCTTTGACAACCGATAGACCACAAACTAGCAGACTATCCAGGCTTTTTGGGAAATACTTGTGGTGTTGTGTTGTAGCATAAAACAAACATGTGGATGTAACTGTTGTTCCCCCTTCCCCTCTCCCTGACTTTTGCAGGTTGCGACAAAGACCTTACCTTTCTACAAAGAGTACTTCAATGTTCCTTATCCGTTGCCTAAAATTGATCTCATAGCTATCGCTGATTTTGCCGCTGGTTAGTATTCGTCGTCGACACTCTTTGTAACTTCTGACATTGCATAGAAAATGTTTCCAGTGGAACTTTAACATGCGTGGTGTTCCTGCCTCTCTAGGTGCCATGGAGAACTGGGGCCTTGTTACCTACAGGTACATTGTAGTTGTCTAAGAACACGTAAATACAGACACGTAAATAAAGTGGAAACGCACATGCAAGGCGTCCTGGTCTTAACCTAGTCTTTCTCTGTTCCCCAGGGAGACGGCGCTGCTAATCGACCCGAAGAACTCCTGCTCGTCCTCCAGGCAGTGGGTGGCGCTGGTGGTCGGACACGAACTGGCCCACCAGTGGTTTGGAAACCTGGTCACCATGGTAACCAACCACAACAACCCCCCTTCCTCCCTCGGCCATGTGTTACAGAAAATGCCCAAAGGAAGACCTACGCAGAGCAACTTTTTCAGAATCTTTGAAAATGATGATAGTAATTAGGGATGTAACGATAACCGGTTTTAATGATAACCGTGATAAAATTCCTTACGATAACCGTGCCGTTTCAAATTTTCATTATCATTAAAACCGTGGTACCGTGATTACAGTGCTTTGAAAAACATGGTAAATACTGTCCATCATCAACCAAAGTTGGCAACCGTCTCCCAGATGCAAACGTGCAGCCTTGGAGAAATGATTTCAGTGAGTGTATCAATCCTTTTTGGGTCTGAGTTTTCAATATAAAACATTGTAAAATTATCTCTCAGTACTTTTTGAACATTTTCAGCATTCTTTTACGAATACCGTGATAATACGATAACCGTGATAATTTTGTTCACGATAATCGTGATGTGAAATTTTCATACCGTTACATGTCTAATATAGTAATAGTTGTAGTCATAATTATAATCAACTTCTAAAGTACGGACGCACACGCACGCCACCATGCACAGCGCCAGGGAGAGGGGGGGTGGGGGAGAAGTCTTTATATCCGGCCTGTGCAAACCCCCGCACCGCTTACTTCAACCACTGGGTGTGATTTTTTTTTTTTTTTTTTTTGTGTCTCTACAGGAGTGGTGGACCCACCTCTGGCTGAATGAAGGCTTTGCCTCCTGGATCGAGTATCTGTGTGTGGACCACTGCTTCCCAGAGTACGACATCTGGACCCAGTTTGTCTCTGCCGACTACACCCGCGCCCTGGACCTGGACGCGCTGGACAACAGCCATCCCATCGAGGTGGGTTCAGCGGGGGAGTCCGTCCGTTGTCAAACAGAAGCTGTGTTCTCATGTTGGTTTTGTTTTGGGGCCGGGGTCACGGGCTGGGTCGCTAGCTTCGATCTACAACGTTGACATCAAGGCTAATGTCCTTAGGGGTGAGCCAGCACCAATGTCATGTCACCGTAGCATGCAACAACAACCAGGTGTCATCAAAGGTGACAGACGCCAGCTCACCTGCCAAGCTGTCCCCGTTGTGGCTCAGGCGATGTCCCCGCGTCTCTCGGAACATCTCCCTCGGGTTTGGGTTTGAGGGCTCCGTTGCGGTACTCCCCCGAAATGTTTAGTTTGGACATACGCCTTGCAGGGACAGGACACGACAACAAAGGACGTCTCCAAAACAGATGGACTGAAATACGCTGTCGCTAACGGACTAACGCTGTTGGCGACCAGCTGCCGCCATCTTGTGAAGGGGGAAAGAGGGAGAGCTGACCCTGCCTACGGGAGCCTCTTATGGACATGGGCTTCCCCTCACTAAGAGCTAACCGTCCACTCCTTTGATAGACAGCCATCAATATGAATCATACATGAGCCCAGAGGGGCTGACTGTGACAGAGGGGCTGATTGTAACAGGGGGGCTGACTGTAACAGGCTGACTGTAACAGAGAAGCTGACTGTAACAGAGAAGCTGACTGTAACAAAGGGGCTGACTGTAACAGAGGGGCTGACTGTAACAGAGAAGCTGACTGTAACAGAGAAGCTGACTGTAACAGAGAAGCTGACTGTAACAGAGGGGCTGACTGTAACAAAGGGGCTGACTGTAACAGAGGGGCTGACTGTAACAGAGAAGCTGACTGTAACAGAGGGGCTGACTGTAACAAAGGGGCTGACTGTAACAGAGGGGCTGACTGTGACAGAGGGGCTGACTGTAACAGAGGGGCTGACTGTAACAGAGGGGCTGACTGTAACAAAGGGGCTGACTGTAACAGAGGGGCTGACTGTAACAGAGAAGCTGACTGTAACAGAGAAGCTGACTGTAACAGAGGGGCTGACTGTAACAGAGGGGCTGACTGTAACAAAGGGGCTGACTGTAACAGAGGGGCTGACTGTAACAGAGAAGCTGACTGTAACAGAGAAGCTGACTGTAACAGAGAAGCTGACTGTAACAGAGAAGCTGACTGTAACAGAGAAGCTGACTGTAACAGAGGGGCTGACTGTGACAGAGGGGCTGACTGTAACAAAGGGGCTGACTGTAACAGAGGGGCTGACTGTGACAGAGAAGCTGACTGTAACAAAGGGGCTGACTGTGACAGAGGGGCTGACTGTAACAGAGGGGCTGACTGTGAGGGCTGACTGTGACAGAGGGGCTGACTGTGAGGGCTGACTGTGACAGAGGGGCTGACTGTGACAGAGGGGCTGACTGTAACAGAGGGGCTGACTGTGACAGAGGGGCTGACTGTAACAGAGGGGCTGACTGTAACAGAGGGGCTGACTGTGACAGAGGGGCTGACTGTAACAGGCTGACTGTGACAGAGGGGCTGACTGTAACAGGCTGACTGTGACAGAGAGGCTGACTGTGACAGAGGGGCTGACTGTGACACAGAAGCTGACTGTAACAGAGAGGCTGACTGTAACAGGCTGACTGTAACAGAGGGGCTGACTTTAACAGGCGGCCAACAGGTTAGTTGTTGCAACAAAGGTGTTTACAATCACACAGATAGCACACATGTTCTCTCCATTACACCTGTATTGTAAATGGAGAAAGACACAGGTTTTTTTCTTCTTCAGATTTGGTTCTGTTGTTTTGTTTGTTGTTCACTGTAGCACTGTGTAGCTCTGTTTGTTCACTGTAGCTCTGTGTAGCTCTCAGTTTGCAGGGAGCACTGCTTTTGAATGCAACTCAATCCAATCCAGGACCACCCAAAACATGTCTTTCTAAACACAGTAACACTCAAACTGCAGTCAGACCTGCCTACATTCAATTTCCCCTGAAACTTGAGTATATTGTGGTAGATATGATATTTTAGCTAAGCCGGGTAAGCTAATTTCAAGTACTCTCTTACATGTCATGTTCATGTCATGTTGGATTCCCAGAAAATATGAACTGGGAAAAACATCTAGCGGTAATTACAAGTAGGATAACTGGTGGATTTTCTGCAAGCTTTGATATCTATTTACACAAACGGCAATCAGCCATGATAATATGTGGAAAAACAAGCAATATCTGCTGCAGTTGGTTTATGGTTAATTCTACATTCATAAATATGTGGTCGTTTTGAAGATGTGCGACACACCAAACCACTGGTCTGGACTTTGGTCCAGAGAGCACTGATTTGTAATTGAGTAAAATGAAGCACAGGTCATGCGGCCAGTGGGAATCAAACCCATAACCCTTGCCCTACCCACTGAACTGTGGAGGAACAGCTGCTGCTTGCTTCAATAAAAGTTATCTGCCGCATTGTGTATCATTAACTTACTTTTGTAATGATCAATAATTGATGGTTCATTAATGATTACCAGTCGGTTGGCACTGGGTTGTTGTGATGCTTTGTGTGTCCCTTGGCTGACTGACGTTCTGTGCTGCAGGTGAATGTGGGCCATCCGTCAGAGGTCGACGAAATCTTTGACGCCATATCCTACAGCAAAGGAGCGTCTGTGATCCGCATGCTGCACAACTACATAGGAGACGAGGTGGGGGGGCTGACTGACACACAGCATGCTGCACAACTACATAGGAGACGAGGTGGGGGGGCTGACTGACACACAGCATGCTGCACGACTACATAGGAGATGAGTTGGGGGCCGACTGACACACAGCATGCTGCACAACTACATAGTAGGTGAGGTGGGGGGGCTGACTGACACACAGCATGCTGCACGACTACATAGGAGATGAGTTGGGGGGCTGACTGACACACAGCATGCTGCACAACTACATGTGAGGTGGGGGGGCTGACTGACACACAGCATGCTGCACAACTACATAGGAGACGAGGTGGGGGGCTGACTGACACACAGCATGCTGCACAACTACATAGGAGACGAGGTGGGGGGGGGCTGACTGACACACAGCATGCTGCACGACTACATAGGAGGTGAGGTGGGGGGGCTGACTGACACACAGCATGCTGCACAACTACATAGGAGACGAGGTGGGGGGCTGACTGACACACAGCATGCTGCACAACTACATAGGAGACGAGGTGGGGGGGCTGACTGACACACATCATGCTGCCCGACTACATAGGAGGTGAGGTGGGGGGCTGACTGACACACAGCATGCTGCACGACTACATAGGAGACGAGGTGGCACACAGCATGCTGCACGACTACATGGGAGACGAGGTGGGGGGCTGACTGACACACAGCATGCTGCACAACTACATAGGAGATGAGGTGGGGGGGCTGACTGGCACACAGCATGCTGCACAACTACATAGGAGATGAGTTTGAGGGGGCTGACTGACACAGCATGCTGCACAACTACATAGGAGACAAGGTGGGGGGGGCCTGACTGACACACAGCATGCTGCACAACTACATAGGAGATGAGTTTGAGGGGGCTGACTGACACACAGCATGCTGCACAACTACGTAGGAGATGAGTTTGAGGGGGCTGACTGACACACAGCATGCTGCACAACTACATAGGAGATGAGGGGGGGGGGGGGGCTGACTGACACACAGCATGCTGCACAACTACATAGACGAGGTAGGGGGGGGCTGACTGACACACAGCATGCTGCACAACTACATAGGAGACGAGGTGGGGGGGCCTGACTGACACACAGCATGCTGCACAACTACATAGGAGATTAGGTGGGGGGGGGGCTGACTGACACACAGCATGACTACATAGACGAGGTGGGGGCGCTGACTGACACACAGCATGCTGCACAACTATATAGACGAGGTGGGGGGGCTGACTGACACACAGCATGCTGCACGACTACATAGGAGGTGAGTTGGGGGGCTGACTGACACAGCATGCTGCACGACTACATAGGAGATGAGTTGGGGGGGCTGACTGACACACAGCATGCTGCACGACTACATAGGAGGTGCGGTGGGGGGGGCTGACTGACACACAGCATGCTGCACAACTACATAGGAGGTGAGGTGGGGGGGCTGACTGACACACAGCATGCTGCACGACTACATAGGAGGTGAGGTGGGGGGGCTGACTGACACACAGCATGCTGCACAACTACATAGGAGACGAGGTGGGGGGGCTGACTGACACACAGCATGCTGCACGACTACATAGGAGACGAGGTGGGGGGGGGGCTGACACACAGCATGCTGCACAACTACATAGGAGACGAGGTGGGGGGGGGCTGACTGACACACAGCATGCTGCACAACTACATAGGAGACGAGGTGGGGGGGGGGGGCTAACTGACACACAGCATGCTGCACAACTACATAGGAGACGAGGTGGGGGGGGGGGGCTGACTGACACACAGCATGCTGCACGACTACATAGGAGACGAGGTGGGGGGGCTGACTGACACACAGCATGCTGCACGACTACATAGGAGACGAGGTGGGGGGGGCTGATTGACACAGCTGCACCAAGTGTGCTAGTAGTCTTCGTATTGCTTCTCTAGTGTGTTTACTTTGGTTTTGTTGTTGCCGTTTCTCTGCAGGATTTTAGGAAAGGAATGAACACCTATCTTTTGAAGTTCCAACATAAAAATGCTTCGACAGGTACGTTTTCTTCAAGACTGTTCCCCCCCCCCCCCCCCCACGACTAAACGGCCGTGTCAGATTTGTTTTGCTTGACTCTGACCACCGGTGGTCCTCTTCCTCAGAGGACCTATGGGACTGTCTGGAACAGGCTAGTGGAAAACCAGTCGCCCGGGTGATGAGCTCTTGGACCAAGCAGATGGGCTTCCCTATCATTGTAGTGGACCAGGAACAGGTGAGCTCAGCCTTGCCTTCACCGGACACAACGTCTATTTCAACAAACTGCTTTAAATCAACGTCAAGCATTTTGTTGATTGTGGTTAGAACTATTCAAGAGGCCCCAGCGGACAGCATTTGATTTTGAAATTCACCATATTAGCTGCCAAATGGATGATTTGAATCTTTGAAAAGGTATTATTGACCTTACAAAGTGTACGGCAGAGCAGACATTTATATGCTGCAGCCACACTTGACTAGTATTTGGTTGGTGGCTGCTGCTCATTTTCTCCCCTGCTTGTAGTATTTATACAAGTGTGGCATCTCACACACTGACAATTGTGATGTTATTTATAGCAAGGAGATGACCGCATCCTCAAGATGTCTCAGAGGAAATTCTGTGCCAGCGGACCACATCATGGTGAGTGAATAGGACCACATCATGGTGAGTGAATAGGGCCACATCATGGTGAGTGAATAGGACCACATCATGGTGAGTGAATAGGACCACATCATGGTGAGTGAATAGGGCCACATCATGGTGAGTGAATAGGACCACATCATGGTGAGTGAATAGGACCACATCATGGTGAGTGAATAGGACCACATCATGGTGAGTGAATAGGACCACATCATGGTGAGTGAATAGGACCACATCATGGTGAGTGAATAGGACCATATAATGGTGAGTGAATAGGACCACATCATGGTGAGTGAATAGGACCACATCATGGTGAGTGAATAGGACCATATAATGGTGAGTGAATAGGACCACATCATGGTGAGTAAATAGGACCACATGATGGTGAGTGAATAGGACCATATAATGGTGAGTGAATAGGACCACATCATGGTGAGTAAATAGGACCACATGATGGTGAGTGAATAGGACCATATAATGGTGAGTAAATAGGACCACATCATGGTGAGTGAATAGGACCATATAATGGTGAGTGAATAGGACCACATGATGGTGAGTGAATAGGACCACATCATGGTGAGTAAATAGGACCACATGATGGTGAGTGAATAGGACCACATCATGGTGAGTGAATAGGACCACATAATGGTGAGTGAATAGGACCACATCATGGTGAGTGAATAGGACCACATCATGGTGAGTGAATAGGACCACATCATGGTGAGTGAATAGGACCACATGATGGTGAGTGAATAGAGTGAATAGGACCACATGATGGTGAGTGAATAGTAGTAGTGTTTTCAAATAGGTCCTTGAGTTTGTTTGAATACGCTTGGAGCACTAGTTACTGTTAGTTAAGTTGTCACAGAAAATTATCCTAAATTGACTTTGCAAAACTCTCCAAACGTACTTGGTCTGTCAATAAAGGCCTGAAAGCAAGTCTGTTTGGAGAGTTTTGTTTGCATTCTAGGGCATTTCCTCCTTTAGGTGGGTTTGTTTGGCCAGGCGAGAACAATGCCTTCAGACTCTGATCGCACCAAATAATCGCACAGAGAGTTTGAAAATGTGTGAGTCACAGTTCTAGAAGAGCTGCGCTGCGGTTCGTTAGGAGTGAGAAAATATTCTCCACCAACTGCAGGAAATGACGGCTTATAGGTTTAAGGCAGGGATGGGCAACTTTGATGATAGTTTGGGCCCACAATGTTTAGTCCTCACTACCAGAGGACCAGCTTGTGACCCTGCACCAGTAGGATACTGTAACCCCATCACTTAATTAACCAATTATTAGTGGCCGGGCCAGCGAAGCGGCCAGGCCACTTCTTGTATTTGCCTTTATTATTAGTGGCCGGGCCAGCGAAGCGGCCAGGCCACTTCTTGTATTTGCCTGTATTATTCTTCATCCTCCCGGGAAGTTCGACTTCCCATGGATGAAAACTAACCAAACTTTGCACAAAGGTCCAGTCCCATGCCAAACGTCTTTGACACAAATTTGGGGCCAATAGTCCTAACGGTGGCACTACAGCGACCGTCTAAAGTTTAAAACTTAAAAAATTCATAAAAAATCAGGCGTACGTGCTACGGCTTTGCAACTTTCACCGAAATGTGCGCCTAAATGAGGGGAAGCTTTTGTACAATGCAACCTATGGCCAATTATGAAGTCTAAAGACCGCAAAACTGCAAAAACTGCAAAAACGAATTAAACCCTACTCCTCCCACATTTTTTCTTCAAACGACACCAAACTTCAGTATCTGCATCGTTAGACTGTTCTACACAAAAGTATCAAACCAGATTTTCGATCGGTCAAAAATTGAGCCCACAGTGCATCAAAACGTTGAATTCTGGCTCCGTGTATAGCCTAATTACCTTAATTACCTTTGGCAATTAGGTTGTATTTGTGATGTCATCAGTCAGTCAAGCAATTGTGATGCCATCACTGATGTCACTCGAGCAATTGTGATGTCATAATATTTTTTTCCCCCATTGACTTGCATGGGGTTTCGAAAAATCTTGCAGTAAATTAGCTGTAATTCAGAAACCATAACAGCTACAGCTACGAAACTTGGTAGGGAGGTGCACAGAGGGGCCTTTTATTCTACACGAAAGAATTACACAAATTGAGCAGATGGTGGAGCTATAACAGCCCTCTTTACATTCTGGTCCATAACTTCTGAACCGTATGGTCTATCATCAAACTTTTTTTCCCCCTGGATTCCTTGGGTCCTTCCGCATCTACTCATCTAGGCCACGCCCATTTCCGTCTGACTAGATTTTCCGCCATTTTGAATTTGGTCCAAAACAGTTTTTTTGCGATTCCCCCTTGAAATTTTGTCCAGTCTTCACCAAACCAAAGCACTAGGGGTGTCACGATACACTCAGTTCACGATACGATACGTATCACGATACTGGGTTCACGATAACGATACGATACGATACGATTTTAACAATATTTTTTTTAACTTGAATAATGACAATATATGACTGGAAAAGTAGTATTTTATTTGAAATGCACAAATACAAAACATGCTGTTGTGGGAAATTGTTATTACAATAACAACTAGAAAAAACATGAGATTGGAGATAAGGCTTATCTTGAAATAGAATGAGTTACACCGTCACTTAGATTTACTTTGAACTAAAAGGTTTCTCAGCAGTATAAATTCTCATTATGCATCTTCAGTTTTTCTTCAAACTCAAACAACAAGACTTTTCTTAATCTATTTTTTATGCATCTTCAGTTTTTCCTGTCAAGTAAACAGTTTTGCCAGAAACTCAATTGAATGGTTTCTCTCCTGTATAACTTCTCATGTGTCTCTTCAGAGACTTGTTCAACTGAACTACTTTCCACACATTGAACTTCAACAAACAAAGACGTTTCTTTTTTTTGAAATTTTTTTTTTTTTTTTTTTTTTTTTTTTTTTTTGCGATATGAGATTTCATCTCAACGATACATATCGTGACGTTTTACTATCGCGAAATTTCGTGGGACGATATATTGTGACACCCCTACAAAGCACACATCATGTGATGAGTGTCCTGCACAACACTGTTTCGTGGTATTTGAAAAAAGCACACCGTTGCGATATAATCGACTTCCAAACTTCTGTGGGTGGGGCCAATTTCACAAGAATCACCATAACTCTAGAACACAACGTGCGATCCTAACCAACCTTGGTCCAGGTGTGGAAGGATGTACTCTGAGCCTATAGGATAAATATTGTGTCATTTCGCCTTTAGGGGGCGCTATAGCAGCATTCAGTACCTGTACCTTCTAAATAGTTTTATTTTGAAGGGCGGCAGGAAGTGCTGATTCATTGTCATTATGGCCAACCTTCCTTCTTGTATTGACACTTGACACTTCTGAGCTGATTTCAAGGCTCAAGGCTCAAAGCCTTGAGACTTGCCCGGCCACGACCCATTGCTGCGCAGCAGCTATTATTATTCTTATTCCTCCCGGGAAGTTCGACTTCCCATGGATGAAAACTAACCAAACTTTGCACAAAGGTCCAGTCCCATGCCAAACGTCTTTGACACAAATTTGGGGCCAATAGTCCTAACGGTGGCACTACAGCGACCGTCTAAAGTTTGAAACTTAAAAAAATCATAAAAAATCAGGCATACGTGCTACGGCTTTGCAACTTTCACCGAAATGTGCGCCTAAATGAGGGGAAGCTTTTGTACAATGCAACCTATGGCCAATTATGAAGTCTAAAGACCGCAAAAACGAATTAAACCCTACTCCTCCCACAATTTTTCTTCAAACGACACCAAACTTCAGTATCTGCATCGTTAGACTGTTCTACACAAAAGTATCAAACCAGATTTTCGATCGGTCAAAAATTGAGCCCACAGTGCATCAAAACGTTGAATTCTGGCCCCGTGTATAGCCTAATTACCTTAATTACCTTTGGCAATTAGGTTGTATTTGTGATGTCATCAGTCAGTCAAGCAATTGTGATGCCATCACTGATGTCACTCGAGCAATTGTGATGTCATAATAGCTTAAAGCCTTGAGACTTGCCCAGCCACGACCCATTGCTGCGCAGCAGCCACTTTTTTGGCGCGTAATACCCCCCACAATTTCTGCGCCACATAGACATGTCCGAACTCAAAACATGCGGCTTATTGAGGACAGGTGTGCTATGACTTTTCTAAGGGTTTGGTCAAGCAGTTTGGCACTTCTTTTGAATTGACCCAGACCCGGCCGGGTCCGGGTCGGAACCTCGGGTATTCGGGGGGTCGGGCATACCCGAAGACCTCTAGCTCAAAGCCTTGAGACTTGCCCGGCCACGACCCATTGCTGCGCAGCAGCTATAATTGTTATTAATTTGATGAAAAGAACAAAATATATACTGGTAATCAAAGTTTATGATGCCAACATTTCTATTGGGCCGAGCCGTCTATAAGAAGGTCTGTCTGTATGTCCCCATGAAAGAAAAATTTGCCACGTCACCGATGATGTCATACAGTTCTAGATGGCTCGGCCTGGTGGCCAGGTCACTGCTATAGTGATGTCATAATGTCGGGGGTAAATGGTAAAATAGCCTGTATTACAATGAGTAGGTACATTCACCCATTCACACACATTCATACACCGATGCAGTAAGCTGCCACAGCCATTGGGAGCAATTTGGGGTTCAGTATCTTACTCAAGGACACATTGATATTAGGGGTGGGGGGGGGCAATCCATACAGCATAGTATTGCGATATTTTGTAGGCAATATGTTGTATCGTATCGAATGCCAAGTATCGTGATATTTTATTATACAAAATGTCAAGTGCATCATGCAACATTTATGACAGGTTTTTATGACAGTGTTGGTCAGTCTGTCTGCTTGATATAAAACAATAAAAATGATTGAAGTGAGATGAACAGACTGGAAACTTTATCTGATTAGATCAAACAAATGTTGACAAAGTTTTTTCCTTTGGGGGCATCATTTGCAGTTGAAAAAAGGTCGCAGTACAAGCATATCGCAATATCGCAATAGTATCGTGACTTACGTATCGTGATAATATCGTATCGTGGGTCATCTGGTGATTCCCACCCCTACTCGATATGCAGACTGGAGGAGGCGGGCATCGAACCACCGATCTCTTTATCCAAAGCGATTAGTGGATGACCCGCTCTACCTCCTGAGCTACGAATAATTCTACAATCACACGTGAACTATATGACATGATTCAAGATTCAAGATTTTTATTGTCACTCCGTAGTACAAGTATCACGTGTGAAATTCTTGTGCTGTGAACTCCCTTTACAACATAGTACAAATTTAACAGGGCATATGAGTGCAAAAACAACAAGAGACACAACAAGCAATAAGGCAGTAGAGTGATAAGACAAGTCAGAGACAGTGGCATATTCACTGCACATAGGTGCACATGTCATGTGCATACTTTGGACGTACTTAAACATTTTGAATTCGACGTATTTGACGTACAGGTGCAAATAGCATATACCTAATTAAACATACAATTAAACATTACACATACATAATGGTAGCATCTGCAGTGCGGTACAGTACAGCTACTACACTATTTGTGTATGTTAAGGAGTCTCGTGGCCTGCGGGAAGAAACTGTCCCTCAAGCGATTTGTGCGTGCTTTTGGGACCCTGTATCTTCTCCCTGAGGGTAACAGGGAGAACAGGCTGTTGTGCGGATGGTTTGTGTCTTTGATGATCTTCAGGGACCTCCTGAGGCACCGCTGGTTATATAGTTCCTGCAGTTCTGGCAGCTCACATCCTGTTACGTGCTGGGCCGCGCGTCTCACTCTTCGTAGCGCCCTGCGGTCCATGGTGGTACAGTTCCCGTACCAGGTGGTGAAGCAGCCAGTCAGCAGGCTTTCAATGGTGCCTCTGTAGAAGTCCCTAAGGATTTCTGGCCTTAGCCCAAATTTCTTTAGGCGCCTGAGTCCGTGTAGTCGCTGTTGGGCCTTTTTGACAACAGTGGCGGTGTGACCGGCCCATGTCAGGTCCTGGTGGATGTTGACTCCCAGGTACTTGAAGCTGTCCACCCTTTCCACCACTGTGCCGTTGATGGTGATTGGGGGTGTGCGCCCCCCCACCCCCCTCCTGTAGTCTACAATGATCTCCTTGGTCTTGGAGATGTTCAGAGAGAGGTGGTTGTCCTGGCACCACTGTTCCAGGGCCTTCACCTCCTCTCTGTAGGCCGTCTCGTCGCCCCTGGAGATCAGCCCCACGACTGCTGTGTCGTCTGCAAACTTCACGATGGTGTTAGAGATTTGAGTCGCCGCCACGCAGTCGTGGGTGTAGAGGTCGTACCAGAAGGGGCTGGAGACGCATCCCTGCGGCGCTCCTATGCTGATGGTCAGTGGGGAGGAGGTGAGGTTGCCCACTCTCACCACCTGGCGGCGGTCTGTCAGAAAGTCCAGGATCCAGTCACACATTGCTGTGTTTAGTCCCAGGACCTTGAGCTTGCTTACCAGCCTGGAGGGTACTATGATGTTGAATGCTGAGCTGTAGTCCATGAACAGCATTCTCACATAGGTGTCCTTCCCCTCCAGGTGTGAGAGGGCAGTGTGGAGTACGGGTGCTATTGCATCCGCCGTGCTCCTGTTGGGTCGGTATGGCTGACCTGGTATGACATCATCGGTGACCCCGTCACTCGGTCCCTAGTGGCCACGTGTGACATCATAGGCAACCTGGCCACTGTCTCTCTTTTAGGGGACATTCACCACCACCGGCGTTTGCATGCTCAGTTGAAGGATTGCAGCCAGGGTATGATGTCATCAGTGGGTATGACATCAGTCACCACCGGCGTTTGCACGCTCAGTTGAAGGATTGCGGCCAGGGCATGATGTCATCAGTGTGGGTATGACATCAGTCACCACCGGCGTTTGCATGCTCAGTTGAAGGATTGTGGCGGAATCGAGGGCATGACTGTGGCACACTATTGACGAGTGCTCACTGATGACATCACTCGCGGAGTGACATCCAGGCATAATCATAGCATTATGACATAATAAAAATATGACATCATTATATTATGAGAACATAATAACATTATGATATTATGCGAGACAAAAATGGCTTCCAGATCAGAGGAGGACCTCTCCTGTCCTGTCTGCCGTGACATCTTTAAAGATCCTGTCCTCCTGTCATGCAGTCACAGCTTCTGTAGAGCCTGCCTGCAGAGCTGGTGGACACACGAGTGGACACACGAGTGTCCACTTTGTAGAGAAATATCTTCACCGGCTGAACCACCTTGTAACTTGGCGTTGAAGAACCTGTGTGAGGCTTTCTTACTGGAGAGCGATCAGAGAGCTTCAGCTGGATCTGGGCCTCTCTGCGGTCTGCACTCTGAGGAGCTCAAGCTCTTCTGTCTGGACCACCAGCAGCCAGTGTGCGTCATCTGTCGAGACTCAGAAGCGCACGCCGACCACAGATTCAGACCCATCGACGAAGCTGCATGGCATCACGAGGAGGAGCTCCATGACGCCCTCCATGCGTCCCTGATCTCCCGGCACTATTCGCATTTTTTCTGTATTTCTTTGTTTCTCTTTCGTTTTCTTTTTTTAACGTGCAAAATCAAATCAAATCACTGAAAGGGGAAACTGAAGCTCTTTAATAAAGTTAAAGGACACCGTGATCAAACGGCAGAACCCATTAAGGCGCATGCCTGCCGACACAGAGAGCTGTGTTCAGGAGGAGTTTAAGAAGCTTCATCCGTTTCTACAAGAGGAAGAGGAGGAGTTTAAGAAGCTTCATGCTCTGTTTCTACAAGAGGAAGAGGGGGAGTTTAAGAAGCTTCATCTGTTTCTACAAGAGGAAGAGGACAAGAAGAAGAGGAGTTTAAGAAGCTTCATCTCTTTCTACAAGAGGAAGAGGAGGAGTTTAAGAAGCGGAGTTTAAGAAGCTTCATCTGTTTCTACAAGAGGAAGAGGAGGAGTTTAAGAAGCTTCATCCGTTTCTACAAGAGGAAGAGGAGGAGTTTAAGAAGCTTCATCTGTTTCTACAAGAGGAAGAGGAGTTTAAGAAGCTTCATCTGTTTCTACAAGAGGAAGAGGAGGCCAGGATTGCTGAGCAGAGAGATACCAGTCATAGAGAATGAGCTGGGAGCTGAAGATGTCTTGATCCTGCCGAACTACAAGGCTACAGTGGAAAGAGTGCAGCGCCCCCTGCTGGAGGATCCATAGCTGGTCTCAGGAGCTTTGATAGATGAGGCCAGAGCCGTATAATAGAAGAGTTCCAACATCTCCATTCACTCCAATGGACCAGTTTTTTTTCCAGGAAGTAGAAAGTGGAACTCTTCAGTAAAAAAAGCAGCACTGTCGAGTTGCATCAAAATAGACAGTGTTGTACTTTGAAAGGGTTTTTCATCCCTTGAAATGAATCAAATTGTACATTATCGGCTTTATTTTAGCATGCAAAAGTAGCGCGAGACCCATTCCTGGCTGTTCATTGGCTAATGATTCTTGCATTTTGGTCCTCCGCTGACGCCACTCTCTTACTAGAGGACACTAGATGAGGCCAAAACACCTGGGCAACCTGAGTGTCACAGTCTGGGACAAGATGAAGGAGATGGCCTCCTACACTCCTGTGGTTCTGGACCCCAACACTGCCTCTCCATGTGTCATCCTGTCTGAAGCTCTGACCAGTGTGAGATTGGGATGGAGACAGCAGCTTCTTCCTGAAAACCCAGAGAGGTTTGAGGTGTCAGTGGTCTAACATGCTGTTTCCATGGTTTCACACTTGGGGAACTCTGAAGGTTTTACCAGTGAAGGTCTCTGTACAAGTAGGACCGCAAAGTTAGGGGGCGTGTCTACCAACCAACATGTTGGACACTTGAAGCCCAGCTGGTGCTGAGCTGAAATGGTGTGGCCACTAGGGGCCGATGCGTCTTATCTGTCTGTCCCCACAAAAGAAATGGAGGCCCTAGTCGCCAATGATGTCATACAGTTCTACACGGCTCGGCCTGGTGGCCAGGCCTACATTGCTTTAGTGTATGATGTCACTCGCGCAATTGCGCTGTAATTGGTGATGATGGCATCGGTGAGTGATGTCATCAGTGATGATGTTGCCATCAGTGATGTCACTTGAGCAATTGTGACGTCATCTGTGACGGTTTCATCAGTGATGTCACTCGAGTAATTGTGATGTAATTGGTGATGATGTCATCAGCCACGTGTTGCACGTTATTTAGACACCTTCCCTGCAAGTTAGCATGACATGGTTGGTACCAATGGATGTCCCCCCCCCCCCCCCCCCCCCCCTGACTCGAGGGCTGCACTGAGTGAGGATGGGGGCCACATGTGCCCTGCGGGCCACCAGTTGCCCCTTCCTTTAGGGAAGAGCCTATTTGTGATCAAATTGGTCACCAATCCCATTGGTGATTGAAGGGACTGATCGCCAATTGGCTTTTCTACAGATATTTAAGGCCATTTTAACTAAAAAAAAATGGCAGTGTGGACTGTGTCTGTTTCAAGAATATTGTCCGGCTATACAGCTATGCAGTTTTATGTGCGATCGGGCTGAAACTCAAGGGGCGGTTGACATCATCGAACAGATTTTTTAATTGAGGCAGATTAATTGCCCTAATTGCGCTAAGGCTGATTGCCCTATGGCTATAGTTCAGTGATGTCATCAGCGATGATGTCATCAGTGATGTCATACATAGGTATTGTGACATCAATGATGATGTTATCAGGGACACACACACAAGAGGGAGAGAGGGGGGGGGGGGAGAGACTGACGGTCCCTGCACACCAACATGGGCGGTGAACGATGTACTCGCCATCGCCCAATTAGCCCTGCCCCGCTGCTGCAGCGTGGTTGGCTGCCTTGCTGTATTTCCGTCTTCAATTGGTCGATTTCGAAATGCCCCTCCTTCCCTCGCTGCCATCTTGTCGCTCACCAGCTTGCAAAGCATGCTGGGATACCTGGCGTCAGGACATCGCAGGCGACAAGACGAGAGGAGGGGCCAAAACTGAAATAGACCAATTGAAGACGGAAATACAGCAAGGCAGCCAACCAAGCTGCAGCAGCGGGGCGGGGCTTGACAGGGCGAGTGCGAGTACATGCGAGTTGATCGCGTTTGGTGAGAAGGGGGGGTCTGAGGGAGACATTGCGCACGCGCCAATAGGGCAGGCGAGGCCACGCAGCAGCCGAGCTGCGGGCAAGGCCCAGCTGCGTATGCGAGCTGCAGGGCGGACGAGCCTAGGAATCGAATGCGCGAGATGCCTAGTACTATCAACTTTCTGCCCCATTTCAACCAATCATATCACAACATGACAGCTGTCAATCAATCTTCATTGCGAGAAGAAATGTCTGAGCAGGAAAGATGACTGCCTAGTGCCTACATGAGCAGACTTTTCTTGCCCATAAATGTTAAAATATTTGTGTATGTAACATACAAAATAAAACAAACGGTAATGTAGAATGCAAAGCACATGTAACTGGTTCATTAACTTGTATTCCAGGAATATCGTTATTTACCGCGGCTCTTACCCCGGCCCCTCGGCTCTTACCCCGCCCCCTCGGACATTTCAAGGCGGGCAGCAGCACTCTAAGCCTCGGCTTTGAAACAGCAGTCCACACGGAGGCAGCCAGTTGCCCGGTCCTCTGCGGATCCCACTGGCGTAGGGGCAGAACACGCTGAATCCCACTGGACTTGGGGGCAGGACACGCCATACAAGCGCCAGGATTGGCCAATGTCAACTCCAGTCCCCAGAACGGTCAAATTAAATCATCCACACACTGTCCTGCCTCTCTTCCCTGTTTCAGTGAGAGTAATGTTTGTTTTGAGTCAGATACGTCACAGACCCTCTCCTCTCCGAGACCCGTTTCATGTCCTCTTTAACCTTAATATAATTTTTGAGTAATGCTTTAGACTAGTTTCACTCCATATGTAATCGTAACATCACAACCAGTCTTTTTCATGTGTACGCTATTTTATGGAGGTTCCTCATTTAAGGTGATTTTGCGAAGTGAAACGTCACTTCCTGCTTCGGCACTGTACCAGAGATTTTCATCCGCCATTTATTTTCCATAGACACTTTGTAAAATGCTTATAAAATAGTTTGACTTGTTCAAACCAAACGTTTCAGATATATTTAGAAACAGGACAGTGTTTCCCCCTAGAAAATTTTTCAGGCCTGGAGGGATTTCGAAACCGCTTCTGCCAGCTGCTTCTTTTCACCTGACAGCGGGGTGCTTCACTGGTAGGACGTACTGTAGCACGTGGGAGGATCACGCTATTCCCACCAGTTCCCTTCTGCCCCGAACAGGCCAGAGGAGGCGCTAGTGCAGCGACCGAACAGGACACATACCAGCGTTTCCCCTAGAAACATTTTCAAGCCTTGGAGGGATTTCGAAACGTCCCCCAACCGCAACGGTGGGGGCCCTCACTGACGACGCTAAACTTTTAGCTAACCTGTTCGCATCTACAGTATGTTCGCAATGGCATCCCAAGTATTGTCATACTATTATGGGATGCAATGCGAACAGTTGTATTATGGGATGTGCGTTTCCCAGGCAACGGCACACGTCGACACGTTTTGGAACAGCGCCGCACGCTGGTACGATGCTCCTAAAAGCAAAATGCTTATTGTTTTGAATGATTTGGCATCTTCTATCACTGTCAACACCAGTATTGTTGTATAATATGCCATAAAGGTTTATTGAAATTTTGGGGAGAGCAGGATTTTTTTTTTTTTGTTGTTGTTGCATTTCCTCTTCTGGCCCGGTGGGGGCGTCGTTGGCCTGGCGGGCCCGCCAGGCCTGTAGAATGGTAGGGGAAACACTGCAGGAGAGACCGCATAACATTTCACTCGGACCAAAACGTAAAAACATTGATTTAAAGAAATCATTTTTTTTTTTTTTTTTTGGTCCGAGTGATATATTCTGTGGTCTCTCCCGATTCTAAATATAGCTGAACCGTTTGGTTTGACCAAGTAAAACTATTTTTTATAAGCATTTAACTAAATGTCTATGGGAAAATAAATAGCGGCAGAAAATCTCGGGTACAGTGCTGAAGCAGGAAGTGGCGATCACTTTGCCTCACTATTTGCCGTGTTGTTGACACTGCCTCTGATTCTCTCTGCAGCCACGCACCTGTGAATACATCTCATGGCGATCTCGTTCAAACGTTCCTCCAGCCTCTATGTTGTTACTTTCTATGAAGAAGAGTGCAACAGTGCAACAGTTACATGACCTTAACAGCCTCCATGTTACTTTCTATGAAGAGTGCAACAGTGCAACAGTTACATGACCTTACAGCCGGTGTTAAATCATCCAAAATGAATGAGAAAAAGTAGACAGCACAGAAAAAAGTCATGGAGATTTTCAGCAAGAACGCATGCTCGGTCTCTCTGTTAATCTTTTCTCTTAAAATGCCTAATCTACATTAATCTACATTTGTTCTTCTATAGGATGTATTCAATACTATTATGATTGTTTTTTTCTCTCCAAATTATGAATGCCATTAAATAGGAATAGGTCTCTATCAAAAAAATAACACACTAATCATTCAAATGACGGCCAATTAATAGGTTATGGCGATTGGATCGTCTATCGCTAATCTCTAATGACCACGATTGGACGATATGAAAATAGGGACTATTCCCCATCCCTACCTCGCTGGTTTAAGGAGACCGATACATGTATTGAGGTCTGATAACCAGCAGTTTCTCATGCTTGCAAAGTTATCATAACAAAATGACTGAGGCGATGACTGAGGTGATGGAGTTTAGCATAACAAAATGAACTGAGGCGATGGAGTTTAGCATAACAAAATGAACTGAGGTGATGGAGTTTAGCATAACAAAATGAACTGAGGTGATGGAGTTTAGCATAACAAAATGAACTGAGGTGATGGAGTTTAGCATAACAAAATGAACTGAGGTGATGGAGTTTAGCATAACAAAATGAACTGAGGTGATGGAGTTTAGCATAACAAAATGAACTGAGGTGATGGAGTTTAGCATAACAAAATGAACTGAGGTGATGGAGTTTAGCATAACAAAATGAACTGAGGTGATGGAGTTTAGCATAACAAAATGAACTGAGGTGATGGAGTTTAGCATAACAAAATGAACTGAGGTGATGGAGTTTAGCATAACAAAATGAACTGAGGTGATGAAGTTTAGCATAACAAAATGAACTGAGGTGATGAAGTTTAGCATAACAAAATGAACTGAGGTGATGGAGTTTAGCATAACAAAATGAACTGAGGTGATGGAGTTTAGCATAACAAAATGAACTGAGGTGATGGAGTTTAGCATAACAAAATGAACTGAGGTGATGAAGTTTAGCATAACAAAATGAACTGAGGTGATGGAGTTTAGCATAACAAAATGAACTGAGGTGATGGAGTTTAGCATAACAAAATGAACTGAGGTGATGAAGTTTAGCATAACAAAATGAACTGAGGTGATGAAGTTTAGCATAACAAAATGAACTGAGGTGATGGAGTTTAGCATAACAAAATGAACTGAGGTGATGAAGTTTAGCATAACAAAATGAACTGAGGTGATGAAGTTTAGCATAACAAAATGAACTGAGGTGATGGAGTTTAGCATAACAAAATGAACTGAGGTGATGAAGTTTAGCATAACAAAATGAACTGAGGTGATGAAGTTTAGCATAACAAAATGAACTGAGGTGATGAAGTTTAGCATAACAAAATGAACTGAGGTGATGGAGTTTAGCATAACAAAATGAACTGAGGTGATGGAGTTTAGCATAACAAAATGAACTGAGGTGATGAAGTTTAGCATAACAAAATGAACTGAGGTGATGAAGTTTAGCATAACAAAATGAACTGAGGTGATGAAGTTTAGCATAACAAAATGAACTGAGGTGATGAAGTTTAGCATAACAAAATGAACTGAGGTGATGAAGTTTAGCATAACAAAATGAACTGAGGTGATGAAGTTTAGCATAACAAAATGAACTGAGGTGATGGAGTTTAGCATAACAAAATGAACTGAGGTGATGGAGTTTAGCATAACAAAATGAACTGAGGTGATGAAGTTTAGCATAACAAAATGAACTGAGGTGATGAAGTTTGGCATAACAAAATGAACTGAGGTGATGAAGTTTAGCATAACAAAATGAACTGAGGTGATGAAGTTTGGCATAACAAAATGAACTGAGGTGATGGAGTTTAGCATAACAAAATGAACTGAGGTGATGGAGTTTAGCATAACAAAATGAACTGAGGTGATGAAGTTTAGCATAACAAAATGAACTGAGGTGATGAAGTTTAGCATAACAAAATGAACTGAGGTGATGGAGTTTAGCATAACAAAATGAACTGAGGTGATGGAGTTTAGCATAACAAAATGAACTGAGGTGATGGAGTTTAGCATAACAAAATGAACTGAGGTGATGAAGTTTAGCATAACAAAATGAACTGAGGTGATGAAGTTTAGCATAACAAAATGAACTGAGGTGATGAAGTTTAGCATAACAAAATGAACTGAGGTGATGAAGTTTAGCATAACAAAATGAACTGAGGTGATGAAGTTTAGCATAACAAAATGAACTGAGGTGATGAAGTTTAGCATAACAAAATGAACTGAGGTGATGAAGTTTAGCATAACAAAATTAACTGAGGTGATGAAGTTTAGCATAACAAAATGAACTGAGGTGATGGAGTTTAGCATAACAAAATGAACTGAGGTGATGGAGTTTAGCATAACAAAATGAACTGAGGTGATGGAGTTTAGCATAACAAAATGAACTGAGGTGATGGAGTTTAGCATAACAAAATGAAATGAGGTGATGAAGTTTAGCATAACAAAATTAACTGAGGTGATGAAGTTTAGCATAACAAAATGAACTGAGGTGATGAGGTTTAGCATAACAAAATGAACTGAGGTGATGGAGTTTAGCATAACAAAATGAACTGAGGTGATGAAGTTTAGCATAACAAAATGAACTGAGGTGATGAAGTTTAGCATAACAAAATGAACTGAGGTGATGAAGTTTGGCATAACAAAATGAACTGAGGTGATGAAGTTTAGCATAACAAAATGAACTGAGGTGATGAAGTTTAGCATAACAAAATGAACTGAGGTGATGGAGTTTAGCATAACAAAATGAACTGAGGTGATGAAGTTTAGCATAACAAAATGAACTGAGGTGATGAAGTTTAGCATAACAAAATGAACTGAGGTGATGAAGTTTAGCATAACAAAATGAACTGAGGTGATGAAGTTTAGCATAACAAAATGAACTGAGGTGATGAAGTTTAGCATAACAAAATGAACTGAGGTGATGAAGTTTAGCATAACAAAATGAACTGAGGTGATGAAGTTTGGCATAACAAAATGAACTGAGGTGATGGAGTTTAGCATAACAAAATGAACTGAGGTGATGAAGTTTGGCATAACAAAATGAACTGAGGTGATGAAGTTTAGCATAACGAAATGAACTGAGGTGATGAAGTTTAGCATAACAAAATGAACTGAGGTGATGGAGTTTAGCATAACAAAATGAACTGAGGTGATGGAGTTTAGCATAACAAAATGAACTGAGGTGATGGAGTTTAGCATAACAAAATGAACTGAGGTGATGGAGTTTAGCATAACAAAATGAACTGAGGTGATGGAGTTTAGCATAACAAAATGAACTGAGGTGATGAAGTTTAGCATAACAAAATGAACTGAGGTGATGGAGTTTAGCATAACAAAATGAACTGAGGTGATGAAGTTTAGCATAACAAAATGAACTGAGGTGATGGAGTTTAGCATAACAAAATGAACTGAGGTGATGGAGTTTAGCATAACAAAATGAACTGAGGTGATGAAGTTTAGCATAACAAAATGAACTGAGGTGATGAAGTTTAGCATAACAAAATGAACTGATGCGATGGAGTTTAGCATAACAAAATGAACTGAGGTGATGGAGTTTGGCATAACAAAATGAACTGAGGTGATGAAGTTTGGCATAACAAAATGAACTGATGCGATGGAGTTTAGCATAACAAAATGAACTGAGGTGATGAACTTAACTAATGAGAAACAAAATGACAAGAGTGCAGACAAGTTGGCCATGCTTAGCTTAACGTTCGAGGGACTGGAATCAGATGTATTTGAAATATCAGGATGTGCTGTCTTCTTCTCATTGGCTCCTTCACTTGTCTGTGGCACAGGTGAGGACTGCCCCAGCTGGATGGTCCCTATCAGTATCTGCACCAGCGAGGACCCCACCTGCAGCAAGCTCAAGGTTCTGCTGGACAGACCCGAGACCACCATCACCCTCAACAACATCAACCCAGAGCAGTGGGTGAAGGTGAGGCCAGCACACAGCTGTTCCAACAGCAGAGAATAGAGAGCCGCAGGGATGACGTATTTTTGTAGTCGGAACGCGGAAGTCCCGGACTTCCTGGTTCTTCACCGTTTCTGTCTATGGGATTTTTGAATGGGTTTTTGTCGCGATGCTTCAAATACCGTCTCTGGGCCAGAGTCCTGCGCGGGTCTGATTTTCAAGACCCGGTTCCGCCCGGCCCCGCGACGTGCAGTACCGACCCCGCTCCGCGAACCCGCACATATGATCAATCAGTACTGCAACCCACCCCGCCCCGCAGACATGAGACCCGCCCCCCGACCCGGAACCGCATATATATAATAACCGTTAATCTGCAGAGCAAACATTTTGTAGTGAACCTAATGAAACTGCCACCGTTTCACACGAGAGGCGAACAGCAGTCTTTCTGGCCGAGACTCGTCAGCTGATGTACGTTAATAAGCTTTTAGCAGCTGCTAGCTCACTAACCAGCTGGATAGCTCTGCTATCAGACACACAGACAGTTACAGCAAGCAAAGTGACTTACCAGCTATTTCCAATATGTCCGGTATAATCCATACTGCCTTTATGATTGCTGTTGGAGGAACGTAAATCCACGTTGGGATGAGACCTCTCCACTTTCACGCTATCCATCCATGACATGTTGTTGCCTGTTGCTATGAAAACAGCCAGTGTGTATGTTTGACTGGAAGCTAACGTTAGCCTACTATATTATCTGTCCGACTCGTATTGTCTCCAATCAATCACCTTGACCGCAGCTGAGTTTTGAATGTTTTGTGCAGTCCATATAGCGTCACACATTGCACGGTATGCGCATACTTGAAACGATGCCGGTTATGTAGCCTAAACAAAAGCGAAAACGTGCGTGAGAAACTTTTCTCCTGTTCGAGTCAGACCAGCTGCCAGACACCCCCCCTGCCAGACACACCCCCTGCCTGCCAGACACACCCCCTGCCTCCATCTGAGTGCAACAGAAAAACATGCATGGCTCATACGTTGTCGTTGTTCCACCCGCCGCCCGTCCGCATTTATAAATTTTTACCCGCCGCCCGACCCACCAATTTACAGAAGTCTATTTTTTACCCGCCCCCCGCGTTTTTTTGCGGGTACCCGGCGGGGCCCCGCGGAACCCCGACCCGGTGCAGGACTCTGCTCTGGGCAACGCAAGATTAATCAAACGCGAACCAGAGTTCCGTCGGATAATCTTCACACATGAGGACCACTTTCATGATTTTGTAGCGTAAATGCGAGCCCTAGAAGTAAAAAGCTCGAGCTAAGCTAATCCAGAACTACACACAGTGTCGCATAGGCTTCCACGTCACGTCAGCACTCCACCTGGACTGTTGTTGATGTGTGCACTGATTACCCCGGGCTGAACGGGGCTGAACCAGGTGAGGGAAAGAGAATTTCCGTGTTCGTCCTTTGAAGTGGTGACGTTATTGACGTATATATCCCCATCGACTCAACAGTGTAGTCTCATTTAGCCGTTTGCTAGCTAGCCGCCCTTTTAACGGAACGTAAAAGCTTCAAAACTCGTAAAAGTGGTCCTCGTGTGTGAAGATGATATTACTAAACACTGGTTTAGCGGCTCTCTATACTCCTGTTTAATGTAGAGGTGTGTCAGTCATTTCAATCATTTCCACAGAGGGAGCGTTTAAAGGAGAATTCTCTTTTTCTTTACAACCTGGACCTTTTTTCCAGCTTTAAGAGCTTTATGAGTTTTAAAGGAGAATTTCATTTTTTTACACCACGGTCCTCATTTCCAGCTTAAAATATGTGTGTTTACGCTGTCGAGCAGTTGAAACGCGGAGTAGCGCACCTGAAAAAGACGGTAATAACTTAATACCGCCCAAGCCTACTTTGACTTTTGACCACCAAAATCGAATCCGACGTTTGAGCCAAATGTGCCGAAATTCCATCGAGGCGTTCCTGAGATATCGCGTTATCGGACGGACGGACGGACAAACCCGAAACCATAATGCCTCCGGCTCAGCTATCCGCCGCCAGAGGGATAAAAATGAAGCATTCGAATAGCGATGGAAGCTTGGAAGCATTTTGCGTCGCCTTCGTTTGATGTGTTCCAGCTAGAAGAGGTGGAAATGGTAAAAGAGCCTTTTCTCCCTCCAGTCTGACTCCAGTTGTGTCCCTGCTGTGCTCTCCACAGATCAACCCGGGCACCGTGGGCTTCTATCGTATCCAGTACAGCTCCTGCATGCTGGAGAGTCTGCTGCCAGGCGTCAGAGACCTCACCCTGCAGCCTGTAGACCGCCTGGGCCTGCAGAACGACCTGTTCTCCCTGGTGAGACTGGCACACACGCACACACACAGGCACATACGCACACACACACACACACACACACACACACACACACACACAGAGGGGGGGAAAGAGTACACAAAATCTACTCCAGTAGAATTACTGTTCCTCTGGGCTTCCCCACAGCTGTGCAACAGTCTCTGACATTGGGGACTAATTCTGAAAGAATGGAAGTCCCCTTCCTCACCTTCTTTCCAACTCTGGTTGATGGACATGATCTCTGTTATAAGGACGGAGAGGCTCACATCCCTGAGAACCAACCCACTTAAAAAGTTTCTATTTGGGACTCGTTTGGTGGTTCAGTGGTAGAGCTGTCGCCTCACAGTCAGAAGGTCCTGAGTTCGATTCTCGCCTGGGACACTGTGGGCGCTGTGGTTGTGATCCCCCCCATATCTTCAGTGCCTACTGCCCAGGTGGGGTATCTCGTCGTAAGGGCCTTTCTGTCTGTGTGGAGTTTGCATGTTCTCCCCGTGCTCCCCCAGGGGGTTCCTCCGTATATAACCCCCCCATTAAAAACATGCAGAAGATCAGATCGTCATCGTCATCCGACCAGTGACGACAACACCCGAAGTTGGTCCCCGGGCACTGTACGAGAAAGCGACCACTGCTCCTGGCCTGCCCCCCGGAGGAAAGGACAAGCCAGGATGGGTCAAATGCAGAGGACAAATTTCACCGGCCACCGTCAGCATGTGTGTGTTTGTGGCCGTCCGTGCATGTGTTGATGTGTGATCGTGTGACAATAAAAGACGGGCTTGTCCGTCTGAAATCGTTTTTATTTTATTTTTTTTATCGTTTCTAGCCTACCTCGACGAGGTTGGAGGCAATGGGCGACTTGTCCGGCTGGCTCCTATTAACACATTCACTGCCAGCCGTTTTTCAATACTGTAGTTAGCTTCTGCCAAGGTTTTTTTTTGAGGATTTTGGCTCATCTTTCAAGAGCCGAGGATTCGTTTCTGTTAGGATTTTGTGAACACACAATATCTCAAAAGAACTAATAGAATGTGTGCTTTCTCTGTCTAAAAGAGTTAGTTTGTAGAGTTAGTAGTTATGTAAGCATTAGCAGTTGAATACAGCATGGTTTCAGCGTCTGAAAATTTATTCTGAGATAAACGGCTTTTTGTGAAATTCGATAGAACAGTCACTTTAACCATTCATTTTTGGCATCAGTAAGACGTCAGACATCTAAACAATAGTTTTGAACAGTAATTTCCTCCATAACAGCAGGAAACCCCCCTCTGCTTCCAACTCCTCCCTCCGTGGGCGTTCTCCTCCGCCCTCCTTGGCTCTGCAGCGGGTCTGTGACAAACGAGTTGCTGCTGCCTGGCTGCTGCCTGGCAGTCTGGATGGGGCTCGCTGGATGGGTTTCGCTCGTTTCTTGGCGTTTCGGTTGAGAGCTCTGATGAAGCTCTTGCGATTCTGGGCTTATTTATGGTGCGTATTTCAAAGTGTGCATCCAGTCTATTCTTGGAACCCCCCACCGTTGCCACCGCTGTGCCTCAGCGCGAAAGTGAAAGCGTTTTTGCCATCCATTTTACAGTATGAGAACGGCTTCCTCGCGCTTTTCCCTCCAGTTTTGGCTCGCCTCTTTCTACTCTGGAGAGACATGTCGCCACTCAGTGGGTCGGTAAAATAGATTATACACATTCAATACCTCCAATATTGGTATAGGAGACGTAAAAGGGTTAGATCAACGTCCCACCGTCAAAAAAAAAAAATCGATTTTTTTTAACGTAAAAACACGTCATTGGCAGTCAACCGTTGGATTTTGTTTGACGTAAAAACACGTCATTGGCAGTGAACGTGTTAAAGACCTCGCGTGGGAGCATCTCTCACAAGCACATAAGCACCCTATATGGACGGTACCAACAATTGTTGATATCATATGTATGTTTTTCTTTGTTTTCCTTTCCCATGTCTGAGCTTGACTGTTTGTTCATATGTTGATAAAAGTGAAAATAAGATAATAAAAAAAAAAAGTAAGAAGGGAAAAAAAGTAGAATTACTGTTAGTTTTTACTGATTAAAAAGCTACTTGACTGAAAGTAAAAAGTAGCTCACTTAAAATTTACTCAGACTAGGGATGTTCATTTTGAAAAATTTCCATAATCGAAAATCGGGGAAAATTAACGATCAATTATCGATTATGGATCATATTAATAATAATGTTATTATTATTTTTTTTTTTTTACAAAATTAATGCCTATGGCAGAAAATACGAAAGACAACGTGTTCTCCTCAATGAACTCTTTATTTCAATGTGTCTCCTCTCCAACACTCTGCTGTCCCCGGCGCATGCCGGTGTGAATTCCCCATGTTTAAAACAGTTTTGTTGGCACAAAGGCCCGTGCCCAGCCAGAAAACTAGAGACTATGAAGCTCCATCTCACGTTAGTCGGCTGTGCAATGGAGTGGGGCGAGGAGGAACGAATTCCACCCAAACCTAGTCCGCAAAAAAATAATAATAATAATAATAACAAAATCGATAAAAAATTCCACATGATTGATTCCATTCCTTAACGATCAATTATCGATTTTCGATAACTGATGAACATCCCTAACTCAGACTAAACATTACTTAGTTGCTTTTTTCCAAAAAAATTTTAAGTATATATATAGATAAGACAGGTTCATAGAAAATGTGGGAAGACTTTGGATTTATTTGACTCTGTAACTGAAGCCATTTAAAATGCAACAAAGTGTGTTGGGTTGGCCTCCACAGCCTATTGTAGGACTAGACTGACTGCACAGACCTCCACCATGTCTCACAACCCAATGAAGTTCTGCACCTTTTGGTGATATGCCACGTCCCCTTGTGGCCAGTCCACATGAAAGGTCCATCAGTTCTTCCCAGGCCATCCAGCCATCACCACACCAAGTTGTGGGTATGAAGGTTGCCCGAACCTTTTTGAGATACCCTGCTAACAGACCCATAACAGACACATATGGCGATTTTTATAGTGAAGCAAAAGAGCCACAGAGCAAGAAAGGGATCCTTTTTATCAGGCGTTTACTGTTGAAGCCTGAATGAGGAAACTGTTGAAGCTTCTTCCTCTTCTGTAACCAAACCCTGGGCCTTAAATGTCAACCTCCAAAATTGGTCTTCAGGTAAATGTTTGTGCAGGTGAACCTCACATGAACCACAGTGACTGACTGTTCATCATGTTTGTGCAGGTGAACCTCACATGAACCACATTGACTGACTGTTCATCATGTTTGTGCAGGTGAACCTCACATAAACCACAGTGACTGACTGTTCATCATGTTTGTGCAGGTGAACCTCACATGAACCACATTGACTGACTGTTCATCATGTTTGTGCAGGTGAACCTCACATGAACCACATTGACTGACTGTTCATCATGTTTGTGCAGGTGAACCTCACATGAACCACATTGACTGACTGTTCATCATGTTTGTGCAGGTGAACCTCACATGAACCACAGTGACTGACTGTTCATCGTGTCCTCCACCCCTCAGCTGCTCTTCTGACTCAGCGCGTAGACGGGTGTCATTACTCGTGTCGCGCTGTCATGCTTTGCTCTTGTGTCTTTCACAATCCTTTTGTCAAGAAGGATGGAGGGGAATTTTCCAGAACCTTCTACACAGTTAAATCTGATAGTAAGCTATGACAAATCACAGAGAGTAAGAAGGCACCACGAGTCCTGTAATCCAGGGGCCGGTTGCACCAACTGGTCTTAACTATGCCTGGTCGTAACTCCTACGTCGGTCTGAGTTAAGACCAGTCTTTAGAGGGGATTTATGCCTGTTGCACCAACAGGGCTTACGTCTGGTCTTAACTACGCTGGTCGTACCAATGCGCGTCCATGTGAATTGCCGGGGAATGCCCCTTGATTGGGCCAAAAATGTGCCTCGCGCCGTCACCCACTACTGTATGTGCGTCACTACACCCTCCCTCCTCCCACCCCCTTCCTCCTGTGGAAGCTCCGGGGGAAAATGGCGGCGATTAGTGCCAGGCAGTCTGAATGAAATTGAATGTAACGTTCCCAATTATATGTATTAAATTCTAAAAAACCACCCTCAACATTTGGGAAGGCTAAGCCACACAACTAGTTCGTTATAATCGAACGTCATGCTTCGAAGGCGACTTTACGACGATGAGGACGGTGAGGACTCAATCACAGCAGGTCTCCGCTGATAGACTACCACGGAGATCTCTTACAGGCACAGGCACGTTACGCCTCCTCCTGACCAGGCGTAATATTTACGACCGGTCTTAGTGAGGCTAAAAAGGCTTGGTGCAACCGGCGTAGCTGTTAGGTCGTAAAGTTTTTTTTTTTTTTTTTTTTTTTTACCTTTATTTATACAGGGGGAGTCTCACTGAGAGCAATGCTCTCTTTTTCAGGAGTGCCCTGTTCACATTCACACACACATTCATACCTGGAAGCTGACCAGTACAACCACAGTCTGATCTGCTGGCCACTGATCAGCTCCACTGGAGCAGATGGGGTTAAGGGCCTTGCTCAAGGGCACCTCAGTGGTGGTAATGAGGGAGGGGCAAGCGCTGCCTTTTCACTTTCCCCACCCAGATTTATCCTGCCGGTCCCGGGGTTTGAACCGACGACCTTCCGGTTAGTTACGGCCGGCTTAGCTTAAGACCAGTCGTAAGACCACTTGGTGCAACCGGCCCCTGGTGTTTTAAAACGGAACCTTGACTGACAACATTACAAATGCAGGTTTGGTGTGATTTCGGTCGCATGGATGTTGACTGATGGGTGTAGAGAGCACATGTCTCTTTTCTGCTATTTCAGATTCAGTCACTTTGACCATTGAAAGGAATGTTAATTTGAGTTAACTAGTGGGAAAAGGCTCCCCCCCCGTATCCATACGGCAACTAGAGGTTAGATTCTCTACCCGAGCCTGGCCCGACCGGGCCCATGGGCCAGCGCGAGGGAAGGGGGTACTGGAATATCCCTTCTGTTCGACCTGTGCCCGGCTCATGGTCAGAGTTTAGATAAACGGACAACCTAATAAGAAAATGTCAGGTTCGTGCTGGGCTCGGGCCCATAAATGCAGCCAATGGGCCGGGCCGGGCCCAGACAGAACGGGCTCGGGTTGGGTCAGGCTTGATTTTTTTTTGCCCAATCTAAGCTCTAACGGCAACAGGTGTCCTCTGCTTGAAAATTGCTCTCACTGGTTGAAAAAATATCAAACCAATACCAATCCATTCATCGTGATAAAAGTGACCAGATCAGGGTCTTTTTAAAAGCACAGGTACTAAATATGAGAGTGGGAATAGATAGAAACTAAATCTGTTGTGGAACTGAAAATACCCGCTCTCCGACAATAACACTTCAACTTTCTTACCTCTGGTCAGCAGCACTCAACTGTTTTTACACGGTCAATATGAGGCCTTTAAGGTGATCATTTAATAATGATAATAATAATACATGTAGACATCAAATAGTGCACATTTCGTCAGAGTTGATACCCTCACAAGTGGCATAAGGACTTCTTCCTCTTCTTCTAATGCAGTGTTTCTCAAACTTTTTTCAGACCAAGGACCACTTAACCAATAAAGAAAAACTCGGGGACCACCTAACTCCCCAAACATCCCCAAGAACAATAGGCCTACTACTTCAACTGTAAATTACAAATTACAGGCTAATTAAATGACAAATAGCATTAAGGCTGTAAAATTAATCACATTTTTGGCTTCCCACAATTATGAAAACACAATTACCGATATATATATATATATATATATATAATTTATTTTAGTTAGTCCATTGACCTTTTTTTGTTTTACATTTATTTTTCCTTTTCAGTTCAAATATAGCCTGTTCACAGAACGTTTTTTCAAGTTCAATAAATGCACAATGTTGCCAAAGTCAAATAGGCTATTTGTTGTCATCTTAAAGTAGCATTCCGTTTTTGTGTTCAAATAAGTGTTAACTGGCTCTATATTCTGACAGCAATCACTGAAATAGTGTGTTTGGTCAGTAACTTGGAACTCCCAGCCTCCGCTGTAGGCCTACTCTGTCTCTCTCCTGTAGCCCTGCGTGCAGAGTGGATGGTATTTACGCAATCGTAAGTCATAGAGACTCACGGGTGGCGGCATTGGATTCGGGGGTGGAAAAAATACATAGTCCTTAATAGGCATTGTGATCGGACCTTCCGTTTCCCAGAAAATGTAAACATTTCTCTGATTGGATAGTGGGAGGTGTAAAAAAAGGAAAAAAAGATCAATCTACTCGCGGACCACTAGGGGGCATTTGAGAAACACTGTTCTAATGGCTTTCCGGCAGCCTGGATGCCCTGCGGCACATTGATGCCTCTCACAGTTGATGGTCTCACTCTAGACCTGGTTCTTCTTCTTTCAACTTTCTGGTGTTTCTCACACCACCTCAATCTTGGCTGTTGTGTCTCCTCTCATTATCCTCCGCTCCTCCTCCCTCCCTCCTGAGTAGGGATGGGCATTTCTAGCAAAAACACTAGTCGAAGTTCGCTGGGCCAAAGTCGACTTTTCCTCGAAATTCGCCCACCCCCCAAGGGTGGACCTTGCGTAAGCATTTTACGCAAGGTCTATGGAAAAATGAATGGCCTATGAAATCCCGTGGACAGGGAAAGGGGGTGACTTTGGCACTCTTATTGTCAATAGGCAGCCAGACCTACGTTAGCCGTTAGCATTAGCGTAGTGCCGAGATGGCTCAGGGAAGCGTGATTTCTAACCCCACATAGGATAAGCAATAACCACGCCCTGTGGCGCTGGGATTGGCCAGGAGCAACACTGGAGGGCACGCAGCCCAGCGATTTCATGAACAAACTGAATAGCTCTTGAGAACGGACAGCGATTTCGAGAGCGGACATTGAAATGAATTATGGTCACCTACCTTCCTTAGCATAGTAATAATAATAATTATAATAATAATAAGTATAATAATTGTAATCTACACAATGTACACAATCTACAAAAACATGCAATAATATAAAGGGTGTTGTGTTCACGTTCATAGCTCATATAATATAATGTATCATATCGTTAATTTCAAGCTCAATTCTTACCCAGAGAAAAGGTACAGCACTGAAAATGTAACAAGCAATAGTTTTTTAAACATCTTTATTTTAAAAGATGAAAAACCCCAGGTGCTTTAGTCCCAAGCTTCAATGCTGCTGGCCAATCCCAGCGCCACAGGGCGTGGTTATTGCATATCCTATGTGGGGTTAGAAATCACGCCTCAGGGAACAGTAGACAGAATATCAGCAACAAGCCTTGAAACCTTTCCTTGTGGCTGAGTGTTGCTGTAATATAGACAGTTTTAGAACATTTCTACTACATTTCTAGCGCTTCTAGAGCTACTGGGTGCTGCACTGCTGTCAACTGAGCCTAGAGCCGTTCTGCTCAAGTCCGCACTGCGCAGCTCTGGTGCGCAGCTCCTACGGCAATGTCACATGGACAAACTGTGTCATTCTTAAAGAGACAGAGGCAGGTAAAAATATATTTTTTAATAAAAAAAAAAAAGAGGCCATTCGTTGGCCATCTCTACTCCTGAGCAATGCCCTTTCACCTTCATGAAAGGGTCCTGCATTAATAGAAATTTCATCCCAGGTGCGGAAGCAATCGTCTTCACGAGTTGGGGCTCATTTTGGGACATGTTTATGACACCACTGATGTTGTCACAATGGGTAAGTAGAGAAAGAGTTATGACATCACTGATTTTACTCATCTCTTTTGATTTCTGACATCACTGATGATGTCACAATGCACAGAAATTGACGTGGGATATTTCCGGGAACGCGGCAGATGCGAGGCGGCCGAAGGGAGTAACATTGAGGAGGGGGCGGACCCACGAGTAAAGATCCAGGAGAGGTGGAATTTTGATTCTACGGCTCCCGGTTCAGAAGTTATGCGCCAAAACGGAAATGGGTGACATTTCCAACCTGTGTGGAAAGTTTGGCTGCTGTGGGCCTTATTATTTCTGAGGTGGATAGTGTTTTAGGGCAGGAGAATAACAATAATAATAATACTAATATTAATAATAAGAACAAATACAATAGGGGTCTGAGCACGTAGCTGTGCACGAAGCTGTGCTTGAACCCCTAATAATAACTAGAAATTTTGCGCACTCATTTCTGGGGTGGAGACTGGAGACGATGCTCCATGGGCACCCTTTTTGGGGGGATGTCTGCGCTCTTTGGCATTTACTGCAAGACCAAACGGTGACCTGGTCCAGGTCTTCCATCTTCTTGTGGTCTTAAAGTGGTTCGAACTGGTCCATGTTGTCGCAGGTTCAGGGTGGATTGCCTGGGCTGTGAGCAAGAGTCGTCCAATTTCTAACCTCGGCAGGGAGGGATTTATGACATCACAATTGCTGGAGTGACATCACTGATTACATCACCACTTCTATACATACTGTAAGTGATATCATCAAGGCAACCGCCGAGCTGGACTGAAGGAGTGGCGTGTGTTCACCATCATCATTGACTTGGAAATACTCTTTGTGAAACATCATGGCGGATGACATCGCACAGCTAGCTGATGCGCTTTCCAAGACCCATGTTGGGGACGGAGAGCTGAGCTACAGCGGCCGGGGACTGAAGCTGGACAGTGCAGAGTCGGCGCAGGAGTTGGCCCATGAGATCCGGCAGTACCAGGGTCTGAGGGCGCTGACCCTGGAGGGGAATACTGTGGGGGTGGAGGCAGCCCAAGCCATCGCCAAGGCCCTGGAGAGCAAAGATCAGCTTCAGCGATGCCACTGGAGCGACATGTTCACCGGAAGGCTGCGGTCGGAAATCCCAGCAGCCCTGATGTCCCTGGGCAGTGCAGTGGTGAGTGCAGGCGCCAGGCTGACTGAGTTAGACCTGAGTAACAACGCCTTCGGGCCCGACGGTGTGAAGGGCATGGAGCAGCTGCTCAAGAGCCCCTCCTGCCACTCGCTGAGGGAGCTGAGGCTCAACAACTGTGGCATGGGAATTGGAGGGGGCAAGATCTTGGCTGCCGCACTGATTGAGAGCAACGAACGGGCGTCGGCCCTCGGAGCTCCGCTCAAACTGCGAGTCTTCATCGCAGGAAGGAACCATCTGGAGAACGAAGGGGCCACCGCACTAGCCCGGGCCTTTCGGCTGCTGGGCAGTCTGGAGGAGGTCCATATGCCCCAGAACAGCATCAACCACGCAGGAGTAGCAGCGCTGGCCTCAGCCATGCGGCACAACCCGGAGCTCCGAGTCCTCAACCTCAACGACAACACCTTCACCAAGAGGGGGGCACTGGCCATGGCTCGGGCTCTGCGGCACCTGAGGAACGTGCAGGTGATCAACTTTGGCGACTGTCTGGTTCGCTCCGAGGGCGCGGTCGCCCTCGCCGCCACCCTGAGGGAGGGACTGCCCGTTCTCAAGGAACTGAACGTGTCGTTCGGAGAGATCGCCGAGGCGGCAGCTCTGGCGGTGGCTCGGGCGCTCGTGGACAAACCGCACATGGAGAAGGTGGATCTCAATGGAAACTGTCTGGGAGAGGACGGCTGCGAGGCTCTGAGGAAGGCGATGGAGAACATGAACAAAGGAGACATGCTGGCGTCACTCAGCGATGACGAGGGAGAACCTGATGGTGACCACGATGAAGACAAAGATGCAGATGAATACGACAGTGGAGAGGAGGAAGATGAGGATGACAAAGTCGTGGAGGAAAATAGAGCGACAAGTAAAGACAACAGTCCTGCAGAGCTCACCAGAGGTCTTGTCTTTCCTCAGCTACCCATCTGCCGAGAGGCTGCTGCAGCTGGGAGCAGCAGCACTGAAACAGTAGACTCCTCTTTTGGCCTCGCCGACGAAGACGATATGAAGTTAGGTTCCACGTCTCAAGGCTCTCGCTTACAGAGGTCTGACTCTAGGCCCAATGACCTCCACTGCCACATTGCAGGGGGCGCCCCAGTCTTTTGACAACACCATTAACAGTACTACCTCGGGTTATAAAGAAATCAAATACCCCAAAAAAGACATTTAAAAGGAAATGAGTGCCGATGAGCATGTTTCCAGAGATTTCTTAAAGCGCTGGTGAACAGAAATGTTTTAGGCTCCGATTTAAAAGATTGCAAAGTGGAGGGAATTGAGATAATGAGAATATGACGGTTAGAAAATGCAAGTCAAAATAAGACTCGGCACATCCGCTTTTGTTGGTTCAGAGCCAAACGTTAGAGGTCTATCTAGTCAGAAAGGTTATTTAACAGATGTTTCGATCCGAGTTGGGTCTTCGTCAGGTCATGTGAAACATACATATCAGGAAGTGTTTATATAGGTACATACATGGGTGCACTCGACTCTGCCTAATGGCTAGGAGGTAGACCCAGGTTTAATGGCTAGGAGGTAGACCCAGTTTGCTTGTAATAGGTTTCACATGACCTGACAGATCCACCTTGGATTGAAACGTTGCCTGGTAAATACGTTTATTTATTTGGAGCAGAAAATGTGTGTTGCGAGCCCTCCTTTCTAGAGCTCGACCAGTCTATTGGTCAGCCGATAATATCGGCCTATATTGGCCGATCAAAATATATCTGTATCAGCCGTTATGTTTGCTGATATGGCCAATGTTTTTTTATATGTTTTTGTTATGTTGTGTATTTTTGATTATTTTTCTATTTGTGTTTTTGTATTTCTAGTTATTTATAATTATTAAATTCCCAGTGAAGTTTACAGTTTCAGTACACTGATGCCATTTTGGACAATGAAGTTTCTTGCTAAACTGTATTGCGTCTACAAGAATTCCTCTGATGTTCTGAAACTCCTCTGGAGAAACATGAGAGTTGCATGGCAAAAGCAAATTATCCCCAAAGCCTGGCGAAGAACACGGGGATCCCAAAAGAAAATAATTTGTCCACCATCGAACAGTTCCGCCAATTAAACCTTCTGAACATAGAAGGCAAGATCTTTTTCAGTGTATTCATGGTGAAAAGACTGGCAAAGTATCTCAGTCAAAACCACTTCATTGATACATCAATCCAAAAGGCTGGCATTGCAGGCTTCTCAGTTTGTCTCGAACATACCAGCATCATATGGCTTCAAATGTCTCGAACATACCAGCATCATATGGCTTCAAATGTCTTGAACATACCAGCATCATATGGCTTCAAATGTCTCGAACATACCAGCATCATATGGCTTCAAATGTCTCGAACATACCAGCATCATATGGCTTCAAATGTCTCGAACATACCAGCATCATATGGCTTCAAATGTCTTGAACATACCAGCATCATATGGCTTCAAATGTCTCGAACATACCAGCATCATATGGCTTCAAATGTCTCGAACATACCAGCATCATATGGCTTCAAATGTCTCGAACATACCAGCATCATATGGCTTCAAATGTCTTGAACATACCAGCATCATATGGCTTCAAATGTCTTGAACATACCAGCATCATATGGCTTCAAATGTCTTGAACATACCAGCATCATATGGCTTCAAATGTCTTGAACATACCAGCATCATATGGCTTCAAATGTCTTGAACATACCAGCATCATATGGCTTCAAATGTCTTGAACATACCAGCATCATATGGCTTCAAATCCAGACCGCTAAGAAAGAAGGAAAGGATCTACATGTCTTGTTGCTCCACCTGGCCAGTGCCTTTGGATCAGTTCCTCATTCCTTACCAGGGCTTAAAATTTGGCGCAGGATTGTATGAAGTCCCGCGATAGGCTACTTTCCTGCCGGCTGGCCAACTACAGGCAGTGTTGGGCAGTAACGCGTTACTTAGTAACGCGTTACTGTAATTAGTTACTTTTTTAGTAACTAAGTAATATAAGGCGTTACAATTTCCAAAACAGTAATTAATTACAGTTACTAATCCAAGTAACGCATGCGTTACTGCGTTACATGATTGCCTGCCAGAATGCAGTGTTTTCTATGTAAAAGAAAACATTTTATCCTTACCGACTCAGGTGGACCGTGAGTACGCCGACGCACACATATATGTCATAGTGTGTGTGCGCGATACAGCGTCAGAGCGTGCGCGCTGGCTTTCAAAACAAACCGAGTCAGAAGAAGGAGACTAGCAAGAGAAACCTGGCTACCTCGAGAGAGAATATGCGGGGATGGAGGCTAAATTGAAGGCGACGCTGGGTGAGGTAGACTTGGGTGTGTTCACTGGATTAACAGATACACTTTGGGTAAGTCAGTGTTGTAGCCTACACAGTTACTTCCTAACCTCGTCAAAGCCTTTCTCACCGTAGTCAGACAGGCCCGGCCCAGGGAATGTTGACAGATCATCACTTTTCTTTCAGCAACGAAGCTTGAAACGTTTGCATTGAGGCTGTTGTATTACGACTCCGAGTTTCCGACAGTAACAGCATCTTTCACTCACGTTATCTGTGAGTGACTGTCTGATTTCATTTCGTGTGAAGCTAGCCAGTCTTAACACACCACTTCCTGTTCTTTCTAACCGAATTTCAAAGTAAAATGCCTTTGGCTTTTCGTTTAACATAGCCTATATAATACCAAAGCGAAAATAATTAATACAGTGACATGCTAGACGGTATTTGGGGTAAAAATAAAAGTAACTAGTAACGTAACTAGTAACGTACCTAGTTACTTTTTGAAAAAGTAATCAGTAAAGTAATTTTCATTACTTTTTTAAGGAGTAATCAGTAACAGTAACTAATTACTTTTCCAGAGTAACTTGCCCAACACTGACTACAGGTACACGCTCTGCGGTGGTGGTTTTAGCGTAACCTATGTGGGGTTTGGCGTAACCTATGTGGGATTCGAAATAACGAAGGTTATGCCAAACCCCACATAGGTTACGCTAAAACCACCACCGCAAAGCGTCCTACCTGTAGTTGGCCAGTCGGCAGGAAAGTATCGCGGGACTTCACGAGACTTGGTGACCGAGATCACGTTTGAGGTAATTTGATCCCTGTGAGAGTCCAGGAAATGGCCTGGGGCGAAATATCACTCTGGTGGATGTTGAGGGATCACATTATTACGATATGTGGCGAAAACGGGAATAAAAATAGCTATTTAGATGCAGGAAAGACAGGCTCACACTTGGCCCCAAATCAGCTCCATTTTACAACTGACTTGGACGCTATTGATCTCAAAACAACGCTAGGACGGCCAGAAACGCCGCGGACATCGCTGGGTGAGTGGCCAAATCATAATTATTGCCAGGAGATGGGTCCAGGTTAAAAAAAAACGAAATTCTCCTTTAACCATGCCACGTGTGCTAACGTTACATAACCATAACCATCGCACACGCAACTCAAAGCTGTTTCCCATTAACTGATTATGGCCAGGTGTTGCACGACGCGCTGATCAGTCTGTCCATCATTCCGGTAATGTTACAACGCTGCAAATAGCTTTTATTTATAATGATCAGCTATCAGGTATAGTGCGCCCAGTAGTCGGTACACTGCAAAAAATGAAAACAAAAAAGTAGGCGAGGCGAGCTCCACCTCTGGGACTGAGCTGGAGCAAATCCAGCAGGTGGCAGAGCGGAGAATGCTCTCCAAACTCCACTCCATCATGAGAAATCCAGCTCACCCACTCCATGCCCTGGAGGTGGTTCAGCTGAGCACCTTCAGTCGTAGGCTGATCCCACCCAGGTGCAGGACTGAACGTTACAGGAAGTCCTTCCTGTTAGCTGCCATCAGGTTGTTTAATCAACACATCAAATAATGTCTTTATATGCTGTGCATATATGCACTTCCCTGCACTTTAGATATATGTGCAATGTACCGGGGTATGTTTTTACTGTGTGTGTGTGTGTGTGTGTGTGTGTGTGTGTGTGTGTGTGTGCGCGTGCGCGTGTGCGTGCGTGCGGGTGTTGCTGCTTATATTGTATTTTTATCTTGTTGGCCAGCGGGTGCCTGTTCTTTATCTAGATACTGTATGTCACTTTATGCAAATGTTTTGCACTTTAGTATTATTATTAAACATTATTATTGCTGCACCTTTTTCTTTTTCTTAGTACTTGACAGTACTTTTTGTGTGCCTTGCTACATGTTTCAATGTCCTCATGTTTTTCCTGTTTTTGTCCTGACATGTAGCTGCATTACGTGACACATGGATTTCCTGCAAAGGATCAATAAAGTATCTATCTATTTTTCTTTCTTTTTTTTAGGCCCCATTTCGACCAATCGATTGGTCGGAGCTGGGGTCGACTTTTGGTCGACCAGGATCATCTTTGGTCGAGGGCAGCCCTAGTGCAAACAGAGACTGATGTTTTGACACTCGCAAGGTGTCTTCTTCAGAGTCAAACCATTTGGACTTTTGAAGACGGTCTCTCTGTGTTATATCAAGTGTTGGAGCTTACCGCAGCGCAGGGAGACTCACTTTGCTGTTGAGTCTTGGATGCAGTCCTAACAGTCTCCCTCTCCCCTCTCTTCTCCTCTCCACTCCCTCTCCTCTCCCTTCTCACCTCCACTCCTCCCCTCCCCTCTGTCTGTCCATCTGTGGTCCTCAGTCTCGTGCGGGTATGATCAGCACGGTGGAGGTGCTGAAGCTGATGGAGGCGTTCATCAACGAGCCCAACTACACGGTGTGGAGCGACCTGAGCTGCAATCTGGGAGTGCTGTCGTCCCTCCTCTCCCACACCGACTTCCACGAGGACATCCAGGAGTTCATCCGGGACCTGTTCACCCCCATCGGCCTGAAGCTGGCCTGGGACAGCAAGCAGGGGGAAGGTGCTGTCATGTTTCCCTCAGTGGTAGTTAGCAGGGATGAAATGAGTATCCGGTAGGGGTGTCACGATACACTCAGTTCACGATACGATACGATACGCGATATTGGGTTCACGATAACGATACGATAGGATATTTTAACAATACTTTTTTGCGATCGATTTGTAAATTGAGGGGGCATCCTCCATGCTAATTTGAGTCATTTCACCATTTTCATCCTCCGTGTCTGTAACGTCCCTCGTCTGTTCAAACAAAGCAATGAAAAGGAGAGCGAGCATGCAATCGGATGCAGATCAGTGCCACCGTGTTCAGCTTCTTTTTCTCGCGATATGAGATTTCATCTCAACGATACGTATTGTCACGTTTTGATATCGCGATATATTGTGGGACGATATATTGTGACATCCCTAGTATCCGGTACAGATAATGTACTTTTTACGAGTACGAGTATCATCCGAGTACAATGTGTCAATATCCGTAACTGGTGATTAGGGCTGGGTATCGTTTCAAAAAGGACAATACCATTCTCTTTAGAGTGATACCGATACAAATAGAGAGCCAAAGTCAACGTCACTTCCTGCTTCAGCACTGTACCAGAGATTTTCATCCGCCATTTATTTTCCCATAGACATTTCGTAAAATCCTTATAAAAAATAGGTTTACTTGTTCAAACAAAATGGTTCAGATATATATAGAAACAGGAGAGATCGCATAACATTTCACGCAGACCAAAACGTAAAAAAAAAATGCGGGTTTAAAGAAAATATTTTTTCGATGTTTAACTCCTTGTCCGTGGATAACATTTTGATGTTTTTTTTTTTTTATTCTATTTGTTTATTTGGCTAGGACATATACAAAAAAAACATTAAACCCCATAGGGCAAGAGATGCTTTGTAACAGATTTAGCCATAGGCTACTTTCCATCTGGAGCCCCTGTTCTGTTTTTTTTTTTGGAAAAGTAAATGCATGATAGCTGTGGGATATACTGGAATTAATTGTTTTATATTCATTGTAACCTGGAACACTTATTTTGAGATGTTTTTGAGTGAGATTGTCCTACCTCATGCAAATGATAAGAAATGTCACATTAATCTTAAATTTTCTATTAAAGCAAAGTAAAAAAATAATAATAATAACCCGTCAATTATTGTTCTTAGAAAGAAAATCAGAATCGGCCAAAATCGGTATCGGCAAGTCAGACTATTCGAAAATCGGAAATCGGAATCGGCCAAGAAAATGGCAATCGGTGCATCTCTAAATATTTCTTTTTGTTTGTTTTTATTTGGAAGTCTAAAAAAGCTGTAAAATGGCTTAGGAACAACGCGAGAAAGATTGATACCTAGCTCCCTGTTTACCCTGAAATTTTAGCATAGCAACCAAATCCATTTTCAGTGTTTTTTCTTGCAGTTACCATAAGGTTTGTTCTTTCGTCATGTCGTGGTCATGTGAATCTAGCGGATTGTAAAAATGCGATTATGGATTAGTGGGAAAAATGTGCTGTTAAGATTCATAGTTAAACATACTATAATAGGACTTTTCTTTCCCTCTTAATTTGATACTGCTTAATAAAGAACAGACTGGATCCATAGAAAATTATTTTTACCACACCAGTGTTGCAGTCAAGTCACTATATCTCCATCCCAAGTCGAGTCTCAAGTCCGCGGTGTTTGAGGCCAAGTCCGTGTCACCAAAGAAGGGTCAGTCGAGTCCCCATTACCCGAGTCCGAGTCCAGAGTTTCTGAACATGAGTGTGAATCCACACGTAAGTGGAACACACGTGCCTGCCCTTGCAAAATGTTTATAATGTCACAGTATTAATATAGCTATCAATATCTTATGCCAAATTATTACAAAAACCAAAAAACAAGTCCTAGTCCTCCTCGTCTCCAACTTGCGAGTCTGAATGCATGAATGCCCGAGTCCAAGTCGACTCACGAGTCCTGAAAATGTTGTCCAGGACTCAAAGAAACACTCTACCACACGGTGAAGAAGTGTAATAGTTCCCAGGTAAACGGGAGTGACTCACCTGACCTTACCTGGGGAAGGCTAACCAGGTGGCACTGTGAAGGGAAAGAGGATCACCTGGCTGTGGTTGTGCTGTGTGGTCGCAGGTCACCTGGACGCCCTGCTGAGGGGGCTGGTTCTGGGCAAGCTGGGGAAGGCGGGACACAAACCCACACTGGAGGAGGCGCGGCGGAGATTCAAGGACCATGTGGAAGGCAAGCAGAACCTGTCTGCAGACCTCAGGAGCCCGGTAAACCCACGCTCGCTACGGGACTGTACACACATGCAGGCACCATGCTGTAACCATTTACCACACTGTACACACATGCAGGCACCACCATGCTGTAACCATCTACCACACTGTACACACATGCAGGCACCACCATGCTGTAACCATCTACCACACTGTACACACATGCAGGCACCACCATGCTGTAACCATCTACCACACTGTACACACATGCAGGCACCATGCTGTAACCATCTACCACACTGTACACACATGCAGGCACCATGCTGTAACCATCTACCACACTGTACACACATGCAGGCACCATGCTGTAACCATCTACCACACTGTACACACATGCAGGCACCATGTTGTAACCATCTACCACACTGTACACACATGCAGGCACCATGTTGTAACCATCTACCACACTGTACACACATGCAGGCACCATGCTGTAACCATCTACCACACTGTACACACATGCAGGCACCATGTTGTAACCATCTACCACACTGTACACACATGCAGGCACCACCATGTTGTAACCATCTACCACACTGTACACACATGCAGGCACCACCATGCTGTAACCATCTACCACACTGTACACACATGCAGGCACCATGCTGTAACCATCTACCACACTGTACACACATGCAGGCACCATGCTGTAACCATCTACCACACTGTACACACATGCAGGCACCATGTTGTAACCATCTACCACACTGTACACACATGCAGGCACCACCATGTTGTAACCATCTACCACACTGTACACACATGCAGGCACCATGCTGTAACCATCTACCACACTGTACACACATGCAGGCACCATGTTGTAACCATCTACCACACTGTACACACATGCAGGCACCATGCTGTAACCATCTACCACACTGTACACACATGCAGGCACCATGCTGTAACCATCTACCACACTGTACACACATGCAGGCACCATGCTGTAACCATCTACCACACTGTACACACATGCAGGCACCATGCTGTAACCATCTACCACACTGTACACACATGCAGGCACCATGCTGTAACCATCTACCACACTGTACACACATGCAGGCACCACCATGCTGTAACCATCTACCACACTGTACACACATTCAGGCACCATGCTGTAACCATCTACCACACTGTACACACATTCAGGCACCATGCTGTAACCATCTACCACACTGTACACACATGCAGGCACCATGCTGTAACCATCTACCACACTGTACACACATTCAGGCACCATGCTGTAACCATCTACCACACTGTACACACATGCAGGCACCACCATGCTGTAACCATCTACCACACTGTACACACATGCAGGCACCACCATGCTGTAACCATCTACCACACTGTACACACATGCAGGCACCATGCTGTAACCATCTACCACACTGTACACACATGCAGGCACCATGCTGTAACCATCTACCACACTGTACACACATGCAGGCACCATGCTGTAACCATCTACCACACTGTACACACATGCAGGCACCACCATGTTGTAACCATCTACCACACTGTACACACATGCAGGCACCACCATGTTGTAACCATCTACCACACTGTACACACATGCAGGCACCACCATGCTGTAACCATCTACCACACTGTACACACATGCAGTCACCACCATGTTGTGACCATCTACCACACTGTACACACATTCAGGCACCATGCTGTAACCATCTACCACAATGTACACACATTCAGGCACCATGCTGTAACCATCTACCACACTGTACACACATGCAGGCACCATGCTGTAACCATCTACCACACTGTACACACATGCAGGCACCATGCTGTAACCATCTACCACACTGTACACACATGCAGGCACCATGCTGTAACCATCTACCACACTGTACACACATGCAGGCACCATGCTGTAACCATCTACCACACTGTACACACATGCAGGCACCATGCTGTAACCATCTACCACACTGTACACACATGCAGGCACCATGCTGTAACCATCTACCACAATGTACACACATTCAGGCACCATGTTGTAACCATCTACCACACTGTACACACATGCAGGCACCACCATGCTGTAACCATCTACCACACTGTACACACATGCAGGCACCATGTTGTAACCATCTACCACACTGTACACACATGCAGGCACCATGCTGTAACCATCTACCACACTGTACACACATGCAGGCACCATGCTGTAACCATCTACCACAATGTACACACATTCAGGCACCACCATGCTGTAACCATCTACCACACTGTACACACATGCAGGCACCATGCTGTAACCATCTACCACACTGTACACACATGCAGGCACCATGCTGTAACCATCTACCACACTGTACACACATGCAGGCACCATGCTGTAACCATCTACCACACTGTACACACATGCAGGCACCATGCTGTAACCATCTACCACACTGTACACACATGCAGGCACCATGTTGTAACCATCTACCACACTGTACACACATGCAGGCACCACCATGCTGTAACCATCTACCACACTGTACACACATGCAGGCACCACCATGCTGTAACCATCTACCACAATGTACACACATTCAGGCACCATGTTGTAACCATCTACCACACTGTACACACATGCAGGCACCATGCTGTAACCATCTACCACACTGTACACACATGCAGGCACCATGCTGTAACCATCTACCACACTGTACACACATGCAGGCACCATGCTGTAACCATCTACCACACTGTACACACATGCAGGCACCATGCTGTAACCATCTACCACACTGTACACACATGCAGGCACCATGCTGTAACCATCTACCACACTGTACACACATGCAGGCACCACCATGCTGTAACCATCTACCACACTGTACACACATGCAGGCACCATGCTGTAACCATCTACCACAATGTACACACATTCAGGCACCATGTTGTAACCATCTACCACACTGTACACACATGCAGGCACCACCATGCTGTAACCATCTACCACACTGTACACACATGCAGGCACCACCATGCTGTAACCATCTACCACACTGTACACACATGCAGGCACCACCATGCTGTAACCATCTACCACACTGTACACACATGCAGGCACCATGCTGTAACCATCTACCACACTGTACACACATGCAGGCACCATGCTGTAACCATCTACCACACTGTACACACATGCAGGCACCATGTTGTAACCATCTACCACACTGTACACACATGCAGGCACCACCATGCTGTAACCATCTACCACACTGTACACACATGCAGGCACCACCATGCTGTAACCATCTACCACACTGTACACACATGCAGGCACCACCATGCTGTAACCATCTACCACACTGTACACACATGCAGGCACCATGCTGTAACCATCTACCAACAAAACGCCTGCTCATCTTTATCTGACCATTCATCAATGTCATAACATAACACAACACTCGAGGCACAACACTTCTCATTGTCCTCCATGCCAACACTGGCTCGGTCAAGCTGAGCACATTGTGAACAGCAAAAAGCTGCATTTCCTGTTCTGGACCAGAAGGATCCCAGGGCCTGTGACATACAGCCCAGTGTGTTACATACAGCCCAGTGTGTTACATACAGCCCAGTGTGTTACATACAGCCCAGTGTGTTACATACAGCCCAGTGTGTGACATACAGCCCAGTGTGTTACATACAGCCCAGTGTGTTACATACAGCCCAGTGTGTTACATACAGCCCAGTGTGTTACATACAGCCCAGTGTGTTACATACAGCCCAGTGTGTTACATACAGCCCAGTGTGTTACATACAGCCCAGTGTGTTACATACAGCCCAGTGTGTTACATACAGCCCAGTGTGTTACACTGTGACATACAGCCCAGTGTGTTACATACAGCCCAGTGTGTTACATACAGCCCAGTGTGTTACACTGTGACATACAGCCCAGTGTGTTACACTGTGACATACAGCCCAGTGTGTTACATACAGCCCAGTGTGTTACATACAGCCCAGTGTGTTACATACAGCCCAGTGTGTTACATACAGCCCAGTGTGTTACACTGTGACATACAGCCCAGTGTGTTACACTGTGACATACAGCCCAGTGTGTTACATATGTGTTACACTGTGACATACAGCCCAGTGTGTTACACTGTGACATACAGCACAGTGTGTTACACTGTGACATACAGCAGCACAGTGTGTTACACTGTGACATACAGCCCAGTGTGTTACACTGTGACATACAGCCCAGTGTGTTACATATGTGTTACACTGTGACATACAGCCCAGTGTGTTACACTGTGACATACAGCACAGTGTGTTACACTGTGACATACAGCAGCACAGTGTGTTACACTGACATACAGCCCAGCCCAGTGTTTGTAGTGTCATGTCATACGTGTGTGCTGTTGTGTTTCTGCCAGGTGTATCTAACAGTGCTGAAGCATGGAGACAGCGGGACGTTGGACACGATGATGAAGGTAAAGCCATCGGTCAGATCAAGAAGCTGCGCCGGACGTTTCCCATTTCAGCCGATTGACATTTCCAAGACGTGTGATCACACTCCCCCTCTAACGAGACGTGTGATCACACTCCCCCTCTAACGAGACGTGTGATCACACTCCCCCTCTAACGAGGTTGACATTAATCCCCGCGGCTTTGATTGAACTGTAACCTCGTTAACACTGAAGGAACGGATCATTTGTCACAAGATTAGATTGATTCTGTTAGAAGATTAGATTTTTGATACATGTCCCCTGAATATTGATCTTCCTCCTCACTTTCGCTCGGATCCTCATTCTTATTCTCTCATCCTCTCTCCCTGTGTGTGTGTGTGCATGTGTGTGTGTGTGTGTGTGTGTGTGTGTGTGTGTGTGTGTCTCAGCTACACAAGCAGGCAGACATGCAGGAGGAGAGGAATCGTATAGAGAGAGTGCTGGGAGCGATCTCTGCCCCCGACCTCATCCAGAAAGTCCTCAACTTCGCCCTGTCGGTACGCACCACCCTGTCCTCCCTCTGCACCACCCTGTCCTCCCTCTGCACCACCCTGTCCTCCCTCTGAAGCCCTCAAAGCACCACCCTGTCCTCCCTCTGCACCACCCTGTCCTCCCTCTGCACCACCCTGTCCTCCCTCTGCAGCCCTCAAAGTGATGATCTGCAACTTTTTCATCAAAATAAATCACTTGTTTTTAGAGGTCGACCGATATGGGTTTTTCAATGGCCAATGCCAATATTTAGAGAGCAGGGTGGCCGATGGCCGATATATAATGCCGATTATTATTATTATTTTTGCATTCGATAAAATACAATGATTTAAATATAAAAACGAATGAGAGTATTTGGGTAAAAAACAAGTAGCCTATAATTCTATTATCCATTCATGCACATTGAGAATCTAATATAACAAATACATCTAATATAAGATGGTTATCTCAGCCAGTAACATGCTTTAGATTTGTATTTGTTTTGAAATAGAAAAATACACTGGGTTATGCAGTAGATTTCAGAAGTGACTGGTAGGCTATTTAAGGAAGAGCACGTATGTCGGAGACCTCATTCAACTGTATTATTTTATTAACGGAGAGTTTGGGAGAGGATTCGTCTGAGTTTGTTCGTCTGAGAGTTTAGGAGATGAATCGTCTCCCAAACTCAATATTATTGCAAAAGAGTGTGGGCCTGAAATTCGCTGCGGGAATCGCACATATTTTCGGGAGTTCACCCATATTTTGAATTGATAATGCGAGATTAATCCTGCATCTGCTTGCGGGGGCCGATGTCTATGCATGTAGTAATCGTGAACGAGTATAAATTGTCACGCTACATGTTTTTACCCTGTCGGCATGTCACGCTACATGTTTTTACACTGTCGGCATGTCACGCTACATGTTTTTACACTGCTGACATGTCACGCTACATGTTTTTACACTGTCGGCATGTCACGCTACATGTATTTACACTGCTGACATGTCACGCTACATGTTTTTACACTGTCGGCATGTCACGCTACATGTATTTACACTGCTGGCATGTCACGCTACATGTTTTTACACTGTCGGCATGTCACGCTACATGTATTTACACTGCTGACATGTCACGCTACATGTTTTTACACTGCTGGCATGTCACGCTACATGTTTTTACACTGTCGGCATGTCACGCTACATGTTTTTACACTGCTGGCATGTCACGCTACATGTTTTTACACTGTCGGCATGTCACGCTACATGTATTTACACTGCTGACATGTCACGCTACATGTTTTTACACTGCTGGCATGTCACGCTACATGTTTTTACACTGTCGGCATGTCACGCTACATGTTTTTACACTGCTGGCATGTCACGCTACATGTTTTTACACTGTCGGCATGTCACGCTACATGTATTTACACTGCTGACATGTCACGCTACATGTTTTTACACTGCTGGCATGTCACGCTACATGTTTTTACACTGTCGGCATGTCACGCTACATGTTTTTACACTGCTGGCATGTCACGCTACATGTTTTTACACTGCTGGCATGTCACGCTACATGTTTTTACACTGCTGGCATGTCACGCTACATGTTTTTACACTGTCGGCATGTCACGCTACATGTTTTTACACTGCTGGCATGTCACGCTACATGTTTTTACACTGCTGGCATGTCACGCTACATGTTTTTACACTGCTGGCATGTCACGCTACATGTTTTTACACTGCTGGCATGTCACGCTACATGTTTTTACACTGTCGGCATGTCACGCTACATGTTTTTACACTGCCGGCATGTCACGCTACATGTTTTTACCCTGTCGGCATGTCACGCTACATGTTTTTACACTGTCGGCATGTCACGCTACATGTTTTTACACTGCCGGCATGTCACGCTACATGTTTTTACCCTGTCGGCATGTCACGCTACATGTTTTTACACTGTCGGCATGTCACGCTACATGTTTTTACACTGCCGGCATGTCACGCTACATGTTTTTACCCTGTCGGCATGTCACGCTACATGTTTTTACACTGCTGGCATGTCACGCTACATGTTTTTACACTGCCGGCATGTCACGCTACATGTTTTTACCCTGTCGGCATGTTACGCTACATGTTTTTACACTGCCGGCATGTCACGCTACATGTTTTTACCCTGTCGGCATGTCACGCTACATGTTTTTACACTGTTGGCATGTCACGCTACATGTTTTTACACTGCCGGCATGTCACGCTACATGTTTTTACACTGCTGGCATGTCACGCTACATGTTTTTACACTGTTGGCATGTCACGCTACATGTTTTTACCCTGTCGGCATGTTACGCTACATGTTTTTACACTGCCGGCATGTCACGCTACATGTTTTTACCCTGTCGGCGTGTCACGCTACATGTTTTTACCCTGTCGGCATGTCACGCTACATGTTTTTACACTGCCGGCATGTCACGCTACATGTTTTTACACTGTCGGCATGTCACGCTCCATGTTTTTACACTGCCGGCATGTCACGCTACATGTTTTTACCCTGTCGGCATGTCACGCTACATGTTTTTACACTGTCGGCATGTCACGCTACATGTTTTTACACTGCCGGCGTGTCACGCTACATGTTTTTACACTGTCGGCATGTCACGCTCCATGTTTTTACACTGTCGGCATGTCACGCTCCATGTTTTTACACTGCCGGCGTGTCACGCTACATGTTTTTACACTGTCGGCATGTCACGCTACATGTTTTTACCCTGCTGGCATGTCACGCTACATGTTTTTACACTGTCGGCATGTCACGCTACATGTTTTTTAGGGCTGAGGCGATTCACTTATCTCCCGATTCGATACTATCACGATTCTTGGGTGCCGATTCGATTTATATTGCGATTCTTAGGTATTGCGATTCTACGATTATTGCGATTCGATATTACGATTTATTGCGATTTTTGTTTATTTTTTTCTTTTCTTTTTTCAGTTTGTTTGCTTTTTTACACTAGATTAGAACATGGGAAAAGTTTAATCATACACTAGAGACTGTATATTATATATCATGAGTAGGGCTGGGCGATATAGTTAAAAACAGGGGCGGACTGGGATCATAATTCAGGCCGGGCATTAGATACCAAGCAGGCCAGGCCGATATGGGCCGACGTGCGTGAAATTTGGGCCGTTTGAAGCCCAATTTGGGCCGTTTGAAGTCCAATTTTACAATGAGATGCACCCACTTTAACCCTGAAGTGTAATTATTACTTCAGACTAACTAATAAAGTAATAAAACCACTAGAAAACCAGTAGGCGGCACCTGGCCTGCTGTTCAGTGAGTGGCCTGACTGCAAGCACCAAATTTTTTTTTTTTTTTTTTTTTTTTTTTTTTTTTTTTTTTGCGATTATCGATTCTGGAATAAAAGATCGATTCAAAAAATTGTGACATTAAAAATCGCGATACTTGGGTGAATCGATTTTTCCTCCCACCCCTAATGTTTTTACACTGCTGGCATGTCACGCTACATGTATTTACCCTGTTGGCATGTCACGCTACATGTTTTTACACTGCCAGCATGTCACGCTACATGTTTTTACACTGCCGGCATGTCACGCTACATGTTTTTACACTGCCGGCATGTCACGCTACATGTTTTTACCCTGCTGACATGTCACGCTACATGTTTTTACACTGCTGGCATGTCACGCAACATGTTTTTACCCTTCTGACATGTCACGCTACATGTTTTTACCCTGCTGGCATGTCACGCTACATGTTTTTACACTGCTGGCATGTCACGCTACATGTTTTTACACTGTCGGCATGTCACGCTACATGTTTTTACACTGCTGACATGTCACGCAACATGTTTTTACCCTGCTGGCATGTCACGCTACATGTTTTTACCCTGCCGGCATGTCACGCAACATGTTTTTACCCTGCCGGCATGTCACGCTACATGTATTTACCCTGTCGGCATGTCACGCTACATGTTTTTACCCTGCTGACATGTCACGCAACATGTTTTTACCCTGCTGGCATGTCACGCTACATGTTTTTACACTGCCGGCATGTCACGCTACATGTTTTTACACTGCCGGCGTGTCACGCTACATGTTTTTACCCTGTCGGCATGTCACGCTACATGTTTTTACACTGCCGGCATGTCACGCAACATGTTTTTACCCTGCCGGCATGTCACGCTACATGTTTTTACACTGCCGGCATGTCACGCTACATGTTTTTACACTGCCGGCATGTCACGCTACATGTTTTTACACTGTCGGCATGTCACGCTACATGTTTTTTAGGGCTGAGGCGATTCACTTATCTCCCGATTCGATACTATCACGATTCTTGGGTGCCGATTCGATTTATATTGCGATTCTTAGGTATTGCGATTCTACGATTATTGCGATTCGATATTACGATTTATTGCGATTTTTGTTTATTTTTTTCTTTTATTTTTTCAGTTTGTTTGCTTTTTTACACTAGATTAGAACATGGGAAAAGTTTAATCATACACTAGAGACTGTATATTATATATCATGAGTAGGGCTGGGCGATATAGTTAAAAACAGGGGCGGACTGGGATCATAATTCAGGCCGGGCATTAGATACCAAGCAGGCCAGGCCGATATGGGCCGACGTGCGTGAAATTTGGGCCGTTTGAAGCCCAATTTGGGCCGTTTGAAGTCCAATTTTACAATGAGATGCACCCACTTTAACCCTGAAGTGTAATTATTACTTCAGACTAACTAATAAAGTAATAAAACCACTAGAAAACCAGTAGGCGGCACCTGGCCTGCTGTTCAGTGAGTGGCCTGACTGCAAGCACCAAAAAAAAAAGTTTTTTTTTTTTTTTTGGCGATTATCGATTCTGGAATAAAAGATCGATTCAAAAAATTGTGACATTAAAAATCGCGATACTTGGGTGAATCGATTTTTCCTCCCACCCCTAATGTTTTTACACTGCTGGCATGTCACGCTACATGTATTTACCCTGTTGGCATGTCACCCTACATGTTTTTACACTGCCAGCATGTCACGCTACATGTTTTTACACTGCCGGCATGTCACGCTACATGTTTTTACACTGCCGGCATGTCACGCTACATGTTTTTACCCTGCTGGCATGTCACGCTACATGTTTTTACCCTGCCGGCATGTCACGCAACATGTTTTTACCCTGCCGGCATGTCACGCTACATGTTTTTACACTGCCGGCATGTCACGCTACATGTTTTTACACTGCCGGCGTGTCACGCTACATGTTTTTACCCTGTCGGCATGTCACGCTACATGTTTTTACACTGCCGGCATGTCACGCAACATGTTTTTACCCTGCCGGCATGTCACGCTACATGTTTTTACACTGCCGGCATGTCACGCTACATGTTTTTACACTGTCGGCATGTCACGCTACATGTTTTTACACTGTCGGCATGTCACGCTACATGTTTTTACACTGCTGGCATGTCACGCTACATGTTTTTACACTGCCGGCATGTCACGCTACATGTTTTTACACTGCTGGCATGTCACGCTACATGTTTTTACCCTGCCGGCATGTCACGCTACATGTTTTTACCCTGCCGGCATGTCACGCTACATGTTTTTACCCTGCCGGCAAATTTTTTTCAATTTGCCTCAAACGTCCACTTGGAGTCAAGGATGAACTGATTACATTTTGGTCGTTAAAGGTCAAAGTTCAAGGTCACTGTGACCTCACGAACCCCATTGCCAAGCTCTTTAACGCGATATCTCAGGAACACCTTGACGGAATTTCTTCCAATTTGGCTCAAACGTCGACTCGGACGCAAGGATGAAACGGATTACATTTTGGTCGTTAAAGGTCAAGGTTCAAGGTCACTGTGACCTCACGAATGCCACTTGCAAGCTCATTAACGTGATATCTCGGGAACGCCTTGACGGAATTTCTTCAAATTTGCCTCAAACGTCCACTTGGACTCGAGGATGAACTGATTAGATTTTGGTGGTCAAAGTTCAAGGTCACTGTGACATCACGACCGCTCGTTTCATGCTCACACTAACCCCCGCATCACCATTCACCAGGCACAGTCCTCTCACAACACTTGAGGTGACCACGTGACCTGCTGCTACCATTTGTTAGATTTGGCGGAGCCCGCGGTGAATCATCTGTAGTAATAGAATATCTATGGCAACAATCTAACTGGATATATTTTGTCTTGCCCCCCCTTCTCCCCCAACAGGAAGAGGTTCGTCCCCAGGACACGGTGTCAGTAATTGGCGGCGTGGCAGGCAGCAGTAAACACGGCCGGAAAGCCGCCTGGAAGTTCGTCAAGGACAACTGGGAGGAGCTTCACAACCGCTACCAGGGCGGCTTCCTCATATCACGGCTCATCAAGGTGAAACTCCGCCCACCGTTCATCATGCAGCTCCTGCTTAACTGTGGATTGGATACATCAGAACGGCAATATGGTCCCCGCCCCCTTTTAGGGGGCAAACGCAAGCCACTCGCCGTCGACGTCAACGCGGTACAAAGAAATTGATAGAAAAAAACAATTCGGGGGTACGGTGGTGCAGTGGTAAGCGCTGTCGCCTCACAGCTCGAAGGTCCTGGGTTCGATTCCCACCTGGGACGCTGTGAGCGCTGAAGGAATGCGTGCCCGTCCGCATGTCCTCGAGTGCCCACCGCCCGGGTGGGGTCGTCCAAAGGGCCTTTCTGTGTGGAGTTTGCATTGTTCTCCCCGTGCCTCCCGGGGGGTTTCCTTCATATAGGAACCCCCTTCACCAAAACATGCAATATCCCGGTTGCTAATGTGGTTCCTCCTCTGGTCGTTAAGGGCGCCTGTTCAGAGGGAGGGGAACCGGTTGGAATAGTGTGAACCTCCCACGTGCTATGTCCTACCGGTGAAGCTTCCCCTGTCAGGTGAAAAGAAGCGGCTGGCTAACTGCCCACGTCTCGGAGGAAGCATGGAGCCAGTTTCGGCTCTCCCCAGATCGGCAGAGGGTGGAGCAGCAACCAGGAGAAATAAATTAAATTAGCACTAATGGGGGATAAAAATGGGATAAAAAATCGGGGGGAAAAATATTGAAAAAACAAAAAAAACAATTGATTTTGTTTCTAATTGAGCCAAAGGCACCATGACATGACAATATATTACAACTCTGCCAGCCCATAGAAAGTGCAGAAAAGACATTGAAAATAGTCATTTGATCCATCTTAAGTCATGTGGCTCATCGTGTTCCTTCTGTGACTCTGAACTTGTGAAAGGACATTTGGCGCGCTGGCTCCTTCTCTCTTCTAAATAGTTAGTTTTTGTCTTGCACCAAAGTTGTTCTCGTTGCATTGAGTGAGTGTGCCCCCTGCTGGCGAGTCTGGACAAACCTCCTGTGCTTTGACCTAGTTACAGAGCACGCCGTCGGTGCACGAGCTCCATTTGAAGTCGGCAACTTACGGTTTATACGTACAAGTTGAGACTTTTTAGGGAAACACACAGACGTTTTATGAATACTTGTAAGCCGGTCTCTAATTCGGCACACTCGTACTTGAATAAGAAGCACACATTCCAAATGTGTTTAAATATTTCGCCGGTGATTCACACACAGTCACAATACACAGTGGAGGTCGGTAGTTTAGGAGCACAGAGAACCACTTCCAAACAGAAGATCTGACATTCACAAAGTGCTTCTTGGGAGATCCTATGTATACTGAATTGGAGTGGCGTAAGGTTTGTAAATTATGTTTCCGCCGGTATTACATTTTCCGATGGGCAGGGCCACATTTAGTTGGCAGATTTCTGAATGGAGTTTGGTGTGGCTGCCTCTCCACATAATAAAATGTGGTAGCTAACGATTAGCTGATCTCTTGGCAGTTTCAGCAAAATAGCAACAGGCTTTTGACTGTCGGGGGAGGAGGAAGAAGCTTTGACGCGAGATAATATCATATCCAGTTGCTACTTCCAGCCCATTGATGAGGTTCCACCAGGTTACATGCATCGATATCCACATTGACGTTGTCACCCCTACTATATAAAAAATATATAATTTTTTTTAATTTATTGTTAGTGAAATCAACAACACAGCAACTCTTTGGCATATCGATATAAATTTAAACCTTTTAAATAGTTTGAAGTGTTTTCAGCTTATTTTACAGTCTTCATATGGCGGGTTTCCCCCTAAAATGGGCGCGCGCATGAGAGCGAAGTACAAAATGACGTATTGCCGATCTGATGTATAGGAGGCCCTGATGTACCTGTGTCTGCCGTTACTACGCCGCCCGTCAAGTTTGGCCACACGCTTTTGAAAACGTTTAATAAATCATTCAGCATGTTTACTTTGTCAGTTTGCAATAACTTCAAGACCCCCTCCACTCAAAAATCTGTTTTTATGCCTCCGCCGGCGATAGCCAGGCCGCAGGCATTATGGATCCGGGTTGTCCGTCCGTACGTCCATACGTCCGTCCGTACGATGTTCGTTAACGCGATATCTGAGGAATGCCTTGACGGAATTTCATCAAATTTTCCTCAAACATCGACTTAGACTCAAGGATGATCTGATTAGATTTTGGTGGTCAAAGGTCAAGGTCACTGTGACCTCTCGAACGCCATTTTCCAGCTTGTTAACGCGATATCTCAGGAAAGCCTTGACGGAATTTCATCAAATTTGCCTCAAATATCGACTTGGACTCAAGGATGAACTGATTAGATTTTGGTGGTCAAAGGTCAAGGTCACTGTGACCTCACGAACGCCATTCCCAAGTTCGTTAACGCCATATCTCAAGAACGGCTTGATATAATTTCTTCTGATTTGGCTCAAACATCGACTTGGACGCAAGGATGAACTGATTCCATTTTAGTTATCAAAGGTCAAGGTCACTGTGACCTCTCGAATGCCATTTTCAAGCTTGTTAACGCCATATCTCAGGAATGTCTTGATGGAATTTCTTCGAATTTGCTTCAAACGTCCACTTGGACTCAAGGATGAACTGATTCCATTTTGGTGGTCAAAGTTCAAGGTCACTGTGACCTCACCTCACGCACCCAATTTCCAAACTCTAACGCAAAATCTCAGGAGCGCCTTTGCGGAATTTCTTCCAATTAGCCTCAAATGGCGATTTGGACTCGAGAATGAATTAATGGCGGAGGCATAAGTCCACGTTGCGGTCGTTCTAGTTCTTCTTGTTCCTGAGAACGTCTCAGCTTCACTGTGCTGAATGATGTGTGTGTGTGTGTGTGTGTGTGTGTGTGTGTGTGTGTGTGTGTGTGTGTGTGTGCTGAATGATGTGTGTGCCGAGTTTGACACTAGAAGGCTGTTTCCGCAATCGTCTGCTGAAAGTTGGAAAGTTTCTCGGTGCTCCCTGAAAAGGCCGTTTTCAACAAGCATGATTTGTGACATCACAAATACTTGGAGCCAATCCCTGTCCAGTCTTCAGCAGTTAACCTTTAAAAATCAACAATATTTGCATATTTACAGTCTGGAATTTTAATGAGGGAGGAATATTTTTAGCATTTTTAACCAGATAATTTAACTTTTTTATGGAAAAAACCATATCAGACACAAATTATTAGTCAAAGTAGGATATTTTATATACGTCTTAAAACATGACTTTAGGGGGTCTTTAACCTCATTAAAGACTAACTAGGTTTAGTTTGAGGGAGAAAAAAAAATCATACATGCAATTCATTCATTTGTGGGCAATAAAACTATAAACTTATAAAACTATACGTTCATCAAAAGAACCAACTTAGCAACACCTGTAACCGCTGCTCGCGCTTTCTTCCCGCTAACCGTCAGAGACGCTCCGCCATGAAACACCTTCTCTGTGAACAAATAGATCCAAAGCATTTTAGTCAAATAACCATTTTATGCTAACAAAAGCATTGCGGGCCCAGTTTGAAGCCAACAGGCACAGCTTGCAGGTGTGGAGAAGATACCAAGATGCTTTGGGCCAGAGGGTGTTTTGTTCATCTCTTCATCTGGTGTTTCTGTTGTCCGCCTCTCTTTTCAGCTCACCGTCGATGGATTTGCTGTCGACAAAATGGCCGCTGAAGTGAAGGTGAGAAATATTGACCGCCACTGACTTTGTTTTTGCAGGTTCGTTTAGTTGTATAGCGCTCAACAGTCACGTGACCCCTCGGTTCCCGGAAGAGTATTTCCCCATTCATATTCTGCAATGAGATGTTGATTATTAGTAGGGCTGTGGCGATTCACTTATCTCCCGATTCGATACTATCAGGATTCTTGGGTGCCGATTCAATTTATATTGCGATTCTTAAGTATTGCGATTCTACGATTATTGCGATTCGATATTACGATTTATTGCGATTTTTGTTTATTGTTTTCTTTTATTTTTTCAGTTTTGTTTGCTTTTTTACACTAGATTAGAACATGGGAAAAGTTGAATCATACACTAGAGACTGTATATTATATATCATGAGTAGAGCTGGGCGATATAGTTAAAAACAGGGGCGGACTGGGATCATAATTCAGGCCGGGCATTAGATACCAAGCAGGCCAGGCCGATATGGGCCGACGCGCGTGAAATTTGGGCCGTTTGAAGCCCAATTTGGGCCGTTTGAAGCCAGATTTGGGCCGTTTGAAGTCCAATTTTACAATGAGATGCACCCACTTTAACCCTGAAGTGTAATTATTACTTCAGACTAACTAATAAAGTAATAAAACCACTAGTAAACCAGTAGGCGGCGCCTGGCCTGCTGTTCAGTGAGTGGCCTGACTGCAAGCACCCAATTTATTTTTTATTTTTTTTGCGATTATCGATTCTGGAATAAAAGATCGATTCAAAAAATCGTGACATTAAAAATCGCGATACTTAGGTGAATCGATTTTTTCCCCCACCCCTTATTATTAGGCACAATACCGTAGCCACCTAATGTAGACTCACCACGGGTCTGACAGTGGCAAAACGAGGGTCTATCTTCCTGTATAAGCCAAACGCCTGGGCCCGTATGCACAAACATTCTGAGAATCCTCTCACAGAGCTCCTAACTTAGCCTAAGAACTTCTAGCCAGGAGTCTTACCTTAGGAGTGATTTAGGAAAGTTCTCAGAGCAACTCGGAGGAAGGAAACGACAGAAACTTTGATCTTAGTGAGGAGGTGTGGTTGACCCCGTGCTAGGTATGACTCATTATTTTAGAAGCTGTGATTGGTTGATCAACAAAGAAAAAAAGAAAAACGCACTAAGTGATAGAATGGACAGTGAAATAAACCGTTCATAGAATTGTATTAAGACATGGTGAAATCATGAATATTATTTTATGTAATGAACAACTCAAATAAAGTAATAAATAAAATAAAATAAATTAATTAAATAAAGTAAGCCAGACTTTAAAAGTAGCTACAAAATGTTTGAACACACAGACTTGTGCAGTATTCACATGCTGACAGTTAATAGATTTATTTATATGTTTATTTGCCAGGCTGGTAATTTCAGGGGAAATTGACTCAGCTGTCAACTATTTCCTTGATTGCAATGGAAACACGCAGAACAAGAAAAGCTAACTGGACGGAGGAGCAATGCTTACTGTTGGCACAATTCAGAGTTTGGAGAATATTTATCCTACCTCTCTGTCTTTCTGCCATTTTCTCCTCTGCTAAAGTAACTCTCAAGCCTCTTACAAGTCCTCCTCCCTCCTCTTATCAGTTTTCCATCTTATGAGCTCTCTGAAGGGCTAAGATGTTTTGTGAGTAACTTTTATCTTTACCAGGATCTAGTCCTAACTTTAAGGGGGAAATTCTTAGAAAACGTCATAATTCTAAGAATTTTCTTAGAATTGCGTCACTAAGAGCAACTCTTAGTACTAGGAAGCTTTATGAATACGGCCCCTGAAAGATATCATCTTGTTTATTTTAAAACATTTTTTATTCGATTTCATGGAGAAGTACTACACTACCCACAATTCGACAATGTAATATCGACGTCTTTGATTGGCCGAGCTCGCTGTATGATCGTCTATGATTGGTGGCCTGCACTCATTTCTCTCTGTAGCTGCTCTGTCTAGGCTACCAGGGTCTTAGGCTACATCTTGCAAAGTAAAGGGGCTAAAACTGCCACTGAGTGACGACCGATCTATTATTGAAGCTATTACGAGTCACGCTGCTTTTAACGCCGGCACGCGTTTTCAAATCTGTTTCCTGGTTCGTTCACATTAATGCCCGGATGGATTATGGGGCGAGTAGTCTCTTCACTCTTAACGATATAATATGTACACACAGTCTCGATTTTTTTTTCAGTTTTTCCCGATGATTTTTCAACTCTGAATCAAATGTTTTACAGTCACGATTCTCTCTCAGGCCGGTCGGCTTGGTTCCAGGCATAGAACTCTGTACGTAAGGATTTTTCGAAACGTGATTGAGAAAAATAAATGGGGAAATTCTCTGCCGAAACCCGAGGTGACGTCACGATGTCATGTGACTGTTAAGCTCTATAAGGGGTTCATTACAAAACGCAATGTGTAACGTAGCTTTAGGTTCTCTTGTAAATAGTTAATGGTGTGCAATTGTCTGTGCAAAGGTCTTAAAATGGTTCATGTTTTTTTATAAAGTGAGTTTTGCTTAGCCTGCTAAACCATCCTGATCACATGATCAGTCTGGCCTTCAGCCCGCCACCAGCGATTTCCAGAAATGACAAAAGAGCACGGGCCAATCGGGGACCTCCCTCACAGTTGACAACGTAACCCGGCCAATCAGGGACGCACGCCGCTGGCAAAACAGTATGGCAGCTCCCGAAGCAAATGAGCGCTAACGTGTTTGGCAACGCTGATTAGCTGAAGGAGTTTATCTGTCAAGGCAAGCACTCGCACCCTCTGAAAACACTCGGGACGGGCTGGAGGCCAGACCCAACCCGTCGGGATGTTTTACCAGGCTTAAGTGTCGCTTTACACGTCAGTAATCTTGACATTAAAGCCAAAACCTGGCTTAAGTCCTTCTTTGCAGAGGTCATTGTGAAGTTAGGCTGTGTGTGTGTGTGTGTAAAGATGCGTGATTGTGAAGGAGTGTCGTGTCGTTTGCCCTCCCCAGAGCTTCTTTGAGAGCCACCACGCCCCGGCGGCCGAGCGCACGGTGCAGCAGTGCTGCGAGAACATCCTCCTCAACGCCGCCTGGCTGAAGCGCGACGCCGACGACATCCACCAGTATCTACTGCAGCGCAAAGCCCCGCCCCCCGTCTGAGACGCAGCAGCACCACCACCACCTCACCGGCCACCACCTTCCCCAAAGCCCCACCCCCTTCACCTCCGGCGCGGAGCCTCCCCCAGCATCATAGCTCCTCCCCCCTCCTCTCTCCTCTCTCCTCCTCCTCCTCCTCCTCACCGCAGACCGGAGCAGGGAGTCCAGAGCGCACTTAAAGCAGGCTTCATTCCTCTAAAGAAACTTTTAAGAAAACAAGACACGACAAAGCCAAGAAATTAAAGAAGCGTTGGAAACACGAAGGGACTCTTTTCTTCCACGTAAAACAAAAGCGAACTCCATTTCAGTCAGACAAGGAATGTACAGTAGTTACCCCCATTCTGTCCACGCTGCGCCGCGTCGGTTCCTGCACAAACACTTGCGTGACCCGCGAGATGGCTATAAACCCTGTGACCGCACCCTGTCCCGACGCACCCTGTCCCGACGCACCCTGTCCCGACGCGCACTCCCCTCCGCAGACCACCGTGCAAAAAAAAAAAAAAAACTGCGTCGTAGTTGAGAAAACTGTGAATCCCCGCCCCCCCTCTCCTCCTCCTCCTCCTCTTGCTAGCACTCATTTTGAATGCATGAAGTATGATATCCTGTGTTGCTGTTTTGTTGACTTTTGTTTGTTTTCTGTACAAACAAATTATTTTGTTTTATTTGTTTTTCTCGCTCGCCGTTTGTGTTCAACCCACCCTTACTCCTCTGTCTATCTCTCTCTCTCTCTCTGTCTCTAGCTCTCTCTCTCTCTCTCTCTCTCTCTCTCTCTCTCTCTCTCTGTCTCTAGCTCTCTCTCTCTCTCTCTCTCTCTCTCTCTCTAGCTCTCTCTGTCACTCTCTCTTGGCCGTTGTGATTGGGTGAAAGCAGAAGGCCACCTGGGCAGAATGGGGTTAATATTAAGTGTGTTGTTCCCTCGGTGGTAGTTTCCCGAAACCTCGTGGCAACGGCACTGGCGCTCCATTGCCAATTAACGGTTAGGACGAGGCGAGCAGCGCCAGCATGGTACTACGTTGTATACCGCATAATGCTAGCATGGTACCACGTTGTATACTGTATCATGCAGGCATTCTTGCGGACGATGTTCCACGAAAAAAATAGCAATGTTTCCTGGTTACCTTTCTAGATCCCCCCCCCCCCCCCCCCCTCCCCAATAGCCCCTCCCTCTCCCGTCAGACGATCACGTCCAGATCGTCCCCGCAGCTCTGTTCAGAGTCACAAGACAGGATGTATAGTAAGAGAGCAAACAACAATATGTATATTTAAAACCATTTCTTTATCTGCCACTCTTAATGACATGAAATCATTGGCGTAAACGATGTGTTTTTATAAGATATCAAATGCAGTGATTTATTTAAATGTTGAGATAATCTTGTATTCTGGGGGGGGGGGCGGGGCGGGGGGGGGGGAACAAAAAAAACACAAAGCGAATGCAACACTGCTTAAAGGGACACGTCAAACATTTCGGGAGATTGTCATATTTTCCCAAATCCCCGATAGTAAGACGAGAATATTAATAATAATAATAAAAATACACATTCCATAGCGGCAATATGCTCATATATACATGTTGTGACTTGTGTACTCACCACGCTAGGAAATAATAATGCTAAATTACGAGAAACGGTCCTTTTCGAAGTAAATATACGTAGCCGGGAACTACTTTCCAAACATGGCCCGCTGGGCGCAGTGCCGCAAAACTTCAACAACACACATTATAAACCATGATTCATGTCAATCTTATCGACTAGTCTAACTTTGAATCACTTTCTAACCTACCGTGGCGTTTCCACGTGCGCAAATCCTCTACTGCTGCGTTTGACTGGGGCGCAGCCGGCGCTGTGTGCAATCAGTGCGCCATGTTTGATAAGTAGTTCCGGCTTTGCCTTTTGCTTTCGAAAATGACAAGTGTCTCGTCGTTTTTTGGATGATGATTTCATAGCGTGGGGAGCACACGAGTCACAGCATGTACATACGAGCGTTTTGGCGCTGTTTGAACGTGTATTTTTGGTGACTGAACGGGGGGGGTAGGCCAGCTGTACTAATCGACTACCATTCATTGTGCTAAGCTAACTAGCAGGGGGGCTGCGTCGCACTTTCTACTGCACGCACAGAGAAGAGGACTTAACAGGAATATGGCAAAATAGGCGAATCTCCCGAAATGTCGGCGTGCTCCTTTAACGTTTCGGGGCCTTTTCGTTTGAAGTATGATCAGGAAACGCCTCTCTTTAGGGCCCGGGCGGGAGAGTGGCACGCAGGCCCAGGCTCAACCGTTTGTTTCCCCCCCCCCCCCCCCGATGTGACAGCGTTATTATTTTCCTCTTGCTATTGAACTTGGAAGCCTTAAATTGGTCAACTGGTTTGCAATAATTATTACACTGAAGGTGGTGATAGTGAGTTCCCACGCAACGTCAATTGTATCTAATGTGACAGATTTACGCAGACTTGTTGAACGAGTATATCTATATAGAATTTACAATTTGATGTGGTTTTGAAAAAACATGCCGACCAAAATCATCCGACGTGTCGTCGAAGACTCTTTTCCCCCGGAACATTTGTTGTGCTTGTTTTTGTTTAAAAATACAGTTGGTGTTCATTAAAGTGAAAAAGGACTATAAAAACAACCCATGTGATTAGTACAGTTGATTTATTACGAGTGGCGGTGTGAGTGTGCATGCCCGCAAACGGATCTGATTTGTGAATTTAACAATTCTTAATCCAGTTGACGCCATTTTTGTATGATCGTAACTGGCGAGAAGATGATCGTAATGGATTACAAAGGGTTCTGGCAAAACTGCAATAGAGATGAACGCTGTGTATATACAGTATAACAATTGGAAGTATACCTAATGAGAATAAAGAAAGTGGCTATGAATCAATGTAGATGATTATGGAGAGAGAATAAAAAAAGATATATACGCATTTTGTTTTCACAAGCTGTTGAAACGGAGCAGTGGTGTTTTCAGGCAGGGTTCAATTAGTTTAGGTAGATGGAAAGAGGTCCGTGCACATAGGGCCACCTGTTTTTTTCTTAATCCTTGAAGTGTCTATTTTAATATTCTGCCAGGTAACGCGCTGAAATGACCCCCCCATGGGCTTAGTTTTGAGCCCTTTATTACACTTATCGCGAACCCGGAAAATAAAATAAAAAAAGAGCATAAACTTTGAACTATGTTTCCCTCTGTATGTTGTAGGGGTGTCCAAATTAATCGTATGATCGATGCATCGCGATGCGGACGTGTGAATTGAATCGATTCGTTGACAGGTGAATCATTGAATCGTTTATGTTTAAATTTCTGTTGAGATTCAGATTTTAAAGCACTTTCTAAGTAAAAAAAGGGACTTGATATTTATCTGACTGCATTAATTGATGAAAAAGTAGCCATGTGCAGTAATAGTAGAGAAAATTGAGGATGTGATACTTGGAGCTGCGATACTTTGAGCTGTATCGAGATGCATCGTGATGCATCGTGGAATCGAATCGAATCGTTGACCGATGAATCGTAATCGAATCGAATCGTGAGGCCAGTGAAGATTCACAGCCCTAGTATGTTGTATAGAGTGAAATGAACACGTTTTTCCACACAAGTTTGACCCAAGGAATTCAGTGGAAATATTTGCAAGATTGGAACACATCTTGATTTTATTTTTGGACAAAAAAACGCAAAAAGAAAGAAAGACGGAAAACGTTTAGTAGTAGTCCATGGGCCAAAGCCCCAAATTTCACATACAGTATTGGTACCACGCAAATTCAAATTTTGAATCCACCCTATGTGCATGGACCTATGTTTCCAGCTAAACTAAATGCTCTGCGGTCATTTCAAACAGACCATGGGTTATCATTTTTCTTTCCTGAAGCTGAATTGTGTTGTTGAATGTCCGCGTGATTCTGTGATTGCTTTCACTATGAGGCGCTCCCCTGTTGCATCACTACAGTTTTGCTGACTAATGCTATTTAGTCATTCTTACTGTATAGTCCTTCCTCCAATGCTCCTCCCCTCAACACCCACTACACAATGCTCCTCCCCTCAACACCCACTACTGCTCGTGTGGATGGGACCTGCTTGGCTAGTATATGGCTTTCTCGTGTCAATACACGTTACCAACATGGAGCAAGCATTGCTGGCAGCAATTGCTGCAATCGGCTACCTTCCTTCATATTACACAATTTGTTTCACTGGGAATTGCCTAAATCTACGCCTACAGAATGACGCCAGTTGGGGTTTGTCACGCTGCATTAAAGTCATTAAATGAGTCGGTCGACAGGAAATTAATCACCAGCTCTGTATACTAGAAATGGGGGCGTGTCGATTCATCGTTTCGAGTCATTTCTAAGAAGAAGAAAAAATTTATTTCGAGACGATGTGAACACATTTTCTGGTTTCTTTAGTCTTACTAGAAGGTAAACGGATTATCTTTTGGTTGTGGACTACTTGTCAGGACAAAAGAAGACATTTGAGGGTGTCATATTGGGCTTTGGGGGAAAAGTGAGACATTTTTCACCAGTTTGTGACATTTTAATTGCATGGACAAAATCAATTAATCGAGAAAATAATAAATAAGATACATCGCTAATGAAAATAATCGTTAGTTGCAGGCCTAGTTGCACTATGCCTTCTTTTTCCTACTCATTCACAACTTTTACAGGGTGTCAGCAGAAATATCTAAAAGTATAAAGTCTGAACTCAAGGCATTCAATGTCTTTAACACCGTCAAATCGGACATCTAGGGTGACCAGATGTCCCGCTTTGTGCGGGACTGCACAGCATTTTCATGATTTTTCACACGTCCCGCAAATTGAGAAGATGTCCCGCATTTTGGGCGAGAGAGAGAGAGAGAGAGGGAGAGAGAGAGAGAGAGAGGGAGCGCGATCACACCAAGGCAGAGAGAGAAATAGAGGGAGAGCGGGGGAGAGAGAGAGCGTGCACACCGCTGCTCTTGTCTGCAGCACACACTGTGGCTCGAGAGATGTGCAGCGCACGGTTAACTTCACATATTGCAGCCTGAGAGATGTGTATTCCCAGTAACTAGTAGCAATAATAACAATACCAATGGCCAAATACTTACCATACTAATGATAATAGCTACTACCCATATTAATACAACAGTGCATCTTTGCACAAAGCTCTCAAGTGTTGTATAACTGGCACAATTGAAGACAGCCTCAAATCTTTCTCAACAGCTGCTACAGGCTATTTGCAACGGGCAATTATAAATTCCATTCTAAGCTGTGCTCTTATTGTGATGTTAGTTAATGTTTTGTTCAGATGAAGCCTACTATGGTTCTACTTCAATACCTATATGGTTCAGTAGTATATTGTTCTACTAGAAAAGTCTGACTAACTTTAATGTTTTCGTGTGTGGAAGGCACACACCTGCCATGTGTTTAATCTGTACATGAAGCCATGACTTGAATCCCATGTCAGCAACCTGTCTGGTCTGTTTTATTGTAGCCTACACATTTTAGTCAGATAATTTATGTTTTTATTTGCAGATTGTGTGAATCAACCAGAGGGCAAAGCATAGAGAGGGGTGAATAGAAATGTATCTTTTTTGTAAGTTAGAAAATACAGTATATCTAAATTTTAGACTGCCTCAAATCATCGGTAGCGTGTCCCACATTGTCCCACACAAACGTACTCTTTGTCCCACATTTGGTTTGCTGGGATCTGGTCACCCTACGGACATCTGAGAAGTGTTTGTGTGAAATCAGACCAATGCAGGCCAATTTCAATGGTGAAACTGTCAGTCTCATGAAAATGTGCTAAAAAAAAAGTCATTTCATACAACAATTAGTTCTTGGGGACATTTTTCTTGTATCTCTTATTGTGTAGGTAGGCTATCACTCCGTTTGCTCCGTTTTACAGGAGCTGTTGGGTGTGGTTAGTCGTTCCCTCCAGTAGGCGGCGGTCATCTTGAGTTTCTCTGTTCTGGTGATTCAAGGAACAGGAAGTGAAGAAGTGAACTTTGTTTCCTTCCTTCCAGCAGGTTTGCTGTGAAGAAGATGCTGGTTAGGAAATGACAGCTGTGTAAGTAATGCGAGCATAAACCGTCAATAAGTCGTTACATCACGCCGCTTAATTGCTTTGAGTTAATTATCAGCAGTTTAACGTTATTTTTGAGATGTTGCTGGCCGCAACTCGGCTAAACGCCAGCTAATGGTATCCTGACCAAGCTAGCAGTAACGCTAGCAATGTGATATGTGTGTGTGTGGTTGGTACCCATATAGATATAGTGGTACCTAGCTATATTAGCTAAGGCTAATGCCAGGCTACACTTCATGTCGACGAGGCACACGATAACGTTGGCTTAAATTAACCAAAGAAAAGTTTTGTGCAAAACTTCGTCTTCTCACCGAGTCACTGTCGGGTCGTATCGGCTGGCTGGAAGGTGTCAGATTTGACTAGCTAATGACGCGTTAGCAAGTTAGCAATCAGTTATGATCACCCCTTCTCGTGCAATTATGATGTCTGTTTAATATTGTTGCATTAGTGGTCGTAGCTAATCATATACAATCTATGCTGGTTAGTCAAATGTATTTTAAAAAGTCAAAATAATGCTCAATATTAACGGGAGTAAACGTTTTCCCCCCCTTCCTGGAAAAGGTCAAACTCACTGGACTGGAATCAAACCGACACATGTATTTTTAGAGCTGTTGAGCGGAGCCGCTTGTAGTCGACGAGACGGTTTAGTTTCAGCTTTCACTGTAGTGATAGTACCCTGACAGATGTGCACAGGTCAGTTAGTAGACACCCAGCCACCTGTCAAATACTAGCTAGTAAGTTCAGGTTGTGGCTGGTAAACACGCCTACTGACCAAGTGTCTTCTCTATTCTTAACAAAGCCTTGTTTGGCTTGTAAACGGTAACGCTGGGGTGATCTTGATTCATGTTCTCGGATCAGTCTGCGAGCCATCCGGGGTGTTCAGATTGAATCTGTAAAGTTCTCGCACTATCAGATAATCATCGGACGGCCCCGACTAAGCCGATCTGATGGGGATGCATTTTCCCAGAGGTCCTTTACTGTCCACAGCCTTAAGTGTCCGCTGTTTGGGTGTCTCTTAATTGTAGTTGAGCTGCTCTGCCAATGCATTTCATTGGGTGTGTTGTTTCCCGTGTTGTTCAGGCGGTCTGGTGTCGTCCAGTCGGTGGCTGACTGACAGACAGACAGACGCCTTCACCATGATGCTGAGCTGCAGCTCCCTCGTCGTGGCTCTCCTCCTGTCCCAGGCCAGTGGCTTCCTGCACCCCGTGGAAGAGGACGGCGTCCCCGAAGAGTGGGTGTTGCTCCATGTGGTTCAGGGCCACATCGGGGCGGGCAACTACAGTTACCTGCGCCTCAACCACGACGGAAAGATCATCCTGCTCATGCGCAGCCTCAAGGGAGACGCGGATCTGTACGTGTCCGACAAGACCCTGCGGCCCAGCTTCGACACCTACAAGCTGCAGTCGGTGACCTGCGGCCAGGATGTGGTGGCGGTGCCCGGGGACTTTGTGAGGCCCGTGGGGATCGGCATTTACGGCCACCCGTCTCACCTGGAGAGCGAGTTTGAAATGCGCGTATTTTACGACCAGGCGGCGCCTCAGGACCCGTTCGATAAGGGCTCGTACTCCTCAGAGGACGGACAAGGGCAGCAGAAGTTCCCCCCAGCCGCAGAGCAGGAATTTCAAGAAGAGGAGTCTATCTTTTGGACTATTCTGATTGGGCTTTTGAAGATTATAGTTGAAATTTTGTTCTGAAAATATAGTGTCTTTGCTGCGATGATGGAAGGAAAAGCCAGTGCTTTTGCAGTACAGGAAGCCCTGATGGCATTGTCTTTCTCTGTAGGTGAGAAAATGTTGCATCAAACTCTGGAAAATATCAGGCAGTTTCATATTTCCCTGCTTTATGAGCAAACATACATACCTCAGAGAGCCTGACTTAAGACCTTTTCACAATTATTATGGTCCACGAGCAAATTAAGCATTATGCAGGATCCATCAAATGGCACATTAAAATGTAACTGTTCTGCTTGATATTCTTACAATCATCTTCCACCAAAATACACCACGCATAACCCTATGTGCAAACAGTTGAAATTGTGCTGAAATAAGAACTTTCCTGGTGGATCACAAGAATGCCAAATTGACCAGTGGATCCTGACAATTCAGAAAATGTGTCATGTTTTACAACGTTTGTATGTTTGAGGATGAGGCAGTGGACGTCAAACGGTCAGATTTAGCAGTGTAGTTTGACGCGACATCCTCTCCCACAGAAAGGGAGACTGAACTGTATTGGAGGGCAGAGCACAGGCTCACATTTAGTCCTGGCTGAAAGGATGGCTGCTGTGATTTGTGGGCTTTGAACTGAAATGAACCAATGGGCAAGAGGCGGACATGAGAGGAATATTTTTGGAGTCTTAACTTATTTTCATAAATCTTTGATTAAAGAAGACTAAATTTTTCATGGAAACGGACATTGCCGTTTTGGCCGAGGCTCGCCTCTGCCTGTGAAGTGTTGAATGAAACCACTTGTCTTAATTTTGCATTATGGACATCCAATAGGCTGTGCGTCTGGTTTAAATCATCCAATAGGCTGTGCGTCTGGTTTAAATCTACGGTTAAACACTTAGCAATACAACTGTCTCTGAGTAGTCACGGTTAGCCATTTGGAGTCATACACAAGGTTGGGCCTGGACTTTTTTTTTTTTTTTGTATGTTTATGGGGAAATGGCTGTAAAGATTGGGGAAAATAATGCGCTGCCTTGAAAGTACTTAATTTATTATTATTATTTTAAATTAAAATGTAACACCTAAATTCATCCAATCTGCCTCAGCTCTCCATCCGAGGATCAACTATTTGATATTGATATTAATGTTAATACAGCAGCAGTATTAAAAGGAAGGAGAGCATAATTTTTTTTTTTTTATTAGACATGATCCTGAGTAAAAAAAAGAAAAGAAAAAAACTATGGCCGGGCATCCTTTCCCCCCAGTTCTTTCCTCTCTCTCTTTTTTTTTTAACCACAGTCACATATACCAAAATTAAATCCCAGTATAGTAATGAATTTCATCAAACAGGAACTTTAAAGTCATTGAAAATGCCATGTTTACATGATGCCCGGGTGCGAATGTCTGTCGGCAACTGTATTGTAACCAAGGGGGGTGGGACTTAGCCAAGGATCAATTGAATTTGATGTCCATGTGGAAACTGCATTTTTCAAGATTCTCTAATTTGCCATTTTCATCTGCTGCATGATCGGGGTACTAAAGTATAATTAATTTTTACTTCCTAATTGTGACATGGGAAATGGTCAAAAATAGAAATTGAAGAACGATAAACGGTCTCAAAAAAATTGAAAATCAATTTTCAAACAGAATTGAAAAACAAAAACAATCAAAGTCTGACCCCATTTTTCATTTTGGCCATTCCCTTTTTATCAATATTCATATTGGATTGGAAAAATGCTAAACTAACATTGACAAGTAAAATTCAAAGTTAAAAATACAAAATTGAAAATTGAAAAATGGAAGTCACGTGACCATTTCAGGGTACGCCCATATAAGGTATGTCCACAGACAGACAGAAGCGCGGGTCGATGACAGTTTCTGGGCCAAGAAACAATACCTAAAATTGATATCCATAGTAGCAAGCATGATGTTAGCTAATGCTATTTAACTTAGCCTAACACAGGATACCGGTACTTTTATTTTGACTTTCAGCAATTGACTTCCATTTTCTGTCTGTGGGCGTACCCCGAAATGGTCATGTGACTTCCAATGTTCAATTTTGTATTTTTAACTTTGAATTTTACTTTTCAATGTTAATTGTGCATTTTTCCAATCCCAAATGAATAATTGATCAAAAGGGAATGGCCAAAATGAAAAATTGGCTCAGACTTTGATTGTTTTTGTGTTTTTCGATTCAGTTTGAAAATAGATTTTCAGCTTCATTAAAAAAAACACTTTAGTACCCCGATCCTGCACCAAGTTGTTTGCTTGACAGCTGATCGGTATCGACTCCAAATGGGAACTAACAATTTGTAATGGCAGCACTACTACTACCCTGTTAACGTCAATACTGTGATGCGGTGTGATCACTCGTGCTCACGCTTGCCTGTTGGACAAGCTCTCTTCTGGCTTAGCCAGACCTATCTCCACATTAGCGCTGTGTCAGCGCTAGCTCTTGATTTTTAACACCACTTCCTGGGATGGAGTTGAGTCATGAGAAACATTTCACCGTGTACCACTGAGCAGAAAATGTTCAACAGTGCCTTTTGATCAGTCTTCTCCAGGGTGAACAAAGCCATGCAATTTTCATGTTTCCAGAGACGTTTGAATAAGGTTTCTAAATAAATAAATTGTTTTTGCATACACCGTTATAATCTTCTGACTCATAAGTCTGTTTCAACTTGTTGTTAATGGGAACAGCTGGAAGCTAGGCAGGTTAGAGAAATCAGCTTTTTTTTTTACAAGAAGGTTGTAGGTTTGAATCCCTCCCTGGACAAGCTGGGAAACTGCTGGGAGTGACAAAAGCTCTCCCCTCCCTCATCAGCCACTGCTGAAATGCCCTTGAGCAAGACACACATCTGCTGTAACAGTAGGACTGGGCAGCTAGAGGGCCAGTGTGAATGTGAGGCCAAATAACGCTTTAAACCTTACTGGGGATGTGTTCTGGATTTTTCAGAAACTCAAAAAACACTATTAGATGGGCAGTTGTATTGGTAAAACAGTAGCACCAGGTGTCTGTCATTCACACATTTAGCACACATGCAGCGGTTGAAGACTTATTCACAGTAGTGTAAGGCAGTGGGAAAAACCAGGCAATATATTGGACACCGCTGAAGTGCAACAGTTGCTTTATTCAATAGAGTAAAACCCAGTCATCAGATTCATGGTACTTCTAGTCGAATCTCCAGAATCTGGACTAGCAACTGAATGCCAGCATGGATACATGACTGACTGCACCCCTGTGGTGCCTTCCCTGTCTATCGGAAATATTGACAATAGCGTTGGAGCACACACTAACGAACCAACAAAGTCAGTGGTAGCGTTACATAACATTCCATTTTTATATTTTAGTCTTTGTCATACTGTCAAAATGCTACTATGAAATTACTAATATAGCCTACTTGTATTTTTCTATTTTCACTCTATATGCTGTAACTCTAAATGTACTCTGTATCAATTAGCTCAGTGCAGCTTATTTTCTGACATAAAACGAGACCACTGACCGCCCCCCCCCCCCCCCCCTTCCCCCTGAATCCAGCTGCCTCACAAGGTTATATATACTTCAACAAACAAGTCGTATTCTACAACTATCGGAGTGGTAAAGAAGGAACCTCCGAGCAGGACTTGAAGGCAGCAGCGCTGTTCCGGTTACCTGCCTCCATTTTGTGTCGGTCGGCCCATTTCCGGGTTTCCGAGAAGCAGCAGCAGCAGCAGCCGATGAACGGCGTCAACGGGAGTAGTATGGCCGCGCGCCGTGCAGGTCAAGAGTGCGGATAAAGTTGTTAATAGTAGCCCATTAAAAAAATGGTTACAAGTCACCGCTAGAACTAGTCAGTCGATTGTCTGCTACAGACCTACTGTTGACATCGGCAAGCTACTTTGCGTCCAATCGCCCGCTTAATAACAGTGACAGCTGGCAGAGAGGAGTAAACAGCTCGCTGCTAACGCGAGCTAACCCCATATAGCAGCAGTACCGCCACTAGCTAAGGTAAAGTTGCTTTAGCGTCGAAATCAAGCTAACCAAGTTAGCCCCGGCTAGCTTCGGGATTTTTTGGTGTGGTGGTCCATCGCCAGGTCCAGGAGGACGTGCCAGGCAGCCGTCGCGGTGTCTTGGACAGCAGCCTCCCAGAAATCTGCTCCAGCCGGAGACACTGTCTGCTCTGGGGAAGGCTTGATCCAGCCACAACAGCACTTTACTACCTGCATGTTGTTTTGGAGAACAAGACTCACAAGCATCTTCTTCCACACAGGTAAGCAAGTGAGTTAGCGGCGTTACGTTAGTAACCAAGTTAGTTCATGTCACAGTTGCTTGCCATTTTCCCCCCAGTGCATCTTTAACATTAACGTTACCCACCTGGAAGGACTTGAAGCAGCGACACTGACGTTACATTCCTAGGCCTAAAATGCATACTGTTTTTTTTTTTTACTGAGGCTGACGTTATGGGTTTGCGTGTTCTTCTAACAGGACTGGAAATGCCAGTAATGCGCAACGTCAAATGCATTGCAAGTCAGTTGCACTTTTCCCTCAAACGGCTGCCAGGTAGCTAGCTGCTGTTAATGGAGTGGAGTGGTCAGGTGGGTGAGGGTTTGTGTTGTTGAGGTTTGACCCCCCGGTAACAGATCTGCTGTGAAACTGACTGAATACGAACAGAACCAGGCAGGCCTGCTTTGGCAAACTGTCGGTGCCCCCAAAAGCCTAGAAACACACAGGCCCTTTTTACTCAGTGCATTTCCTTGACCACAAAAGCAATCAACTTCCTCATCACCCCTCCTCCTCTCCCTGTCTGTGTTTCTGTGACTACATGGACCATGGTGGTGTGGGAAAACTCTCCCAAATGGCTTAATAACAGCAACTATATGAGTACAGAAGTCAAACGAGGCCAAATCACAGCGATATCATGACCTAACTTGACCACCTCACTTTTGGTCTCTAATGGAAAGGATGAACCCCGATTATGGGGACTTGTTGATTTGATCAGTGTATCTCCACCAATACCCTGTGTGTAGGTAGGGATGCATGTGTGTGCTACAGATGTGTCCCACTACAGAAGAAAGAAAATGCCACAACAAAGTCCCTTTCAGCCTTGTTTACCGCCTCAAGGGTTCTGTCACCTCTTTGACTCTGTCTATAGACGGTTTTAACTCGACAACATAAACATTCTAAATGGAACCCCCAGCTCACTTCCCGTTGCAGTGTTTGCCGCTACATAGGACAGGACTGACAATTCGTCTATAGTGAGTGACCAGTCATCAGAACAGTACAAGTCCTCACACCATGTCGTATGCCCATCCCTGGTTCCCCACTATTGTTCTATTTTCCATTTGAGTCGCGGTGAACATACGCTAACCTGCTGCAATTCTATACCTCAATATTTCAGCATTATCGAATCTTAACCCCAACCCCCCCCCCGACACACACACACACACCCACACACCTGAAGTAGGTCACCACCAGCGCGCACTGTTTCTCATTTGCGACTAGGAGTTTGTGGCCTGCTGGGCCTTGTGTAACATGTATTTGTTTTTTCAATGAAGAGTTGTTCCCAACCACACTTCAGTTCTCTGGCTGGGCGGCTCGCTGACTGGCGATCCCGCTTGTCCGGATTCCACGAGTTTTGCCTGGGTGAAAAAACCTGCTCTAACACTTGAGCAGGCAGCCTGTGGTGAAGGAGGGGTGAAGGGCGAGGGCGGGGCGAGGAGGACGTGCATTATCAACAACAGCTAACTGGTTTGGGAAGATCCAGTGACCTCAGTCATTGTGCGGAGAGGTGACAGATTTAGAGTAGCTGCGCAGACAGTTAAGGTGCAGTTTCACCGTATGTTGTTGTTTTTAGGACTGGTAAAAAGTGAAAGGTGTATTGACTGTATATCATCTAATCCATAAACACACATGTAGTAGTTATGTTTGCGGTCGTAGGTAGGGCTGTCCCCAAACAATAATTTTCTTCTCGATTAATCGAACGACTATTTTTTCGATTAGTCGATTCATTTCAACGATTATTATTTTTTAGCTGAACCTCAAATTCGAAAGGATTGCTGACAGATTGTTTAAACTGGAGTAATGTGTGTAGTTAAGATAATCACTGGCAAATACATGTTTTTTCATTAGTGTGGGACAAGGAAAGTAATTTAAATGATTTAACTTGCATTAAGTGCAGGGATACAAAGTCATTGGTAGTGAAAAAGGTGACAGATACCAGGGCAGACATAAAACCACTCCGAAATCCTCCTATTTTAGGATGAAAAAGATGACTTGTCACCTAAAGGCGACTAGTTTACCGTTATAGGTAGGCTCAATTTATCTGTTGTCTGTTGGTAATGCCTGTGCTCGCTCACTCCCAGGCATTAACAACAGACAACAGAGTAACAACAGACAACAGAAATCGAGAGCCTACACTAACAAACAGGTTCCAAGTGTTGATAATCCTAATATGCGGGATCAAAAAGTGTGTTAAAACAGGACTGACTTGGTGCCGTCTGTTGCAACAGGACGCACGCATGAATATGTACGTGTACATAACATGCCGTTTACGTCATTTCCAATGTATGGAGGTTAACGTTACCGAGCAGGATCTCGGTCTAAAATACTCCCACACTTTAGATGACCGTGCTTGTCCTGTAGCTTGTCCTGTAGCTTGTCCTGTCCCTGTCGCTTGGGAGTCGGGAATAACAAATCCACGTGATAGACGGAGCCAACTTCACTTTCACTAATCACTACCTAACGTTAGCCGCTTCCGCTACTCCGACAACAATATGACTTTTGGTCGGATTTCCCCCAGAATTAAAAGCCATGCTACACAAGTCTAACGCACACAGAAGCCATTAATAACATTTATTTTGAAATCTGATATTGGAACGGAGCTATGATCTTTTATTCACTTAATTCCGACGCATCAACACACGTTATGCAAGCCGACGCATTTACGTAGTCGACTAATCGACGCGTCGGGGACAGCCCTAGTTATAGTTATATATAGTTATATATATAGTATATAGTTTATTTATATATAGATATATATATATATATATATATATATATATATATATATCTATATATATACCGGTATATATATATATATATATATATATATATATATATATATATATATATATATATATATATATATACTGACTGATGCATTGCACTACAGAAAGCATCCATCTTAACAAAGTCATTTAAGCTCATATTGAGCCGTGTTTTTTCTTAAAACAAGTGCAGAAATCTATCAGTGGGTTGAGATGATTTCACTTTTCCCCCAACGCAAATCAACCTGTTTCAATCATTTTCTCGAATCAATTATTTTCATACAGTTTAGTTAGTTGAGTCATCTGCATAGAACAAAAGCATTAGAATACCACCAATCTCCGCAAGCAGTTCCTGCTTCACGCCATCAACCACAGGAAATACATGTGATCAATGTGCAGCAACATGGTTATGCAATAACTTCACAGCCTTCTTTATTAGTCTAGGAATCTCGCATATATCTCGCAGCTCGCATACGCAGCTTGGCCGCTGCGCGGCCTCGCCCGCAGCTCAGCCGCTGAGCGGCCTCGCCCGCAGCTCAGCTGTTGTGTGGGCTTGCCTGCCCTATTGGCAGCACACACACAATATCTCCCTCAGTCTCCCTCTCTCTCTCCCTCAGTCTCTCTCTCCTCAGTCTCTCTCTCCCTCAGTCTCCCTCTCTCTCTCCCTCAGTCTCTCCCCCTTCCTCTCTCTCTCTCCCTCAGTCTCCCTCTCTCTCTCCCTCAGTCTCTCTCTCCTCAGTCTCTCTCTCCTCAGTCTCTCCCCCTTCCTCTCTCTCTCTCCCTCACTCTCCCTCTCTCTCTCCCTCAGTCTCTCTCCCTCAGTCTCTCTCTCCTCAGTCTCTCCCTCAGTCTCTCTCCCTCAGTCTCTCCCCCTTCCTCTCTCTCCCTCAGTCTCCCTCTCTCTCTCCCTCAGTCTCTCTCCCTCAGTCTCTCTCTCCTCAGTCTCTCTCCCTCAGTCTCTCTCCCTCAGTCTCTCTCTCCTCAGTCTCTCCCTCAGTCTCTCTCCCTCAGTCTCTCCCCCTTCCTCTCTCTCCCTCAGTCTCCCTCTCTCTCTCCCTCAGTCTCTCTCCCTCAGTCTCTCTCTCCTCAGTCTCTCTCCCTCAGTCTCTCCCCCTTCCTCTCTCTCTCTCCCTCAGTCTCCCTCTCTCTCTCCCTCAGTCTCTCTCTCCTCAGTCTCTCTCCCTCAGTCTCTCTCTCCTCAGTCTCTCTCCCTCAGTCTCTCTCTCCCTCAGTCTCTCTCCTCAGTCTTTCCCCCTTCCTCTCTCCCTTTCCCTCAGTCGCTCTCGTCTCCCTCTTTCTCTCCCTCAATCTCTCTCCCCCAGTCTCTACCCCCTCTCCTCTCTCCCTATCCCTCAGTCGCTCTCGTGTGTGTATGTGTGTGTGTCACTGATGACATCATCAGTGATGTCACAATGCTTATGTATGACATCACTGATGACATCCACCATTTGAAGGGGAGGGGGGAAGCACTGTTCCTGCAAAATGGTTGCGCGCATGAAAGTAAAGCTACCTTTATCTGTTTTGTTAGTCATTTATGTAGGGATGCAGTGCACCGATATATCGGCTGTATATCGGTATCGTCCGATATTGGCCTCGTTGACCGCAGTCGCCTATCGGCAAAAAAAGATTGCCGTTCACCGATTGCAGTGGCCGATATTTAGCCTATCAGTTGGGTCCCATAATTTGTCGTTTGTTTGCTTCATAATTGCATTATAATATGGTTGAATTTGTGCTCGTTCAAAGATAGTGTGATGAAGGGCTCAAAAGACTTTCAAAAACAGCTCAGTTATTTGTTTATAATAAAGATTTCTTTATTTCCCTCTCAAAAAAGCCCTAAAAAAAGGATCTGTATCGGCTATCGGCCAAATTGCTATTTTAAACATCGGTATTGGCCCAGAATTTTGCAATCGCTGCCTCCCTAATTTGAAGAGCTTTGTTATGGAAAGTCGACTCGTCGTGTTGCATCTGAAACGTACAAAATGTGTACAGCAAAATGTGTTCCGAAATGGATGTCTACACAGTTTTAAAATGTAATAATCCACAACACTTTGGCCACTGCTACCACACAGCAGTGAACCATCCAACCTATATCCCATTCATAAAGCTTCTCCACTGTCTGTTCAGTCGGTAGTCTCTTAGAACAGACGAGTTGTCTTCCGCAATTTTCAAATGCTTCCGCCGTACCGTCCGTACTTTGTGGGGGGAGAATCATGCACCAACCGGAATGGGAAGCAGAAAGGCGGGTTTTCCGCTCATTAGTCCAATTGGAATCGCAGAAAGGCGGGTCTTCCGCTCATTAGTCCAGTCAGAATCCAATATGCCGCATTTTTCGTGGACACACGTGCCGTGATTGGTCGGGTTCCGTCGAACTTCCTTCCCGTCTGAAGGTTTTTTTCCCCAACTTCCTTGTGCGTGTTCTGGGGGTGTAACGTACAGACTGTATATAGCTGCATTCGCCGGATGTAGATGAGACCGTCTGTTTTAAGAGACTGTTCAGTCGGTGTCTGGTCGCTCTTTCCTGGGAAAAATCCTCTGCCGCACAGGAAGTGGCGTCTTTTTTACGTCTCCAATTTGTTTGGAATCAACAGAAGAAGAACAACTAGGGTACTGTAGTGAGCGTGAGCAGCGATAGCAACCATGGCTAAAGAGACAGAGAGAAGAGAAAGTCCAAGCTCCGCCCACAGTCCAAGCTCCGCCCACACTGTGTTTGAGCAAAGATGGAGACTCAATCAAATAATGTTTGATCTAAGTAGATTCAAACTAAACGCCACCCACACACCCTGCCCCCTTTCAATATCAGCACTTTGCCCAGACTGCTCACTTACTTTTACTAACTGTAAAGTAGGGATGTCACAATATATCGTCCCACGATATATCGCGATATCAAATCGTGACAATATGTATCGTCGAGATGAAATCTCATATCGCGAGAAAAAGAAGCTGAACATGGTGGCACTGATCTGCATCCGATTGCGTGCTCGCTCTCCTTTTCATTGCTTTGTTTGAACAGACGAGGGACGTTACAGACACGGAGGGTGAGAATGGTGAAATGACTCAAATTAACGTGGAGGATGCCCCCTCGACTTACAAATCGATCGAAAAAAAGATTGTTAAAATATCGTATCGTTATCGTGAACCCAATATCGTGTATCCATGTAGCCATGCCAGGTCACCGGGCATCTGCCCGAAGCGCCCGATGGTGCAGTCCGCCGCCTGCAGTGGCGTATTGAGTCCAGAGAAGCTTAATAATGTATAGCCTACATGTGGGGCCAAAACAAAACAAAACAAAAAAACACTGCATGTTTTACTTCTGGTGAGGTCAAGGAAAAGGTAGGAAAACGAGTTAGGAGTGACAATATATCGCAATATTCAATATATCGCAATATCGCAATACTATCGTATCGTGACTCAAAGTATCGTTTTAGTATCGTATCGTGGGCATCTGGTGATTCCCACCCCTACCAGCCAGTCCTTGAGCCGATCAACGTCGGATCCAGTCAAATCCAAATCCACTCGGAAAAACGCTGTTGCGTACTCCCGTCCTTGTTTACTTGCTGTTATTGAGTCTATTTCTGCAGTAACTGCACTTATGGCTGTTTGAACATGACGAGCGTTGACGTTACGGCGCGAGCCGGAGAGCCACGGAGGTAGCCATTACTGTTTTTGCCAGCGACGTTCCTGATTGGCTGGTTACGAGGCCAGACGGAGACGCAGAAGGAAACAGAATGTGAGTTCACGTGACCGGGTGGTGTACCTGGCGACATCCCTGTGCCTCGACCGTGCGTTTTAACAATGACCTGAGTCACATGACCCGGGTCACACGACCTGGGTCACATGACCTGAGCCACATGCAAACATGGTGAAACAGCTTGTTTGCATGTGGCTGTCAGACAAAGGTCCATTTGTACCAAAGTCTTGTGAATCTCAACATGCAAAGGATACTGGAGAGCCAGTGACGTGCCAGTGTTTCCCCTACCATTCTACAGGCCTGGCGGGGCCCGCCAGGCCAACAGCGCCCCCGCCAGGCCAGATTTGTTTTTATATTTTATTTTTTCTTCTGCTCTCCCCAAAATCTCAATCAACATTTATGGCATACTATTACTCCTGGTGTTGACAGTAATAGAAGATGCCAAATCATTCAAAACAATTGGCGTTTTGCTTTTAGGAGCATTGTGCCAGCGTGTGCGGCGCTGTCCCGAAACGTGTGTCAACGTGTGTCGTTGCCTGGGAAACGCACATCCCATAATACAACTGTTCGCATCGCATCCCATAAATAGTATGATGATACTTGGGATGCCGTTGCGAACATGGATGCGAACAGGTTAGCTAAAAGTTTAGCGTCGCCAGCGAGGGCCCCCACCGTTGCGGTCGGAAGTACGTTTCGAAATCCCTCCAGGCCTGAAAACTTTTCTAGGGGAAACACTGCATGCGCAATAGTCACATCGCAGGACGTGCGAGTAAGTAACGCAAATTAAGCAGATAGGGCAAATTAACGCAAACACGTCATGCTACAACTTTTTAGATTTTTGCTGCTTGACATTCATGACTAATGTACAAGAGACATAGGTCTAATGTACAAGAGAAGTTTGTCTGATAGAACATCATTTATTTCCGATTTAAGGGTTTGTTATGACTGAGTAGCGTATGTTAGCTTTCCACCGTTTGCCACTCCAAACTAGGGGTGTCACAATATATCGTCCCACGAAATTTCGCGATAGTAAAACGTCACGATATGTATCGTTGAGATGAAATCTCATATCGCGATTTTTTTTTTTTATAAATATATATATATATATATTTTTTCAAAAATAGACTAAGAAACGTCTTTGTTTGTTGAAGTTCAATGTGTGGAAAGTAGTTCAGTTGAACAAGTCTCTGAAGAGACACATGAGAAGTTATACAGGAGAGAAACCATTCAATTGAGTTTCTGGCAAAACTGTTTACTTGACAGGAAAACTGAAGATGCATAAAAAATAGACTAAGAAAAGTCTTGTTGTTTGAGTTTGAAGAAAAACTGAAGATGCATAATGAGAATTTATACTGCTGAGAAACCTTTTAGTTCAAAGTAAATCTAAGTGACGGTGTAACTCATTCTATTTCAAGATAAGCCTTATCTCCAATCTCATGTTTTTTCTAGTTGTTATTGTAATAACAATTTCCCACAACAGCATGTTTTGTATTTGTGCATTTCAAATAAAATACTACTTTTCCAGTCATTTATTGTCATTATTCAAGTTTAAAAAAATATTGTTAAAATCGTATCGTATCGTTATCGTGAACCCAGTATCGTGATACGTATCGTATCGTGAACTGAGTGTATCGTGACACCCCTACTCCAAACCGTAGTTGGAAAGCCTCTGGCGTTGTGCTAGTCTATCTTAGCTTAGCCTAGTAGCTCATAGCTGGTACGCTTTTTACTAAGAGTCCGGACCAACTCTGCAGTGGATATCTGCCATATGAAAAAAGACAGTAATTTTCACCATATAACTTGAATGGCTCTATCAAGCCGTGCGTCCGCGTAGTGTCGCGGTAAAATGAGCACCGCGCGAGTTTTTCCATTTGCATCGAGCAGCAAAAGAAGTTGTAGGATGAATGACGTGTGAGTTAGTTTGCCTTACGTGCCATTGCAAATCCTGCCATGTGATGATTGCACGCGCGCATATTGCCCTGACGATGCTGAAACGATATATTGTGCAGCCCTGATCCTAACTGCTAAATTAAAACGAGAAGAAAAAAAAAGTAACCGATTTCATAATGGTCCTATGGCATCTATAGAAATGTTGATATTAGCCCCATGCAGCATGTCGTCCCTCTCTCCCTGAACGACCCCGAGTGTCCGAGTCTCGCTCGTATCCACACTAATGTATTCCAGGAGCTGCTTCAGCAACGGCTTCCCTCCACCAGGAATGTCTTCCCGAGGGTTTGAAACAGCCGTTTGTTCCCACTGTGTGTGAGGAGCCGAGGCTCTGGAGGCTCTGGAGGCTCTGGAGGCTCTGGAGGCTCTGGAAGGAGCCCAATGGAACTTTCTGGCATCTCGCTGCTCCATCGTCTTCAATGCTTCTCGTTAGCGTAGCATGCGTCTGATGCATCTCATTCTGCGTGCTGTAACTGACTGTAACTAACTGGCATCTGATGCATCTGTGTGCTGTAACTGACTGTATCTAACTGACATCTGAGGCATCTGTGTGCTGTAACTGACTGTAACTAACTGGCATCTGAGGCATGTCTGTGTGCTGTAACTGACTGTAACTAACTGACATCTGATGCATCTGTGTGCTGTAACTGACTGTATCTAACTGACATCTGAGGCATCTGTGTGCTGTAACTGACTGTAACTAACTGGCATCTGAGGCATGTCTGTGTGCTGTAACTGACTGTAACTAACTGACATCTGAGGCATCTGTGTGCTGTAACTGACTGTATCTAACTGACATCTGATGCATCTCATTCTGCGTGCTGTAACTGACTAACTAACTGGCATCTGATGCATCTCATTCTGTGTGCTGTAACTGACTGTAACTAACTGACATCTGAGGCATCTGTGTCAGAGTCCTGCGCGGGTCTGATTTTCAAGACCCGGTTCCGCCCGGCCCCGCGACGTGCAGTACCGACCCCGCTCCGCGAACCCGCACATATGATCAATCAGTACCGCAACCCACCCCGCCCCGCAGACATGAGACCCGCCCCCCGACCCGGAACCGCATATATATAATAACCGTTAATCTGCAGTGCAAACATTTTGTAGTGAACCTAATGAAACTGCCACCGTTTCACACGAGAGGCGAACAGCAGTCTTTCTGGCCGAGACTCGTCAGCTGATGTACGTTAATTAGCTTTTAGCAGCTGCTAGCTCACTAACCAGCTGGATAGCTCTGCTATCAGACACACAGACAGTTACAGCAAGCAAAGTGACTTACCAGCTATTTCCAATATGTCCGGTATAATCCATACTGCCTTTATGATTGCTGTTGGAGGAACGTAAATCCACGTTGGGATGAGACCTCTCCACTTTCACGCTATCCATCCATGACATGTTCTTGCCTGTTGCTATGAAAACAGCCAGTGTGTATGTTTGACTGGAAGCTAACGTTAGCCTACTATATTATCTGTCCGACTCGTATTGTCTCCAATCAATCACCTTGACCGCAGCTGAGTTTTGAATGTTTTGTGCAGTCCATATAGCGTCACACATTGCACAGTATGCGCATACTTGAAACGATGCCGGTTATGTAAACAAACTGCGAAAACGTGCATCAGAAACTTTTCTCCTCTTCGAGTCAGACCAGCTGCCAGACACCCCCCCTGCCAGACACACCCCCCCCTGCCAGACACACCCCCTGCCTCCATCTGAGTGCAACAGAAAAACATACGAGGCTCATACGTTGTCGTTGTTCCACCCGCCGCCCGTCCGCATTTATTAATTTTTACCCGCCGCCCGACCCACCAATTTGCAGAAGTGTATTTTATACCCGCCCCCCGCGTTTTTTTGCGGGTACCCGGCGGGGCCCCGCGGAACCCCGACCCGGTGCAGGACTCTGATCTGTGTGCTGTAACTGACTGTATCTAACTGACATCTGATGCATCTCATTCTGCGTGCTGTAACTGACTGTAACTAACTGGCATCTGATGCATCTCATTCTGTGTGCTGTAACTGACTGTAACTAACTGGCATCTGTGTGCTGTAACTGACTGTAACTAACTGGCATCTGAGGCATCTCATTCTGTGTGCTGTAACTGACTGTAACTAACTGGCATCTGATGCATCTCATTCTGTGTGCTGTAACTGACTGTAACTAACTGGCATCTGAGGCATCTGCGGGCTGTAACTGACTGTAACTAACTGGCATCTGAGGCATCTGCGTGCTGTAACTGACTGTAACTAACTGACATCTGAGGCATCTGTGTGTGCTGTAACTGACTGTAACTAACTGGCATCTGAGGCATCTGTGTGCTGTAACTGACTGTAACTAACTGGCATCTGAAGCATCTCTGTGCTGTAACTGACTGTAACTAACTGGCATCTGAGGCATGTCTGTGTGCTGTAACCGACTGTAACTAACTGGCATCTGAGGCATCTGTGTGCTGTAACTGACTAACAAACTGAAGCATCTCTGTGTGCTGTAACTGACTGTAACAAACTGAAGCATCTCTGCATGCTGTAACTGACTGTAACAAACTGAAGCATCTCTGTGTGCTGTAACTGACTGTAACAAACTGAAGCATCTCTGTGTGCTGTAACTGACTGTAACAAACTGAAGCATCTCTGTGTGCTAGGGATGCCACGGTGTGAACATTTTCACACCGAATAATAAGCACGTGACCTCACCGGTATAACCGGTTTCACCGGGAAATGTAAACAATAGGATTGTTAGTTCCTACTAGTGCATGTTGTTCCCGGGAACAATAACAGTGAGACACCAGTCGGATATCCATAGCAGCTAGACTAGAGCGAACGTTACGTTATATGTATGTTGATAATACAAGTTTTAAAGTAAGCAAGAGTCTATGCTTTAACCGTCCATTAGGGATGCACGATATATCGGCAATCATATCGGTATCGGCCAGTATCGGCCGATTTTTTAACATATCGGTCATATCGGTATCGGTCAGATGTTGCAATGTTAATATCGGTTATCATTATCAGCCAAATTCTTCACATTGATATGAAATAATGCAGTAAATCTATGATTTATGGGCTTTTCCAAAGGCTTTGCAAATAAAGAAATGCATAACTTTTTCAAATTCAGTGTTAACATGTGTTTTTCCATATGTACAAAATGTGATGATCATAAAAATGTGGTTTTATACAGATCATATCGACATCGGTAAATATCGGTTATCGGCCATAACAGCAATGTTAATATCGGTTATCGGCATCGGCCAAAATTTTCATATCGGTGCATCCCTACCGTCCATTCTGTAGGTTCATAGAGACAAGACGCACGCTGCTGCTGTTTAAAGTACTAACGTTAGTACTTTAACAGTCACAGTCATACAACACTGGCTGCATCTGACTCGAGACAACTTTTCAGACGCCCGTGGAGACAATCTTTCTCAAAAGAAACTAACGTTGGCGACACACCTGGAGACTTTTTCTGACATGGGATTAACAATACCAGCACGCAGCAGTAAGCAGGCAATGACTGAATGCTGGTAAGTCCTCCCTCCTGTTAGAATTGATGCTAAGTTAGCATCGACTTTTCGCTGTGGAAAAAAAGGCACATTTCCAGAGATGGCCCGCAGTGACAACAGTATGCACACGCATGCAGGCTTAGCTAAGGGTCTTACCTACATGTGTATGAGGAGCGCATCATTTGTGTTCATAAGATGTATAGCGTTAACGTTAGTTAACGTTAGTTGCGTTAACGTTAGTTGCTGGTCTAACCATAACAGCGGAGCCACACTGCAGCCGAGAGGGAGCGCTTGTAATTTACACCGGCGCACGCTGAAACTGCGGAGTTTTCCTTTCAATTCTTCCTCCATAAAAACAAAAGGTGTTACCGGTGGGCACGTTATGTAATCGGTGTATCCCCCAACACCGTGTAACACCGGTAACACCTAAAATCGCGGCAAGCCTACTGTGTGCTGTAACTGACTGTAACAAACTGAAGCATCTCTGTGTGCTGTAACTGACTGTAACAAACTGAGGCATCTCTGTGTGCTGTAACTGACTGTAACAAACTGTAACAAACTGAGGCATCTCTGTGTGCTGTAACTAACTGTAACAAACTGGCATCTGAGGCATCTGTGTGCTGTAACTGACTGTAACAAACTGAAGCATCTCTGCGTGCTGTGACTGACTGTAACAAACTGAAGCATCTCTGCGTGCTGTGACTGACTGTAACAAACTGAAGCATCTCTGCGTGCTGTAACTGACTGTAACAAACTGCTTTAGCTGATTCTGCTGAGTTTAGTTCTGCAGCTTTTGTGGTCCAAAATTGTCAGAGTGAGTTTCATCAGCCTAGGCCCCATGAAACCCATTCAAATCCCACGATAACATAAACTTTCTAGTTTCTGCAATCTAGGTCACGCTTCCTCTGAAACATGTGCAGTCAGTCGTCAGCCTCTTCTTTTCACCTGACAGCGAGGTGTTTCACCGGCAGGACGTACCACATAGGAGGATACGCTATTCCCCCCAGTTCCCCCCCCCAAAACAAACGCCCCGACCAGCCAGAGGAGGCACTAGTGCAGTGACCACGCCAATTGGGTCTGACCAAGCCGGAAGTACCTCTACCGGGAATTGAACCCGGGTCTCTGCGGTGGTAGGATAGTGCTTTTACCTCTACACACTACCCAGACTAGAGCCCGATCGATATATATCGGTCCACCGATATTATCGGCCGATATTGCCCGATAACCGATATATCGGTATCGGCCGATATGTTGGCCAATATTGCAGATCTATATATATATTTCTTTTTTATTATTTAAGTTATAGACAGCATGCTGTGTATATTTGATCTTTTTTCTTAAATCAAGTTATATTTTATATTTGTTCTATTTGTGTTTTTGTATTTCTAGTTATTTATCATTTTTAAATTCCCAGTTCACTTTACTGTTTCATTGCATTGATGTCATTTTGGACAATAAAGTTAATTGATAAGCTGTCAAATATCCTGCCTGCATTACATAAGTCATGTCAAGTCATATCTTTGTCAAGTGTTTGATATTTGAGGGATCATTGCAAAAGTGACGTGACCAATGTCCAAAAAAGTGACCAAATGACTCAAAAAACCCACAATGCAATGCTGTCGTGTTCACCAAAGGAGAAGAAGTTCACTATATAATAAACACTACACGGGGCAATAGTGAGTGAGTGAACCATTCCAAACGTGGCTCATGTTCCATGTTGTGGGAGAGAATAACGCGGAGAACGTTTTTTAGCCACAAAATGAGCTTGAACGCAGCATCAGCAACAAATAAACCAAAGCAGTATGGTTGATTCAAAATAATAATAATATAAAGAGCATCATCCTCTTATGTAAGGCGTGCTGCCAGTTCCCAGTAGGGGTGGGAATCGTGGAGTAACTCACGATACGACACGGTCACGATACTTGGCCCTCCGATAACGATATTATCACGATACAGCGATTCTGCGATAATCGATATATTGGAAGAAATTTAACCTACGAGACATCACGATATCTGTGTAACTGAAGAGAAAAAAATACCCCTAAAAGGCAAGAAGCAGGTATTATGTATTTATTAGCAGAATTGACATGCACTCTCTCAGAGTTCACTCACTCACTCATACCATTTTCGATACCACGGAGGAAAAGTTACACATTAAGTCTTTTTATTATTATTATTAAAACAAGAAAACCTATATAACCTACCCACCTATATAATTTCTAAAAGTAGATATTAATGATCAAACATTTCCATTCATGTAGCCTACAGTATTTATGTTTTTGTTTCAACTACAAACATAAATAAACGTCAACTTGAAACTATGATTCAACTACCACACACAGCATAATATTTTAGCCTGTTTATTAAAAAAAAAAAAAAAATTAAAAATTAAATAAACATATCGATACTTGGTGCCAGTGTATCGATAACGTATCGCAAGTGGAAATATCGCGATACCGTGAGTATCGATATTTTGTCCCACCCCTAGTTCCCAGCAGGAGTGTGGGATGTGTGTGGTATATATTATGATTTTATTGCTACAAATTGAGTGTTTATTTGTCAGTAAGTAAGAATTGCAGTGCAAATGTATTATTTCATAGCTAAATGGAATTGTCCCCAAAAAGCACAGATTTTTTTTTTAAATAGAATGACTTAATACTGTAAATAAAAAATCAACGTATAACTTATAGTAAAATAACACGTTGTTTTGTCCTGTTGTTTTGCAGGAGTCCGTGTGTGCCGCCGTCCCAGTTGAGACGGTGAAGTGTCTCCCCCTGTCTCCCCCCCCCCCCCACACACACACACACACACACGCATACAGAGGTGCCAACAGAGGGACAAGATGCCCATTCCTCCCCCTCCCCCTCCTCCCCCGGGACCCCCGCCTCCTCCCACCTTCAGCCAGGTCAGTGAGTGTCTGCCACACACCAGCACCACCTCACACACACACACACACACCGCCCACAGGGGAGGGGCCATGTCTACATCAGACCAGCACCACCTCACACACACACACACACCCTCCACGGGGGAGGGCCATGTCTACATCAGACCAGCACCACCTCACACACACACACACTGCCCAGGCTTAACACCCGCCCGCCAAGACAAAAAAAAAAGCATGTGTGACAGACGCATGAATTGACCAACCACGGACCTTGTGGGCGGTGCATTCAGAATGTGTGCAACAGCTAAATAGACCCCGGGTGAAAACATCAACTTCACCAGCACCACGCCGACTAACACTGCAAACTTTGGCTGCCTTCTTTGCTCCGAATCCATAGTGCAGCCGATTCTATTTGATGGACACCTTAACTCTTGACTAGGGATGTTCATCAATTATCGAAAATCGATAATTGATCGTTAAGGAATTGATTCGATCATGTGGAATTTTGATCGATTATTATTATTAAAAAAAATATATATATATATATATATTTTTTTTTGCGGACTAGGTTTGGGTGGAATTCGTTCCTCCTCGCCCCACTCCATTGCACAGCCGACTAACATGAAGTGGAGCTTCATATAGTCTCTAGTTTTCTGGCTGGGCACGGGCCTTTGTGCCAACAAAACTGTTTTGAACATGGGGAATTTACACTGACATGCGCCGGGACACAAACAAACGCACCCAGCAGTCTGCGGACCTCAGTGAGGCTCAGGCCTGTTGATTTGACACTTGTGCTGTTAGCTAAGCTGGAAGACGCCAATTGCCTTACATCATGTGACCTGACATGTAACATGTTTGTTTACCTGGCCTGATATTCTTACTACACAGCGGCATCGCCATTATAGCTGGCCGAGAACGCGCAACGTTATTACCAGACCAGAGTAAAATATATATATATTAGGGCTGGGATGGATCACGGATAATCCGTGACCCGTACGGATCAGCCCCCAAGGTTCGGCACACGGTTCGTAACGTTGTGGACCCCCCCCCCCCCCCCTTTCGTTTCATTTAACGTTTAACGTTAGTGTATGAGAACGCCTGCAGCGCAGCCAGACACAGACAGGCATCATCATGGCAAGCACAAGTGAGCTTCCTCATCCCTTCGCTGTAAAGTCTCTCTGAAGGCTGTGGCTAGTGGCTACTAAAGACAGCAAACTTATTTCAACACCTCTGAAAAAGCACAGGAATGCGAGCAGCATGTTGCGCGCTGCACAAGATAGCGGGAGCCACAACACGCACACACACACACACACACACACACACACACACACACACACACGCGCACACGTTTCACGAACACATTATCACCGGACGGTGAAATGTTGCCTTGGACACATAACAACAAAACAACACGTGGGGCCACCGAGTAGCATAACGTAGCATCAACGTTATGTTTCCAGACTCACCCGGTCTGGTCTGTACCCGTGTCATGTCACTACGTTAGCAAGCAACAGGCAGGAAGTTAGGCGCAGTGCCACAAAACAGGAAGTTGGGTTGTTTTGCCTTCAGAGTAAAAGCATAAATTGTGTCATGAGAAAAAAATATTTTTTGAGCTGTGCAGGGCAACAAATGGTTAGAGAAGTATAATAGTATTAAAAATTCAAATGGAAAATCTAATTTTGAGAGAAAAAATCTGATATAGCCTATATATTTTTTTTTTGCTGATCCGAAAAATCCGTGATCCGTGGCTCAAAATCCGTCACGCGATCCGATCCGTGGGTTTTCTGATCCGTCCCAGCCCTAATATATATATTAGGGGTGTCAAAAATAATCGATTATAAGATGCATCGCGATGCGGACGTGCACGATTCTGCATCGATTCACAAATGTCAATAATCGATTATAAAAATAAAAATTAAGAATTATAATCAAATTAAATATAATGGAAGTACATGCAGTTGTTTATTTTAATTATGGATCATAATACAATGCAATTCCAAATGCACTTTTATTTTAAAAGTAGCCACACAGTGAGAAAAAAGAAAGTGAGAAAAAAAAAATCATGTATTGCGGAAAAAAGTGATGCATCGATTTAAGATGCATCGAGATGCATCGATAATGCAGGCCCTAATATATATATATATACGGTATATATATTATTATTATTATTACGCTATCGATAATCGATAATTGATTGTTAATTTTCCCGATTTTCGATTATCAAAATGAACATCTCATTCCCTACTGTGCATGCCTCAGGGTACGTTCCAGGCTGTTTCTCTCTGTGCATGTCTCAGGGTACACTCCAGGCTGTTTCTCTCTGTGCATGCCTCAGGGTACACTCCAGGCTGTTTCTCTCTGTGCATGCCTCAGGGTACACTCCAGGCTGTTTCTCTCTCTGTGCATGTCTCAGGGTACACTCCAGGCTGTTTCTCCCTCTGTGCATGCCTCAGGGTACACTCCAGGCTGTTTCTCCCTCTGTGCATGCCTCAGGGTACACTCCAGGCTGTTTCTCTCTCTGTGCATGCCTCAGGGTACACTCCAGGCTGTTTCTCCCTCTGTGCTTTAGGCTACGTTCACACACAGCACCCAAGCCTTGCCTACGCCTTGCCTTTACCCACGCCTTTAAATAGGCGTCCTTTTTAGTCAACGAGGCTGTGTACACCGGGCGCCTCAACGTGAACCTTGCGTGTACCCACGCCTCGCCTGACCTGCGCCGATTTTATCGTTTAGGCGTGAGTTCTATTTTCAAGCCGACTAGGCGCGTGAAGGCAGACTTTTCTGTCAAGCCATGAAGGAAAAACGCGACAATATCCGTGGGAAATGGCAAAGTCAACTGAATTTCAAAATAAAATGGTGTTACTACAACAGTGTTGAGCGCAGATAGAGAGAGAGAGATTGACGGGTGGCTATCACGTGGGGCTTTCTCCCCGTCGGTAAACAAATCTTCAGGAGAGAGAATAGCGACCGAAGAAGCAAGATGGACAATGAAAAGTTAATCCACTTAGCGTTAGTACAACAGCATCCAGTTCTCTATGACAACAGTGACCCAAGAAGGAGACCTGGTTATACATATCCAGCATCAATAGCACATTAAATATATCCGATTTATTTTACCTACCCATGATAATTCGGGACCACACGTGACAAAAAAAATACAGTCGGGAGAGAGGAGAGGCGCTTGTAACTCGGCTCAGGTGAACGTGGAATAGGCGTGCAGTGTGATCACAAAAGCGTGTGATAGGTTCACGGCACGCGCAGCTCAAGGTATATAGGCGTAGGCGTGGGTTGAGGCGAGGCAAGGCGTAGGTGCCCTGTGTGAACATAGCGTTAGGGGCAGGGGTGTAGTGGTGGAGGGTAGACGCCGTCTACCTACTTATATTTCAGACGGCTTTGCGTCTACTCACTTCTAAATCTCCTTTGATGCACATCCATTCAAGTATTTTCTCTCCATCTGCCTAAAGTCTCTGCCGGGCAAATTGAGACTCCACCAGGAAACGTTGCATTACGACCACGAGGCCAGGCGGACACAGCAGCTGGTCGCAGCCTGTCTAGTGAGCGCCTGTGTTCACCAGAGGCGTCCCCGAAGCGGCTCTCCGCTCTGCTCTGCTCCACTAAACAAATCGGCCTGTGTATCTTCACTCCTCTCTTTGAGTTGCGTCAAGCAGCGCAGAGCAGATCGAGCTGGGCAGGAACTCACGAGAATAATAAAATAAAACATCCGGTCGATTTTCGAAATAAAACCTATGTTACTGTATGTCAAGAGAGGCAGGTTTCCCTCTGTGCATGCTTCACCAAGTGATTCCGCTCCTCTGCACTCTCTCTCTCTCTCTCTCTCTGCACTCTCTCTCTCTCTCTCTGCACTCTCTCTCTCTCTCTCTCTCTCTCTCTCACTCTGCACTCTCTCTATCTCTCTTCACTCTCTCACTCTCTCTCTCTCTCACTCTGCACTCTCTCTGCACTCTCACTCTGCACTCTCTCTATCTCTCTTCACTCTCTCACTCTCTCTCTCTCTCACTCTGCACTCTCTCTGCACTCTCTCTCTGCACTCTCTCTCTCTCTGCACTCTCTCTCACTCTCTCTCTCTGCACTCTTTCTCTCTCTCTGCACTCTCTCACTCTCTCTCTCTGCACTCTCTCTCTCTCTCTGCTCTCTCTCTCTCTGCACTCTCTCTGCACTCTCTCTCTCTCTGCTCTCTCTCTCTCTCTGCACTCTCTCTCTCTGCACTCTCTCTCTCACTCTCTCTCTCTGCACTCTCTCTCTCTCTGCACTCTCTCTCTCTCTCTCACTCTCTCTCTCTCTGCACTCTCTCTCTCTCTCTCACTCTCTCTCTCTCTCTGCACTCTCTCTCTCTCACTCTCTCTGCACTCTCTCTCTCTGCACTCTCTCTCACTCTCTCTCTGCACTCTCTCTCTCTCTCTGCACTCTCTCTCTCTCTGCACTCTCTCTCTGCACTCTCTCTCTCTCACTCTCTCTGCACTCTCTCTCTGCACTCTCTCTCTCTCTGCACTCTCTCTCTCTCTGCACTCTCTATCTCTCTGCACTCTCTCTGCACTCTCTCTCTCTCTCTGCACTCTCTCTCTCTCTGCACTCTCTCTCTGCACTCTCTCTGCACTCTCTCGCTCTCACTCTCTCTCTCTCTCTCTCTCTGCACTCTCTCTCTCTCTCTGCACTCTCTCTCTGCACTCTCTCTCTCTCTCTGCACTCTCTCTCTCTGCACTCTCTCTCTCTCTCTATGCACTCTCTCTCTGCTCTCTCTCTCTCTGCACTCTCTCTCTCTCTCTCTGCACTCTCTCTCTCACTCTCTCTCACTCTCTCTCTCTCTCTGCACTCTCTCTCACTCTGCACTCTCTCTCTCTCTCTGCACTCTCTCTCACTCTGCACTCTCTCTCTCTATGCACTCTCTCTCTGCTCTCTCTCTCTCTCTCTGCACTCTCTCTCACTCTCTCTCACTCTCTCTCTCTCTCTGCTTCTCTCTCTCTGCACTCTCTCTCTCTCACTCTCTCTCACTCTCTCTCTCTCTCTGAACTCTCTCTCTCTCTCTGCACTCTCTCTCTCTCTCTCTGCACTCTCTCTGCTCTCTCTCTCTCTGCTCTCTCTCTCTCTGTCTCTCTCTCTCTCTGTCTCTCTCTCAGAAGTCAGAATACAACATGCTTGTGCTTGCAGCTGCAGCAGTATAGTTGCACAATAAACATGCTCCCATAAGTTCTGTGTTCTTATCAGCTGCTGTGCTGGAAAACCGCAGGACTATTTTTAACTGGCCTTCAAACAGTAAATGTGCGTATAGCTGCATTGTCGCAATCTCTTCATTCACCCAATGGAATAAAGTAGCAGTTCTATTCCACAAACAACGGTTGGAAAAACTCAAGTTCATCATTCGCAATCTTTTAAAATAAGGACGATGCGCTCTGTCATTTCTGTGTTCTCATTTTGTGTTATTGATCATCTTATTAGTAGCTGTAGTTAGATTTAGAATGTAAATGGATGTGTTGTGGTTACATGTGTGTGTTGTTGTATATGTTGGATGTGTTGTGGTTACCATATGTTGGTGCTGCAGAGCAACACTGACCGATAACAAAGTACATACCGTACTGACACTTTGTACAGGCAGACAGGACAGTGCAAGGCATAGTGCATTACTGTGTGGACAGACTGCACAAATCACTCTACATAATAGTCAGCGTTCACCTAGCATGTGCAACCAGGCAGGCTAACCTGCTAGTTAGCATCGCGCTGGGTTCCCTCAACAAAAACCCAAATGGGATTTTGTTTTGGATTAGTTATCGGATTAGATTATTAGATTGGATTGATTACTTGTACTTTTTGATTATTGCAGAAAATAAGGTCTGTGCTTCACTAAAAGTTTATGATACTACTTAGAGGTTTTGTTCAGCAAGATGATCTTCAGAATCTTCTCACCAGAAAACACTTCAAACATCATAAAAGCGGTGCTTCATTTGTGAAGATGACCTTGCTGAACAAGTATCATAAACTTTTCTAAATCACAGAGCTTATTTCAGGCATGTAACGAAACACCCGTTCCAAAAAAAACATTGACTTCGAGATGAGGGAACCCATGCTAGCTCATTTTGGGGGTTTTGTGACTCCAGAGAAGAGAACAGAGCAAGTACATCACGCTGAGCTAAAGCATCACTGCATCACTGGGAACCAAAATAAGCCCAACACAAAAATGCAAATCAACTTTTCCACTATGGTTCCGACCGAACAAACCCTTCTTACTCCCGTCCACACAGGCAAACAGCAACCCTCCCAACCTGAACAAACCCTTCTCACTCTCGTCCACACAGGCAAACAGCAACCCTCCCAACCTGAACAAACCCTTCTCACTCTCGTCCACACAGGCAAACAGCAACCCTCCCAAGCTGAACAATCCCTTCTCACTCTCGTCCACACAGGCAAACAGCAACCCTCCCAAGCCGAACAAACCCTTCTCACTCTCGTCCACACAGGCAAACAGCAAGCCTCCCAAGCCGAACAAACCCTTCTCACTCTCGTCCACACAGGCAAACAGCAACCCTCCCAAGCCGAACAAACCCTTCTCACTCTCGTCCACACAGGCAAACAGCAACCCTCCCAAGCCGAACAAACCCTTCTCACTCTCGTCCACACAGGCAAACAGCAACCCTCCCAAGCCGAACAAACCCTTCTCACTCTCGTCCACACAGGCAAACAGCAACCCTCCCAAGCCGAACAAACCCTTCTCACTCTCGTCCACACAGGCAAACAGCAACCCTCCCAAGCTGAACAAACCCTTCTCACTCCCATCCACACAGGCAAACAGCAACCCTCCCAAGCCGAACAAACCCTTCTCACTCTCGTCCACACAGGCAAACAGCAACCCTCCCAAGCTGAACAAACCCTTCTCACTCCCATCCACACAGGCAAACAGCAACCCTCCCAAGCCGAACAAACCCTTCTCACTCTCGTCCACACAGGCAAACAGCAACCCTCCCAAGCTGAACAAACCCTTCTCACTCTCGTCCACACAGGCAAACAGCAACCCTCCCAAGCCGAACAAACCCTTCTCACTCTCGTCCACACAGGCAAACAGCAACCCTCCCAAGCCGAACAAACCCTTCTCACTCTCGTCCACACAGGCAAACAGCAACCCTCCCAAGCTGAACAAACCCTTCTCACTCCCATCCACACAGGCAAACAGCAACCCTCCCAAGCCGAACAAACCCTTCTCACTCTCGTCCACACAGGCAAACAGCAACCCTCCCAAGCTGAACAAACCCTTCTCACTCCCATCCACACAGGCAAACAGCAACCCTCCCAAGCCGAACAAACCCTTCTCACTCCCATCCACACAGGCAAACAGCAACCCTCCCAAGCTGAACAAACCCTTCTCACTCTCGTCCACACAGGCAAACAGCAACCCTCCGAAGCTGAACAAACCCTTCTCACTCTCGTCCACACAGGCAAACAGCAACCCTCCCAAGCTGAACAAACCCTTCTCACTCTCGTCCACACAGGCAAACAGCAACCCTCCCAAGCTGAACAAACCCTTCTCACTCTCGTCCACACAGGCAAACAGCAAGCCAAACCGGGACGAGGCGAAAGGCAGAGGGGCGTTGCTGTCAGACATCCATAAAGGTGCCAGGCTGAAGAAGGTGGGCGTGGTTAACGACCGCAGCGCACCTATTATAATAGAGAGTGAGTAACATGACGCCGACTTTTTTTTACACACACACACACACACACACTTACGCTTGAATTGATGCCTAACCAATGAGCATAGAGATGTATTAACCTTGCAAGCCAGCTGGATTCTCTTGCGAGATCTTGACGAGATCATGCGACCACTCCATCTCGTCATCGGGCCAGCTGAGTGGCTGAAACCTCCGACTCTGGTCCGGTCGAACCAATCAGCGGCGGCTACAGGCGGGCTTTGGGCTTTAGGTGTGCGACACCATCGACAAGCGCCCGCCTGTTTATTCCATTCGGCTAATGCTAAGTTAGCGTTAGCTGATGCTAGCTAATGCTGATGGTTTTAGCTCTACAAATCTTAACATGGCACTTTATGAACTTAAAAAAATGTGTAGTAGACAAATGTAACGTAGATTCCCGTTATGAGGTCAGTTCATCTAAATAACGAGTCAACGCTGATTTGGATTTTCAATTTTAGAGGAGCAGCCGGGACCGGGGGGCTAGCTGACCACTCGGCTAGCATGCCAAGCCACCTCGGCGGGACAACATACAGCACTGCCTCTCTTCGGCTCTTATTATATAACGTCACGTTACCACATTTCAATACATGTTTTTGGAGATTTGAAGGTGCTTGGACGTTTGTTTTGCTTCTCCATCTTATTGAGCAGACGGGTGCATTTAATACTGATACGCCCTTGTCTTGCATGGAGAGGTTATTGCGCCAAGCTCTGTTAAAAATCTGTCAATTTATTGTGTCACTGATTATTATTATTGGTAAACATAATTTATCGATGGAACATGGCTTAAGATTTTGCACCTATTGTTAGGGTCTCCTTGTAAATTCGGCATATAGATAGTATATTCGATCAGCATCATCACGGTCGCCGCGATCATATTGTTGACATAACGTCCTGCACGCGCAGCGCTGCAGCTGACAATTATTACAGCCTTATTGTTGCTTTAAAGCAGCTACGAGCAAGATTTTCGATTGTTATTAAACAGTATAATTACAATATTGATGCATCACATCTTACCTATAATAGTAGCTGAGACCAAAGCCGTGTGAATCGGAGATTGCTCTCTTGATGATTATTAAGTCTGTCTCTGTCTAAACTCGCGTCACCAGGGGGCTCTCTCTCTCTCTGCCTACCGGCGGACCGGATAAACCCGGAAGTGAAACCCGGAAGTGAAGCGCAGCTGCCTGCCTTCCCCCGTTCGCGCTGCCTAGCAACATACCATAAACAAGGAGAACGCCATGCATACTCTCGCGAACATCTCTCGTTATATTCTAACAGGTTTTTTGGAAGTCATTTTGTGGTTATGGCCGAAGTGGCTGCTGCAAACCGTTTCATTTCACTTCCTGATCTGCCCTGGCCACAGACAGACTAACACTGGCCGATTCACTCGAGGTTCAAGCGAGACTACTCTGCGTTGGTCTCGTCTACTATTAGAGGTAAGATGTGATGCATTGATATTAAATTTAGACTGTTTAATAACAATCGAAAATCTTGCTCGTAGCTGCTTTAAGGTCTATTACAAAATAGCGATGGTGATGACCGCAATAAAAAAAACAGTGTTGTTGTTTGTATGCTGCCGTTAGTGCCTGTAATAAACAAAAGGAGAAAGGAGAAAGGAGACCAGAAAGTTTCACTTGTCTCTCCTAATTATCCACACATCTCTCCTGTGCTGATGTATCCTCAGTCTCGCTCCCTTCACATCTGCGGACGGTAGAGCTAGCATAGAAACAAACCACAGCACAGGTAATGCAGTAACATCCTCACACAGGGCGAGATGAAGCTGGGTAATGCAGCCTATTTGTGTTCATTGGTTTTGTTTTTTGTTTTGTTTTTTACAAGAATGAGGAAATGAGGAATATTTGAATATTAAAATTGATCTAGTCAGTTCCCCACTTCCTGCTTTCTTATTTGTTTATATGACACTGCTCTCCTCTCTGCATCAGACGCTGGAGGCGGAGGAGGAGGAGGAGGAGGTGGTGGAGGCGGAGGAGGAGGAGGAGGAGGAGGAGGAGGAGGAGGAGGAGGAGGTTTTGGAGGAGGGCCAATGCCAATGGGAGGTCTTTTCCAAGGAGGTGTGCCAAAATTGCGCCCGGTTGGAGGTAAAAGCCATTTTCTATGGGGTATTGTGTCTATTGTACCTTTGTGTTGTTTCTAGGGGTGCTCCGATCACCTTTTTTGCCACCGATCGCCTATGAGAAATATCTGCCCGACCGATTACCGATTATGATTTTTTTAAGCAGCCGTAGCAGTCTATTATAGAACAGTTTCCATTTGACATATAGGCCTACATTTCATGCATCAAATTGAAAGTGCAGCACATTTTATTTTTTCTACATAAATATTTTATATTGTGTAGTAGGCTAAAGGAAACCGCCAACCAGATTCTTTGTGTGTGAGATAATTGGAGCACAAGACTGTGTTGAACTAAATGGCTAGAAGAATGTTCTTTATAGTTCAGTCCAGTTCCCTCAGTTCAGTTTATAAAGGAACAAAAATATTCCACTTCGGGATTTCCACTGGTAACAGGATGTTACCAGTTCAATGCAGTTCAGTTCACTCAACAAAAATACTCCATTCCGGGATTTCCCTGTTACACAAGAAAAATAACTTCGACCCAAGGAAAGGAAACTATTTTATAGATTTATAAGCTAAAGCGGCTAAAGCTAACCGGAGCTATTAATGTTACGAGGATACACGAAAATATGGATCAAACGCGGACTTAACACGGAGGAAATGCCTCGGTAGGAGGCATTCCATATTCCATACTGTCCACCTGGTCGTATTCATACTGTCCACCTGGTCATATTCATACTGTCCACCTGGTCGTATTCATACTGTCCACCTGGTCATATTCATACTGTCCACCTGGTCATATTTATACTGTCCACCTGGTCGTATTCATACTGTCCACCTGTTCATATTCATACTGTCCACCTGTTCATATTCATACTGTCCACCTGGTCATATTCATACTGTCCACCTGGTCATATTCATACTGTCCACCTGGTCATATTCATACTGTCCACCTGTTCATATTCATACTGTCCACCTGTTCATATTCATACTGTCCACCTGTTCATATTCATACTGTCCACCTGGTCATATTCATACTGTCCACCTGGTCATATTCATACTGTCCACCTGGTCATATTCATACTGTCCACCTGGTCATATTCATACTGTCCACCTGGTCATATTCATACTGTCCACCTGTTCATATTCATACTGTCCACCTGGTCGTATTCATACTGTCCACCTGGTCATATTCATACTGTCCACCTGTTCATATTCATACTGTCCACCTGGTCATATTCATACTGTCCACCTGTTCATATTCATACTGTCCACCTGGTCGTATTCATACTGTCCACCTGGTCATATTCATACTGTCCACCTGGTCGTATTCATACTGTCCACCTGGTCGTATTCATACTGTCCACCTGGTCATATTCATACTGTCCACCTGGTCGTATTCATACTGTCCACCTGGTCGTATTCATACTGTCCACCTGGTCATATTCATACTGTCCACCTGGTCATATTCATACTGTCCACCTGGTCATATTCATACTGTCCACCTGTTCATATTCATACTGTCCACCTGTTCATATTCATACTGTCCACCTGTTCATATTCATACTGTCCACCTGGTCATATTCATACTGTCCACCTGTTCATATTCATACTGTCCACCTGGTCGTATTCATACTGTCCACCTGGTCATATTCATACTGTCCACCTGTTCATATTCATACTGTCCACCTGGTCATATTCATACTGTCCACCTGTTCATATTCATACTGTCCACCTGGTCGTATTCATACTGTCCACCTGGTCATATTCATACTGTCCACCTGGTCGTATTCATACTGTCCACCTGGTCGTATTCATACTGTCCACCTGGTCATATTCATACTGTCCACCTGGTCATATTCATACTGTCCACCTGGTCATATTCATACTGTCCACCTGTTCATATTCATACTGTCCACCTGGTCATATTCATACTGTCCACCTGGTCGTATTCATACTGTCCACCTGGTCGTATTCATACTGTCCACCTGGTCATATTCATACTGTCCACCTGGTCGTATTCATACTGTCCACCTGGTCGTATTCATACTGTCCACCTGTTCATATTCATACTGTCCACCTGTTCATATTCATACTGTCCACCTGGTCATATTCATACTGTCCACCTGGTCATATTCATACTGTCCACTAGGTCATATTCATACTGTCCACCTGGTCATATTCATACTGTCCACCTGGTCATATTCATACTGTCCACCTGTTCATATTCATACTGTCCACCTGGTCATATTCATACTGTCCACTAGGGGTGGGGGAAAAAATCGATTCACCCAAGTATCGCGATTTTTAATGTCACGATTTTTTGAATCAATCTTTTATTCCAGAATCGATAATCGCAAGAAAAAAAACATTTTTTTTTTTTTTTTTTTTTTTTTTTTTTGGGTGCTTGCAGTCAGGCCACTCACTGAACAGCAGGCCAGGCGCCGCCTACTGGTTTACTAGTGGTTTTATTACTTTATTAGTCTGAAGTAATAATTACACTTCAGGGTTAAAGTGGGTGCATCTCATTGTAAAATTGGACTTCAAACGGCCCAAATCTGGCTTCAAACGGCCCAAATTGGGCTTCAAACGGCCCAAAATAGCGCATCGCGATGCATCGATAATCGTTATCGAATCGAATCGTAGCCCTCTGAATCGTAATTGAATCGTGAGGCCAGTGAAGATTCACAGCCCTAGTTGGGGGTGAGCGCCACCTAAAGGTGGGTTCTGTTGTTGAATCTACTGACCTTTGGAAATGTTCATTCAAATGAATAGGGAGTAAAGATGTGCATGCTACAACCTGATCCAGCTGCATCATGTGATCTTGGTGAGGAGATTATATTCTGCTCTTCATGGCGGTCAAGTGCAGAATAATCTCCACCTCTGGTGGAGCAAACTTTTTCTGTGGACGGAGCTACAACAAGCACAAACCTTTAAGCCCACGGCACAGTGGTGGGGCCATTCAGCTTGATGGCAGCACCCGCGCTCCCACCACCCAAATCCCCCATAGCTACTCTCCCTATCCACCTTCCTATCCCTAGCTACGGCCCATTTTCCCTAGTCCCGCCATGTGGGCCACGATGGTATCGCAAGTGGGCCGCCAAATCATTTGCAAAACATCACAATGTTAGTGAAAAAAATGCTATTATTATTATTATTATTATTATTATTATTATTATTATTATGATCATCTATATTAAGAATGCATTTCTCCATTGTTGAATGATACTGTTATTTCATTTGTAATCAATTATTTGTTAATTAGCCTGTTGCAGCAGACAGCCCCTCACTTTTAGTGTGTGGTTTCTGTGTGGTGCTAATGGACAGCTCCTCTTATCGTTAAAAAACAACGTTGTTGTGTTGTCCTGACCTCCGTGTGTGTGTGCGTGTGTGTGTGTGTGTCCTCCCTGCAGACGGCACGGCAGGCCGGTCGGCCCTGCGGCCCCCCGGCTCCCGGCCGGCCGCCCCGCGCCCCCCCGTGGGCGGCCGCTCCGCCTCGCCCTCCCCGGTGGACAAGCCCTCCCCGCCGGAGCACCAGCGCTCCCACCGCCCCTCGCTCCCCGACATCTCCCGCCCCCACAGCTCCTCCGGCTCTTCCCACTCCTCTACAGGTAGAGATGCACCAGATCCCCTTCTCTTCAGTTCCCGTTCCGTTCTGATGCCTGAATGTGGATATCCGCCGATACCGTGCTGATTCCGATCCACCTTTAGATAGAAGCTGGCTCCTACTCTGACATCATTTGGTACTTGGTTTTGGTAACCCTATTAACTCATAGCACATTGTTCATAATAGAATGAAGCAGGAAGGAGTCCGCAAGTATACTTCCTGGTTCTTCAGTGGAAAAGTCTATGGGATTTAACATGGGGGTTTCGCTTAAATGCATCAAATATGGTCTGTGGTCAACAAAAGTTTATGGGAACGCACATTTGGGTTCTGCAAGCTCACAAACGTGAATAACATTTCTGACTTTTGGAACGTAAATGCGTTTTTTTAACACAATTCTTATAAAACGCTTCAAAAGGCATACAAGTTATTCACGTTTGTGAAGAGTATCCTGCTGAACCCAAATTTGTGTTCCCATAAACTTTTGTTAACCACAGACCTTATTTTAGGCATTTAAGTGAAATCCCCATTCTAAAACCCCATAGACTTTTCCACTGAAGAACCAAATGGCGGCGATTTCTGGATAGAGCCTACAAAAATACGTCATCCCTGTGGTACTCTATACTCCACAACATTAGATTAAACAAGTAATAAAGGTCATTAGATATTTCCAAAAGAATGAATTCACTCAAAATAATTAAAATAACATTTCAACAAACCGAAGATTAAACACTCCTGCCACTTTACCACATTTGGTAAAAAAAAATATGTATAAGACTAAAATATCTCCAAAGCTAATTACATGTTGTTGAGTTAGCTAACTGCTAACGTTACACTACTACTACCGTAAATTCCGGACTATAAGACGCACCGGTCTATAAGCCGCACCTTCAAAGGTGACTATTTTTTTCTTCTATAAGCCGCACCGGTCTATAAGCCGCGGGTGTTTTGATGTTTAATTACCATATGTAAGGCTTCGTGCACAGAGGGGATTGTTGGGAACAGATGGCTGTTTGGGGAAGCTCCCATTTATTAACATTTCAACAAAACAAAAGTCAGGTCACTAATCCCCAGACAAAATCACACATTGTGGTATTTTTTGTTTTTTTTACAGTGCACACAGTGTCCGCGGTGTGGTGAAAAGAGGGCAAGAGAGGAAATTAAAACAGAAGTGGATTTATAGTTAGAAAGAGTGCTAAAGAAGAGAGAATTCCGTTTTTTATTTTTTTATTTTAGTTACTCACAGTACTATTGACCAGTCCAACTCAAAAGATATTCGGCAGTTTCACTTTGAGCTCTTGTTCCGCCGCTGGGCACACAGTGTCCGCGGTGTGGTGAAAAGAGGGCAAGAGAGGAAATTAAAACAGAAGTGGATTTATAGTTAGAAAGAGTGCTAAAGATAGTCCGGTCTGGTTATGACGAGTCTCGCTGGGTACAGTACGCCAAAGCGATATCCATTGACTCGATGATGCTGTTGTATGTTGCGCGTTTCTGTTGCACCAACGCGGAGAGGTCCTGCGGACGAAAAAGCGCGTACCCTCCCAGGTGAGGGGCTTCTTCCCCGCAGCCTGGAGGATGAGTTGACGGTCGGGCCAGCGGAGTAGGCAGATGAAGATGGCCCTCGGTGGCAGGCCGGGGTCTGGACGTGGCCGAGGCGCCCGGTGTGCCCTGTCCACCTCTGGTGGTTTCTCGCCTTCCTTCAGGTCCAGGATGTAACACAGGATTTTGCCACGAAAGCGTCCATGTCACCAATCTCAGCTCCTCTTTTACATTGATCAGGCGAATGTTATTTCTTTTACTCCTGCTGATTAAGTCATCAACCTGCGTGTGCAGGGTTTCGATTTTGCATTTTATCCATTTTCGGACTCACTGTGTTGTTTTTGTCCTCCAGTGCGCGGATGCGCTTTTCCGCATTATAAACTCTGTTCACGGTTGCCTTAGTTTCTTTAGTGAGTGAGTGGATGGACTTCTGCACGTTTTCAAACTTGTTTTCAAGCTGCTCAAAACCTCTGAGCGATGTCGGACTTAATCGATAGTGTTTCACGGAGTAAAAGTTTAGCCCAAGCGTGTATCTCCAGCCTCCAGCAGGTGAGTCATTTCCTCATTCATGGCGTGATTGCTTCGTCTTTTTCTTTCTGCTTACCTGTGTTGTGTTATGTTATGTTATGTTATGTTGTTAAAAGAGGGCAAGAGAGGAAATTAAAACAGAAGTGGATTTATAGTTAGAAAGAGTGCTAAAAAAGAGAGATTTTTTTTTTTTTTTGGAAAAAATCCATAGATAAGACGCACCGTTATATAAGCCGCAGGGGGCAAAAAAGGCCAAAAAACGGGAAAAAAGCCGCGGCTTATAGTCCGGAATTTACGGTACTTACTATCACCGTTTCGTGTTATGTTACTGTGGGTTTATGGTCCAGCACAAGCTATGCATGGAATCTGGATCGGAACGTGTATCGGCGACGTCAGTCCCATATCCGATATGTGAATGATGTCAGCATCGGCTACCGATACGATATCCGATATGTGAATGATGTCAGCATCGGCTACCGATACGATATCCGATATGTGAATGATGTCAGCATCGGCTACCAATACGATATCCGATATGTGAATGATGTCAGTATCGGCTACCGATACGATATCCCATCTCTGTCTACAGGCGGCGGGATGAAGCACAGCACCTCAGCCCCACCCCCTCCCCCGCCCTTCAACAGGGGCAGCCGTGGCAACGCTCCGCCCACCCCCAACCAGAAGGGCCTCTCCTCATCCTCCAATCACAGCCGAGAGAAGCCCCTCCCCCCGACGCCAAGCCGTGGCCCCGCCCCACCCAGCTCGGCCCCGCCTCCCTCCATGAAGCTGCCTCCCTCCTCCACAAGGTTATTACAGTTTGGCATTTTTCCTTGGTTTTTGTTGGTTTTGGTTTTCAGGTTTAGTTTTAATTACTTTTTTTATATAAAGCGGGTTTGTTCATTTATTCTTTATTAATTTTTTTATGCTGCGACATTTAAAAAAAAACCATTAAAATTATTGTGTAATAAAAACTCAACAAAACATCATACCATTTAATTTTTTTTACTTTTTTACTTTTTAGAACAGATGAACAACTTATCCACAAAAGACAGCTAGAAAAGCAGTGTGTCAGTCAGTCTGTTTATGTCAATCAGAATGCACCCAAAACACTAGGCTTACAGCATGTGTATATGAATAGCCTGGGTAAACCCAGCCGCCACGTGACCTGCTCTCAGTAGTGAGCAGGGTCTGTCTGAGAGCAGGTCACTGGGGGGCTGGGTTTACCCAGGCTAGTATATGAATTCAATTGTTTTATCACGCCTCGTTTTTCATCATTTCGTTGTTGTAGTTAACGGTAATAATAACCTCCCTCCTCCGCCCAGACCGCCCACCGGGGGCTCCTCGGCGCCTCCTCCCCCGCCGCCGCCGTACAGACACCCGTCGGGCGGCGTCTCCAACGGGCCGTCCCACGTAGACGGGGCTCCGGAGCTGCCCCAGAGGCACAACTCCCTGCACAAAAAGACCCCGTCGGGCGGCAGCCACTCACGCAGCCACGCCCCGCCCCCTCCACCCTCGCCCTCTCCCTCTCCCCAGCAGGGCGGCAGCAGACCACCACCGCCCGCCAGAGAGCCACCGGGCCGCAGAGCAGGTAACAGCTTCTTAACTACTCTTCTGTGTGTTTTACAGGTCAGGACTCATGGCTGCTACTTCAGATTTCATATTACATGTACGAGAAATTAGACCCATATGATCATTAACGAGAAAAGATTTCATATAGAGAGGCAAAGTGACCGCCTACTTCCTGCTTCAGCACTGTACCAGAGATTTTCATCCGCCATTTATTTTCCCATACACATTTCGTAAAATGCGTATAAAAATAGTTTCACTGGTTCAAACCAAAACGGTACAGATATATTTAGAAACGGGAGAGATCGCATAACATTTCACTGGGACTAAAACGTAAAGAAATGCGGGTTTAAAGAAAATATTTTTTCAATGTTGTTGTTTTTTAGTTTTGGTCCGAGTGAAATGTTCTATGGTCTCTCCCGATTATAGCGTCAGCTGAACCGCTTGGTTTGACGAAATAAAACTATTTTATAAGCATTTTACGAAATGTCTATGGGAAAATAAATGGCGGATGAAAATCTCTGGTACAGTGCTGAAGCAGGAAGTGGCGTTCCACTTTGCCTCTCTATTAGATGTACGATAAATTAGACCCACATGATAATTAACGAGAAAAGATTTCATATTAGATAGACGTACGATAAATTGGACCCACATGATCTGCTCCTGTGCTAGTCTTGCGATGCTAGACAATTGGAGCTCTCCGCCTACCAATCGTCTTGGGTCTTCTAAATGCAAGACAGACAGACAGACAGACAGAATGGCGGCGAGAACGCATGCTAACGCACCTACGTCCCTTTGTCGCGTTACTGCAAATGAATGATGCTCTCCCCCAAATTATCCTCGGCAGTGAACATTCTTTCAAACATGGATGACCCAAGCAACGTCGCATTATTTGTTTCTGATTTTATCCATTTATTAGCACATGAATTGTGCATGTCACCGATTGGTGTGGGAGAAAGTCCTCGGTCTCTAGTTGAGCGAAACGTACAGACTGAGAACTGAGTCTACGTCTCTGCCAACAATAATCCTAGTGAGGAGCTGGATCTTTGGGGTGATTTTTATGATTTTCACTTCTCATGCGGTCGGCGCCAGTTATGTATTTATTATGTTATGTGGATTTATGGGTCAATTCTTTGTTTCCTGTACTTTTCCCCATGGATCACTGGCCAGATGTTTCCAGCAGCTACAATAGAGTTGGATATGAGAAAATGTTTCAGGATGTCCAACATTTTGGTAGGCTTTGGTGTCGGTCCCGCCATTTTGTACGAAGAGACGTTCAAGAATCAGACAGGGAGAAATCCGCCGTAGAAGAGGAGAGAGAGCAGTTTCTCCACCCATAGGTAGCAGGAGAGAGAGCAGTTTCTCCACCCACAGGAGCAGGAGAGAGAGCAGTTTCTCCACCCACAGGAGCAGGAGAGAGAGCAGAAGTATAGGCATACCTACATCAGAGTGGGAATTACATGGAGGCCATCAGGCCATGGCCTGTGTTGCCCCTCCCTCTGGCCGTGATGCCCTGAGATCCATAAGGCCACCTTGGCAGCAGGGCCCTGCTACCAGCCTGCTACCGTCAGCTGCTTTAAAAGCATCAGTGGTCTCAGTTTAATGTAACCTGCCCTATGCAAAGGATGTGTCATTGGCTCATTTTAACACACATTTCAGAAGAATCACTCTTTATGATGTCAACAGAGCAATGGCCTTTGTGCCCTGACATGTGGCCTTGTGCCCTGAACAAATGTGATGCCGAAGGACAGTTGGCCCCTAAAATGATGAAATTCCGACCCTGACCTACAGCCACCTTTGAGCAAAAGCCCGTTCTCTGGGGGTTGTTGAAAGGCATTCTGGGACATGGAGGAAATCACTAACTGAAGCAGATTTAGATCAGGCAGCAGGTTGAGGGAAAGTGGGGTCACCAAAAAAGTGTTGATGACACAAAATAACTAGAACATCACACATTGATTATATCTAACATTGTAAGAGTCTGGATATTTCCTTCAACGTGCTTTATATTCACATAGTGTGTGGTGACTCCTTCTGATTCAACTTCTCTCTCTCTCTCTCTCTGTCACACACTCAACATCCCTCTCTGCATTTCCAGCTGGAGGAAAGTTCACAGAGGGCAGTGCAAGTTTTGACATGCGTTAAATGTCTTTCAAATCCACAGTCCCGTCCCAACCACACAACAGCTTACTGCGTTCAGCCAACCACACAACAGCTTACTGCGTTCAGCCAACCACACAACAGCTTACTGCGTTCAGCCAACCACACAACAGCTTACTGCGTTCAGCCAACCACACAACAGCTTACTGCGTTCAGACATCCAACCACACAACAGCTTACTGCGTTCAGACATCCAACCACACAACAGCTTACTGCGTTCAGACATCCAACCATACAACAGCTTACTGCGTTCAGACATCCAATCACACAACAGCTTACTGCGTTCAGCCAACCACACAACAGCTTACTGCGTTCAGCCAACCACACAACAGCTTACTGCGTTCAGACATCCAATCACACAACAGCTTACTGCATTCAGCCAACCACACAACAGCTTACTGCGTTCAGCCAACCACACAACAGCTTACTGCGTTCAGCCATCCAACCACACAACAGCTTACTGCGTTCAGACATCCAACCACACAACAGCTTACTGCGTTCAGACATCCAACCACACAACAGCTTACTGCGTTCAGACATCCAACCACACAACAGCTTACTGCGTTCAGACATCCAACCACACAACAGCTTACTGCGTTCAGACATCCAACCACACAACAGCTTACTGCGTTCAGACATCCAACCACACAATAGCTTACTGCGTTCAGACATCCAACCACACAACAGCTTACTGCGTTCAGACATCCAACCACACAACAGCTTACTGCGTTCAGACATCCAATCACACAAAAGCTTACTGCGTTCAGACATCCAACCACACAACAGCTTACTGCGTTCAGACATCCATCCACACAACCGCTTACTGCGTTCAGACATCCAACCACACAACAGCTTACTGC
>NC_139626.1:57315206-57375206 GCF_964638095.1 Poromitra crassiceps | reverse complement strand
TGCAGTTTAGCCACCTTAGCAGCCAAATATGAATGTTGGTGGAATGGGGCCTCTCTGACCTCTCAAAGCGAGTCGGTATTTAGCAGCATTAGGTTGGCTGGCTAGTCGTGATGTCCTAACCTGGTCCACTCTTGATGTAGTTTCTTGTAGACTGACTCTTTCCTAAAGATGTCCCCCTTCCTCAGACATAGTGCAACATAAAGATGTCCCCCTTCCTTAGACATAGTGCAAATATATATATATTAGGGGTGCACCGATCGATCTGCACGCAATCTGTATCGGCCGATTTGGACCTCAAATATGTGATCTGCTGTTTCCGATATTCCTTTAATTTTGCCGATCGCATAGCCGATCATGCTGCACGTGAGAAACATGAGGCAGCCCATTTTCATGTCTTCAATGTCTATCGTTTAACTTTCATATTGTGCTCTAACGTTTATATCATTGTGTTGCAAAGCACACGCTTTGCTTTCATCAGTGTACTCACCTCCATGCACACACCGCACCAGACTGTCAACACACCTCTTGCGTCTTTGAATCACACAAATCAGCTGGTGATTACAGCAGACTCAGCAGAGAAATTACCTCCAGTCCTCCCGCCTACCGAGGCATTTGCATGCTGTTAAATCCGTGTGTATTAAAGTCCCAGATTAATGTGGTAGTCGGGGTAGTGCACGCGCACACACAGACAATTTCCACGCAAGCATTGATGTTCCCGCGGGCACTTTGAAGGAAGCGAAAGTGTGCTGCTATGTGGATGTGCGCTCCATTCAGACGGATGCGCTAATTAATGCCACTACTCAGATGGAGTTTAGCTCGTGTGTAGCTTGTGATTCTGTTGTTTCTCCCGTCATGTAACCCTGTCACCATTATGTAGATCGCACTCATAGTGCTGCTAATTATAACACTGTAACTCGGCCTCGATGGGCGGGTCGTTTTGATGTTCGTTCGATGCGGATCCCAATGTATGACGGTTATTGTGCATAACCCCGGTTCTATGAGTGGGAGCTCTTTGGCTTTAGTCATGGTTCAAGACTGGTGTTTAAGAGTAACTGACTTACAGTTTACCTAATTATCATTTATATATTATTAGTTGTTAATTATCACTATAATTGGCCTATATAACAGCAAGCTTGGTTACTGACCTGTTTGTATATTTTATTGCCTCCTTTTTCCAGACCACACACAATCCTACTATTCCTGTCATAATGCTGTAAAAAGCCTATACTGCTGTACTGTACTGAAGAGACTGACAACTAAACGGTTGAACTCCCATCTGTCTCATGTTGGCAGTTTCCTTTAGCCTACAAAATATAAAATAAATATATATATATATATCGGTGATCGGTGATCGGTAATCGGTGATCGGTCGATGATCGGTTGGGCAGATATTTCTCATAGGTGATCGGCAATCGGTGATCGGTGGCAAAAAACGTGATCGGTGCACCCCTAATATATATATATATATATATATATATATATATATATATATATATATATATATATATATAACATAATACACATCACAAAACACACATCACTTCTTTCCTCCAGTCACTTTTCCACCCGTGTTCAGTCCTGCTGTGCAGTGGAAATGGAAAACCGGCACGCGCCGTCATCAAACTACGTCACCCGTCTAAATCTTTTGCACCAAAGTTCGTCTATTGGTAAGATGTTCCACTGCGACGTCATGGCTGGAGCACCGTTGTCCAAAAAGGACAACTCTCTCAGCGCGCCCCCTGTGTGTGTGTTTTGGGCCGAGCCTCGCTCCTACCTTCGATACGATCTCCGTCTCCCTTCCAGCCGGTCAGACCGGAAACGGCATGAACTTGGCTAAACGTTCACCCAGAAGCCACATATTGATATAAATATCAGCATAAGCAGCCAACAGATATCAAAGCTGGTGGGCGTATAAGCAAAAAGAAATTGAAAGAGCGTAACTCGAACTGGTTAAAAGTGTCTTATCGCGGCGTTTTGAGCCAGAACGAACTATGTTAGCAAACGTAGCTAAACCGAGCTAACGGCAGATTGTATTCACTGTAATATATTGTATATTATTAATATGCAGGTCCGCATACGTGAGCGTTGACGACCATAAAGTCTGACGTCAGCACCCCCTTCTAGCACGTGAGCCAATTGAAGAGTTTGAGCCCAAAATAAGGTTATTTGTCAACAGAATACAGTGGTAACACTTTGGCTAATTAGCAGAGCAGGAGAAAACATGGCTACACATGAAATAGCTTAAAAATGACAACACTGACTGGAGGGGCGGGGCTTAAAACATTGAGTGCCAAGGACGTCTGTGGACGTCCTAAAAAAAGTAACGAGAAGTACCAAGGACGTCTGTGGACGCCCTAAAATCATAATTCATATTATTCCATAATTCTGCTGTTTAAGGTCGTACCCAGCCAGTGAGCATGAATCCCTTCAAGGGATCACACGGCGCCACCTTAAAAATCTACACGGGAGCTGCGCCACCCTAAAACCTTCGCGCAGATCCTTTACTTTGTGCAGGAGAAAGCCGTGATCAAAGAGACACCGATGCATGCTGCAGCCAGAGCCATATAGATTGCTCTGTCTGCAGCTGACAGTTGGCTGCGATCCGCGCCCACAACTGAGCTCTTCTGCCTCTGTCTATCTGTCTGCATATAGTTTCTCCACACGATTACCTGCCAGAAAGGCAGCACCCGAAGCCGAACGGCCAAACCTTTTCCTTCAGTCCCGTTTGCCATTTCCTTGTCGCGCTGGGATCTGCCCGGGGCAAAAACGGAGGCTGCGAAAATAGACTGTGTGCGTGTGGGGAGGAGTTTGCAGCTCAGGGGGGGGGGAGGGGGGGGAGAGGGGGGTGGGGCACGCAGGCTGCACAGAACTACACCATGTCACTACATCAGAAAATATTAGCTAGAGTCAGTGAATGTGCTTGAAATTAGAGTGCAAAAAGTATTCATAAAAGTGACTTTATCTTGAAAAGTAAAAAAAGACAGCAGAAAACCCTTGAAAGTGCTCTTCTTTCAGAGGCTGTCATTTCATAATGGAACTGTCTAGAAACAAAATTTCTTCTTTGAAAGAAGCAGGAGTGTCCAATGTTTCATTAGAGTCCAGCCCTGTCCATATAGCCCTAAAAGAAAAAATTCTATAGCTGTTTTCAACTGAATGGAAGTGAATCTGGCACAGGCTCCAGACAATTTTACTGAAGCGCTGTGGCACTCAATGTGTTAAGTGCTGCGCATGTCAGGATGAAAGTCTGACAGAACATGTTAAGTGCAAAGACAAATGATGAGAATAAAACCATCAGGAGTGTTAGAATAAAACCATCAGGAGTGTTAGAATTCCTTCAAATCTAGAGGAGGGGGGTGGGGGTGTTTTCTGCACCTTAATTAGCGGTTCAATGCCTTTGTATATTCATATCAAACCATATCCAATACCCATATGAACTGATTGCCATGTCAGAAAGATGTCATATCCCGCTTGTTTTGAATACATTTCGGGTTACGGTAGGAGCCTTCACATTCTGACCGAATTGAGGCATCTGTCCAAATAAATACAGTACCAGACATGTCATCTATTTTGTTTACTTTCCATCGTTGAGTCTTGTTGTCTTCCATGCTAGCACTGGGGCATCCAAGCTGCCGTATGATGACAACTGTCTCAGGTGAATGACTCAAGGTGTAGTTATTGTCGTGGCAATGTTGATCGATTCTGATGGAGCATTCTAGTGTTGGAGTTGAGACCACCTAACCGGGGACCAAGACCGAGGGGGGCAAGACAGAAACAAGACCAAGACCGAGGGGGGGTAAAGACCGAGGGGGGGTAAGACCAAGACCAAGACCAAGACCAGATCAATGCGAGACCATTTTCAAGACCAGACCAAAACAAGAAATACCATCATGACTGTAATTATGGCTTAACCTTAAAGGAACACTCTGCCCATTTTCAACCAGCTTTGTATCATTAGAACATCAGTAGTATATCAGAAAACTGTAAACTGTTTTGAAGTCTGTCATTTAATTTGACAGTTATTGAGTGTTAAAGTGTGGACCAGTGACATCACTGGTCCACACTAAGTCAAATTAATAAGTCATTAACTCAAATCAACTCTCAATAACTGTCAAACTATTCATCATTCATCTAGTTTGACAGTTATCGAGAGTTATTAATTTGAGTTAGTGTGGACCAGTGATGTCACTAGTCCACACTTTAACACTCCATAACTGTCAAATTAAATGACAGACTTCAAAACCGTTTACAGTTTTCTGATATACTACTGATGTTCTAATGAGACAAAGCTGGTTGAAAATGGGCGGAGTGTTCCTTTAACACCATTGCTCTGCTAACAACGAAATAAATTATTATTTAGGAATGATAGTCAAATATAAATGGCTGTACGGTATATACTCAGTGACACAATGCAATCCTTTGATCTGAAACGCTGCAATTCCACGTCACTGAGTCTGATCATAGCAGACTGCAGTCTTTCCCTTGGCAGAGGTCTGCGCTCTCGGAGTCTACTTCTACTTTTATGATATAGGACAGTCAAACTCTTTTGCACCGTTTGTAATGGTTGAATTTGTTTGAGAAAAAAGTTCAAGTTGGATCCTTGTGAAAGTAAAAAAAAAAAAAAAAAGAGTAGAATACAGGAAAAACTTGAAGAAAATCCAAGGCCACTCTGTTTCAGGTAGAAAAGTTAAAAAGCCTTTATTGTGGCATGGCTGAATCTAACAATTAACAAGACCAACGCGTCTCAGCTATACAGCCTTCATCAGGGTAGAGGCCTAACACTGAAATGCATGTGCATATATAGTGACATCACTCAAGCAATTAGTGATTAGCCTTCCTGGATACACCTGTGCATCACAGGGAGCTTGCAATATTCACAATAATGCTAGATACATGATGGAGAAGAAAATAATAAAGTTAAAAAACAATTGGGTACCCAATAAATGAAGAAAATGGAAGAAAATAAATAAATGGAACAAATAGGTAGAATGCAGAAAATAAATAAACTGCAGGTGGGACCAATGTCATGCAATGCCCACAGACTACAGGGAATTGGAGGAATAACACTCCAACCTGACAGGAGGAACTAAATACAGTACCAGCAACAATTGTGCAGCCTACAAAGTTGAGGCCATAGAAACCTCACAGGAAGAGGAACCAAATAAATGTAACTGAGCAAAATATCTCAAATAACAAAAAACAACTCTGTCTGACTCAGAGAAATGGAGATAAATCAAAATCATCATTCGACCCAAGGAAAATGGTTACAATCCAAAAAGTGTTTTCTTTGGAGGAGATGTTTGAGTCTATCCCCTCCTCTGGCAGATTTGGGGATGACTTCTATTGCCGGTTGAATTTGTTTGTTTGCTTTTTTACCATTATTTTCCTTTTCTTTCCCTCCTAGACGATTTTGAATCCAAGTTCAACTTCCACCCCATCGAAGACCTTCCACCTCCAGAGGAGTACAGGCATTTCAGCAAGGTCTACCCCAGCAAGAGCAACAAGGGTACGCGCCTGCACTTTTTTCCTTCAAACCTCCTTTAAGCAGAGGTACAAACAGGCCATGGCCACTGTCCAATCCACTCCTCTTCCCAAGTCTTACCTGCTGCTGCTGCTGCAACAGCGCTAACTAGCAAGCTAACGGCAGGAACCTACACGCTAGCTCGTTGCTACACGCTGAAAATGGCAGGTTTTGACGAAGATTGTGCAATAAAGAAGGCAACCTTGGCACTTTCGGTAGTCTCTTAGAACAGACGAGTTGGCTTCCGCAATTTTCAAATGCTTCCGCTGTACCGTCTGTACTTCGTGGGGGAGAATCATGCACCAACCGGAATGGGAAGCAGAAAGGCGGGTCTTCCGCTCATTAGTCCAATCAGAATCCAATATGCCGGCAGAAAGGCGGGTCTTCCGCTCATTAGTCCAATCAGAATCCGATATGCCGCATTCGCGTGTCGTGATTGGTCGGATTCCGTAGAACTTCCTTCCAGTCTGAAGGTTTTTTTTCCCAACTTCCTTGTGCATGTTCTGGGGGTGTAACGTACAGACTGTATATAGCTGCATTCGCCGGATGTAGATGATACAGTCTGTTTTAAGAGACTACACTTTCGGTGGATGGTTGGAGAATATGTTTAGAACATTTGCTGTCTTAACAGTGACGTTCTTGCATGTTTGCCCACTGGCTTTATGCCGCTTGGCTCTCCTCCTCTCATGTAAATGTTCCACCCGACACAAGTTCCACCCCAAAACTATTTTCCAAGGGCGCTGCCACTAAGCGCCGGAGTGTGATTGGTTAAACCAAAAAGAGCGTATTTTTTCCCCCCCGCAATTCCAGAATGGAGACTAGCGCTGCCAGACTCCTCTCTCGGAAGGGAGGGGAGGCTGGCAAGCGAGACTAATCTGCTCATAATACGGAACAACCTGCTGTTGTTAATCTGCTCATAATACAGAAGAACCTGCTGTTGTTAATCTGCTCATAATACAGAAGAACCTGCTGTTGTTAATCTGCTCATAATACAGAAGAACCTGCTGTTGTTAATCTGCTCATAATACAGAAGAACCTGCTGTTGTTAATCTGATCATCATACAGAAGAACCTGCTGTTGTTAATCTGATCATCATACAGAAGAACCTGCTGTTGTTAATCTGATCATAATACAGAAGAACCTGCTGTTGTTAATCTGATCATAATACAGAAGAACCTGCTGTTGTTAATCTGATCATAATACAGAAGAACCGGTTCTGTTGGTTGCACACCTCCATGGTGCTGTTGTCAGACGAGTCGGGTTTATTTGCGCAGTGATAATACAAACAAGTGAAGAGATGAAACTAAGGTTAGTGCTTAGGGCTGACCAAATTCCCATTAGTCGGACGATCGCTGGTGTTAACCCTTTTCCCCCGACATTGACATGTTTTTACCTCATTTATGAGACGACGCTTCCCCTACATTGACGCGAAATCATGTCAATACGTGTTTTCACCGTCATGTGATAGATGGCGCTCTTACTCACTTGACGAGACTTGGTGACCGAGATCACGAATGAGGTTATTTGATCCCTGGGAGAGTCCAGGAAACAGCCCTGGGGGAAATATCAGTCTGGTGGTTGTTGAGGGATGAGATTATGACGATATGTGGCGAAAACGGGAATAAAACTGTCTATTTAGATGCAGGAAAGACAGGCTGCCACTTGGCCCCCACGGAGCTCTATTTTACGACTGGATTGGAGAGTATTGATCTCAAAACAACGCGTAGGTTGGCCAGAAACGCTGCGGAGATCACTGGGTGAGTCGTCGGATCATAATTGATGTGAGGAGAGGGGTCCCGGTTAAAAAAAAAAACGAAATTCTCCTTTAAAAAGCGCGGTGCAGGTTTAAAAAAAATAATCATTTACAGTTAGGACTCAAGATTCTTAAGAAAATACCCCCCCAAAAAAAAAAAAAAAAAATTAAAACATGCCCCCAGGGCAGAAATATGGATAGAAAGGTGGCATTATAATGCACATGCTCAAACAACAGTCATCTGTGCAGATAACACCTGTGACCACACTTGGGATACTGTACTTACTGTAGTAATAATAATAATATACAGTCAATGTGTACAGCAGAAAACACGAAGCAGAATCAGCGTTGCCAGACGTATGATAATTGTCGTATTTGTACGATAATTATCGTATTTGTACGATAAATTACCGTCAGAAACGATCATTTTGACCTCTGGTACGATAATTCAACACTGCCCAGAATGCATTTCGGCACTGAAGGAGCAAGAGAGAACTCTGTGCCGCCATTTCGCCCCCCCCCCCCACCCCCTAAGGCAACAAAGAGAGAATCCTAATTGCTACATAAAAGTCCCACATATGAATGCGAAGTGGTCTCTAGCCTGCACCATGCGTTTTGTACAGAATCCCTCCTGCCAATACTAAGCACCAGTTGTTTCTCGTCTTCTTTGTCTCTCCCTCTGACCTGCAGCCATGATGAGAGGAGCTCCTCCAGCGCCCCCGGTGGGCAGGTGAACGCTGCTCGGCTCAGGACTCGGATCGCTCGGTCACGTCTCATCGATGGACATTCAGGGGAGTGGCGCAAAGCACTCGAATCACAAAATACACACTAGAACACACACACTACAACACACACACACTACAACACACTACGACACTAAAAACACCAGCCGGAAGCACAGCGCTGAATGCAAAGCGAGCGCTACACTACGCAGGTTTGACACCACATTTTCCTCGCCTTCTCTCTCAGCATGATTAGAACAACAAAACCACTTTGAACCAAGAAGCGGACTCCTTCACCTTCCACCTGTGACCGCAACTACTTCTTCTTCTACTGACAGGATGCAGAGGCATGACACTGTTGTTCACACCACATAGAAGGACCAACTTCCAAAACTGTGCATTCCATTTTCTCTCTTTTTTTTTTTTTGAGTGCATATTCCATGATGATGATGATAACGATGTTGATTTTCACAATTGTGAATAACTTTTTTTTTTTTTTATTATTATTATTATTATTTCTGGTGTAAGCATTAATAATTTGTGGTGTCCTCGGGAAGAAATTTCAACACTACCAATGGAAACTGCCTTTTGGGATTCATATTTGAGTCACCGGCAGATAAATTACGCTCACGTCTACCCACACCGCTGATATTGCCATGAATGTGTGTGGGGTGTTAATGGTTGTTTGTTTGATGTATTTTTATTTCATTTTTTTGTTTAAATAGCCATTCCAGCAGTGCCAGGTGAGAGGGTGCGTTTTGAAAATCGGTTCTCTCCCTCTCCGTGTGCCAAAAGTGGGTGGAGTAACTGTGAACTGTGCGGAGTGAGGAGAGTTTCCATTGACGTTATATATAACTGACATTTTAAAGTTGTTTATTTGATTGTGGACAAAATGCATTAGTGGAACGCTTGCCAAGTTACGAGAGAAGCCTTGCCTGGTAACATTTACATTTGGATTTTGGAGAGGGGGCTATTTTCGCTAACACTTTTGTTTGTATAGTCCGCCGCCGACAGAGAGTCTACAGAGTATTATGTAACATTTCAACATCTTATTACAACAATTCAACTGTTTAATAGATTATATATTATAGATTATATGTGGCAATTCATGAACATAGCTTCATATTACACTAGTCGCAGGTCTGTTGAACGGGAAGCCAACGGACAGTTTGGTTGAATCTCAGCTAATACGCTGTTAAAACACCATCTACAGATATGTCAACTAATAAACTGTTGAGATGTTACAAATACTCTATAGGTGGAAAATCCAAATACAGTCTGAGCCTATTTTCTACTTTTGTTCCCACTTTTTTTTTTTTTTTTTTTCTTTTCCTTTCTGTGTTTGGACGTCGTTCTATTTCTCTCTTCAGGCGATGTTGCACGGCACACTTTGCATGATAGGTCCCATGGACGCTGGACGCTCATCTATGCACTAGGGGCCGCTGCCCTAAGGAGCAGGCGTACTGTCATGTGGTGCGGGGGGACGTTTGTCAAAGTAACAGGGGAGTCGGGAGAGACAGACAGGCTTCTGGACGTCCTTGAAAGCGGACGATCCGAGTACTTTATATCTTCATTATAGCTGGCATGTTTCTCATAGCATGCTGTGGTTCACACGTGGACCACACGGTGGAGGCCAAGGCAAAATTATTCTTAATTTTTTTTATGGACCAAGGATAGATTGCAGGTTTTGCAGAGCGCGTTGGAGGCGCTTATAAGGGATTCCTTGTCTGTCGATCGAACGGCTCAACTCTGTTTTATACCCGGAATATTTGACTGTGCTGCTGGAGGCCCTTGGTAGGACTGCATGGCCAGAGAAGGTTTTTAGTGCATTGCTATGCAAGGAACAGTTTGTACGGAGGGGAGTTGGTAGTTTTTAGTGCATTGCTATGCAAGGAACAGTTTGTACGGAGGGGAGTTGGTAGCGGCTAACCAAAAAAAAAAAAGGAAAACACTAAGTGCCAGAGAATCGTTTGAGCAAATGGAGGTTATCAAAGGATTTTTTTTTTTTTTTGGTGTACTTATTTTTATTCCCTTTGTGTATGTACCACCATGCTTGACTCTCAAACCCTCATTACATCATAGTGATGCAGTTATCAAGACGCCATGCAGGAAACTGAAAAAATGCATGGATTTTATTTTTTTTTGGTAATTGAATTTATGATTATTACCCCGTTTCAATGATGCAGCGCCTCCTGCTGGTCCTTGCCTTACACAAATCCATGGTCTCACTTATCGGTACCAGTGCATTTGTTTTGGAGAGAGGGGGGAATGATGGCAACGAAGGGTAAAGAGCAAACCATCCTATTTGAAAATGCAATAAATATTGTATATTTACATGACGTATGAGGAATATGGTAATCATAGTTATTGATCTATTTTTATGTTGTAAAAAGCTTGTAATATAGGAAAGAAAAATGATTAAGAAATATAGCGATATTCCAGTTGGTGGGCTGTGACCCACGGCCAGATAGACAGGTCTCTCTGTAGCACTTCTCTGGATGCATGGCCATAATGTGGGGCTGTGCGGGGTGGGGGGGGATTAAAACGGCAGCCAAATGTAGGGGAATTTGGACTGTTGAGTTTGTCTACCAACCACAGGTAACCAGGCATCATTTGGAGGTCGTACTTCTATAAAGTCTCACTTGTCCGTAAAATGGTTGAGGTGTACGAGCGTCTGTGACCCGGTGGACGACGACGACGACAACACAAAGACACTTACTGTCCTGGATGTATGCTCACATCAGTCACGCACAGGTGACCAATCATGTTTGTCTTCACGTGTCCTCCTCACCCTGTCCACTCCAAGAGCAAAACCCTGTGGTCATTTCATGTTAATCCACCATGTTTTTTATCATTTGAAATTATTTCAAATAAACATATGCCTTTGGGGAATCGGGTAATTTGTGCACGCTCATTCTGTTGTCTCTGCATGTGCTTAGGACTCTTAGGGTTTGTCCGCATAGTCCTGATGTCAGCATGGTTCTGATGTCAGCATAGTCCTGATGTCAGCATGGTTCTGATGTCAGCATAGTCCTGATGTCAGCATGGTCCTGATGTCAGCATAGTCCTGCACTGCAGCTCTTTGACTCACAGAATAGAATACCTTTATTGTCATTGCAACTTGTACAACGAAATTCATTGTGTGCAGTACCAAGCTACGTAGGAGGAATAAAAAAAAAAGTAACTAAGTCTAAAATAAATTTATCCTACATATTACCACATGCAATGGATAAAAAGACAAGATAATAGAATAAAATAAGCATTAAGAAGGGGCAGCATTCGTATCATGTGCGTCATAACATAGGACATTAAAGTGCAGCATACGTATCATGTGCGTCTTACTAAATGACATTAAAGTGCGATGTGTGTAAACGATAAACAGATGTAGCAGCATGCAATAAACTAATGTGCAAGTGTCAGTGCAGGTCAGATGCGGGTCTGACGTTTGTTGGCAGGCTGGTTCAGGAGGCATATCGCACTAGGATAGAAACTGTTCCTTAATCTGGCAGTGCGGGCACGGATGCACCTGTACCTCCGTCCAGAGGGCAGGAGGGAGAACAAGTGGTGGCAGGGGTGAGTCGGGTCTCTGCTGATGTTGGTCAAATCAGACAAATCAAACGATGATTACCGTTACATGGTCTGCATTAAATAGCAGCTGAAATGTTCCTTTAACATGTCATGATATTCAGTATTGATAATAACGCAACCTGTAATCTCAGATGTGCTAATGGGGGGTGGATTTCATTCATTCAATTCAACCCATTAGTGGCAATAAATGTTTGGATGATTTTGATGGTTGCGCGAGGTACTACTGACCTTTACATAAGGATTACTGCATCCACGATGAAGGAAGAAATAGACCCACAGCATAAATGGCCACAACCTGGCAAGTCCTTTATGATGACATTTCGACATGTGGCAAAACCCACTGAACTGAGGGACACGTCTAAATAAGAATTCTACACATAATGTCTCTATTAATGTGTCACTCCTCCAGAAAGACGGGGCAATTAAACATTACAACACGATACATAATATCAAACGGGTACTACTACTAAGTCACTGAAAGTACAAAAGCTCACAAAAATAAGAATACAATGATGTAAATTCACATGTCTGCTTCTCAGTTTCAGTTTCCACTGTATGTAGCTATGCTTCCACTTTTTAATGTGATACACTGTGCTATATATAACGACACTGCAGACAAATACTTAAATTAATACATAAGCAAATGTGTTTTGTACATAGTTCTGTTCACATATACTTTTCTGCTTACTTCATGTGTCGAAATTGCTGATATAAACACTGCCGGTGTCGCGTTCCCGGGAAAATTCTATTCCGCCAAAACTGAATCTCGCGCCACTGACGTCACGTCCGCCCTTGCGCTAAGCCAATGAGAGCACGGGGACCGCCCACGATGACGCTTTTAGGACCAATCAGAGGGCCAGCAGGAGGAGGGGAGTCCAGCAGCTGATCTTTGGCGCAAGTTTCTTTAGTTCGTTCTGTCTGCTGTGAGGAGGAGGAAGAGAAGAGAGCCTGGACAGAAGACACACGCAGAGACCGTTTCTTTCGAGTTTGTAAAGGAGGTAAAGCTTCGTTTTTACGGCAGGATTTAAACTCTTTAGTGTGGCGTGTTTGGAACAGAGTTTGACTCCGGGCGGGTGTTCGTTTGGTGTTTAGTTTAGACCACGAGCCGCTCAGATAATCTTCACTAACTATGTGTCGTCATTAGATCCTCTTTTTATTTCACATTCTGGTTTGCGTTAGTTTGTCAGAGTGATTCTCGTATTTAACGTTACAGCGTGTGTTTCACATGAATGCAAAGTCATATTAAATGGCGACAGTGGAGTGTTTGTATGCGGACTCCGTCCGCGCTTGGCGCCAATCAACAACATGTCCCATTGTTGTCCCATCTGGCCATAAAGTTTACAGGAGTACGTTATGACGCCACATGCATTTACCACCAAATTACCGATCTGGAGGCATGCACACAGCCGCAGCTGTCATTTCATTATAATCGCCTTTATTTATTAACGTTACAAGATGGCTGTGTGAGCTAACAGAGAACCGTTTTAATCAGCTGTGAAGCAATGCAGAATTCGCGTCAACCTAGAATTTTGGTTGTATATTTTGTATTTTGCACGTTATAATTTCTGTAGCCTATAATAATACAGCATCGTGTGTTTTTGCATAAGTCAAATTTCTCGTTTGTAATCTGAATTTACTATCAGACAGTGGCTATTAAAGTGAATGCTGAATAATCGCGATGTTTGTCAAATAAAACAAAATCTAACTAGCAAAATATCTCTGTGGCCTACCTACAAGAGAAATAGTCATTATTTTTGTTTGAACTTATCGTAATTAAACAATGGTTTAGCTTAACAACAACCCCATGAAACTCTGGGGGGTCCTGGAACCCCACGCTGGGAACCACTGTGCTAGGATATTATCAAGCTGGTCTGTTCATCTAAAGAGAGACGTCATTTCTGTTCATATTAGTTTCTTCTTGGTACCAACACGTTGTCTATCTTGCATGTCTCAGGTTGAACAGAATATGCCCAGCACGCGCTCCAGGGGCCCGGCCCAGCCCACGCTGCAGTTCCCCCGGCGCAAGTCCTGCAGGGCGGCCTCCCGCTCCAAAAGCCCCCAGCTGGAGGAGCCCGCGGACCCCAAACCCCAGCACCCGGTCCCATCCCCTATCCGGATCGGACCTCTCTCCACCAGGCGCCCTGCAGCCCAAACCACCCTCCTCTCCCCCAGGCGCCCTGCAGCCCAGCCCACCCCCCTCTCGCCCAGACGTCTTGATGCCCAGCCCACCCCCCTCTCCCCCAGACGTCTTGATGCGCAGCCCACCCTCCTCTCCCCCAGGCGCCCTGCAGCCCAGCCCACCCCCCTCTCCCCCAGACGTCTTGATGCGCAGCCCACCCTCCTCTCCCCCAGGCGCCCTGCAGCCCAGCCCACCCCCCTCTCCCCCAGACACCCCACTGGCCCATCCGCCACCCCCCTCTCGCCGAGCCTCTCACCCAGGTTGCCCCTCAGCCCTCGTAAGCGTACAGGTAAGATTTGGGTTGCTATAACACAAAAAGGTGATTTATAACGGTGAGTACGTTTTTACATGGACAGCAACAATCTGCCTGTTGACCGTATTCCGAATAAGACCAGATTTAAAAAAATCTTGTCAAAATAATTTGGATTAGGGTGTTTTACATGAGTTGCTTATAGAATATTTCATTCATATTCCTGTTGACATGCTACAGTACAGACTGTTTAGTGACGGAAGACGTCGCCCAACATGATGTCCCGACGTCGGGAGTTTCCCTCCTGAATTTGTCTTTCGACCGTGTCGGGGACAAGATGTGTGGTCACTTTTTTTTTTTTTTTTACCCTTGGTGGCAGCCATCTTTTTTTCTTTTGTAAACAAGTTGCACAACCCTCGCTGGAAGCTAGAGCATGCAGCATGTGACGTCAAGCAGTTTGACTGCTGTACGTGTTGCAAAATGCTGCGAAAAACTCCCATAGGGCATCGCAGTGTGATTAAGGGGCACTTTACACGAGGACGGTTTTCTATGGTGACGGGGAATTATTGTATCGTTAGTGCCTCCCTTTTAGACGGCGATGGCGAAGTTGGGCTTAGGAAACGAGTCGACACATTTTGAAACCACCTTCCAGAGTGAAACTCTTGATGACGCTCCCCGCTGAGGGCTCCATGTAATCGCTTTGAGACGGCTCATTTCAGGAACTCTGACGTGCCTGCGCACGCGATTGCGCCATAGCCGTGCGCGAGTTGGCAACCATTTTCAAAATAAAACGTCAGTATGAATGAAGTTTGGCGTCATTCAGAATTAAGCTACACTGCGGCCAACTTCAGTTACACGTTCATAACGTTACTGCTGCGAGGAGCCGATGGCTGTACCCGGTCGGCATTTAACGTTCGTTACAAAAGCACGTCGACGGTGTTTTCTCACTGCCAGGAGCCTAACAACAGTAGGGTTTGACAGATCACAGTCGGCGCTCCTGGTCCTCGGCTGCTCATTAAAGATTTCCAATAGGAGTTATTCTGATAAACTGGTCACATATTATGTTACATTCTCACCCGACAAATATTAAAACTTTAAAACAGTCTGGGGGTTATTTTTAGCTTGAAAACGGCTTTTTGTCAAGTCTAAATGACTGCGGTAGGCGTACTCTACTTCCGTGTTTAAAACCGGAAAAACGATTACGAAATGACGTCATGCAGAAGCGTCCTTGTATGGGCAAAGAATAAGGTGATCACACTGCCACCTAGCGACCTGGCATGTACATTACAGCGTTTTAAAAATTCAACAGCGCTCATGTAAACGGGGAGAAGGTGTGAAGGAAACGCTATTGTGTCGTTTCTTCCAGAAACTGTCCTCGTGTAAAGGGCCCCTAAAGGTCTTTACATGTCTACAATACACTTCGATATAATGCCACTAAGATCGGAATACTCCACGTCTTAATTCGACTATTGCTCAGTCTGACTATGACCTTATTCAGGGTTAACCCATTGATACCTGATGCAGCATTTGTGAGGTGTGTATCCCCTTTAAGACTTCGGTCTTAAAGGGATACACACACAAACGAGGGATATACACGCAAATGCTGCATCAGGTATCAATGGGTTAAGGTCATTGAAACAATCTGTTTACATAGCCATGTGTTATGCAGAGCATTGCCTTAATCAGGTTTATATGGGAATATTGCTGTCGTTGTAAACGTAGTCGGTGACCGATCGATTTCCAGTATTCCAACTAGGGATGTTCATTTTGAAAAATTTCCATAATCGATGAAAATTAACGATCAATTATCGATTATCGATCATATTAATACTTAGAAAATTTTCAATATTTTCAATTTTTTTTTTTTTTTTTTTTTTTTACAAAATGAATACCTATGGCAGAAAATACGAAATACAACGTGTTCTCCTCAATGAACTCTTTATTTCAATGTGTCTCCTCTCCAACACTGCTGTCCCCGGCGCATGCCGGTGTGAATTTCCCATGTTTAAAACAGTTTTGTTGGCACAAAGGCCCGTGCCCAGCCAGAAAACTAGAGACTATATGAAGCTCCACCTCACGTTAGTCGGCTGTGCAATGGAGTGGGGCGAGGAGGAACGAATTCCACCCAAACCTAGTCCCAATTTTTTTTTTAATAATTAAAAAATCTATCCAAATGCCACAGGATCGATTCCAATCCTTAACTATCAATTATCGATTTTCGATAATTGATGAACATCCCTAATTCCAACAAGCTTTTCTTCTTTTTTACACCAATGTCACCGAACGAATTCCTCTGCCTTTATTGTACTTGTTATGTTGAGTGATTCTGTGTTTTGTCTCCTCAGGCGAAAACAACAACAATGTCAGCAACCTTGGTGGCGACCCGCTGGGCTCGCCCCCCAAACAGAGCAAGCTGACCTCGCCGCGAAAACTGGCCTTTGACGATGAGAACTCGCCGCTCGTGTCCCGCCGAGGCTTGGCCCCGCCCCCGGCGAGGCAGCTCCTCCCTCCCTCCCCGCGGCTCCTCCCTCCCTCCCCGCAGCTCCTCCCTCCCTCCCCGCGGCGACGGCGGCGGCAGGACGCGCTCGGCACAAGTCCTGCCCGTCACAGCCCGGACGAAAAGTCGCCGGCCGTTCGCCTCTTTGCAGAAAGTAAGTAAGACCTTTTGGCTTTTGTGTAGGAACCCTGCCAATCATCTCGCATAGGCATGCTGCTATTTATGACTGTGAAGAAGCATCTTCATCTATACAGTGACGGGACCTATTTAGCAGTGGCATGAATCATATTGGACGTCCAGACAAAATCTTCAAAACAAATTTTGAGGTCTGGAAAAAGTATGGATTTTTTTTTTTTTTTGTAATTGTGAAAATGTGTGGGAACTCTTGGCTGTCAATACATTTTACCCAACTTAGTCTTACGCCAATCTCCCTCAGTCTGGCCAGAATGATTCTTCTGTGTTTGCTCTCGTTGAAATTTAGATCACACACGGTGGATCATAGGGCTGGGTATTGGGCAAGGATCTCACGATACGTATCACGATACTTGGGTCACGATACGATTGTATCACGATATATTGCGATGCGATACATATTGCGATATTCTACAGAATTTCCTCCAAATTAAATAATAGAGCTAAAGATACAACACACTGTGTACCACCCAGGTAGTGTGATAATACGTACCTCACTTTATACCGATAAGTTAGTGGACAAATTTAGTCAAAAAACTACTGAGTGTTGAGTGTTACTGAACGCATCGATATGGGAAATATCGATTAGGGGTGGGAATCACCAGATGCAGAGGCATGGCATGGCCTGCAAATCTTTTTTTTATTTATTTTTATTTTTTATATCGCGATACTTGGCGTCCAAGTATCGATACAGTATCAGGAAATAAAATATCGCGATATATTGCCGCATCGATTATATTGCCCAGCCCTAGTGGATCACACGGTAGATCAGGGCTCTGACATGCTTTCATTCACTCATCTTTTAAGTCACTTCTTGAAACTCACTTTTAGACACGTGTTTGTGATAGAATATTTTGTTGTTGTCGTTTTTGGCACAAAAAATAATTTCTGACAAAAAAAAGCGCTTCCTAACTATAAAAAAAAAAAAGTGCTATATAAATATGCGACGTATTTTAGGCGGCTACATTAAATTTGACACTCATCCAGAGCGAGAGCAGACACTGCGGGGGCACGGTGGATCAGTGGTAGAGCTGTCGCCTCACAGTCAGAAGGTCCTGAGTTCGATTCTCGCCTGGGACACTGTGGGCGCTGTGGTTGTGTTCCCCCCCATATCTTCAGTGCCTACTGCCTAGGTGGGGTATCTCGTCGTAAGGGCCTTTCTGTCTGTGTGGAGTTTGCATGTTCTCCCCGTGCTCCCCCAGGGGGGTTCCTCCGTATATAACCCCCCCACTAAAAACATGCAGAAGATCAGATCGTCATCGTCATCCGACCAGTGACGACAACATCCGAAGTTGGTCCCCGGGCGCTGTACGAGAAAGCGACCACTGCTCCTGGCCTGCCCCCCGGAGGAAAGGACAAGCCAGGATGGGTCAAATGCAGAGGACATATTTCACCGGCCACCATCAGCATGAGTGTGTGTAGTGGCCGCATGCATGTTGTTGTAGTGTGTTGTGTGACAAAGACGGGCTGCCGTCTGAAAATCGAAAATCGTCGTGCTTCAGCTGGAAGTCCCAGGCCGGCAGCGTGCAGTAGCTCAGTCCCACCAGCTGACGGCGCTGTTCTCCCCCCTTCCCCGACAGAGTCGAGGTTCCAGAGCGTGAAGCGGGCGCTCCACACGGCCGTCCCAGAGCGTCTGCTGTCCAGGGAGGCGGAGCGAGCCTCCATCCGCTCCTTCCTGGAGGACAAGGTGCTGCAGGGCCTCCCGGCCAGCCTGTACGTCTCCGGAGCCCCCGGCACCGGCAAGACGGCCTGCCTCACCTGTGTGCTGCACGAGATGAAGGTAAGACAGCCTGCCTCACCTGTGTGCTGCACGAGATGAAGGTAAGACAGCCTGCCTCACCTGTGTGCTGCACGAGATGAGGGTAAGACAGCCTGCCTCACCTGTGTGCTGCACGAGATGAGGGTAAGACGGCCTGCCTCACCTGTGTGCTGCACGAGATGAGGGTAAGACAGCCTGCCTCACCTGTGTGCTGCACGAGATGAGGGTAAGACAGCCTGCCTCACCTGTGTGCTGCACGAGATGAAGGTAAGACAGCCTGCCTCACCTGTGTGCTGCACGAGATGAAGGTAAGACAGCCTGCCTCACCTGTGTGCTGCACGAGATGAAGGTAAGACAGCCTGCCTCACCTGTGTGCTGCACGAGATGAAGGTAAGACAGCCTGCCTCACCTGTGTGCTGCACGAGATGAGGGTAAGACAGCTCAGAGGGCTGACAGCAAGCGTTTTGCTGCGTGTGTGCAGGAGGGCACAAGAAAACTGCTGTAACGTGGAGTATATAGAAAAAAAATGTGGGGGGTTAAATTCGCATTATTATTTAAATATTATGGAAAATCATTGGTCAAAAACTGTATGAACCCTGATTATTGACTAGGGCTGCAACAAACGATTATTTTCATTGTCGATTCATCTGTCGATAATTTTCTTGATTAGTTATTTCTTTGATCTATGAAATGTCAAACGGTGAGAAAATGTTGATCAGTGAAGATGACGTCCTCAGATGTCTTGTGTTGTCCACGACGCAAAGAAGTTCAGTTTGCTGTCATAGAGGAGTAAAGAAACCAGAAAATATTTGCATTTTAACAAGCTGGAATCTGACATTTCTATTTTGAATTACCCCTTCCCCGAAAATGTACTCCAATTGATTCATCAACTATCAAGACACATTAGGTAGCGATTAACCCATTGATACCTGATAGGGGTGTCACGATACACTCAGTTCACGATACGATACATGATATTGGGTTCACGATAACGATACGATATTTTAACGATATTTTTTTGCGAATCGATGTGTAAGTTGAGGGGGCATTCTCCATGCTAATTTGAGTCATTTCACCATTTTCATCCTCCGTGTCTGTAACGTCTCTCGTCTGCTCAAACAAAGCAATGAAAAGGAGAGCGAGCATGCAATCAGATGCAGATCAGTGTCACCATGTTCAGCTTCTTTTTCTCGCGATATGAGATTTCATCTCGACGATACATATTGTCACGTTTTGATATCGCGATATATTGTGGGACGATATATTGTGACATCCCTAATACCTGATGCAGCATTTGTGTGTGTATCCCTTTGAGACTGCGTACCGCGGTACGCGGTCTTAAAGGGATACACACACAAATGAGGGATATACACGCAAATGCTGCATGGGTTAATTTAATAGTTGACAACTATCGATTTAATGGTTTGAGTTCTATCATTGATGCCAATGTTTCTACTAGGTACAAAGAATGGAGTCTGTGGTCTCCAGTCTACAGTAGTGTGTTCTCATCTCCTCTCCTCCAGGCGGAGCTGCAGGCGGTGCAGACTGTGCTGGTGAACTGTATGAGCCTGCGGAGCTCCCAGGCCATCTTCCCCCTGCTGGCCCACAGACTGGGAGCGGCCGGAGGCCACAGCAGCAGCTCACTGCAGAGGCTGCTGACCAGCCCGGGACCCACTGTGTGAGTGACACGGAGGGGGAGGGGCTTACTGTGTGAGTGACACATTGAGGGAGGGGCTTACTGTGTGAGTGACATGGAGGGGGAGGGGCTTACTGTGTGAGTGACACGGGGAGGGGAGGCTTACTGTGTGACACGTTGAGGGAGGAGCTTACTGTGAGTGACACGTTGCGGGAGGGGCTTACTGTGTGAGTGACACGTTGAGGGGGGGGCTTACTGTGTGAGTGACACAGGGAGGGGGAGGGGCCCACAGTGTGAGTGACATGGGGAGGGAGGGGCCCACTGACTCATTGTGGTCAGTGTAGGATTTTAGCCAGGGGCAATGGCAGAAATGCCCCCAAGAAATCTCAGAATGCCCCTAAAAACCATGATCCGAGGGGGGGAGGGGGGGGATGGCCCGCAATATTTTGATAATTTTATTTTCATTCAATTCATTTAATTTCCATCATCTCTTAACACACACTCGGCACCTGCAAGCTGGTTGCCACAAGACGACGATGAAGAACGCACTCGCACAAAACAGCGCTGTTGTTTACACTACGCTTCAGCAACTTTATGCACTAATTCCTATTTTTTTAAAGTGCCCCCAATTTTTTTTGAAAATGCCCCCAGTTTTTAGACAGTGAGGCAAAAGTTGTCCCCAAAATATGTTTTACATTTCCTCCACTGATTGTGGTGTAAATTGATGAAAACCGACAATTTTACAGTTGAGGAATTGAGTAGAGCAGTGTGAGCGACGTGACGGCGTAGTTATTTGAAAGCTTCCTTTGGACGATTTAATGACGATTGAACAGGATTTAGCAGACGTGAGCTTGTGAGACTGATGTGTCCCAACACCCTGCTAGTAGTCGACAGCTCTGTATCGAACACCAGTCCAAAATGTGCGGCGCTCGTCGTTAGCCAGAGCTGCGTGTTTCTAACTCCAGCCTTCCTGCTCAGGCTGCTTGTCCTGGATGAGATGGACCAGCTGGACAGCAAAGCCCAGGACGTCCTGTACACCATCTTCGAGTGGCCCTACCTGCCCAAGTCCCGCCTCTGTCTGATCGGTGAGAGCCGCTGTGTGTATGTAAATGAAGCGTTTTATTTTTCCCCCCTCCACGCGAGTGTAAATGGACCGGTCCTGTTGTTCTTGTTGCTGCAGGTATCGCCAATGCTCTGGACCTGACGGACCGCATCCTGCCCCGGCTGCAGGCCCGGCCTCGTTGTCGCCCCCTGCTGTTACATTTCCCCCCCTACAGCCGCCAGGAGCTCTCGGCCATCGTACAGGACCGACTCGCACAGGTTAGTTTGCTGGTCTCGACGACGAGCACAAATAAGAAGAGACAAGCTTCAATCGGATTGGTGTGGGAGAAAGTCTGTTGTCAATCCGGTCGTATGTAGAGCGGGGTATTGGTTTCAAATTTCAAGAATCGATTCGATTCCGATTCACAAGGTTTGCAAATCGATTAATCCCGATTAGGTTCGTTTTGATTCGATTCCGATTCGATTAATTTCAATATCGATTTGGTTAGTGATACCAAAACGTGTTTTTTGAGCTGTAACCTGAATTACATGACTGTCCAGTTATGTAACACAGGGCTTCCCAACCTTTATTGTGCCAAGTAGATACATGGGGGGGAAAAGTTGCGGACCGGTTGTCAATTTGAATGGTTTTTGTCAATGGTGACAAAGGGTAAATAACAGCCTTTTCATCTGTCAATAAAGACACTTTCACAATTATGCACAGTGATTTGATTTCAGCCTATATCATTTCTAAAAGTAGATATTAATGATCAAACATTTCCATTTATGTAGCCTACAGTATTTGTTTTTGTTTCAACTACAAACAAATAAACGTCAACTTGAAACTATGTTTCAACTACCACACACAGCATAATATTTTAGCCTGTTTATTAACTCATTGAGTGCCAGCCACTTTTGGAGAACGGACGCTCCCAGTGCCAGAGTTTCAGAGCGTTTTCAGTGATTTCTCGAGGCCCACAGAATATTGTGTGATATTACTATGTAAACACCGAACACGCACAAAGAACGATGAGACTCTCTTCTATCATCTGCAAAAAAAAGTTTATTGATATCATTTTCCGTTCTTTAGTTATCAGCCGGAGAAGATAGGTTGATTTCAGCAAAAACACACGTTTCAATTTAGAATCTGAGATATTCAGCCTTTTGTGAAAGGAAGCATTTCAAGCACATCATTGACTCTGAAGCTAATATTTTCTGATGTAATGACACCTCAAAAATAATTTCCTTCAATAAAACAGTGAAAACAAAGGAATTTTGTTTGGCCAAATAATATTTTTTAGCTGCAACCAGCAGCGCTGGCCCCTGCGTGCGCAGACCCTACACCTTCTTGCTGGTCTTGATTTACTGCTGGTGGGCATCAGATATTCTAGCTTGTTTGCCTGTCTCTGTGCATCGAGCCTGCTGTCTGGGTCTGTGTTTACTGTCAATGGTTGTATGCTGTAGTGCCCTGCGTGCCCCACCCCCCTCCTCCTCCTCCGTGGGAGTGTCTGGTGGCTCTGCGTTTGCTGTGCGTTTGCTCTGCACTGAAAAGTGCGCTGCACCCCGCTTTTTCACAGCCTGTCGCCGGCTCCCAGCTGAGAATAATGTAACTTTTTAGAAAGACGCTGGTGTCGGCAACTAAATCATATGGAGGGGCTATCGCAGCGGAGACGGAGGGGCTCAATTGTGGCAGCAGATTGACTGCTGTTCACAGGCACAGCTAACGTTATGCTTCATGCATATCGATGCATACCGATGCCGTTTCCATAACGACTTCTTCTCTCTTTTTTCCTCGCCTTTCTCTAATCTGGAGAGCACTGTCGCCACCTAATGGGTCCGTAAAATAGCTTTTACACATTCAACATCCACCATACTTTCACAGGAGATGGATCTGGCTTTGTTTCACGTCCCACCGTCAAAAAACGCAATTGACGAACATACTCGTCCTTGGCACTCTACGTTACTAAACGAATTGATGAACATACTCGTCCTTGGCACTCAATGAGTTAAAAAAAAAAATAATAATAAAAAAATAAAAAACATATAAATCGATATCAAAGGATTAAAATAAAAATCGATTTAAAAAAATCAGAGAATCAATTTTGATTGTTGAAAGCGGTGGACTCGTAGGCTACGTTCACACTGCTGCCGAAAGTCTCCCAGTTCTGATTAGTTTGTTTTTTTCCCCCTCCTGCCAGACGTCTGACGAGGGGATCCTGGACGCCTCTGCTGTGCAGTTTTGTGCCAGGAAAGTGTCTGCAGTGTCGGGCGATGCCAGGAAAGCTCTGGATATTTGCAGGTACACTTCTCCACACAGTACATGGGGTCTATTCGCCTTATGCACTTGACCCATTGTATCGCGACTTCCTGTTCAAAACGCCGGCCGTTTTACCTGCTCAAACTAGTCTGACTCACCTGCTCAAACCTAGTTTGACTCCCATTATGAGTCAGACTAGGTTTTTGAGTCACAGGAAGACGTGTAAATACAATGTATTTAGGACACATGCTGGTATATTGGGCTGTGGGTGTCACGGTACATGTATTTGTCCCGTGAGTTCACGGTACGGGCGTCACGGTACGTGGTTTCACGGTACGTGAAACGACATGACGAATACGTCAAATCCAGAAGCGGCTAAACGCTGTTTAACCGCCATTGAATTTAATTGAATTAAACGCCAGAAGAAGCGGCTAAACGTTACATAACACTGTTAACTTGTAAACAAGCAACTTACATCGCGTGGGATGACAAGCAAATGCGGTGAGGAAGAGGGGATGACTCCTTGTCATGTTCCAATAATCCACTAGATGACCGACACGTTAACAGGCTAGTAACAGGCTTGCATTGTTCTTCTTCTGCCGTTTTATTCTTCGACTGAACATGTAGGTATTTTGACGTTGACTAAAGAAATACTGCCGCCTAGTGGCCGCTTTTAGATAGGATTCCAAATTAGTGCTTAAATCAAACGCATCGATAGCAAATGCTACATAAAACAAATACAACAGGGGCAGGGGTTGGTGGGAGTATTAGGCTATTCCACACATGCGCTCTGTTTAGTGTACAATAAAGATTTAAAGTGGGGGGAAATGCCTTTGCCCTGTCAAACAGCTGGAATACAGACCTCTGAGAGGGAGGCGCATGGAAATCACTGCTCTAGAGTAAAACATTTATTCATTCCCACTTATTAGACACTATTTCTGATGGTAAAATTAGCGTAAAAAGCAGAATTCAGAAAAATTAAAAGGGAGAGAAAAACGGAATTTGGGATTTGTTGCTTTTCCCCCCGTTTTCGTACCGTACCGTATTCGTACCGAACCGTGACCCCAAAACCGAGGTACATACCGTACCGTGACTTTTGTGTACCGTGACACCCCTATTGGGCTGTAGTCCACGGTTTGCTCTCCTTTCAGCCAGGTAGCATGCTAACTGCGGTAGCCTGTTGTTTCACTTCTGCTCCTGTGTGCGCTTCCAGAAAAGGTCTGTCTGTTGCTTGCTTCCATGGCATTTTACTTCGTTCCGGAGCGCTTTTCTTCTTTATGAAACCACGTAACAGCCAGACCTAAAGCTATGCAACAGCCAGACCTAAAGCTATGTAACAGCCAGACCTAAAGCTATGTAACAGCCAGACCTAAAGCTATGTAACAGCCAGACCTAAAACTATGTAACAGCCTGGGCCCAGGCCGCGTGGTATGGGGGCCTTCGGACCGGAAGTTTGAGACGCAGAACGTGACTTACAGACACCTAGGCAATAGAACACCGCAGGAATGAGGAGCACTTGGGTTCTTCAGTGGAAAAGTCTATGGGGATTTAACATGGGGGATCTCGCTTAAATGCATCAAATAAGGTCTGTTGTTAACAAAAGTTTATGGGAACTGTCATTTGGGTTCAGCAGGATAATCTTCACAAACATGATTTTATGACTTTTTGAAACGTAAATGCGTTTTTTTTACACAATTTTTAGAAAACGCTTCAAAAGGCGTGAAAAGTGATTAACGTTTGTGACGATTATCCTGCTGCTGAACCCAAATTTGCGCTCTTTTAAATTCTTGTTAACCACAGATCTTATTTGACGCATTTAAGTGAAATCCCCATTCTAAAACCCCATAGACTTTTCCACTGAAGAACCAACATGGCGGCGATTTCTGGTTAAGCCTACAAAAATACCGCATCCCTGCTGTACTCCTATAGGATAAGCAGCATTGCACATCGCATAACTTTTCAACATGACTTATATTAACTCATTCAGTGCCAGCCACTTTTGGAGAACGGATGCTCCCAGTGCCAGAGTTTTCAGAGCGTTTTCAGTGATTTCTCGAGGCCCACAGAATATTGTGTGATATTACTATGTAAACACCGAACACGCACAAGAACGAGCTGGCTCTATTGTATCATCAGCAAAAAAAAGTTTATTGATACCATTTTCCGTTCTTTAGTTATGAGCCGGAGAAGATAGGTTGTTTTCAGCGTTTTCAGGCTTTTCAAATTATTAGCTGAGATAATCCGCCTTTTGTGAAATGCAGCATTTCAAGCACATTCACTGAGTCTGAAGATAATATTTTCTGATGTAGTGACGTAGTTGTTGTGTGATGCCCTGCGTGCACCACCCCCCTCCCCCCCTCCCCCCGTAAACTCCTCCCCACACTGCACACAGCCTCACGCAACCATTATATTTTCGGAGTGCTGCGTTTGTGTGCTGCTGTCGGCTCTCAGCGCCACAGCTGGGAAGAGCCAACCCGGATTGCTGAATGGTTTGGCGTCAGGGGCTGCTTTCCTGTCTGCTAATCGGGTGGAGAAACTATACAGACAGACAGACAGACAGACAGGGACAGAGGGGCTCAGTTGTGAGCGCGGATTGACTCCTGTTCGGAGCCAATGTCAGCTCCCGCGACAGAGCAAATGGCTCTGGGAGCATGCATCGGGTTGTCTTTGATCCACGGCTTTTAGGCTGTTTCTCGGACCTGTCTCTAATCTGGACTGCACCGAGCAAGCACTGTCGCCACCTAATGAGTCCGTAAAATAGGTTATACACCTCCAATAGCTACTATAGTTGTACAGGAGCTGCGGAAGGCTTTGATCGACGTCCCACCGTCAAAAAACGCATTGGACGTCGAAGGACGTCCGTGGCATTCTACGTCACTATTTAATTGGACGTCGAAGGACGTCCATGGCATTCAATGAGTTAAGTAAGTAAGTTCCGCGTCCAGTTTCTCCATAGATCCAAATATAAGCCTTAAAACACGTATTTTGGATTTATCTCAAATGTCTACGGAGAAAATGGACGCTTGGGCACTTACTTCCGGGGCAAATTACGTCACGAAAAGTCACCTGTGCCTGTTGAGCGGGTACGACTTATCCATCCAGTGTTTTGCTGTGTCTTTCATGACTGACCGAATGTGTGTTTCTTCTCCTCCGCAGGAGAGCAGTTGAGATGGTGGAGTCTGATGAGAGGAAGAATGCCACAGCACAAACTAAAGGTGAGGACGAGCCCAGGTTTCTCCGCCACTCAACGTTCTGTCATTTATGCTGAATGAATGACCCGACTTCCCTGCTACTGAAGCGTTGACACATTCTGGAGCGGGTTCTGACTTAACGGTCGTAAACACTAACCGTAGCACTTCTCTGTCCTCGCGTGCGTGCGTGCAGTGTCGCGCGTGAGCGTTCCCCAGGTGGCGCGCGTGCTGTCGGAGGTGTACGGTGAGCGCATGGCGTCTCCGGCCGGCGAGGGAGAGAGCTTCCCTCTGCAGCAGAAACTGCTGGTCTGCTGCCTGCTGCTGCTCGTCCGCAACGGGAAGAGCAAGGAGGTGGGCCTGGGCAAGGTGAGCGAGAGGCCGCACGGACATCGCAAAGATCCAGCTACATTTAGATCTACATTTACATACATTTAGATGTTAGAAATGTTAGGTTGTCGCCTCACAGCTAGAAGGTCTTGCGTTCGATTCCCACCTGGGGCTGGGCGATATGACCAAAATCTCATATCCCGATATAGGTCATTTCATATCCCGATAACGATATACATCACGATAGAGCATATTTTCTGTAAATTCAATTGATAGTTTATATAAAATGACAACCTGGCCATTTATTTATGTAGCAGTTAAACCAGTTAAAATGTTGTCAAACCTCACAAAGGATACATGCATTCAGAATACAGATAAGCATGGCTATTCTTTACAACACAAATAATAATAATTAGTTGCAGGGCAGTAGAATGAAACAAAAAACTCAACCACACCACCAGTTCGATTTTCAAAGATTACATTCAACCAAAACGGGTAGAATAAAAGTTATTTAGCCTATAGTTCAGTCCAGTTCTCTCAGTTCGTGCCCGTCCGCATGTCCTCGAGTGCCCACCGCCCGGGTGGGGTCGTCAAAAAGGGCCTTTCTGTGTGGAGTTTGCATGTTCTCCCCGTGCCCCCTGGGTGTTTCCTTCATGTAGGAACCCCACACCAAAAACATGCAATATCCTGGTCGCTGAAGTGGTGCCTCCTCTGGTCGTTCGGGGCGCCTGTTCGGAGGGAGGGGCACTCGTTGGAATAACGTGATCCTCCCCACATGAACGTGATCGGTGAAGCTTCCCCTGTCAGGTGAAAAGGAGCGGCTGGCTAACTGCCCATGTCTCGGAGGAAGCATGGAGCCAGTTTCGGCTCTTCCCAGATCGGCAGAGGGTGGAGCAGCAACCAGGATAAATAAATTAAAATTAGCACTAATGGGGGATAAATGGTATTTAAAAGAAAATCAGGGGGGGGGTGGGGTAAGTTAGGTTTAATGAAAGGGTTACATAGTTTAACTTTTTGTTGTTGCTTGTAAAATACAAAGTTTACTATTTCAAATCTAGCTTGAAGTAACTGCTGCCCCAGCTAACCGACACACGGACTAAATAATAAAGACATGGATGTGAAGTTTATATACAGGGATTAAAGTAGGGATGTCGACGGTTAACCGTTAACCGGTTAACCGCCGACAACGTCATTGGTCGGTTAAGCATGTCGGTCAAACGGTTAATTTGCATATTAAATTGGCATACAACGTGTTGCCAATATGGTGTTTTTTTTCCCTCCTTCGCGGTAAGCAACAATGTTAACGTAGCCTAAGTAGTTACTGTAGCAGCATTATATAGGAATTAAAAGCTCCTGCCACTGCCAGAACAACATTCATTTAGAGAAAGGCTTTTCCAAATGGAAAAGCAGTGTGCACTGCCACTGTCCGCCTCTCCCCCCGCGTGCGAGATGTGCTCTGTGATAAACTCAGCTCCACACATGCGCCACACCCCCGCCTCCCCTCTGCTTTGACCAGACGGGAGAAGACGCCCTGCCCTGTGCAGAGTCAGACTACAGCGAGCCAGTCAGTCATGCTCCTTCTGTGTTTCAGCCACTGTCATGAGACCATGAGGTTACTTTCAATGACGCGTTTCAAAACAAGCTGCGTCTTCCACATCGATTCACTGAGGAATCCACACTTTTACCGTAAATTGAGTTCTCTCCGGGTCTGTCTGTCTCTCAGGTGTAATAATCCCACAACGATTACAGCAAGAGTGAGAATGCTCTTCTAAACACATCGGCTATTAATATATAATTATTTCTCTGCATCTCATATTAGATCGGTAAAAAGTTTGGACAGCCTACCTCATTTGTTCATCCTCCCGAGTCCCGCAATGCTGACAGCTGTCAGCGTGCGGACTTGCTGCACTCGTCATGTCGTGCAGCCGGACACACAGAGAGCATACAGCCCTCGTCGCAGATAAAGAGAGAGAGGGAGAAGCGTGGAGAGAGAAGCAAACTATTTTTTTGCACATCTCAAAAGCAGGTAAACCACTGTTGAATTAGTGAGAATGTCAGAAGGAGGAGAGAGCAATAAGCGCTTCGTCAGTGCGCCCTGCAGCGTGAAGGCTTGGGGCGGTGTCTTGATGTGCTATTCAAAGTGGAAATTCGTTCAATTAGCGACACGTTTCGTTCTGAGCTTTTAAAATTAGTTTCTGCTGGTTTTATTAGACTATTTACGAATTCATTTAAGAATTGTGAGCGTGAGTATGGGTTTTTTCCCTCCGTATTTCCCCCTTCTGCAAATGCGTGCAGCTCCTCATAGCCTATCCGAGGAATGTTTTTGTTTAGATGGCTGGAGGATTTAACTTGTCTTCTCGTTTTGTTAATGTGTTTTTTTCTGCTTGTAGATGTAAAAATAAACGCTTTCTACTGAAAAAAAAATCAAGCATTTGGTAGGCCTAAGGTTTAATGGGGCACAGACAGTAAAATAGCGCATTTTAATCTTCTCGGTTAACCGACAGTTGTCGGCTAATGAGTGTCGGTTGTCGGTCAAGAAAAATTATGATTTTCGACATCCCTAGATTAAAGTTCTCGGTCACTACGGACGGATTTCCGTCAATTGGAGCCAGATATGAAATGTGAAAAATACCAAAATTAAAGCCCCTGTGTAATCCGTGTATGTTGTGTTCTTTCGTTTTTCCGTTTCAAAACCAAATCGGAAAAACCAAATAACGGTTTCGTTTTTTTCTTTTTCCGTTTTGAAACCAAAACGGAAAAACGGAAAATCCAAAAACGAAAAAACAGGAGGGTTTTCTGTTTTAAAACTAAACGGGAAAAGGGGAAAATCAAGTTTTATTTGTTTTGTTTTGTTTCTGTGATATTTGGATATTTTTGGAAACCCCCGTGAATGCTGGGAAAACGAGGAGAGGAGAGGAGGATGCGTGACATTTCCGCGGAAGTTTGAGTCTCAGAAAACAGGAAGAGAGGAGTATGGTCTGAAGTTTGCTTGTTACTTTTTGACAACTTATTGCAGTTATGACCGCACTTGAACCTTATCATAACTTGATCCACGAACTGTTTGAAAGTGGACAAACATACTCCGAGATCAGTGCCGCTCTGCAGCGTTTTGGTGCTCCGCGCTGCTCAGGTTAGTAACGTTATTTCGTTATTTTTTATGTTGTTTGTCGTTTTTATGTTGTCCTCTCCATGTGGCCATGCTTTCAAACTTATATCAGCTAAAACAGATGTTTAGGTAACGTTACATTAACGTTAGCTTGCAAGCTAACGTTAGCTTTCAGCTGTTTGAGGCAAACCTGCCGCTCATGTTGTGGTGTTGTACAGTATAACGTAGCGACTAGCTAGCTTGTCTGTCTGACCGTCTGCATGTCTCTTTGTCTGTCAATCTGTCTCACTGTCTGTCTACCTGACTGTCAGTCAGCAGATAGACAGACAGTGAGACAGACAGTCAGTAGCCTACATCAGTCAGTGACTAACTGACTTTCTGACTCTGTCTGCACGACTGTCTGTCTCACTGTCTACCTGACTGTCTGTCTACCTGACTGACTGTCTACCTGACTGTCTCACTGTCTACCTGACTGTATGTCTGTCTGTCTGTCTACCTGACTGACTGTCACTCAGCGTCTCTCTGACTGACTGTGTGTTTCGCCTGTCTACCTCACTGACTGATGTCTGTCTGCCACTGACTGTCTGCCTGACTGTCACACTGGATGTTATGTAATTTAGTGTATAGCTTTCCATTGTTGCTTTGAATTTGACATTAGGCCAGCCATGACAATAGAGGCCTCTTTTAGGTCTGTGACCTCTGACCCCTTTTGTTTTTGCCCATAGTCTTCTGCACGGCGCAGCCACAGTCTTCATCACCAGTGTCAGGCCCAGTCTCCTGAAAGGTTCCGCCTGTGTCATTGGTGTCCGGGCCATCGTCCAGGGTTGCTCCACCCTTCGGCCCAGCCTCCTGGACACCCTCTACACCTGTTGTGCCTGTTCGTCGCTGCCCAGGCCACATCACCTGCTCACTTCCTGCATGGGGCGACTACTTAATTTGAACTATACCTCAACATCCTGGACTCAATCTCCCAGAATCTTTCACACCATCACCTCTCACTCACCTCATTAGTGCCCACGATCAGGATTTGATTACCCCACCTTCATAGCCTGGGTAAACCCAGCCTCCACATGACCTCTATCATCTATCATACTATCAGCACCGAAGAAATGTACACTACAGGCATAGCCTGTGACGTCACGTTGATGGCTGGGTTTACCCAGGCTACCACCTTCATCCTGCCTTTTATAAATGGTTATACTTGCAACCAGGGTCTAAGCTGATATATTTCATACATCTTTGTACCAGCTAACATCCATGCCTCTACATACATGCAATATTATTAGTCTAAAGTTTAGACTTAGACTACCAACCAGCAAATATCTACAAATAAAAGCTGAGAGGACTATCAGCATATCAACTTCTTGGTTTAACAGTCTACATATAAAATTGTATTTTTTTTTCTTTTACCAAAAAGTCGTTCTACTCTTACAGGCAGGGCTATGTCAAACATGGACCATAGACAAGTAGCTAGTGCCAAGTACTGTAGCTTAAAAAAATGACCAGCAGGTCAATTCACACTCTTACATAAAGGTGGCTATGTGATAGACCAGTGGTTCTGACCCTTTTGCTTTCAAGGACCCCTATGAGGACCACAATGGAATAAGCCTTTGGGCTTTATTGTGTTTTCATCCTCAGCGATTCTTTTATTTTAAATTTCTCTTCTATGTTAGTGTGTTGGCAAGATGTGCCCTTTTTAATCACCAAATAAAACCATACCATAATTTAGTCCCCAAATTAGGGCCACTGACCCATTTGATTGGGGGGGACTCTCACACACAAATCTGAGAACATTGTTATTATGTAATTTTGTCCAGAACTCCATAACTGTCTGCATTGTAGAGAGAGATATGAGGACCGCAATGGAAACAAGCCAGTGCTTGAAATAGCCAGGCTTTATTGTGTTTTTATCCTTGGTGATTGTCTGTACCCTGTATCTTTGTTGACATGTCACCAAAATAAATCAATCAATCAATCAAGATATGACAGATTTGCTGGTGCCTCTGTGTGTACAAAAACAAAGCTTTGAAAGAGCCACAATCCAAGTCCCTTTCCTCCCATTATTTTATTAGATTTGTATTTATTTATTTTAAGTAGCCGCATGTGGCTCTAGAGCCTCGGGTTGAGTATCACTGATCTAGAGAATGAGTGATATTGTACCAGCCTTAAGCTATACTCTGTATTCCTCCGCTTGCAAGCTATAATATATTCATCTGAGACCAACCTCTGACTCCAGAATCTTTATTCAAGTATTTTACATCATGCAGTGTCAACTTTTGACCATTAAAGCTGTTTGGCATATCATCATGTCTACTAAAATGTACTGACTGCATTTGTAGTCAATTCTAAATACTTGAGGGGAAAGGGTGGGCATTGGACCTTTGTAGACCATATTACAGTAGCTATCATTTAGCACAATTTTATCTGTAGCTGATATCCATCCATACCTTAATTGCCTGGAGAGTTTGGTCTTCACCTGCTTTATTTGTAAAGGATCTTAAGTGTATGATTTGGTGCTGTATAAATACAATTGCCTCACCTATATTTTTTTAATTCAGCAAATCAATAATCAGCTGTGTTCAAAATCAAATTTAGTATCCATTTTGTCTGTTTAAACAATTGACACATATTCAAATAGTATTTGTAATTTACTTTGAACAAACATATCTAATACATGTGGCAATGCATATTTTGAACAAGCATATACATGCGGCAATAATACATATTAGGAAATGTAAACCTTTTAAATAAAAATAAATTAAAAAAGACCAAACTGTCTTGTCTTATCCGAACTCTGCATCATCTATTCAAATTGCTCCTGCCAGAACTACCTTTTGTATAATAATCAATTGACCGATGACCAAAAGGGTGGACAGGGTGGAGTGACCTGACACGGCCTAGAGTGTGTTCTATTGAGTGTGATCAATAGAACACATGATAAAAAATAGATTAACAGAACCTTTAAAGGAACACTGCAAAGGATGAAGGTGGGGCATAGATTGAGGTGGGGTAATTCAATCCTGATTGTGGGTACTAATGACGTGTGTAACTGGCAATGGTGAGAAGTGATGTGAAAGATTCTCTGAGATTGAGTCCAGGACGTTTAGCTTGGGTTTTTGAACAGCTGCCGCTTCAAATGGTACATTTATTTGAAACAGATACACAAATCACAAGCTGGTCTAGTTAAGTGTCAGTTGATGTATAGTTCAAATTAAGTAGTCGCCCCATGGAGGAAGTGAGCAGGTGATGTGGCCTGGGCAGCGACGAACAGGCAGGTGTAGAGGGTGTCCAGGAGGCTGGGCCGAAGGGTGGAGCAACCCTGGACGATGGCCCCAATGACACAGGTGGAACCTTTCAGGAGACTGGGCCTGACACTGGTGATGAAGACTGTCGCTGGGCCGTGCAGAAGACTATGGGCAAAAACAAAAGGGGTCAGAGGTCACAGACCTAAAAGAGGCCTCTATTGTCATGGCTGGCCTAATGTCAAATTCAAAGCAACAATGGAAAGCTATACACTAAATTACATAACATCCAGTGTGACAGTCAGGCAGACAGTCAGTGGCAGACAGACATCAGTCAGTGAGGTAGACAGGCGAAACACACAGTCAGTCAGAGAGACGCTGACTGACAGTCAGTCAGGTAGACAGACAGTCAGGTAGACAGTGAGACAGACAGTCGTGCAGACAGTCAGAAAGTCAGTTAGTCACTGACTGATGTAGGCTACTGACTGTCTGTCTCACTGTCTGTCTATCTGCTGACTGACAGTCAGGTAGACAGACAGTGAGACAGATTGACAGACAAAGAGACAGGCAGACGGTCAGACAGACAACCTAGCTAGTCGCTACGTTATACTGTACAACACCACAACATGAGCGGCAGGTTTGCCTCAAATATAACAGCTGAAAGCTAACGTTAGCTTGCAAGCTAACGTTAATGTAACGTTACCTAAACATCTGTTTTAGCTGATATAAGTTTGAAAGCATGGCCACATGGAGAGGACAACATAAAAACGACAAACAACATAAAAAATAACGAAATAACGTTACTAACCTGAGCAGCGCGGAGCACCAAAACGCTGCAGAGCGGCACTGATCTCGGAGTATGTTTGTCCACTGTCAAACAGTTCGTGGATCAAGTTATGATAAGGTTTAAGTGCGGCCATAACTGCAATAAGTTGTCAAAACGTAACAAGCAAACTTCAGACCATACAACTCCTCTCTTCCTGTTTTCTGAGACTGAAACTTCCGCGGAAATGTCGCGCATGCGCCTCCTCTCCTCTCCTCGTTTTCCCAGCATTCACGGGGGTTTCCAAAAATATCAAAATATCACAGAAACAAAACAACAAAACACATCTTGATTTTCCCCTTTTCCCGTTTAGTTTTAAAACAGAAAAACCTCCTGTTTTTTCGTTTTTTGATTTTCCGTTTTTCCGTTTTTGTTTTAAAACGGAAAAAGAAAAAAACGAAACCGTTATTTGGTTTTTCCGATTTGGTTTTGAAACGGAAAAACGAAAGAACACAACATACACGGATTCTGTGTCTATTATTTCCATTTGTGTATTGTACTGAGTTTGAATGAAAGCTTTTATTTTGAAAAATTCTGACTGGACATCCAAATGATTCTCCTGGGGTGTGTTCAAGCCACAATAAATCTGAAAACATTTTGCTATGTTTTCCAGGTTGAACGTCGTCATGTTTCAACGCATCACCGTTTCTGTTTAGATTGAAATGTTGTGCTGTATGTTCGGGGCTGAACATCACCCTGAACGCCATTTTCAAGCTTGTTAACGCGATATCTCAGGAATGCCTTGACGGAATTTCATCATATTTGCCTCAAACATCCACTTGGACTCAAGGATGAACCGATTAGATTTTGGTGGTCAAAGGTCAAGGTCACTGACCTCTCGAACGCCATTTCCAAGCTTGTTAGCGCGATATCTCAGGAATGCCTTGACGGAGTTTCATCAAATTTGCCTCAAACATCGACTTGGACTCTAGGATGAACTGATTAGATTTTCGTGGTCAAACTTCAAGGTCACTGTGACCTCACGAACGCCATTCTCAAGTTCGTTAATCAGAATCACTTTTATTGCCACAGTATGCAAGTTACATACGAGGAATTTGTCTTAGTGTCTGTATGCAGCGTAGCGGTTACATCAATATACAGGGATAAGAAGTAGGAAGATAACTAACGGCAATCGCAAGGTTGCAAGTGCAATCAAATCAAATCGAGTCAATATATACAATATGTACATGAGTGGTGAAGTGTTCTGTGGATGATAAATATGAATTTATGTTGGATTTACATGAGATTTACAGACTGAGTTAAATATATGTTAAATAGGCAGTGGATTTACATGAATTTACAGTCAGTTAGATAAGAGTTTACATTGAATGTACATTAAATTTACAGGCTAAGTTAAATAGGCATTAATGTGCAGGGAATTTACATCAATTTACCAGTCCCAGTTAGACAGGCATTCAATTAGATACAGTATGAGTTCCAGTTCCAACGCAATATCTCAAGAACAGCTTGATATAATTTCTTCTGATTTGGCTCAAACATCGACTTGGACGCAAGGATGAACTGATTCCATTTTGGTGGTCAAAGGTCAAGGTCACTGTGACCTCTCGAATGCCATTTTCAAGCGTATTAACGCGATATCTCAGGAATGTCTTGATGGAATTTCTTCGAATTTGTCTCAAACGTCCACTTGGACTCAAGGATGAACTGATCAAAAGTGTCAAGGCCCTACCATAAATTAGCTTGACCTCCTCCTTAACTATGCCATTTAGCGAAATTAGTATGATGATGATGATGATGATCATAATAATAATAACAGCAAAAATATTAATCATTTATTTTAGGGGATAATCGCAAAAAAAAAAAAAAAAAATTGGGTGCTTGCAGTCAGGCCACTCACTGAACAGCAGGCCAGGCACCGCCTACTGGTTTACTAGTAGTTTTATTACTTTATTAGTTAGTCTGAAGTAATAATTGCACTTCAGGGTTAAAGTGGGTGCATCTCATTGTAAAATTGGACTTCAAACGGCCCAAATCTGGCTTCAAACCTGAATTATGATCCCAGTCAGCCCCTGTTTTTAACCATATCGCCCAGCCCTACTCATGATATAATATACAGTCTCTAGTGTATGATTCAACTTTTCCCATGTTCTAATCTAGTGTAAAAAAGCAAACAAACTGAAAAAAGAAAAAAAGAAACAAATCGCAATAAATCGTAATATCGAATCGCAATAATCGTAGAATCGCAATACTTAAGAATCGCAATATAAATCGAATCGGCACCCAAGAATCATGATAGTATCGAATCGGGAGATAAGTGAATCGCCACAGCCCTAATTTATTTACATCAATATGTTTCAGTAATGAAATGAAATAATAAAAGTGGGCTAGATGATGATGCCAATAATTACCGTAAATTCCGGACTATAAGACGCACCGGTCTATAAGCCGCACCTTCAAAGGTGACTATTTTTTTCTTCTATAAGCCGCACCGGTCTATAAGCCGCGGGTGTTTTGATGTTTAATTACCATATGTAAGGCTTCGTGCACAGAGGGGATTGTCGGGAAACAGATGGCTGTTTGGGGAAGCTCCCATTTATTAACATTTCAACAAAACAAAAGTCAGGTCACTAATCCCCAGACAAAATCACACATTGTGGTATTTTTTGTTTTTTTTACAGTGCACACAGTGTCCGCGGTGTGGTGAAAAGAGGGCAAGAGAGGAAATTAAAACAGAAGTGGATTTATAGTTAGAAAGAGTGCTAAAGAAGAGAGAATTCCGTTTTTTATTTTTTTATTTTAGTTACTCACAGTCAGTACTATTGACCAGTCCAACTCAAAAGATATTCGGCAGTTTCACTTTGAGCTCTTGTTCCGCCGCTGGGCACACAGTGTCCGCGGTGTGGTGAAAAGAGGGCAAGAGAGGAAATTAAAACAGAAGTGGATTTATAGTTAGAAAGAGTGCTAAAGATAGTCCGGTCTGGTTATGACGAGTCTCGCTGGGTACAGTACGCCAAAGCGATATCCATTGACTCGATGATGCTGTTGTATGTTGCGCGTTTCTGTTGCACCAACGCGGAGAGGTCCTGAGGGGCTTCTTCCCCGCAGCCTGGAGGATGAGTTGACGGTCGGGCCAGCGGAGTAGGCAGATGAAGATGGCCCTCGGTGGCAGGCCGGGGTCTGGACGTGGCCGAGGCGCCCGGTGTGCCCTGTCCACCTCTGGTGGTTTCTCGCCTTCCTTCAGGTCCAGGATGTAACACAGGATTTTGCCACAAAAGCGTCCATGTCACCAATCTCAGCTCCTCTTTTACATTGATCAGGCGAATGTTATTTATTTTACTCCTGCTGATTAAGTCATCAACCTGCGTGTGCAGGGTTTCGATTTTGCATTTTATCCATTTTCGGACTCACTGTGTTGTTTTTGTCCTCCAGTGCGCGGATGCGCTTTTCCGCATTATAAACTCTGTTCACGGTTGCCTTAGTTTCTTTAGTGAGTGAGTGGATGGACTTCTGCACGTTTTCAAACTTGTTTTCAAGCTGCTCAAAACCTCTGAGCGATGTCGGACTTAATCGATAGTGTTTCACGGAGTAAAAGTTTAGCCCAAGCGTGTATCTCCAGCCTCCAGCAGGTGAGTCATTTCCTCATTCATGGCGTGATTGCTTCGTCTTTTTCTTTCTGCTTACCTGTGTTGTGTTATGTTATGTTATGTTATGTTGTTAAAAGAGGGCAAGAGAGGAAATTAAAACAGAAGTGGATTTATAGTTAGAAAGAGTGCTAAAAAAGAGAGATTTTTTTTTTTTTTTGGAAAAAATCCATAGATAAGACGCACCGTTATATAAGCCGCAGGGGGCAAAAAACGGGAAAAAAGCCGCGGCTTATAGTCCGGAATTTACGGTAATTAAAATGTTTTTGTATTGTTTTTCATATCACGTAAATGAGTGCAATAAACGCAGAAAAAAATCAGAATCGTGCTCTCAATTCAGAGAAAGAAAATCGTGATTCTCATTTTCTCTGTGTGTGTGTGTGGGGGTGGAATTGGACTGAAGAAGTTTGTTCGAGTTAACGGATCACTGTTGTCATGACCAGCCAACATTTACAGCATGAAATGACAATAATGTATCTGTTGGTAATGTTGAAGTTTGATTATTAGTTATGAGTTATTTATTTTTGCAGGAAGGAAAAGTCAGGCCACTTTCTCACTGAACGATTGCTTTCGTTCCGTTCCGCACTCGGGAACGACTGCCCCCCCCCTCCCCTCTCCCCCGCTGGTCAGCTTTCACATTACAGCATTTCCTCCGCGCTCGGAAACGGAACAGAGTGCACTTGCATCATCAACTATGCCTGGAGTTTATCCTCACCCGTGTGTTGTCTATGTGGTTCGGAACGGTTGGCTTTCACACTCCGTGCCCGGGCACGCCAAAGCGCTCCCCAGACCACCCTTTCAAGTGGATCCTGTCACGGTTCCCCGCGTCGCGCGCCCGGGCGCAGAACGGAACGCAACGTTTCACACTCGTCAAACGTTCCGAAACGGGGGTCAATTTGGGGACAAGTGTGCTCGGGAACGGTACCGGGGTGCCAGTGAGAAAGCACCGTAATACAGTTTTTGATCTAAAACCTACCAGAAGAAGCAGAGGTATTTATTGTTAAATGGGATACGTGTGCTCTCCTATGAAAAATGTGGGTGGGTACGTCCGTTTTTAACGCCTGCTTCCATTGTGACTTGTCTCCTCCAGCTCCATGAGGTGTACGTGCGCCTGTGCGTCCAGAGGCAGGTGGGCGGCGTGGGGCAGGGCGAGTGTCTGTCGCTGTGCGGCCTGCTGGAGAGCCGGGGCATCTTGGCTCTGAAGAAGGCCAAAGAGGCTCGTCTCACCAAGGTACCTTCAGCAAGTGTGCTCAACCAGGTCACTGCTAGGGAGGAGACATATATATATATATATATATATATATATATATATATATATATATATATATATAATTTTTTTAAACATTTTAAAGTAAAATGCATGAATTTGGTGTACTTTGAGAAAGCTTAAGAGCAAAATTAAAAGGCTAGATCTATGAAGAACATGTCATCATTACTGTGCTGTGGGTTTACAATGACAAACTAAATGTCTCCCTATAGGTCAGGGATACTCAACTTGCTTTGCCACTTTCGTGAAATGATAGAAAGCGAGGGGCCAGTTAATAAACAAACAATATACATTTTTCTGTAGCGGATTGTAGGTTTTTGGGGTGTCAGCCGGAGTTTAGGCTGACAGTGTTGTGCACACCATATAGTTAGTTAGGTTAAGTTAGTTGGGTTAAGTACATACATAAGTGCCTGGGTAGCGAGCAGATGACGGTATTTGACAATTTAGCAGCTAAATCATAGATTATTCAAAGATATTCCATATTCCAGACTGCTCAGGCTAACTGACTGTGTGTCTGTGTTCAGGCTAACTGACTGTGTGTCTGTGCTCAGGCTAACTGACTGTGTGTCTGTGCTCAGGCTAACTGACTGTGTGTCTGTGTTCAGGTGTTCCTGAAGATTGAGGAGAGGGAGGTGGAAAATGCCCTGAAGGATCGTACGCTGCTGGGCAGCATCCTGGCTGCAGGACTACCTTAACGTGCAGGACTACCTTAACGTGCAGGACTACCTTAACGTCAGCCCCGGACGCTAGCTCCTCACTCACTCTTATTTATTTGTCCCTTTTTTATATCGCTGCTTTTTGTTTTGGAACTATGTTATGATTTTTTCCCCTCCTTTTTATTCTCATTTTTGCTGGGAATTTTTGCTGGGAATTTTTGCTGGGAATTTGTACAGAATGTTTCCTGTAACATTGGAAAATGATTTTTGTTTTTCTCCCATAATGATGTCTATGCATTTAAGTTCTATATGGATTGTTGAAACTTACATTGGATTTGAAATGACAGCTTTGGTTACTATTGGGAATCACATTTCCATTTCTACGCTGTAATAAACATGTGCAGACATTGGAATCAGTTGTGCTTGTTATTGTGTCGTCTTCAGGTTTGTCTTGGTGTTTTAAACTTGACTTCTGAAGCACCTTAAAGAGGAGTGTCACAGTGCTTCACAAGTTCTATCTTTACATGTCAGGCATTGAGCAAGTCCCTCCAGGATGTCTTTTGGTGCGATTTGTTGCGATCAAAAATGCTTGATTTTGCAATGGCTTTTGATTTTCGGTAAAATTGTGGGAACTGGCAAAATGCAAGTTGGGACAGTTTTTGCTGAGAAATCTCTGGAATTTTTAAAAAATTGCAAGTCTCTGCAAATGAAAGAGATTGGTTGAATTTTCATTATTAATTATTGCGATCGCAATTTTTTCCTGGAGGGACTGTTTAACTGTAGTGACCAATTATGGTCTGTCCAGTGAATGCAAGACTGATGCGATTCATCTGCTCTCTACTCCGTAAGTCAGTGGTTCTCAAACTTTTTCATGTCACAGACTCTTAAACGGACAAAAATTAGACCAGGGCTATTCAACTTTTTTAGATTTCTTTTTTTTTTTACAATTAAACCTTTTACTTATTACACTCGACTGGTTGTTTTTCAGATGTGATGTGAATCTAAAGTGAACTAAACGAGTCAGATCCACTATAAATGTTTTTCAGTAGATGCTGTGATGTAGCCACAAGAAAGGTGCAATATTAATGTTTGTCAGGAGATGGCGATGTGATGTAGCTTATCAAGAAAGATGCATTATAAATGGTGTTTCAGGAGATGTGTGATGTTGCTAGCTATAGGTTCTAAACAAGAAATATGGTTCAAATGTTTACAGTAGTTTAACTTTCTTGCTGCACTACAATGTTACAATGCTGTGAGACGGAGCTAAACACAAAAGATGCAATATTAATAGTTTTTCATGAGATAGTATTTAATACTAATACTAATAGAAAATGAGAAGATACTGAATAATGATGTCACAACAGTATAATCCTAATGTTAATTTAAAATTAAATATTCTTAATAATTAATTATTCTTATCTTAATTGGATAAAAGTCCAAAAAACATAACATTTTCTTCTACGCTGCCCTTGCGGGCAGCGATTCCATTCCTTACAGCACCCCTACTTAATAATAGTTCCAGCGCGGCTGCGAAAATGTGGTGGCGCATTGTGTCAAGTGTACATATAATGGCTCGGGGAACGGTCCGGCCCCCAGGTCCCTTAGGTTTCTGACAATGTGCCCCCCTGAACAATTTAGTTGAATAGCCCTGAATTAGACCATTGACCCCTGAAATCCTTGAAACTTTATGAAATTGATTACAAAAAATCAAGGCCTTGAAAGTTTATGAAAACTCTCACACTCGATTCCTGGGCTCGCTGGCCCTGCAGCTCGCTGCAGCACGACGGCCGAGCTGAAGACGGGGGTCTGAAGCCAGACTCCCACTTCTTTCAGTGCCCCTGGGACTTGACTTTGCTCTTATGACATCACTGCTGACATCTTCAGTGGGACTTTTATTACATCACTTATTTTATTTATTTGTTTATTTGGACGGGACAGTGCAAAATTAATGAACACAGAAACCACAGAACAGATAGTAAAACCTGGAACATAGTAAAAGTGTAAAAATTGCCGGATTTAGCACGAGGCTAATTTCCATCCGTTGTCCCCATAAAACACAAAAAACATAAAGCGTAAAACGTAGAACATAATAAAACATACATAGAACATAGGTAGCAGCAGTACACTCTAAAACTACGTAAAACCAGGAGTAGCAACAATACACTCTAAATACATGGCAGCAATTACACTTATTACTCTTTTTATCTTAAAAATAAAAATACATAATAATACACACAAAAAAGAGAAGAAAAACATACTACCTGTGGACACATGACTGGTTTGTTTTCAGCCATTTTTTAAGTCTACCTTTAAAAGCGGCAAGGGTGGGGCTGTCCCTTATGGAGACGGGGAGACTATTCCATATTTGGCTGCCTTTTATCGATAGGACATTTTGACCAAACGTGGTCATTCTACGATGGACCTTGCAATCACCTCTGGTGTCTGATCTAGTGCCGAGTCCAGTGAGTCTATTTTTTTGGATGAATTCCTGTAAAGGAGGGGGAGCTAGTCCATGTAGGCATTTGAATAAGAAACAAGCACTCTTTAAGACCTTGAGATTTTCAAAGCTCAGAAAGAGATGTTGTTCCAGGATGTTACAGTGGTGGTATGACAAAGGTTTTCTAGCAAATGCCTTGATGGCTCTGTAATAAAGCTGTTCAATAGGTTTTATGACAGTGGCACCTGCAAACGACCAGTTTGTGAAGCAGTATTCAATGTGAGAGAAAATCATGCAGTGAAGATATGTTTTAGCTGCATCAACTGTTAAGAAAGGCCGAATTTGTCTAAAATTAACTAAGTTAAAATTAATTGTGCTTTTCATTTTTTTGATGTGTTTCTTGAAGGAAAGGTTCGAGTCCAAAATTACTCCGAGGTACTTGAAATGGAAGACCAATTCCAATTCCTCCCCCCCAGAAACACATTGGACCTTGTGATGCCAACTGGTCGTTTGCTGAACATCATGCATACAGTTTTTTTTGTATTTAGCAACAGGCACATGTTTTGCAGCCAGTGTTGGACCTTTGTTGGACTGATGTTGTATAAACTGCTTTTATGACATCATTGCTCTTATGACATCACTGCTGACATCTTCAGTGGGACTTTTATGACATCACTGATGTTGTCACAACTGCTTTTATGACATCACTGATGACATCACTGATGTCGCAATGCCTGACATCACTGATGTCACAATTTATGACATCACTGATGACATTGGGATTTTGTGCGTGCGTGTCTTGTCTCGTGTGTGAGAATTTATGACATCACTGATGACATCAGTAGGACAGATGGAGCCTTTACTCAACTGTATAGATATAAAATACTAGGGGTCTACGCGGCTCGATTCCTAGGCTTGCCCACCCTGCAGCTCACCCAGCTGGCCCTGCAGCTCGGCCGCGCGGCCTCACCCTGGGTGCTCCTTGATGGCATACTTCAGGGATGCTGGATCACATCCGGAGCTGGCAACATTCAACTGTCCATGGCTGAAAATGGGGGTTTGTTTGGTTTATTTCGGATCAAGAATACATAAAAGCATTACAAATTTGCATTAATACAGGAGTAAAAAAAGTACACAATATGTAAATCGAAGAGTAAAATGATCCAAGGATAGCCCAGTAAAGCAGCTTAAAGTTACAAACTAGAAGCCTGCTTACTAGGGTCCTTCAAATATCAAAACCTTACACAATTGTACTTTATAAAAGAAAAACAGAAAAAAGAACTGTCTATCGATGACACATGAAATATATAATACAAATGGGATCTCAGCGAAGGTGTTGCAATTACTCTCTCGTCAACATCTCATTTTTTAGATGAGCCTTGAGAGCACGTTTAAAGACATTCACAGTGTTTATGCCTTGCACTGAAGCAGGTCAATTATTCCAAAAGTTGATAGCAGTGTTACAAAATGCCGTTTGGGTTTGGCTTCCTGCAATAGGTTTCTGAATTGAATATTGGGAATATTGGGTCTGAGGCCAGACTCCCACTTCTCTTTTGTGACATCACTGATCACTGATGATGTCAGAGTGGGATTTATGACATCACTGGTGATGTCACACATCACTGGGATTTATGACATCACTGATGTCACAGTGGGATTTATGATATCACTGATGTCACAGTGGGATTTATGACATCACAGTGGGACATGGGACAGACGGACACAAACGGAGCCCTAGCGCCCATTTATACTGATGATGATGATGATGATCATGTCAATTTCCATTAATGCCAAGTTGCATGAAAATTGTTTCATGCAATTTGCAACTAGTTGCCTGAAAGTTTCACAGTGTAAAGCCAGCCTACAGCCTTCGAGTACTAACTGACCACGTTAGCTTTTCAATTATTGTAATCTGCTAATGTGAGTAATGAGTATAACATTTTTAACTCATTACTCACATTTTTATGCAGGCCATAAGCAGGGAAAATGTTTGGTCATGGAAATTTGGTTTAAAGTCATGGAAATTCATTTGTCAAAATGTGTATGAACCCTGATGTCGGTCATTGAAAGTGCTTGAATTTATAGCTTCTTGAAAGCCTGCTACTTCTCATTATGAAAATTCTTCATAGAAAATGGCATACTTCATAAAAAATACACACTTCATAGAAAATAGCAATGAGATCATTATATCATATCAGCATAGAAGGTAACAGAAACTATAACCGAACATCAGCTCTAGCAAGCCCCTGATCTTTAGAATAATCCATTGTAACTGCCCTCCCTACGTGTTTGTGGTGGAACGTAGATTGACAGTCAGCCAAACTCCATTCAATAACGAGATGCGAGTCAGGAAGATAGCGTCCTAGCTCTTGGGTTTAATGACTTTCACAGTGTTGTCATCGAAAAGGAGTGAAACTGTACAGAAAAGAAAGATACAGAAAATTACTGTATTTTACAGAGTCACCACAGAGCTACTATCATTACAACAGGTGCTCTAAACAAATAAATGTAGATAGTAATAAACACATCTTCTGATACAGTGCAATGTAGGGTGAAATATACAACAATATACTTAGACCCAGCTAGAGCTACTGCAAATAATATTCACTGTATATTATCTGTGCTACAACACACCTAAATGCTGGCAAACAGAACATTCACAAAATACAACAGTGTCAAACATCATCCATCAGAAATACTCTTCAATATATGATTCTAAGCATAAAGTAAACAAAATAAACTTACAGCCATTGCTTTCTTAAGCGTATCAAGTGAGGATTGCAAAGGTATTCTTCTGGAGTTGGTGCATGGCCATGTGCATGGCTGGCAAACTAAAAAACTGTTTCCTGTGAGACTAAATTGAGGTAGAACTGTAGAAGAAGAAGAATTGTATGGTTTTCTATTGGTTGATTCTGTTGCCAATCAAATTGTCTGCCCTCTTATTGGCTAGTTTTACTGTCTCCTCCTCTCTTAACTTCTCCTGTGTGCAACACAGATAAAACCACTAGATGGCACTATATAAATAAATCTAAGTAGAGGACATAATAAGCTCACTAGATGGCGCTATTGCACATAAAACAAAGTTGAGGACAGAATACTCCCCCGCCTGGCATTGTTAAATGTCACTATTAACATATTAAACTAAAAGTAAGTTCAAGATTCAGTCCCTTTAGGAAGGAGAAGAATGATCTCAGAGACTGGTCTCATATACGTTGCTCTGCGGGGTACCTTGAGAAGCTGTGCTGACCACTATCTTCCGCACTTTTCGGAAGCTTGGGAACACAGATGTGACCAATCCCATGGGCGGGATAGCTGACTGTCTTTCAAGAGCACAATGTCTCCAGTTTGCAGATCTCTGCATGTCTCATTCCACTTGCGTCTGCTCTGACGTGTTGGCAAGTACTTCTGCTTCCAGCGGATCCAGAATTCATTGGCCAAAGCTTGTACCTGCCTCCATTGGCTCTTGTAGAGGTCTTCCTTTGTGAAGTGACCTGGAGGAGCAGATGTGCCAGACTTCTGGGTGAGTAGAATAGCAGGCGTTAAGAGGAACGGTGAGTCCGGATCAGACGAGATTGGCACTAGTGGTCCCGCAATGATGATCGCTAACACTAAAAGCATGGTGACATGGCTTTGTTTCCTCAGGATGAGAGGATTCCTTTCGGCTTGGTCCAGAGGTGCGTGTAAGGAGGCGAGACGAGAGAGTGCGTGGTCACAATTATTGGGAAGAGGATGTCTGGGTGATCTGAAAGCTAGAGGTGCCACCCAGCTATTAGTGTCATCTTTGTAAATCTCTTCCTCCATCATTTTTAGGAAGGCCATATCTTCGAAGGATGGAGCACACTTATCATCATTTTTGGTTCTCATAAACACTGAGCTGCCAAGCTTATCTTCAGCTGCCTTGTCAGTAGAGACACTTGTAGGCGAAGGAAACACATTGCAAGGAATTGATTCCCCGCCGTGGTTCACCTTGTCTCTGTGGCGTATTTGATTCTGGCATGGGGTGAGGAATGAGGGTCGTCCATTATCAAGGATGTGCGTCTTTAAGGTGCTGATGGTTGGCTTATGCACATTCCCAAGGCAAACCTCACCTATGAGGACCCAGCCTAAGTCCAGTCTCTGAGCAAAGGGAGTGTTGCCTGGCCCATTGATTTGTTGCCTCACCTTGTGCACTCTGAGGATATCTCTTCCAAGCAAGAGTAGGATCTGTGCATTTGGATCCAGTTGTGGGATGTGAGCTGCAACTGGACTCAAGTGAGTGTGCTGGCGTGCCGCCTCCGGTGTCGGTATCTCTGTCCTATTGTCTGGGATTTCGTCACACTCGGTGAGTGGAGGAAGATCAATGACTATCCCTCCATTCACAGCCTCAATCTGGAAGCCATTTGCTTTCCTTCCTGTCATTTCCATCACTCCGGCACAAGTTTTGAGTGAGAAAGGGGATGGGTCACTTTCAATCCCAAACTGCTCAAAGAAGCTTGATCTCGCTAAAGAGCGATTGCTCTGATCATCAAGAATTGCGTATGCCTTGATTGAACTTCCTGACTGTCCATGCGGGTATATGTTTACCAGGCATATCTTGGAGCAAGAACGAGCTGAGAGGCCTGGGCCACATACCTCAGTGCAGTGGGAAGAGATGGTGGTTGGAGGGTTGAAACCTCCATCCTGTGCTGAAGGCTCTGGGTCTTGAGTGGAAGGCTTGGGCGTCCAGGGGGGCGGGCCTGGATGCATTGCTGTAATGTGATGGTCACTTTCACATTCTCTGCACTTGAGCACTTTTTTACAGTCTCTGGCGAAGTGAGATGATGAGGCGCAACACCTAAAGCATATGCTGTTCTCCTTAAGGTAGATTTTACGCTCCTCTATGGGCTTGGCTCTAAAACCTCTACATTTGGCGAGAGCATGAGGTTTGCTGTGAATGGGGCAATTCTTTGTTACATCATCATCACTGTATGTTGCTTTTTCTGTGCTGGTATCAGCTGTTGTAGTAATGTCGGTCTTGTGCACATATATGGGAGTTCTTGAATTACTCATACTTGGATTCTCATACTTGGCAGGACCACTGACACTGCTTGAAAAGGCAAAACTGGGATCGTTTCTAGTTCTTGCCTCTTTACAGATGAACTGCATGAAGAAGGAGAATGGTGGGAAGCATGCTCCATGTTCCTCTTTGAACTTTGAGCCCAGCGAGATCCATTTTTCCTGGAGGCCATGGGGAAGTTTCTCCACAATTGTGTTGACGCCACGAGCCGTGTCCAGGTAAGCGAGGCCAGGAAAGTATCCATCGTTTTTAGCAGACTGCAACTCCATAAGCAAATCTCCGAGTTCTCTAAGTTTGATGTGATCTTTACTGGTTATGCGGGGAAAACTATCCAACTTTTTGAATAGAGCGCTCTCTATTACCTCTGGTGCAGCATAACATTCCAGGAGCCTGTCCCATACCAGCTGACAAGCGGCATGTGGGTTGGTTACATGCACTGAACGCATTCTTCTGACATGCTCAGATGATTCTTTGCCTAACCATTTTGCTAAGAGATCTAGCTCTTCACTAGCAGTGAGATCTAAGCCATGTATGGCATTATTGAAGGATGATTGCCATGCTCTGAAGCTCTCAGGTCTATCATCGAACTTAGTGAGTCCCGTGGTCACAAGTTCTCTTCGTGCTAAGTACTTGGCGAAGTCGATCATGCTAGTAGCTTCCGTCTCAGGCGCATAGTGTCGTTTTTGATTGGAAGGGTGTTCATCATATGCTCTATGACTTAAAAGAGGTTTATTTTCAGCAAGATAGATTTTGCGAGAAGGGTTTTGATCAGGCTGGTGTATACGAGGCTGGGGAGCAAGATGACTTGACGATTTCGCAGTTTCAACTCTGCAGACCCGCCTAGCTGCGATGGAGTGTGGGCTATCATCATTGTTGTGTGAATGAGTCACCTGGGTGACCTTATGTTTTACAGGAGTCGATGATTCCCCGTTATCGCATGGTTGGTCGGGTGAAGAGGGGTTATCGTCGACAGTTTGCCATTCTGACTGTTCCTCTACGTAGCCTTCTGTTCGTTGCCTTATAACTTGAGATAAGCGTAACTGACTTTGCCGACTTCGGCTGTGACGTTCTCCGTCTTCCACTCCTGCAGCTGCTTCCAATGCTTCAGCATGCGCCAGGGCAGCAGCAGCCTCTTGCTTCAAATGCAAAGCCTCTAAAGTTGCTTCTACTCCCGCCTTCTCTGCCTGTAATCTTGCTCTCTCTTTTTTTATAGCCACTTCTTTCTCTGCGAATGATGCTCGTGCACGCGCAGCCTCAGCCTTTGCTCGAGCTTTCACTGCGGCACTACTCACTGAAGATTTGGTGGAAGAGCTGTGTTTTGAACTGGGTAGTGATGCTTCATCAGCTATTTCACTTTTCTTGTCCATGTTTGTAGCGTCAAATCCTTTACTTGATTTGCTCATTGATTTCTTGGCTTTTCACTGTAACTGCCCTCCCTACGTGTTTGTGGTGGAACGTAGATTGACAGTCAGCCAAACTCCATTCAATAACGAGATGCGAGTCAGGAAGATAGCGTCCTAGCTCTTGGGTTTAATGACTTTCACAGTGTTGTCATCGAAAAGGAGTGAAACTGTACAGAAAAGAAAGATACAGAAAATTACTGTATTTTACAGAGTCACCACAGAGCTACTATCATTACAACAGGTGCTCTAAACAAATAAATGTAGATAGTAATAAACACATCTTCTGATACAGTGCAATGTAGGGTGAAATATACAACAATATACTTAGACCCAGCTAGAGCTACTGCAAATAATATTCACTGTATATTATCTGTGCTACAACACACCTAAATGCTGGCAAACAGAACATTCACAAAATACAACAGTGTCAAACATCATCCATCAGAAATACTCTTCAATATATGATTCTAAGCATAAAGTAAACAAAATAAACTTACAGCCATTGCTTTCTTAAGCGTATCAAGTGAGGATTGCAAAGGTATTCTTCTGGAGTTGGTGCATGGCCATGTGCATGGCTGGCAAACTAAAAAACTGTTTCCTGTGAGACTAAATTGAGGTAGAACTGTAGAAGAAGAAGAATTGTATGGTTTTCTATTGGTTGATTCTGTTGCCAATCAAATTGTCTGCCCTCTTATTGGCTAGTTTTACTGTCTCCTCCTCTCTTAACTTCTCCTGTGTGCAACACAGATAAAACCACTAGATGGCACTATATAAATAAATCTAAGTAGAGGACATAATAAGCTCACTAGATGGCGCTATTGCACATAAAACAAAGTTGAGGACAGAATATCCATAGTCCTCTGATGACTTTTGAACCATTTACACTTTGAAAATGATAAAAGTCGTCTTCATTTGTGAAGATTATCTTGCTGAACACAAAGTTCGCTGTTTCATAAACTTTTGGTAACGACGGACCTTATTTCAAGTATTTAACCGGAATCCCCAAACAAAAATCCTATTGCCTTTTACACGTAGGAACCAGAAGTGCTCACAGCCAAGAAGTGCTAACAGCCAAGAAGTGCTAACAGCCAGGTCTTCCAGACTCATTCCTGCAGTACTCTATTCCTATGCTTGAGCTGATGTTCATATGTACAGATGGTTTTATTCATCCTTAATAGACTGAAATAAGTTGCTATTTTAGATTAGGAGCTTTAGCAAGTTTATAAATGAGTAGCCAAGTATTTATTCATATATTTATAGCTTATTTACAACATAGTAACAAATCATTTATAAAACATGAGTAAATAAACACAATATTGCCTACATTTTTATAGATCAAAATGAACTAACTGCTTGTGAATGGCTTATAAATGAAAATGAATAAAGTGTTAAAAATAGTAAGTATTATAGCTGTTTTTAGCATCTATATAAACACTTTAATGACACCACTTGAATCAAACTAGGCTAGGTTTTGAATAGAAGCACGTTCTCCTGAGCTGACCTGCCTTGATAAGCAAAAAACATGAAGCTAACTGGCTGTTTATGAAACTTTGTTATACTAGTAGGAATCTCGCGCGCTATCCACTAGTTTGGTTTCCTCATCCGGGGTCTGTGAATCCAACAGAGGCATTCCTCCTCTGTTCTCGGCCGTCCAGCGCTTGTTCATCCCTGGCCTGTTGTTCCTCTCTCTCTCTCTCCTCGTCCGCTCTTCAATTTCAATTAGCTCTTCATCTGTTGTTGTAAAGAAGTCGATAGTCGCGGGAAAATTGACGCAGTGATTCCTGGTAGACAATAGCCAGGTAGACAAAGGAGTCAGCAGGAAACTCAGGAGACTTCAGCGGGACTTGGGGTGAGAGTTCGATTCAAAGACCCCGGATGAGGAAACTGAGGCTGCCCGAGGCAGCCCGGAGGAGACAAGACAGATTCACGTTCATTTATGGACGAGATATTATGAGGATATGAACCGCTACGTTGCAGAAAATACGTTATTTACAGTGTGAACTATGTATGCCCCATTTTCGCCCGTTTTGGCCAGTTCCAGGACTCTACTCGGACCTGAATATCTTCTATGGCGATCAGAATGAAACCAAAGTTCTCTGGGTGAGTAAAACATATTTTAAGATGGAAATAAGGTCAGGGGTGTAAAAAAACTTAATTTTCCTTTAACGTCTCTGCTAGGCCTACCATTTACTTTGTTTTCAGCTAATCAAACTAAAAGACACTGCATTTGATTGGGTTGGGTTTAGGCATGAGGAGTGGTGATTGGTTGGGTTTAGGCATGAGGAGTGGTGATTGGTTGGGTTTAGGCATGAGAAGTGGTGATTGGTTGGGTTTAGGCATGAGGATGGCAAATGGTTGGGATTAGGGTAAGAATATCAGGGGAAGCCAATCGGAGGCAGAGTAGAGCGTTCAGAGGAAGAGGGTGGGTCTCACCTAGAAGAGACATGGGCTGAATCCGAATAGTCACTCCTAACTCCTTTCCTACCTTTTCCTTGACCTCACCGGAAGTAAAACATGCAGTTTTTTGTTTGTTTGTTTGTTTGTTTGTTTGTTTTTGCCCCACGTAGGCTACATTATTAAGCTTCTCTGGGGTCAATATGCCACTGGTGACCGAAACATTAATTTGTTAGCAAGTAGGAGAAACACTGCGTGTTTTACTTGGCGAGGTCAAGGAAAAGGTAAGAAAAGGAGTTAGGAGAAGTGACAATAGACCCTTTTCACGGGGGGCATTTAGTGTTGAAAAGGCAGGGTAAACATAGGTGTAAGCAAGACACTAATGAGGATTTCCAACTTCCAATCATGGAATTTGGAAATCCTCATCACCTATGTTTACTCTGCCTTTTTGACACAAAATGGCCTCCGTGCAAAGGGTGTATTCGGATGGAGCCCTGGGATCCATAATAACCGAGCCAACATCCTGTTTCAACAGGAAATAAGAGCACAACATTTTAAACAAATACAAGGAAAGTTTGTTGTTTCATCTAATTCAGATAAAGGCTTTTGCACACCAAGTCCCTATTTTTTGTCCGAAATTGTCGCACGTTTTAAAATAAATACGACCTCATGTTGTGTCACTCATGTTTACACACCGACTCTGAAACTTTCATCGCTCATTCAAGTTTTCACAACAGGTTTGATTTTCTGCGTTTTTAGCATCACTCAATAGGCTTTTGTGAGCTGTTTGACCCGTCTGTGTTTTCAGGTGACGGATTAAAAACGCATACAAAAAAAACTGACTGTGTGTGCAAAGACCTTAACTCTAGTATGTATACCGGTATATTTATTTTTTACCATGGTCTGGGTGAATACTGGTTTCTGATTGGCTGGCAGGTGTGCATTAAAACCGTTTAGAACACGGCTCTCTTGAATACTCGATTCTGATTGGTCAATCAACAAGATTCACCGGTCATTATTTCTCGACAACCGACCGCTGCTCTGCCACACCTGGATTAATCAGTTGATAAGAGCATTTTGTCTGCAGACACTACTAATTAGGCCAACCAGTTGCAGCTGTGGTGTCTTGTGTGCCAATTATGAATGAAACCGCTTTGTCGTTGAAAACGCTATTAAAAAATCTATTTGAATAATTATTTTTGTCAGATTACTGAAATAATTTAGTTGTAGGCCGTGTTCTAAGCGGGATAATGTATAGTGAGCCGGTGATTACTGGAAATAATGACCTTCAGGTGAATGATTAAGCCCTCCGCTGCGCGTCGGGCTCAATCATTCACCTGTCGGTCATTATTTCGCCAGTAATCACCGGCTCACAATACATTATCCCTTACATAATGCACACGTAGTCCGGCTCAAGTCTAATCACATGTTGTAAAACAAACGGCACAGTAACTCGCTACCTCAGCTTCCCTGCACTGCAGCTCGTATCCAAGGTTCATCCTATTTACTGGAATAGCAAACAACGTTTCCATTGCATGAGAAGCCGACGGGATGGTTACGCTTGTTCCAGGTATTAGTCGGTTCCCCAAGTGTTGCTAGGTAAACAGTTATGTTACCAGAGTTATGGCTGGTGAAAAACTAAGATTTTGATTTGCTAAACTTGCACCAAAAATTTCCGAGTGGTTTTATTTTATATTGTTGGCAAATGACCATGATATAAGCAGGATAATCAACTCCTAGGTGTGCATTATACCATTTTGACGTGGAGGCAAAGTGCATTAAAATCATCTAATGCACACCTAGTCGTTGATTATGCCTTACTTATTTCAAGTCAAGAATTGACTGAGGGCACGTCCTCATTTACAGCAATGTTGAGTATCTCAGCACTCTGCTACTCTGTAATCTGTGGGATATTAGAGTATGTTTGATCCTGATCCATGGAGGCTGGACTGACGTTCTGGTAGGTGGAGTCTGCTGGCAGAGTAGAGTATGTTTGGTCCATGGTGGCTGGGCTGAGGCTCTGGTAGATGCAGTCTGGAGTAGAGTATATTTGATCCTGATCCGTGGAGGCTGTATTGAGGCTCTGGTAGATGGAGTCTGGCTGGGATCTGGAGGCTGCAGCAGAGTTCTCATAGGTGACACTCTGAGCAGAGTTCTCATAGATGACACTCTGCAACAAACAATATGAAGTTCACCAAGATGACAACAAGGCATGACAGCATGGTAGTCATGGTAACAGTCCTCCATCTTGCATGTATCCTACTAGCCTGGTAAACCATCCTGATCATGTGACCTCACATCCCGCTTCGTTCTGTGGATCAGTCTGACCTGCAGCCCGCCCCCCAGCCATTTCCAGAAATTACTACATAATTACAACGTAAGCAGCCAATCAGGGACACCGCTGGCAAAACACAATGAAACAAGAACAGCAAGAGTATGCACGAGTTTCCTGGCAGAAAATACGTTTTTACTCTTCTTCCGAGTGGATTTGGATTGGATTTGGCGACACTGATTGGCTGAAGGAGTTGTCTGTAAAGGAAAGTACTCCCGCCCAGCTGGAGGCCTGATCCACACAACGAAACAGAATGTGAGGTCATGTGATCAGGTTTACCACCAGGCTCCTCCTACATCTGTTCTGCACACACTGTAAACACCTTATATAATGTCAATATGGTTTACCACCAGGCTCCTCCTCCATCTGTTCTGCACACACTGTAAACACTTTATATAATGTCAATATGGTTTACCACCAGGCTCCTCCTCCATCTGTTCTGCACACACTGTAAACACTTTATATAATGTCAATATGGTTTACCACCAGGCTCCTCCTACATCTGTTCTGTACACACTGTAAACACTTTATATAATGTCAATATGGTTTACCACCAGGCTCCTCCTACATCTGTTCTGTACACATTGACTACGCTCACATGCACACAATATTCCAATGTCATGTAAACAGCATACTCCAGTTGCATTTTCTGAATTTGGCCTTTTTCCGAATTTAGCATTTTCTGATTAAGACATCTGGGTTATTCCAGTATTATTCGGGTTTTAGAAGGATTCTTTGTTCATGTATACAGCGTATTCGGAATATGTGTCTCAATCAGGGTTTCTACCGCAGTTTGCGACGCATGTTACCTGTTTGTGGTCAACTGATGTGTGCTAGAAAGCGCTAGAATCCAGCAATATCACATGAGAGGGAATGTGGTTGTTGGCTAATATTGACACTGCTGTGATTCGGTCGCAGGAAGAAGATAATCACAGCAGTGCCAATATTAGACAACAACAGCACGACCTCGAGTGTGATATTGCTTTTATACTAACTAACTATTAACAGTTCTATTAAACAAAGCTGATTAAAAAAATGACAAAAAGCTGAGAAAATATATGATTTCTGTATTTATTCCTCCGCCAACAAAAATAGACCCTCAGCTTTCTGCTTTGCTGAAAATGTAGCCTAATCAGCCTAATTAACTGCAGGCTGTCTACTTTACTACTGTCTACTCTACAGCTGTGAAGCGTTTTGTTGATTAGGGCAGCTGTGAAGCGGAGTGATCTACACACAGTGAAGCGCCAGTGCATTATCATGAAATAACGGCACTTGTAGGATCCCTCTTGTCCAATCAAATTGCTCGGCCGGAACTACCTGTTGTATAAGAGGCGATATAATTATTATTAGGGATGCACGATATATCGGCAATCATATCGGTATCGGCCAGTATCGGCCGATTTTTTTACATATCGGTCATATCGGTATCGGTCAGATGTTGCAATGTTAATATCGGTTATCATTATCAGCCAAATTCTTCACATTGATATGAAATAATGCAGTAAATCTATGATTTATGGGCTTTTCCAAAGGCTTTGCAAATAAAGAAATGCATAACTTTTTCAAATTCAGTGTTAACATGTGTTTTTCAGTATGTACAAAATGTGATGATCATAAAAATGTGGTTTTATACAGATCATATCGACATCGGTAAATATCGGTTATCGGCCATAACAGCAATGTTAATATCGGTTATCGGCATCGGCCAAAATTTTCATATCGGTGCATCCCTAATTATTATAATCCGTCATGGTAAATGGCCTGCGTTTATATAGCGCTTTTATCCAAAGCGCTTTACAGTCAGTAGGTACATTCACCCATTCACACACCAATGGCGGCAGGCTACCACGCAGGGTGCTGCTGGCACACCAACGGGAACAATTTGGGGTTCAGTATCTTGCCCAAGGACACTTCGACATGCAGACTGGAGGAGCCGGGAATCGAACCACCGACCTTTTTTATCCAAAGCGATTAGTGGACAACCCGCTCTACCTCCTGAGCTACAGCCGCCCCATCTCTGGCATCCGAACAGAAAAGCCCACATTTCTGATCGGGAGGAGATGAGAAACATCTTTTTGGTTGCCCACGGAAGTCCAAAGTGCTTGCGAGCCTGCGAGGTAATAACATAGGCTGGATACTAGCCTACTTTTTATGAAAGACTTGGATGTGCAAATAATCGCAACGCCAAACTTTCCAGCAGCAAAGCTCCTGAAATGGACCAAGTGATGCTGGTAAGAATAGCGCTGCTCTGTTTATTCTCAACAGAAAAACTCCGCCTATACCTGCATCTCTCTCTCTCCCCTCCTCCCTCACGTGTCGGGGAGGGCGAGCTACGGCTGCATGTAAGCGGAAATATTAGTGGATTATTCATTTAGTCGGAATATTGTCATTCTCCGAATATGGGCAAAAACGTTAGGGTTGTCCTACAACCCGGGTTTTACGAGTGAGAACGGGGATTCTCACATATCGTTAGCCTAATAGCATAATTGCCTAAGTCCTTTTTTGGCCAAATTGACTTTTTTTTTTTGTGTGTGTGGACGGGACAGTGCAAAATCAATGAACACATAAACCATGAAGCAGATACAGTCACCTGGAACATAATAAGAGTGTAAAAATTGCCGGATTTAGCACGAGGCTAATTTCCATCCGTTGTCCCCGAAAGACACAAAAAACAGAATTATATAAAACGTAAAACATAAGTTTCTGCCTAACTCTACTCTCCTAACACTGCTGCATGATTGTGTCTTACTGCCAATCTCCTCAGCCAATCAGAACGCTTGTTACATTCCAAAAACACTATCTACCCAAGTCATCTCTTTGACTTAGGCATTTTGACGCTACATACAAAGATGCCTAGGTCAGTCTCAAATTACTTGGGCATGACGCTGCTTTGACGCTTCTTTGATCCTACGCTATTTTAAAGACAGTAGGCACAAAAAGTTGTTTGGCGACCGCAATAACACAACAGAAGAAGAAGAAGACGCAGCAGAGCACGTGGAGCATGGATGTAAGAAAATAACTGGATAGGGGACGAGCCACGCCCACCCATGCATTCGGACGGAGGCTGCTCACTGGCACATGAAGCCATCATGGGGGGGTTTTCTTCCTGGTTTTACTTCCTGACCATGCGGCCCAAGGCTAAGTGCGCATGTGTGCCATGACGTATTCCATGACGTCTCCCACACCTCCCACCCATGGATGTATTAAAAGAAGAAAATACGGCTCTTAGTGACTTCTGAAGAAAAAATGCCCCATATATTTTTTTTTGATAATTAAAAGAGTCGTTTTATACTTTGAGTGACACCCGGAAAAAAATCCCCTGGGTTTAACAGCTGCCGGGGTCCCCATGCAAGTGGATGGGAATTTTCCTTTCTGGGCTGCATGGCGTCACGTGACTTGCAATACAAAGCTTCGCCACCATGTTCAAATGGCTTCACAGCCCAGTGCTATTCCTGGGGGCTTGGCGTGGAGTGTGTGTGGAGGAGTGACTGAAAGTAAATTATACCCAGGCTGTGTGAAATGACTTGTTGATTATCCTGCCCTTGTTTGTCTCCATAATGTGGTTAAGGTGTGAGCATAGTGCGTGTATTCTCTACACCAGGGCTCTTCAAAGTGTCTCACTCATGACCCGTGCTGCACTTGGTTATGTTCAGGCAAGTAAAACAACTTGGTTATGTTTAGGCAATTAAAACAACTTTTGGTAACGCTTTAGAATACAGCCCGCAAATAAGCATGTAACTAGAGGGTAACAAGATCTGTACGTATACTGTAGGCTAATTACGGGGTACCACACCTGTACTTACAGGGTAACTATGGGGTACCCTGTAGTTACAGTCTAAATTCACTTCTTGTAAGTAGCCTACAGTGTGGTACCCCGTAATTAGTATAAGTACAGATCTTGTTACCCTCTAGTTACAGGCTAAATTAACTTATTGTACCCCGTAGTTACACTATAAGTACAGGTGTGGTCCCCCTTAATTAGCCTATAAGTACAGATCTTGTTACCCTGTAGTTACAGGCTAAATTAACTTATTGTACCCCATAGTTACACTATAAGTACAGTGTGGTACCCTGTAATTAGCCTATAAGTACAGATCTTGTTACCCTGTAGTTACAGGCTAAATTAACTTATTGTACCCTGTAGTTACACTATAAGTACAGTGTGGTACCCCGTAATTAGCCTATACGTACAGATCTTGTTACCCTCTAGTTACATGCTTATTTGCGGGCTGTATTCTAAAGCGTTACCCAACTTTTATGTTCAGGCAAGTAAAACAACTTGGTTATGTTTAGAAAAGTAAAACAACTTGGTTATGTTTAGAAAAGTAAAACAACTTGGTTATTTTTAGGCAAGTAAAACAACTTTGGTTATGTTTGTATGTATGTATATGTAAGGCATAAATTGCCTAAGTCAATGCAATATTTGCCTAAGTCACTTTTGGTTATGATGCAATAGTTTTTTTGTCTTTCTTTTTGTGGAATACGTGTTCACACATCTGTGTTAAGTTACCGTTACAGTAAAAAATACAAAGTTTTTATGTGCTTGCTGAAATAATGTGTTTTTTCTTGTTTCCCGAAAACCTTAAAAAATGACTTAGGCAATTATGCTATTAGGCTAACGATATGCTGAAGCCTGCCTAGCGGCGCTGAACTGAATGCCGTTCTTTTTTACCTCTGAAAAATACCTTTAATTGGCGCAGCCACCCGCAACCGCCCACGTGTCTGAGACACCACCCGCAACCGCCCACGTGTCTGAGATACGACCTGCAGCCACCCGCAACCGCCCACGTGTCTGAGACACGACCTGCAGCCACCCGCAACCGCCCACGTGTCTGAGACACGACCTGTGCATTCAGTTCAGCGCCGCTAGGCGGGCTTCAGCATGAGAATCCGAAGTTCGAAACAAAGTAAAACCGGAATATTGTGTGCATGTAAACGTAGTCACTGTAAACACTTTATATAATGTCAATTTTATAGGATTTCACGTTTTCCAAAATTATAACACTTACATTTATGACTATTTATTATATTTCTTGTTATTTAGCAGATTATAAAATGTGTTATCTGATTTAAAAAGGAGAGGTCAATAGTATTAGTAATAGTGCTAACACCAATGGTGCTACTTGTACAAGTGGAACTCTAGTTTTACATACAGTACAAGGACATGTTAATACAAGTCCAGCCAAAGTTACTGCCCAGATATTTTGCTACATTTGTTTCTTATTAAAAAGTAAAAAAATAGATCAAAAAGGTTTAAAACAATTACAAGTTTGACTGCATGGGGCCAAACTAACAATGGCTGAGTTTCCCAAAAGCTTCTTTGCGCTAAGAAGCTAATTCAACCCTTCTTAAGGCCCCCTTAAGAAGCAAACGCGTTTCCCAATTGCTTCTTTATGAAGGCATGCGTTTCCCAAAAGCTTCTTAGCGCTAAGAAGCTTCTTTGACCCTTCTTAAGGCTCCCGTAAGAAGCCAACGAAGCCAACGCGTTTCCCGATTGCTTCTTAGCCTAAAATTATCTTCCAATTATCCTCCGTTAAGAAGGCTGCGTTTCCCAAAAGCTTCTTAGCGCTAAGATGATCTTTCGTTAAGAAGGTTTTGTAAGAAGGGTCTGGAGCCTTCTTAACACCTTCTTAATGACAAAACACTGGCAGATCCAGACGCATCAGGCAAAAGGAGATACTTGTGTCCACTGTTCCTCTTGTGTTTTTCCCTTTTTCCTTTCTTTCATGCACCCTTTAGTGTTTAAAATTGGGGAACACTTGAAAATCTCCCCTGTATGTATGGTTACTTGTCTTTTAAATGTTTTACCGTAGGCTATATTTCTCTAATCAGAATGGATTCCTTTTATAATGTTGTGGATTTATATAGCACCTTTCACAGAACCCAAGGTCGCTTAAATTCTGTAGTGTTTCTCTGTTTTGTTGTATGCTGTGTATATAAAGCAATTTGAACTGCAGTCCATGTCTGAAATAAATAATGTTTAATAAAGTTTAACATGACCATGATTAGGTGTTAACAGTGTTTCTCAACCACTGAGTCGTGGCCCACTGCTGGGCTCAGAGTGCCATCAAGTGAGCCGCTCCAGTTAAGATGCTTCTTAAGAGCCTTCTATTTTTTTTATTTTTCTCGTCTGTTAAGAAGGCGTTTGGGAAACACTTCTTTGGAGCCTTCTTAACTCCTTAAGAAGCTTCTTAACTCTTAACACCTTGACTGCCAGCGACGAGTGTAGTCGTCAAACACAATCCAGCTGTTCACTGCCAGCGACGAGTTGACTCGTCAAAAAAAATCGATTTTTTTTTTTTGACGGTGGGATGTGCATCGAACCCTTTTACATCTCTTATATAGGTATTGGACGTGTACAACGTGTACAACCCATTCCACCGACCCACTAAGTGGTGACAAGGAAGGAGGAAGGCAAGCAAAAAGCAGTGTGACTGAAGCCATTCTCATGAAGGTGGATTGGCGAAGGCGCTTTCTTTTTCGCGCTGATTGCTGGCGGTGCGGGATTGCAGATTTGCATAGTGGATTGCGGGTGGGACACACTTTGAAACACGCAGCATAAATATGACCAGAATCGCAAAAGCTTCATCAAAGCCCTCAACCAAAACTCCAAGAAGCGAGCGAGTCTAACCAGACTTCCTCAAAGAGCGGCCGCACAGACAGGCTCACACCCGCAGCAAAGCAATGAGACTGGTGACAAGCGGGGACTGCCCCCTAGTCCGACACCAAATTGGAAACAAATCCCATTCTAAAAGGCTTTTAGAATGGGATTTTCAACCCATTCTTTTTTGTT
>NC_139626.1:57157706-57297706 GCF_964638095.1 Poromitra crassiceps | reverse complement strand
CTTGCGCCTGCCTCAGGAAGATAGCAACATGGCTTTAGGCCCCGAAATGCGCTTTACGCTAAACAGGTGTGGCGCAGTGGCAGAATAGGCCAGAATGGGCGTTTCGGCCTTAAATACCGGCCTAACGCTATCTTCTCCCCTGGCGTTAATTTAGGGCTTAGCGCTTTTCAAAACCAGGCCTATTCAGACATGCACAATACGACTGCTGGAAAAAAGGTTTGCCGGTTCTCTCTCTCTCTCACTCCCTCGCACATCAGACAGCAGACAGCAGACAGTATACATTGAGGCGCATTGAGGCAAATCCGTTTGAGAAGAAATACTGTGTCTGTACTTCGTATTAGTGTGTAGCCTATAGGGGCCCTGTCAAAATAGCTTGCACTGGGGCCCGTCATGACTACTCTATGCCATTTGTTCTACTAGAAAAGTCTGACTAACTTTAATGTGATGGTGTTTGGAAGGCATAAACATGCCATGTGTTCATATCTGTTGGTGGAGAAAATATAGGCAGGTCACACCGTTTTTAAAGCACTTTTGAAAGTTATATTAAATTGGTCATTCAGTGGCAAATAGGACACTCTTGCTGCCTGAAAGTGTGTAGAATTCTAACAGATTAGTCTCAAATGTGGAGATTTTGACCAGAATGCTTTACACACCACCTCAAAAGCCATATTGGTTAAAAGCTGAAAAAATGTGTTTTAGGGGTTAGTTACACTTTAAACTTGACCTCACTGTACAAAATTGTGACCTATCCTATTGTGACCTCTAGGATAATCACAGCCTCATAAACGTGACTTACTTAAGCACAGACTAGAGACCTATCCACCTTATGTTTGAATGAATCGCTGTAAAATAATTATGGCTGCAAGGTCCGGTTTAGAACGTGACTGATTGTTGCAGATTGCGCATTTCCTCGTTAAAACTCCGACGCTGGGAAAAAGAAGTTGCTTGTCACAATAAATACACTCGTTTGACGACTTATTTGAGGGAATGTAATAATTTCATCAGCTTTGTCTGTCAGGGTTAACTGGGGAAAAAGTGAGGCTCTGCAGTGTGGGTGGTGGGAGGGGGGGGGGGGGGGGGGGGCTACAGTGGGGTCACACAGGTGTGAAACTGTTGGGGGTGTACCTGGGCTCGGAGGGGTATGTAGCACCGAACTGGGAGGGGAGGCAGGATATTGACGCTAGACGTTCTAAGTGGAAGTGGTTACTGCCTTTTATGTCCTATAGGGGGAGGGTGCTGGTCATTAACAACTTGGTGGCGTCCTCCCTGTGGCATAGGCTGGCTGTGCTCAATCCCCCTGGAGGCCTACTGGCCGAGATCCAGAGGAAGCTGGTGGATTTCTTCTGGTCGGGGCATCACTGGCTGAGGGCGGCTGTTCTCTACCTGCCTGTCCAGGAGGGGGGACAAGGTCTGGTACATCTGGAGAGCAGAGTGGCAGCTTTTCAGCTCCAGGCGGCACAGAGACTGCTGTACCATGCTGGTGTCTGTTGGGGGGAACCGGCGTGTGGGCTGCTGTGGAAGGCTGGTGGTCTAAGCCTGGACCGCCAGTTATTCCTGATGGAGCAGGACGGTCTGAACACAGCGGGGCTCTCAGGTTTCTACACTTCTTTGGTGACTTGGACTTGGACTGGGACCTGAACACTGGGGACTCAGACTCGACTCGGGGACATAGTGACTCGACTACAACACTGGTTCCACCATTGTAAGAGCCATTCTAGGAGAAAATATATTTTGATGTTTGTAATTTGTTTATTTGAAATGTTAATGGCTAATAATACTATAATAATATATGGCTATAATAATACTATACTAATAATAATAATATTTGGTGATTAATATGGAAGTTTGGATTTGTTATAATTTATGTAGAATGAACCAATTAATAAGTGGTGAAATGCTCCTTTAAGTGACGTCACGTCATTAGAATAGTCTTTAGATTCAGTTGGATTCAGAAAGTCCACGGAGCAACACAGTTTTTGACCGCACACAAATGATAGATGGATCTCAGCCTGTAACTGTTTTTTGTGCTTTTTCACTAAACGTTCTAAATGGAGTTATGGTCTATGGAGATTCATTTGTGTCAGACTCATTGCTTAAGACGTGGATTTTACCAGGGTTTTGCACATATTGAACACCTGAAGGAGTGCAGCCACAACCATAATGTTCTAAGTCCCTACACTCTAAACGTTCCACATTTGAACAGACGCCTACACAAAGCACAATGTTTATTACAGATTTATGACTCGAGAAACTTGGCACACAGTGCTGATAACCTGTTTTACTATATCAAAGGAATAGAGAGCCGCAGGAATGAGTCCGGAAGTATACTTCCTGGTTCTTCAGTGGAAAAGTCTATGGGATTTAACATGGGGGTTTCGCTTAAATGCATCAAATATGGTCTGTGGTTAACAAAAGTTTATGGGAACGCAAATTTGGGTTCTGCAAGCTCACAAACGTGAATAACATTTATGACTTTTGGAACGTAAATTCGTTTTTTTTAAACGTGATTTTTATAAAACGCTTGAAAAGGCATAAAAGTTATTCACGTTTGTGAAGAGTATCCTGCTGAACCCAAATCTGCGTTCCCATAAATCTCTTGTCAACCACAGACCTTATTTTATGCATTAAAGTGAAATCCCCATTCTAAAACCCCATAGACTTTTCAACTGAAGAACCAAATGGCGGTTCTGGATAAAGCCTACAAAAATACATCATCCCTGCGGTACTCTATTGCCCTGTTATGACCTCGGCTCATTTGAGTGTGTAACCTGTGTCATTCCTCCCCTGTGTGTGTGTGTGTGTGTGTGTGTGTGTGTGTGTGTGTGTGTGTGTGTGTGTGTGTGTGTGTGTGTGTGTGTGCGTGTGCGTGTGTGTGTGTGTGTGTTACTGAGTAGGTGATGAGCGGCAGGTGTGTGGTACCTGGGCTGTCAGGAGGACTGGCTGCTGATTGGCTGTTGCAGCTGATATACACCAGCTGAGGCCTGCTGTCTGTCCCTCTATTCTCCCCACATCCCAGAGATGAAGGCTGGCCATCTACCTCTGCGCCACACTGATAGATATTTATGTATGGTAATCTGTACATTTTGTTGTCTCTTTAGATCGTAGAGATTATTGTTGATTCTCATGTAGCAGTCAAATAGGAGAGAGAAACCCTTTTTCTTTGACTTTACTTTACCACTCATTGTTTTTGTTATCAGGAGTTAGGTAAGAGTTATTGTCTTTTGTTTTCCTTTTTATTTTGTGTGTAGGAAAGTGTGAGTTTCCTTTTAGCTTGATTTTGTTTATTATTTTGGTAGTGCTCTACTCTGAACTACAAAACAAATAAACCTGCTGCATTGAGAACTTTGATCATGGTCTAGCTTCTCGTCTTTGGGAGTGGGAAGAGTGGGGGCACCAACATGTTATCCCTGGTTTTCCCTTATGCCAGGGCCGTAACATGTTTTGGGGGCTCGTCTGCTTTTCCTTTAATTTGGCAACGCGTCGTTTGGTGAGTATTGGATCATTTTTTCTCGGGTGTTTGGTTGACAGTCTTTTTGTTAAATATGGCCGAATTGAATCTAGAGGATTTTACCACTGATCCTTCTATTGAGAAGTTGGAAAAGTGTAAAAAAAAAAGATTTGTTGTTGCTCGCTGAGTTCTATGGTGTGAAAGTTACACAAAGTGCTAAAGTCAAAGACTTAAAAGACCTTATACATGCGGAGCTGAGTGGAAGGGGTTTGTTGTTGTTGGGTGCAGCAGCAGCAGAACAGCCTGCTGAAAAAAGTGGTGTGCAGATTCTGGCCCAGGAAATGCCTGTGCATGCAACCCATTCTCACTCCGAGCACGTAGCATATTGACGCTTTGTCCCGTCCCTTGTGCATCGCTTGTTACTAACATGGTACCCTTGAGCGACCCATGAAACCGACTAAACTCGATGTAAACCCATGGAAGTCATCTTTGACGCTTATGGCAACTGCTCCCCCATTAGCCTAACTGCTCCCCCATTAGTCAACTGCTCCCCCATTAGGGTCTGGGGGGAGGAGCTAACCTCTCCCAGACCCTAACCCTAAACCTAACCTCTCCCACCCCCCACGCCTAAACCTAACCTCCCCCAGACCCTAACCCTAACCTCTCCCACCCCCCATGCCTAAACCTAACCTCCCCCAGACCGTAACCCTAAACTTAACCTCTCCCACCCCCCACGCCTAAACCTAACCTCCCCCCAGACCCTAATGGGGGAGCAGTTGACTAATGGGGGAGCAGTTAGGCTAATGGGGGAGCAGTTGCCATAAGCGTCAAAGATGACTTCCATGGGTTTACATTGAGTTTAGTCGGAAAGCCCAAGTCGTTTCATGGGTCGCTCAAGGGTACCATGTTAGTAACAAGCGACGCACAAGGGACGGGACAAAGCGTCAATACGCTACGCGCTCGGAGTGAGAACGTGTTGGTGCATGGTATGTCTGCAGAGGAGCTGAGGCTGACTCTGAATATAAGACAGGTGGAGTTGGAGGCCATGCAGCTACGGGTGAAAGCGCTGGAGTTACAGCGGCAGGCCCGAGTGGCCGATGTTTCACCTGGGCCAGCACATCCACCCACGCCCCGAGCTGGCTTCCATGTAGGTAAGCACATCACACTGGTACCACCATTTAGAGAGGCGGATGTGGACGCCTTCTTTCAAGCGTTTGAGCGCATATCGGTGTGGCTCTTGACTGGCCAAGGAATGTGTGGTCTCTGTTGCTTCAATGTAAATTTGTGGGCAAGGCTCAGGAGGCATGCTCAAGTCTGTCTTTAGAAGACAGCGCTGATTATGAAATAGTGAAGACCACAGTCCTGCGGGCTTATGAATTAGTGCCTGAGGCTTATAGACAACAATTTAGGAAATGTGTTAAGACTGTCACCCAAACATATGTGGACTTCGCGAGACAGAAGGGGGCGCTCTTTGATAAATGGTGTCGGGCGAGTATAGTTAACACGTTAGAAAAACCTGCGAGAACTGGTGTTAATGGAAGAATTTTAAAAATGGCCTCCCAGAAAGAGTGGTGGTCTATTTAAATGAGCAGAAGGTGGCATCTCTTAGTGCTGCTGCGATACTGGCCGACGAGTTTGTGTTAACTCACAGGAGCGTTTTTGCGGGGGTTCCTTTGCCTTTCCGACATGCTGCCACTCCGAACGTTAACTTCCATCATTCGGACTGGCGGTCGTTCACCTTAGAAGCCGCAATGCCGACCTTAGGTTTAGGCGTGGGGGTGGGATAGGTTAGGTTTTGGGTTAGGGTCTGGGGGAGGTTAGGTTTAGGCATAGGGGGAGGTTAGGTTTGGCGTGGGGGTTGGGAGAGGTTAGTGAAAAACGGGGAATATAGACCCCCTTTCGGAGTGCCGATATTTCGGAGTGGCAGAACGTCGGAGTGGCAGCACGTCGGAGTGGCAGCATGTAACCGTTTTTGCGCCCCCTATGCGGCGAGAGCCGGCTCCTTTTGAGAGAGGGCGTAGATCTCCAAGAAGTGGTCGGCGTGTTCCTCCTAATACGGGTCCCAATGACTGGGTGTGCTTTCATTGCCGTCAGCCGGGACACCTGATGGCGACCTGCCCCAATATTAAAAGAGAGTCGTTGACAGACTCGGATAGACCGTCCGGGGTGGGGTTGGTGCAAACAAGAGATGAGGTTGAGGAGGAGTACGCGCTGGGTTATGTGGAAGCGCAGAGTGATCAAATTGATGAGGATTTTCTGCCGTTTGTGTGTCATGGTTTTGTTTCTCTGGGCGGGGAGACAAAAGATGTCGGGGTTCAGGGGCTAAACAAACAATTGTCCTTGGGGGCATTTTGCCTTTCTCGGATGCGTCGTATAGTGGGTCTGATATTTTGGCGTGGGGGGTCAAATTGAGCGTGGTGCGCGCGCCTTTGCATTTGCTGCAGTTTACATCACGATTTGTGTCGGGTAAAGTAAAAGTGGCTGTGAGACCTCAGCTACCGATTGCAGGTATTGATGTTATTTTAGGAAATGACTTAGGTTGGGGGTAAGGTGTTCCCGTATCCGGAGGTGGTGGACGTGCCGGTTATCCAGGAGTGCGCCATGGCTCAAGACTGTGCTCAATGTTCTCTCTTTATTTCCCGTGTGCGCCGTTACTCGGGCGCGGGCAAAGAAGTTTGGGGAGAGTGTGGATATAAGTGACTCATTTATGAATCCTGTTGTTTTGTCTGACTCACTCCCAGAGCAGACAGAAAGTGTGTTAATTGAGGTTCAACCTGATGACAAAGGGTTGGAAATGGCAGTGGATAGGGAGTGTTTGATCAGGGAGCAACAATCCGACGCTACGTTGTCAGCTTGTCGCTCTCGGGTGGAACAACCACGGCCTGATGAAACTGTGTCTTACATGCTGAACGATGGTGTGCTAATGCGCCGCTGGGCTCCAGAATTTGGTTTTACGCATGATACTGTGTGCCAAATTGTGGTGCCGCAGCTGTTTCGTTTGCAGGTCCTGGGGTTGGCTCATGATCATGTGTTGTCTGGGCACCTCGGGGTGCGGGAAAAACTTACAATCGAATTCTTCGATATTTTTTTTGGCCTGGACTTAAGTCCGACGTAGTGGAATTTTGTCGGTCGTGCCATATTTGTCAAGTGTCGGGAAAGCCTAATCAGACTATCCCTCCGGCCCCATTAAAGCCAATTCCTGTTATCGGAGAGCCTTTCGAACGTGTGATCATAGATTGTGTGGGGCCGTTGCCGAGAACAAAATCTGGGCACGAGTTTATTCTCACGGTGATGTGTGCGGCTACCCGTTATCCGGAAGCCATACCCTTACGTACGTTGCAGGCGCGGGGTATTGTGAAGGCGCTGGTAAAAATTGTCTCTACTTTTGGGTTGCCTAAATGCATCCAAAGCGACCAAGGTTCAAATTTTATGTAATTTTTTTTTGCACAGGTCATGTCGGAGCTTAATATTTAACACCATACGTCCAGTGCTTATCATCCACAAAGTCAGGGAGCGTTGGAGAGGTTTCACCAAACGCTGAAAGCCATGCTGCGTAAGTTTTGCGCAGAGTCAAACCGTGAATGGGATGAGGGGTTGCCTCTGTTGTTGTTTGCGGCGAGGGAGACTATACAGGAGTCGTTGGGGTTTAGTCCAGCCGATTTGGTTTTCGGCCACACGGTGCGCGGTCCGCTGCGTTTGTTGCGGGAAAAATGGCTCGCTGAGCAGTCTGGGGAGAAGGAGAATATTTTGGATTATGTTCATTTCGGGAGAGGCTACACCGGGCCTGTAAATTGGCCCGTGAGTCTCTCTCTGGTGTCCAGTCCAAAATGAAGGAGCATTATGATGAAGAAAACAGTGGCACGGTCTTTTCGGCCAGGGGAGCGCGTTTTGGTGTTACTGCCTGTGGTTGGGTCTGCATTACAGGCTAAATGTGTTTTGGTGTTACTGCCTGTGGTTGGGTCTGCATTACAGGCTAAATGTTCAGGTCCGTACGTGATTGATCGCAAGTTAAGTGAGACGGGTTATGTGATACAAACTCCCGAGCGCAGAAAGAAAAGTCGTGTGTGTCATATCAATATGATTGAACAGTACGTGGAGCGGGATGGGTGTGTATCTCCTGTGGTGGTGCCCGTTGCCTCTGTCGTGGTGGCCAAACCTGCTTACAGTCCCAAGGAGGACGGTTTGGAGGACAGAGGGGAGGCTGTTTCTTGTGCTCGCCTCCGTAATTCTGAGATAGTGTCAAATTTAGAGGCACATTTGACACATTTGTCAATATCTGAAAAGCGGGAGATTAGTGGGCTTATAAAAGACCATCCAACATTGTTTCGGGGATATACCTTCCCAAACTAATGTGCTGCGTCATGATATTGATGTGGGGGATAATAAACCCATAAAGCAGCGGGCATATCGGGTCCATCCAGCAAAACGTGCTGTGATGCAGAAGGAGGTGAATTATCTACTTGAACATGGATTTGCTATTCCAAGTTGCAGTCCGTGGAGTTCACCTTCTATACTAGTGCCAAAACCTGACCAAACGGCACGTTTTTGTAATGATTTTCGGAAGGTAAACGGGGTCACAAAACCAGATTCGTTCCCACTCCCACTCATGGACGATTTGGTGGATAGTGTGGGCTCGGCACAAATTTGTTACAAAGCTGGATCTTCTAAAAGGTTATTGGCAAGTCCCGCTAACACCCCGTGCGTCCGAGGTTAGTGCTTTTGTGACTCCAGACTGTTTTTTACAGTATACGGTTAGGGTTTTGTTATCGAGGTGTGATGGGTTAGGGTTAGGTCAGGTAGGTAAATGTGGCCATTTGGGTTAAGAAATGCGCCTGCTACATTTCAGCGCCTAATGAATAAGGTGTTGAGTGGTGTACAAAATTGTGCTGTGTATTTGGACGACATAGTGGCATATTCGTCTACTTGGGATGAGCATGTGGTAATTCTTCGAGTCATTTTTGTGCGTTTGCCTAAATTTGGCTAAATGTGAATTTGGGAAGGCAGTGGTGACTTATTTGGGAAAACGTGTGGGACAGGGGATGGTGCGTCCTGTGGCTGAAAAAGTGCAAGCGGTGTTGGATTATCCAGCTCCCCAAACGCGCCGTCAACTTCGGTGTTTTTTGAGGATGGCTGGATATTACCGTGCATTCTGCAGGAACTTTGCGGATGTCTGTCAAGTCCAAATCAGCCCTTTAAATGGTCAGAGAGGTGTGAGTTTGCGTTTGACGCAGCAAAGGCTCTCCTCTGCAGTGCGCCTGTGCTCGCTGCTCCAGATTTTGCGCGCCCGTTTAAACTGGAGGTTGATGCCAGTGCAGGGCCGGCGCCAGGATGAAATGCCTGAGGGGGCGGTTATAACTGGGGAGGGGGCTGATTTTTTTTTTTTATTTTATTTTTTTATATTTTTTATATGATATTTTTATATCGTAAAACATAGGTTATATACCCGCTATGCCTATTTCTGGACTTTGTAACCATAATAACCTCTGAAAAGCGCAATAACAACACAAGAAAGACTACTATTCAAAATCAAAAAAACATTTATTTCACAGCGGCAGATTAAGGCATTAATAGAGCTGAGCTTTGCATAACGTGAAATGCGGGACCTGTCTGGAGCACTCTGAACATATATGTCTATATGAAAAGTCATAGAATAAACAGTTGCTGCACAAATCGACAAAAAACGAAACAAAATAATAGCCAGTCAGTGCCAGGTTCATTAAATTAAAGAAATAAAGTGATCAGATGCGTTGTCTCCATCTCTCTGCTCATGGCATGCTGTGTGCTTGGGTGCACTGTGTGTGTGTGTGTGTGTGTGTGTGTGTGTGTGTGTGTGTGTGTTTTAATCACGTCATGATCACTACAACATGATGCAGTGAGGTTCAAATTTAATAAATAGCTACATCTCTGACACCTTGTGACAACCAAAGCACAGCAAATAGCGCTTCCCTGCCAATTCTGAAACAACAGAGCTATGTTTATAGGGGGTAGCCTACATCAACTTAAACTGATCAAATTTGATGAAGACTGCAGAAACAGCAGCCGAAACATGTCAGGTACAAACATTGCCTAACTGGCCTTTATAGATGAACTATTCTTGAAAAAAGAAAGAAAAAAAAAATTCAAGTGAGGGGGCAGAAAATTGAACTGAGGGTGCAAAGCCCCCTGGCGCCCCCTCGTGGCGCCGGGCCCGTGCCAGTGGTCGGGGGGTGGGGGCAGTGTTGATGCAGGAGGATGAGAGTGGTTGGGTACTTCTCTAGGAAGCTTAAAAAGCATCAACTACACTATAGTACGATTGAGAAGGAGGCCTTGTCGTTACTTTTCGCACTACAGTATTTTGCTGTACATCTGTGCGCCAGTCTGGTGTTTTGGGTAGGAGTTAAAGGAACACTCCACCCATTTTCAACCAGCTTTGTATGATTAGAACATCAGTAGTATATCAGAAAACTGTAAACGGTTTTGAAGTCTGTCATTTAATTTGACAGTTATTGAGTGTTAAACTAAAGTGTGGACCAGTGACATCAATGGTCCACAATAACTCAAATTTATAACTCATTAACTCAAATCAACTCTCAATAACTGTCAAACTAGATGAATGATGAATAGTTTGACAGTTATTGAGAGTTGATTTGAGTTAATGAGTTATTAATTTGAGTTAGTGTGGACCAGTGATGTCACTGGTCCACACTTTAACACTCAATAACTGTCAAATTAAATGACAAGACTTCAAAACCGTTTACAGTTTTCTGATATACTACTGATGTTCTAATGATACAAAGCTGGTTGATAATGGGCGGAGTGTTCCTTTAAGGAAATCGAGCATTTTTCTTAAGGGAAGAAATGTTCGATTTCTTTTTTTTGGGGGGGAGGGAAGATGGGTTGTGACCTCTGGTCATTTGAGTGTGTAACCTGTGTCATTCCTCCCCTGTGTGTGTGTTACTGAGTGGGTGATGAGCGGCAGGTGTGTGGTACCTGCGCTGTCAGGAGGACTGGCTGCTGATTGGCTGTTGCAGCTGATATACACCAGCTGAGGCCTGCTGTCTGTCCCTCTATTCTCCCCACATCCCAGAGATGAAGGCTGGCCATCTACCTCTGCTCCACACAAGCGCGTCGATTTGCATAGGGTTGGTCGTGACAAGTCACAACCAACATTTCAGGGTGTCCAATTGTCCCTATCAACTTTTAAGCAACCTTATTTGCATTATCTTTGGAGTGCAGTTATATAGGTCATTTAGATTGTCTTCCCATATTTTGCAAGGATAGAATTGACCCGACCATTATTGAGTGAAATTAGTTTGCGTTATGTTCAAAGTTACATTTACCCCTGTTTTTCACAACTGAATGGGCCAGTAGGGCTGGGCGATTAATCGAATTTTAATCATGATTACGATTTGGGCTGTCCACGATTATGAAAACAAGATAATCGACATACAACGATTTTGCGGCTCTTGTCACTCTCGTTCTGTCTTGTGTTGTAAATCGAGCGCACCCTTTCCTTTGCAGCGGTGTGCTCGGCCCCTCCCCCAAAGCCCAAAACACACACACACACACACACCGCTCGAGTTGGGAATGCCTGTCATGTGAACAGAGAGCCACTGCACTTCTCCTCCCCGCTTATTTCCGTAGTAGCACAAGAATAAGATGAGAGAAGTCACAGAAAGAGAGCCGCTGGTCGAGAGGAGAGGTAAAACAACGTATGTGGGGTGGAAACACTATGGTTTCGTCGAGTTTAAAGGTCCACACATAAAGAGCGATGCGAATATACAGCACGGAATTGCGATGCGAGTTTTGACCCACCTGTCAATCACAGCCACAGACTTGGAACAAACAGTGCAAGATATGCGCGCCGCGGTCGTGGCAGCACTCCGCAACACAACCTATCACTTGAAATCCACTCACAAAGTGGTCTATGACCAAGCAATAAACGCCAAACGAACAAAAGTACAAAGCCCCATCTAGTTACTGCCACCGCATACAGTCATCGATTCAGGACACTTTACAATGTGACCGCATATTCAACAGCTAACGCGATCACAGATAAACATTAACAATAGCCTATTATGAACCTAAACGACGTAAGTCGCTTTGGATAAAAGCATCTGCCAAATGAGTAATTTAATGTAATGTAAACGAACGTTACTAGTGTTCTCATTTGGTTAGTTTTGAGGTTTAAGGACTACTAGTTCATGTTTACCAACATATTGAATGTAGATGAATAGTTGCAGTTGGTTGTGGCAGTTCACTGCAACATAGTAGGCCTATACTGTATATTTATTTTAGTTTTTATTTTATTTCTAAATCTTTATTTCTAAATTTATTTTCACTTATTTATTTTCAATTATATCTAAAATCCAAATGTAACGTTGTCGCAGGTGAATTCCCCCCCCTCCACAGATGCGGACGCCCGGAAACAGATTCCTCAACAGGCAGTTTATTCGTATAATATATCTCTGCAACAGTGCAGCCTTTTATATGGCGAGTCAGTTTACAAACATAATCAATAAGACAAAAGCGCTCAACCGAGTGGTGGCAAAATAAACAGTGACACAGGGCTCCAGTCAGGCAATCTCCATCTTAAAACATCACAAGAAAACAACATCAATAATCCGCCCCACACCTCAAGACATACAATATATATTATCCAGTGATGACGAACAGATACAACAGAAACACATACCGGTTTCCGAGCCTGCATTTCACACGCAGCGCCCCCCCGCAACGCAGCAGAACTTCACAGCGTCCCCCCGTACCTTTACAGCAGAAACACATAACATTATAATAAAAATACAATCAACCTCCCGCACACACACACACCCAAGCAAACACACATACCGTTAATAGAGCTGCAACGCTGCAATCTCGCGCTTCATGCTGCAAGGCAATCCGCGACCAGCTTGGTTGTGAATGAGATTTGTGAATGAAAAGAACCCGCGCTAAGAGAGGCACTTCCTTATCACGCAGCACGCACGGCTACGTCATCTATTACGCTACTCGCAGCCGCAGTCACCGCTGCAGCACCTTACATACACCCCCCTGGAAAATACATCATCGCCCCGATGATGAGCGAGGCTGCTGGGTCAAATTACTCTATATTACTGTTCAGATTATCAATCAGGGTAGACAAAATGTCTTTCAGAGTACCCAGCCAGAGACTGTTAACGTGGGCCACTACCTGAGCTCCAGCCCGCCCTCCTCGCCCCGGGACCGCAGACCTGGGCAGATTGAACGGGTTAGAGTGGACGCCTGCCGTGCTCCGGGCCGACCGCCGTTGCACCACTGGTGCGGGGTCCGGCTCGTCCTCGGACAGCTCACTCTCAGATCCCGGGTGGGAAGGTTCGACTTGCGCTGCCTCCTCCTCCTCCTCCTCCTCCGACTCACTGGTGGGCCCAAGGACTGGTTCAGGGTTCTCACCATGGGGGTCCAACCCTGGTTCCGCAGGGTACCTCCTCAGTAGCACCACCGTTTCCTCTTGTAAGCACTCCTCTTCAGGCTCCCTGCTCTGCCCCAACTCAGCTTCATCCAACCCCAACGTCTCATCCACAGACCGATCAATACCACAGGGCCTGAGTTCGAGTCGGTGTACATTACCAGGGGCCTGGGAACCATCGACCGGAGCCACGGTGTAAACGGCCCCCTTGGGATCTGGCCGTGAAAGCACCTGGTACGGCACAGGGAGCCACAAATCCTGGATCTTATGTCGGCCCTTGAAGGTGCGATTGCGTTTATACACCAACTGACCCTCCTGCAGAGCACTCTGCGACGAAGGGGGTCCGTGGCTTCGTCTCCGGGCCTCTGCACGTAGCGCCATTTGCCTCTGTGCATGGGAGTGAGCCGCCTGTAACTCCCGCTGGTGCGCACAGACCCAATCTTCTGCCGTCCCATCAAACCCCTCTTCCCCTACCCCGAACAAAATGTCTAGTGGCAGATTGGGTGATCGACCAAACATCAGGAAGTAGGGTGTGTAGCCGGTGCTGGAGTGCTCTGCCGTATTGTAAGCAAAAACCACCTCTGGCAAATGCTCCACCCATCTCCTTTTCTTCTCTGGGGGTAATGTCCTCAGCAGGTCATGGAGAGTGCGATTAAAGCGTTCGCACTGCCCATTTCCCTGCGGGTGGTAAGGGGTGGTGCGGCTCCGATTCATCCCATACACTTTGCACAGGTTCTGGATGATTTCCGCCTCAAAACATCTCCCCTGATCAGAGTGAATCCTTTGTGGCACTCCATACTTATGGATCCACTCCTTCACCAGGGTCTTTGCCACGGTCACTGCCTTTTGGTCTCGGGTCGGGACTGCCACCGTGAACTTCGAAAACACATCGGTGAACAGCAGCACATTTTCCCGGCCATCACTGGAAGGCTCCAATACGGTGAAGTCCATGGCCAGCACCTCCAGTGGCCGAGACGCCAGCAGACTCCCCCATTCCGTCACCACCTTTGGTAGTGGGGCTTTGGCCACAATACACCGCTTGCACCGCCGACAGTACCCCTCAATCTCCGAGTGCATCCCCGGCCAATAGCATCTGGCTCGTACCAGTTGGAATGTTCTTTCTACCCCCTGATGGCCATGACCATCATGCATGTGCCCCAGGACCTCTGTACACAAACTGCGGGGCAGAAGCAGCTGCCTCAGGCGGCCCTGTCTTGAATCCCGGAGCTCCCGATACAGCACCCCTGCCTCCTCAGAAATGGCATCCCACTGCCGAAGGAGCTCCACTGCCTCCCTGCTCTCCTGCGCACGCTCCGGCCGAGTGGGTTTCCGTCCCCTCTCCCAATACTGCCGGAACGCCCCGATCACAGAATCAGCTCGCTGCTGCGAGGCCAGAAAGTCAGTAGAATATACGGGGAAACTTGACGACACCCCGATGGCATTCACTGTAGCAGCACGGTTACCTTCCACCCCAGCTGACAGAGAAGTCTTCACCTGCTCGACGGTCTGCCAAAGCCCCGGACTCCCAGCCTGCCCATACTGCCTTGAAAGTCCATCAGCATTGGCATTCTGCTTCCCGGGCCGGTATCGCAGGTCAAAGTCAAATTGGGCTAACTCTGACACCCATCTCTGCTCCACTGCTCCCAATCTAGCTGTTGCTAGGTGGCTGAGGGGATTATTGTCTGTGAATGCAGTGAACTTCCGCCCCAGTAAATACTCACGAAACTTATCGGTTACTGCCCACTTCAAGGCCAACAACTCCAACTTCATTGCGCTATAGTTGTTCATATTCCTCTCCGAGCGCCGCAGCCCCCGACTTGCATAAGCCACTGGCCTCCGGCCCCCCTCTCCGTCCTGTGACAGCACCGCTCCCAGCCCCTGGTGGCTAGCGTCGATCTCCAGGTAGAAAGGCTTTGTGAAATCTGCATATGCCAACACAGGGGCTGAGGTGAGCCGCCCCTTCAGTGTCCGAAACGCACTGTCACACTCCGGGCTCCACAGCTGGCAAAAAGGGATCCCTCCGGACCGTGAACCGCAGCCCTTGCGGGGACCCAGGGCTGAGAGGGCATGGAGGGGTGCCGCGATACGAGAGAAGTTCTCCACAAACCTCCTGTAATAGCTCCCGAAGCCCAGGAAAGAAGAGAGAGCTGCAAAGTTTTCGGGACGCCTCCACTCCGCCACTGCCCGTACCTTCTCCGGGTCGGTTGCCACCCCCTCTGGGGAGATGACATGTCCCAGGTATGACACCTCACGCTGAAATAACGCACACTTGCTCCACTTCACCTTGAATCCATGCTGACGGAACCGCGACAGCACCATCCGCAGACGGGAGAGATGTTGCTCAAAAGATGTGGAGAACACCACCACGTCATCCAGGTACAAAAGCAGCGACTGGAAGTGCTCGTCCCCAAATATCCGCTCCATGAGGCGCTGAAAGGTCCCTGGTGCGTTACACAAACCGAAAGGCATGCGATTGAACTCGAAGAGGCCAAACGGTGTGCAGAACGCAGTCTTCTGGTGGTCACCCTCTGCTACCACCACCTGGTTGTAGCCGCTGGCCAAGTCGAGCGTTGAAAACCACTTGGCGCCCCCCAACGCATCCAGCGACTCCTCGATCCGTGGCAGGGGGTACGCGTCCTTTCGGGTCTTGGCGTTGAGCTGGCGATAATCAACGCACATCCTCAGGATGTAACGTTGTCGCAGGTGAATTCCCCCCCCTCCACAGATGCGGACGCCCGGAAACAGATTCCTCAACAGGCAGTTTATTCGTATAATATATCTCTGCAACAGTGCAGCCTTTTATATGGCGAGTCAGTTTACAAACATAATCAATAAGACAAAAGCGCTCAACCGAGTGGTGGCAAAATAAACAGTGACACAGGGCTCCAGTCAGGCAATCTCCATCTTAAAACATCACAAGAAAACAACATCAATAATCCGCCCCACACCTCAAGACATACAATATATATTATCCAGTGATGACGAACATATACAACAGAAACACATACCGGTTTCCGAGCCTGCATTTCACACGCAGCGCCCCCCCGCAACGCAGCAGAACTTCACAGCGTCCCCCCGTACCTTTACAGCAGAAACACATAACATTATAATAAAAATACAATCAACCTCCCGCACACACACACACCCAAGCAAACACACATACCGTTAATAGAGCTGCAACGCTGCAATCTCGCGCTTCATGCTGCAAGGCAATCCGCGACCAGCTTGGTTGTGAATGAGATTTGTGAATGAAAAGAACCCGCGCTAAGAGAGGCACTTCCTTATCACGCAGCACGCACGGCTACGTCATCTATTACGCTACTCGCAGCCGCAGTCACCGCTGCAGCACCTTACACAAAGACATCCAATGTTAAATAAAAAGGCAGTGTAAATGTTCAATAAATTCATGATGTTCTCAATGTCAATGAGTAATCGTGTTAAATAATCGTGATCTCAATATCAATCAAAATAATCGTGATTATGATTTTTGCCATAATCGAGCAGCCCTATGGGCCAGTCCAATTTTTCCCCCCCAAACTCACGTTTGATTGGCTCATTTGGCTGATGACCAAACAAACGCCCACCCACACACATGGCTCTGACACACACTGCTAACATGCCGACATGCCGCCTCCTCCTCGTCCTCCCGCTCGGAAAAAGAGGGACATCAGAAGCTATTTTCCGGGTCCCCCTGCAGCAACTGTAAGTAACGTTGTTATGTTAGGTTAGCAAAACGAGACGTCATTGTTGTGGAGGTGAAGGAACACACCACTATTACTGAAAGTCCGACGCGCATCACGCGTCGCATTTGTGCCCCAGGCTGTCAAACTGTTGAATCAGGCTAGAGGCTCTAGATAGGGACTAAGGAAGCGCTGCAGCCACTTTCCTTATTCTTGTATTTTGTTATTGTTATTGTTTTGTCTACTATGCACTTTGAGGATGGTGTTGGTTGTCGTTTTGCACTGTTGTATGTATCAATGAGAAACAAGTGTCTGAGGATGCAAGACAAATTTCGGACTCTGTCTGACAATAAAGTAATATCTTATCTTATCTTATAACGTTAAACTGTGTGAACCAGCAGAGTATCATTTTACATTACAGCTGCTAACCTGCAAAACGCGAGCAAGAAGATGCTAGAGAAAAGTGTCCTGTCCAGTTACATGCATGTGTACATGTTACATGCATTGTTACATGCATAGACTAAGTAGTATCACCCCCCCCCCCCCCCCAAACTGTGTATCCCCCTATATGAAGCAAGGGGGGAATTCCCCCCATTTTGAAAAATGAATTTCTCCCATGAAAATAACACTTTTTTTTTTTTTTACGTAGGAAACACGGCAGCAACCAAGAGAGAGAGAGAGTGAAGGGACACAGCAGAGAGAGAGTGGAGAGACGGAGCAGCAACCAAGAGAGAGAGAGAGAGTGAAGGGACACAGCAGAGAGAGAGTGGAGAGACGGAGCAGAGAGAGAGTGGAGAGACGGAGCAGCAGCAACCAAGAGAGAGAGAGAGAGTGAAGGGACACAGCAGAGAGAGAGTGGAGAGATGGAGCAGCAACCAAGAGAGAGAGAGAGTGAAGGGACACAGCAGAGAGAGAGTGGAGAGATGGAGCAGCAACCAAGAGAGAGAGAGAGTGAAGGGACACAGCAGAGAGAGAGTGGAGAGATGGAGCAGCAACCAAGAGAGAGAGAGAGTGAAGGGACACAGCAGAGAGAGAGTGGAGAGATGGAGCAGCAACCAAGAGAGAGAGAGAGTGGAGAGATGGAGCAGCAGCAACCAAGAGAGAGAGAGAGTGAAGGGACACAGCAGAGAGTGGAGAGACGGAGCAGCAACCAAGAGAGAGAGAGAGAGTGAAGGGACACAGCAGAGAGAGAGTGAAGGGACACAGCAGAGAGAGAGTGAAGGGACACAGCAGAGAGAGAGTGGAGAGATGGAGCAGCAACCAAGAGAGAGAGAGAGTGAAGGGACACAGCAGAGAGAGAGTGGAGAGATGGAGCAGCAGCAACCAAGAGAGAGAGAGAGTGAAGGGACACAGCAGAGAGAGTGGAGAGACGGAGCAGCAACCAAGAGAGAGAGAGAGAGTGAAGGGACACAGCAGAGAGAGAGTGGAGAGACGGAGCAGCAGCAACCAAGAGAGAGAGAGAGTGAAGGGACACAGCAGAGAGTGGAGAGACGGAGCAGCAACCAAGAGAGAGAGAGAGAGTGAAGGGACACAGCAGAGAGAGAGTGAAGGGACACAGCAGAGAGAGAGTGGAGAGATGGAGCAGCAACCAAGAGAGAGAGAGAGTGAAGGGACACAGCAGAGAGAGAGTGGAGAGATGGAGCAGCAGCAACCAAGAGAGAGAGAGAGAGTGAAGGGACACAGCAGAGAGAGAGTGAAGGGACACAGCAGAGAGAGAGTGGAGAGACGGAGCAGCAGCAACCAAGAGAGAGAGAGAGTGAAGGGACACAGCAGAGAGAGAGTGGAGAGATGGAGCAGCAGCAACCAAGAGAGAGAGAGAGTGAAGGGACACAGCAGAGAGAGAGTGGAGAGATGGAGCAGCAACCAAGAGAGAGAGAGAGTGAAGGGACACAGCAGAGAGAGAGTGGAGAGATGGAGCAGCAACCAAGAGAGAGAGAGAGAGTGAAGGGACACAGCAGAGAGAGAGTGGAGAGATGGAGCAGCACCAGCAACCGAGAGAGAGAGTGAAGAGACACAGCAGCACCAGCAAACCAAGTTTGTGTTTGTTAGTTACAATTATGCTGACAGGAGAGCTGAGCAGGTGGTGACATGAAAGTTATTGAGAAAAGGAGAAGATACTACATAATAATGACATCACAACAGTATAATGTTGATTTAAAATGAGATATTCCTCTAAATATGGCTAAAAAAGGTTAAAAGACCCTAATTTATTTTATTTAAAATGAGATATTCCTCTAAATATGGCTAAAAAAGGTAAAAAAAAAAAACTCAAAGCCACCTCCCCTCATGCCATCATCGACCCTACCAACTTTGAGACCAAAACGATGCCCTTGGCTCCACACTTGTTCTGATAGATATTTATGTATGGTAATCTGTACATTTTGTTGTCTCTTTAGATCGTAGAGATTATTGTTGATTCTCATGTAGCAGTCAAATAGGAGAGAGAAACCCTTTTTCTTTGACTTTACTTTACCACTCATTGTTTTTGTTATCAGGAGTTAGGTAAGAGTTATTGTCTTTTGTTTTCCTTTTTATTTTGTGTGTAGGAAAGTGTGAGTTTCCTTTTAGCTTGATTTAGTTTATTATTTTGGTAGTGCTCTACTCTGAACTACAAAACAAATAAACCTGCTGCATTGAGAACTTTGATCATGGTCTAGCTTCTCGTCTTTGGGAGTGGGAAGAGTGGGGGCACCAACATGTTATCCCTGGTTTTCCCTTATGCCAGGGCCATAACATGCCCCCTCACATTTTGTAACTGCCCCCTCACGTCATTGTGGAGCTGTTTGTAACTGAAGTAACAAATTATCTGATCAAAGAGTTACCTGTGACAGTCAGATTAACTCCAGGTGAAGCAGTGTAGCTCCCAGCTGGATGGTTTGTTGTGAAGTTGAACTTGTACACAGCGGAGTCACTCTCTCTCAGGTCTATGATTCTCAGGCTGCAGTTCTTGTGATCACCAGCATACTCCACACGGCCGGCATACTCTGGGTCTGTTGTCACATCCACAGGTTCACCACCCTCCTCTTTAAACCACAATGTCTTCTTCACTGTGACAGGATCAGGAAGGTCATCTAGGTAGGCTGGGTGTGTGTAGGAGCAGAGTATGTCCACTGTTGATCCTTTGAAGGCACAGATCTCAGTAGGAGTGTAAGTCACTCCCCAGTCATCCTGAGCCGCCTGGACCACTGTAACACAGAGCACATCACAAACCACATCACATTCACAAACACATTACAGGACAGACTTTCCTCTGCAGCAGAACTGCTGCAATATGTGACCCAACCAGAGACATGGACTACATTTCCCATAACCACTTTGACACTCGCATCACATCTGCCTCCACTGTAACTCAATGAGTCAAAGACAATTCAATACAAAAATAATTGCACCTAAGGCACAAGGTAGCACACACAGATCTTCAGGACAAAGGATTTCTCTATTTCACTATTTATTTGGCCATGTCAGGTCGACACATGCCAACGTTTCGGCCTTTCCATCTTTCCAAAGTCACACTCAGTCGAGCCCATACCTCCCTTCTTTTTTTTTAATATATATATTTTTTCCCCTGATTTTTTTATCCCATTTTTATCCCCCATTAGTGCTAATCCAATTTATTTATCCTGGTTGCTACTCCACCCTCTGCCGATCTGGGGAGAGCCGAAACTGGCTCCATGCTTCCTCCGAGACATGGGCAGTTAGCCAGCCGCTTCTTTTCACCCGACAGAGGAAGCCTCACCGGTAGGACATAGCACGTGGAAGGTTCACGCTATTCCAACCAGTTCCCCTCCCTCTGAACAGGCGCCCTTAACGACCAGAGGAGGAACCACATTAGCAACCATGATATTGCATGTTTTTGTGAAGGGGTTCCTATATGAAGGAAACCCCCGGGAGGCACGGGGAGAACATGCAAAATCCACACAGAAAGGCCCTTTTGATGACCCCACCCGGGCGGTGGGCACTCGAGGACATGCGGACGGGCACGCAGTCCTTCAGCGTTCACAGCGTCCCAGGTGGGAATCGAACCCAGGACCTTCGAGCTGTGAGGCGACAGTGCTTACCACTGCACCACCGTACCCCCCCATACCTCCCTTCTATCAAAAGGTTTGGCATTCTCCATAACGAACAGAGTTAATGCATTCAATCTAAAGGTGGATACATTCAAGTTTATGAGGCATCTACATACAAGTTTATGAGGCATCTAAATTAGTAGAACATGATATTGATGAAATGATTCGGAAAGACGGGGCCAAAATATCATAATCTCAATGAGGAAGAGCGTCAAGCTTTGATGGAACTAAAAAACAAGCCAGAAATTACAACCAGATCTGCACACAAAGGCGGAGGCATTGTGATTATGGATACAAGCTTCTATCGGGATAAGATGTTAATTCATGTAGAAAACACAGGATCCTACAGGGGGTTAAAAACTAACCCTCTAAATGAAATCAAGAATGAAATCGACAACCTTCTGAAAAATGCCTTTGACTGTAAGTGGATCTCTCAACAAAATAATTTGATTTCCTCTCAGAACAATATCCCAGATTCAATTTCCAAACATCTCACTCAAAGAGACTCCCAGAGCCTACCGCCCAATGGATTGTTACTTGAAATGCTCAACTTGGTGCTAATCAAAAACTATTTCAGGTTTGAGGACCGCTACTTCCTACAAACTAGGGGGACTGCTATGGGCACGGCAGCAGCTCCAGCATATGCATCCCTAGTGGTGGCAACCTGGGAGCAGGGGCGTAGGCAGAAATTCAATTATGGGTGGGCCTGGATAAAATTGGGTGGGCCTGGACAAAATTGGTGGGGCAATTGCATGACGAAATTTTGCACGGAACGTGTGCAAAATTCCTAGATGTCATGAAGTTGTCATGCATTAGACTCTGGAGATGATGTGCCCTGCGTTTTTAAGCTACAAAACCATTGGCTAGCAAGGCAGCAGCAAGTTTGCCTCTAGAAAACAACCAATTAAAATTTTTTTTTTCTTTTGGGTGGGCCAGGGCAAGAAGTGGGTGGGCCTGTGCCTACCCAGGCCCACCTGTAGATACGCCCCTGCCTGGGAGGAAGAGGTAATATATAACTCTGTGAATCCATTCAGATCAAAGATAAAGCTGTGGAAAAGATATCTGGATGATGTTCTGATATTTTGGAATGGCACTGTGGAAGAACTGAAAATGTTTGTGACATACAGTATGTAAACTTAAAGGCCGGCTTTTCCGTGGGGGATATGAATATATATTAAATCTCACGCCCCTAAGGTTTTCAAATCCGTTGAAATTTTTGAAATTGGTTGTTTACAGCCTGAGATATCACCAGAAATCCACTCTGTGTGTGTGTGTGGGGGGGGGGGGGGGTGGTGGGGGGGAGGTGCGGGTGCGGGGACTCGAAATACTACATTTCCCACAATGCACTGGGCTCGCGTGGCCTTCGTTTCCATGCCCACCCCTCAGGCGTTTGGCTGATATCAAACTCCAGTAGGTGGCGGTAATGCACATATATGTTTGCCAACCGCCATAAAACTCAAAGAAGAAGAAGAAGAAGGCTTCGACAATATTATATGGAGAGAAGAAGAAATAAATCGAAAATAAATCGAAAATAAATTGCCTCCAAATTGCACCAAATTTAAACTGAAGTATATATGTCGGGAGATGTCTTCATAAAAAAAAAATCATGCATTTTAAGGCATTTTCGTAGGAGTTACGCGCATCTGATGTTGTAACTATTTTCTGTAAAAGTGTGTAAAAACGAGTACATTGCTCAGCGTTGATTTCGTTACTTCAACCCACCTACTACTAGATGTAAAATTTGACGAGCTTTCCAATGCCGCCAGTCACGTGTCTGTCCGTGCTTCCGTTCCCGAGAAAATCGTCTCTTTGCAAGGAGCTATGGAAAGCTAACCTAGCTACAGCAGGCTAGGTGGTCGAAAAAGATGGCTGCCTTTTTGTTTTTCTTCAGACCTCTGAAGGGGCGTGGAGGACCTCTAGAAGCTCACATGGCTCACAACAGTTGTAGTTCATAGGTGCACGACTTCCACAAGGCGGAGCATGACGCCCCGACGCGTTTTGCGTCAGAGGGTCATGCAAATAATGTGAGAGATGCTTGATAGGTCAGGCAGTGAAGCTCCAATTTCAAAAATTTCAACGGATTCGAAAACCTTAGGGGCGTGAGATTTAACACATTGAGTGCCACAGCGCTTCAGTAAAATTGTCTGGAGCCTGTGCCAGATTCACTTCCATTCAGTTGAAAACAGCTATAGAATTTTTTCTATTAGGGCTATATTGACAGGACTGGACTCTAATGAAACATTGGACACTCCTGCTTCTTCCAAAGAAGAAATTTTGTTTCTAGACAGTTCCATTATGAAATGACAGCCTCTGAAAGAAGCGCACTTTCAAGGGTTTTCTGCAGTTTTTTTTTACTTTTCAAGATATAGTCACTTTTATGAATACTTTTTGCACTCTAATTTCGAGCACATTCACTGACTCTGGCTGGTGTTTTCTGATGTGGTGGCGTGGTGTGGTTCTGTGCAGCCTGCGTGCCCCACCCCCCTCCCCCCCCCCCCCTCCACCTCTGAGCTGCTGGCTCCTCCCCACACGCACACAGTCTGTTTTCTCGACTCCGTTTTTGCCCCGGACGGATCCCAGCGCAACAAGGAAATGCCAAACGCGACTGAACGAAAAGGTTTGGCCGTTCGGCTTCGGGTGCTGGCTTTCTGGCAGGGAATCGTGTGGAGAAACTATATGCAGACAGATAGATAGAAGCAGAAGAGCTCAGTTGTGGGCGCGGATGCAGCCAACTGTCCGCTGCAGACAGAGCAATCTATACGGCTCTGGCTGCAACATGCATCGGTTTCCCCTTTGATCACGTCTTTCCCTGCTTTCTCCTGCACAAAGTAAAGGATCTGAGGTGGGTGGCGCAGCTCCCGTGTCGATGTTTAAGGTGGCGCCGTGTGATCCCTTGAAGGGATTCATGCTCACTGGCTAGGTACGACCTTAAACAGCAGAATTATGGAATAATATGAATTATGATTTTAGGACGTCCACAGACGTCCTTGGCACTCCTCGTTACTTTTTTTTAGGACGTCCACAGACGTCCTTGGCACTCAATGTGTTAATATATATTCATATTCCCCACGGTAAAGCCGTCCTTTAAGTAGCCCTTTTCTAAAATTCACAATGGAACATAACCTGAATGCAATTAACTTTTTGGATCTTACCATCTCTAAACAACAGGATGGACAAATTCACACCTCAATCTACAGGAAGCCTATGGAAAGAAATACCCTCCTCCACTACAACAGCAACCACTCAAACCACTTAAAGGAAAACATACCGAAGGGACAATTCTTGCGACTGAGGAGAAACTGCTCAACCCTGGATGAATTCAAAAACAAGGCTGATGAGATGAAATCAAGATTCTATCAAATAAATTACCATCCATCCCTAATCAATAAAGCCTACAATCATGCTCTAACATCTCAAAGGTCTGAGTTGCTTAAACCCAAAGCCACAACTGAAAAAACTTTAGGGTTGTAAAACAACCCGGGTTTTACGAGTGAGAACGAGAGCTCTCACTCTAGTGCCTATATCCGCTGCGTACGCAGCCCTATGGAAGACTGTCATTTTTGCTCCAAAAATTAGTTTTTATTGAAACCGACCACCCACCAGTAGGTGGCGTGGTGCCCCCCTGGTGCTGACGTGGCCACCCACCTCACCCACGTGACTACGTCACGTCCCGTCAGCCCCGGGTACGCCACTCATTCTTCCAGCCCGCTGAGAACCGACGCAACCAACGACGCATCGACGCAGCAAGGCTGGGTAGTGAGAGCTCTCGTTTTCACTTGTAAAACCCGGGTTGTAGTACAACCCTAACGTTTTACTTCGTTTCAAACTCAAGCTCTCACTCTAGTGCCAAATTCAACCGCCCTTGCTGCCGGGAGCACCCCACAGGGCGACCCGAGAGGCATCGGTGAACCACGGCCGCATGGCAACCTTCATGCCCGACCGTATGACATTTTAGAGCGGCAACGATACTACTTTCTTGCCACTGACAGTCCCTAGTGCCTGAACCGTGAACCGGACACGTCGAGACTGTAGTACCTAACAAACGTGTGATGAGAGGACCATGAGGCCGCGGCGCACATGTCCTCCACCGAAACACCACGCAACAACGCAGAGGATGTCGCAACACCCCGCGTAGAATGCGCCTTGATACCCTCCGGGGGTATCTTACCCACGGCAGAGTATGCCAAAGCGATCGCCTCCACTATCCAGTGTGATAAGCGATCCTTGGAAAGGGGCCCACCCTGGGCCTTCTGCCAAAAGCAGACCAACAACTGGCTTGTAGTGTGTAATGAACGCGTCCTGGCCACATAGGCCGAGAGCACCCTTACGGGGCACAGCATGTGCAAGCGCCTCTCCTCATGAATGAAGAATGCTGATAAGTCTATGACCATAGACCTAAAGCTGGCATTAATATTCTTAGGTTGGTAAGCCGGGTTAGGTCGCAACGTAACCCCGCGCCCATCATCCCGAAAAACCATACAGGCCTGCTGCACCAAGAGGGCAATCAGGTCACCAACTCTCTTTCCTGACGACAAGGCCAGCAGCAGCAGTGTGGTCTTTAAAGACAGAATTGTCAAATCGGCGGAGTCCAAGGGCTCAAACACATGACCCGTTAGCCCGTCCAGCACCGTAACCAGGTCCCATTTGGGAAAGACGCACCGCGACGGCGGGCGCAGTTTACGCGCTCCCTTCATGAAGCGCGAGACCAAAGGGCACACCCCCACGGGGCTCCCTTCAATTCCCATGTGGCAAGCAGAAATCGCGGCCACGTACACCTTAAGCGACTGCGGGGACTGACCTGCGTCAAGCAGGCTCTGAAGGAAACAGAGAACTGGTCGCACACTGCAGTTCACTGGATCCACGCCCTTACTTGTGCACCAACGCGAAAAGACCCGCCACTTGTACGTGTACTGAGTGCGGGTCGAAGCAGCCCTAGCACTCTGAATAGTGCATACCACATTATCGGGCAAGCCCTGGGCTAGCAACTGGTCCCGTTCAGGAGCCAGACTGCTAGCTTCCACCTGCCTGGGGAGGGGTGGAACACCTCCCCCTCCGCCTGGGATAGGAGATCCGCCCGTAACGGCAACGCCCAGGGCGGACCTTGCGCCAGGGAGACCAGGTCCGCAAACCATGTCTGCCTGGGCCAGAACGGGGCCACTAGAACGAGCTGGAGGCGCTGTTCCTTCACCCTGTCCAACACCTGACGGATCAGGGGGATCGGTGGAAATGCATAGAGCCCCTCCCGTGGCCACGCGTTCGCTAGTGCGTCGTGTCCCAATGGGGGGCTGTCCTCCTGGATCGAGAACCACAGTGGGCAGTACGTCGCGCACCACACCCCATCCCCAGATGGAGGCATCGGTGCGAATTACTAACCTGAGTGGGACAGGGCCCAGCCGAGTGCCTCTCGAGAGGTAGCAGGGGTCCGCCCATATGGCCAGCGCCTGCCGGGCTTGACCTGTCAGAGGAACCCTGCGATGACGGTCCCTGGCCGGGTCCAGGCGAAGCCTGAGGAACCAGATTTGGAACGGACGCATGTGTAGCCTCCCCAGAGGGAGCACATGCAGTGCTGAGGCCATCAGGCCCAACATGACTGTGCATCGATGCACTGACACCGAGGAGCACAGACCTATTGCCCTCGCTGTCCGCACCGTGCGAGCCTGTCGCTCTGGCGAAAGGCGGGCCTGCATGGCCCGGGGGTCTAGCACGGGACCCAGGAAGGTCGTCGCCTGCGCTGGGACGAGGCAACTCTTCTGCCAGTTCACCAAAAATCCTAAGGTTTGCAGGTGATCAGTCACCATCTTGGTATGTTTCGTGGCACAGACCCTCGAGTTGGCCACTATAAGAGCGTCGTCGAGATATAGGAAGACGCGGATCCCCCTCGCGCGGAGGGGGGCCAAGGCTGTCTCCACGCAAACCGTGAAGGTTCGCGGGCTGAAAGACATGCCGAATGGCAAGACACAGAACTCGTAGGCCTTCCCTAGGAAGGAGAACCTCAGGTATTTCCTGTGTCTCTTGACCATGTGGACATGGAAGAACGCATCCTTCAGATCCACGGACGTAAAGAAATCCCCCTGTCTCAACGCGTTGAACAGGCGGGGAAAAGAGAACATTCGGAACGGGAACTACCTCAGCGTCTTGTTGCGACGCCGAAGGTCCAGAATAGGATGCATGGAGCCGTCCTTCTTGGGCACGACAAAGTACCTGTGGTAAAAACCCGAGCGCGCCTCTGCCTTGGGAACCGAGCGAATCGCCCCCTTGGCGAGGAGCGAAATAACCTCCTTGTGGCGTATGTCCCTGGACTCCCCTTCCACGGCCGAGTCGGGGATCCCGTCGAACCTGGGCGGGGGCCTGGCAAACTGCAGGGCGTATCCCTTCTGGAGGGTGCGCCGTAACCATGGGGACGGGGAACATAGATGCTCCCAGGCATTGAGCCTGTTGGACAAGGATGGTCTCTTGTGGCCAAAGGGGGCGAAACCCGCCCCCCCTGGTCATGAGTATATTGTTGGGCACCGGGACCTGATCCGGTACCCTGGTGGGGGAAGAAAATGGGGGGGGCAGGACGTGAGAGGCTATGTCCCCCTGTCGCATGGCCAGCTCCGTAGAAACTGTGCATGCTGGGGAAGGATTTATTACGCAGGCTCCGCCTACTGACGTCGGTACTGTGTCGTACCGACGTAACCCCGCCGCCGTGCGACTTTCGCAGGCTGGGGGGACCATGGAGGCAACGTTCTCTTTCGAGCCACGCCGCACGTGGACTTGTCCGTCCGTGCGGTCCCCAGGAGAGCTCCCGACCAACAATGGGCCCACGGCGCCATTGATGGTGGGCTTGTCCCGGGGGCCTCTCGATGATGGGTATGAGACCCTGGGAGAGCCCCCGACCGAACTCGGGCCCTGGGCACCGAGGACGGTTGGCTTGTCCCTAAAGCTACAAGCCGAAGGCTGGCTCTGAGGCCAAGCCTTGGCGAGCTGCCATCCCCGCTGGGCGCAACGCACCGGCGAGTGGCGGACTGGGCAGGTCCCTGCTGAGTCCCGGACCGAAGTTGAGCGCTGAGCTCCAACGACGGTGGGCTCATAGCCCCCCCCCCCCCCCTTCCCCAAGGGAGGTGACTAAGAACGGGTCAGGTCACCCGCACACCCCCTCATCCCTTTTGGGGGCGGGGGCTGCATACCCTGGCCTGCCGTGGGACCCAGGACGGGGCCACTGCGGCCGGGTGGGGTGCCTCCATTGCAGGTGCCCTAGGCTGTGGGGCTCGCACCCGCAGGCGTGGGGTGGCTCGCGGCGCTTGAGGCCCCAGAGGGCGACTCTGCGCGTGCGCTGCCACCTGAAACCGGCAGTCCTCCCCTTTCCGCCTAGGCATGAGGGTCCTGACTGCTTCAGAGTCCCGCTGCCGCTTCTCCAACCGCTGGGCCAAATCGATGGATGTGACCGAATAGGCCCTCCGGAGAGATCTGGACCCCCAGTAGCCTCCTCTGCTCAGGGAGCTGGGTGAGGTTCAGCCACAGGTGACGGTGAGTCAGAACGGAGAAGGCCATGACCTTCCCGCTGTTCTGCGCCAGGCAGTCAATCATACGCAAGGCGTAATCCGTGGCCATCCTGAGCTCTGTAAACAGCTCAGGGGCGGGGTCACCCTGCATCAACCGCAGGAGCACTGCCTGGTAACCCTACAGGATCGGCAGGTTGTTGGTCATGGCGGCGGACTGCCCCGCCGCCAAGTACGCCTTCTCGGCCAGCTTGGCCGTCAATTGGCACGCCTTTGAGGGCAACGTGGGCCTCGCGACGTTGGAGGCCAGGTGTCTAGCCACCATTTCCTCGAGGGGAGGCATCGCGGCTAACGCGAGCTTATCCCCCCCTTCTAATGCCAACCACGGAGCCATGCCAGCCTCCTGAGGCTTCTCCCATCCCGTCTGCAGCGCGCGAACCATGTCTATACAGACGGGCATACGGGGCGGGGTGCCTGTGGTGCCTGGCGTGCCTGAACATAGCACCCCGACAGTACTGATTCGGGAGGCGGGGGTGGTTCGGCCCGAGCGATGCCGAGCTTCGCTGCGGCCCTTGACATCACCCCCTGAAACTGCTTCTGGTAGGGCTGGTTGATGCTCATCTCCGAGCGGGCCTCTACCGCAGAGGTCACGGTGGTAGCACCGTCCCAGTCCTCTCCGCCGGACATCTCCTCTTGGGCGGTGTCCTGGGGGGGATCGGCTATGGGGTCATAGGGGAAGAGTCCACCCTGCTCCAACACAGGATCGATGGGCTCATCCCCCCAATTTAAATTCTGCTGCTCAGGCTGGCCCGGGGAGCCCTGTTCAGCGGGTATCTGCCCCCCGACCGAGTGGTTGGACCCAGCGGACGCGCCTCCCTCGGGAGGTGCACCGCTGAGCGGCGGGCCCACCTGGACAAAGAGCATCGCTCTTGCCCGCAGCTCGCCCAGGGTGAAGCCGTTGCAGGTCTGGCAGAAGCCAGACTTCAGCAATGCATCAGTAGCATGGTTATGCCCCAGGCAGAACACACACTCCCTGTTGCGGTCGTAATCCGCCAACGTAGCCTCACAGCTAACAGAGCACCTGGCTGTCCCCCCCCTTTCTCTTGGCCGCCGCCCGGTTCATTGCGCGAGTTCAACGAAGCTAACTCGCAACAAGCCCCGCAGACTGTACCAGGAATTAGCGGGGGTTATACCGTGTAAGCTAACTAGCAGTAGCCTGCAACGGTGAAGAAAGCTGGAGTGCTACACAACGCTAGATGCTAGCTGCACTGAGCAAGCTAGCTATCTATCTAACTGGAGAGCACGGCTATCCTAGCCCCTACTCTCGCCTTAACGTTACTCCAGCCGGAGTAAACGTGCGCGCTCTACACGGAGGTAGCTGGCGCCTAAAGTACCTAGCACACAGACGCTAACCGCACGGGTACAAGCTAGCTATCCGCAACAATACTGGTCAATTAGCCTATTGTTCTGTGCTACACAGTACCAATGCTATTCGCACGTATGCAACCTAGCTTTAAACAGTTTTGAGCGCAGACCTTGGTCAGCTCTCAAGCCAAAATTCGCTACCCCAGCCGGGGAAACGTTAAACACGCTACGCGGCGGTAGCCTCTTATACAGGTGTTAACTGCAAGAAGACACTCTTAGCTGTTAGATGACTTGATCCAACGCCGCTGGTGAAGAGAAACAGGATCGGGCCCCCGAAGCCTGCTGTATCTCGTCCACGCAAACCTCTCGAGGTGGGCAAAGTGAGACGGAACGAGCCTTATTTCTATAGCTACTGAGAGCGCTAACTTTGAGCTAACATGGAGCTTCTAGATAACACGTCCTCTGCTGGGCTGGAAGAAGCGATGAGTGGCGTACCCGGGGCTGACGGGACGTGACGTAGTCACGTGGGTGAGGTGGGTGGACACGTCAGCCCCAGGGGGGCACCACGCCACCTACTGGTGGGTGGTCGGTTTCAATAAAAAGTACGCAGCGGATAAGGCACTAGAGTGAGAGCTTGAGTTTGAAACGAAGTAAAACAAAAATAATTGCTTTCACTACTGAATTGAACCACTGTCATAAGGGTCTCAGGGACATTGTGAACAAACACTGGCACATCCTAAGTGCAGAACCATCACTCAGTGAGTATACACAAAAAGCCCCCCCCCCCCCCCCCTCATGTCATACAGGCGAGCACCAACAATCAGAGACAGCCTGGTACACACCTTTCAGCCCACCAAACCAACTCCGACTTGGCTGAACCTTACTGGAAACTACAAATGTGGAAACTGTAGTCAATGCAACAACACCACTGACGTAAAAACCTTCAATCATCCAGTGGTGTATAAAGTACTCGAAAACCATACTTAAGTAAAAGTAAAGATATCTTCCCAGAAAAAGACTTTGGTAAAAGTCAAAGTCACTCATTAGAATATTACTTGAGTAAAAGTCTTAAAGTACTTGATATTTTCTGTACTTAAGTATCAAAAGTAATTTTCTGATATTAAATGTACTTAAGTATTGAAGGTAAAAAGTACAAGTAAATGCTGCAAAAAAAAATCAAGCAAAAGACATGCCTGGGCTTGAGTGGAAGTCTATTTCTTCTTCTTGACTTTTATAGCCGCTGGTAAACAATGTTATGTTGCATTACAGCCACCAAATGGAATGACGTGTGGATCGTGATTAACGTAACTTGCAAACTAGGAGCACTGATTTTCCAAACCTGATTGCTTGCAGGCTACGCAATTTCTTCTGATTTTACTTTGTAACTAAGATGCTTGGGGGAAATGTAGTGGAGTAAAAGTATCCATTTTATTTGGGAAAGATAGTGGAGTAAAAGTGAAAGTTGACATAAATATAAATACTCAAGTAAAGTACAGATACTCAGAAAAAATACTTAAGTACAGTACTTAAGTATTTATACTTAGTTACATTACACCACTGCAATCATCCACACACTGGCAAAAAGTTTCCAATCAAAACAGTTCATAAACTGCAACACAACATCTGTGATTTACATGCTCACTTGCATTTGTGGGCTCTGTTACATTGGGCAGACTAAGCGAGCATTAAAACAAAGAATATCGGAGCACAAAACAGAACATGACTTATGCAATCTCTAAGCATTATCAGGAGGCAAACCATGGCTCTGCAGCCAGCCTGAAATGTGTTGGACTTGAGCATGTTCTTCCTCCAACCAGAGGGGGCAACCTGCCTAAACTCCTCTCACAGAGAGAGAGATGTATTGGATCTCCACACTTAACACCATGACACCTGCTGGACTGAATGATGATTTCTCATTCTTTAAAAAACCTCTGCACATGAAATGTATAGCTTCACCAAAGTCGAAATGTACCTTGTGATTTTAATTGTATGTAGATGTGCCATTTCACCATATTTTGTCATTGCCTGACTAAGAAAATGCAAAGTATTGAATATAACATCACATGACCCCTGAACCATGTGACCTGTGTGCTATATATGGCAGGACATCCATTTTCTTTTCTTTTCTTGCCCTGATGAAGGGCATGTATCGACCTGACATGGCCAAATAAATTGTGAAATAGAGAATCCTTTGTCCTGAAGATCTGTGTGTGCTACCTTGTGCCTTAGGTGCAAGTATTTTGATGTTTTGAACTTTGCTGGTTTAGCACCACTAAGAAAGCCATCGGGAAAGCGCATCCTTTCCAAGGACTTGACAACTAAATACAACTGAATAGATATTGACAGGCTTAACTAATATCATTCTAGTGACAAGACTATTTTGTTACCACTAAGAAATGTGGCTTTGGACGTTACACTCATTACTATGAGTTGCTGCTGCTAATGTTTCACATCCAGAAAGCTGATTATTGCACTCAGATTGCTCTGGCTGAGCCTGTGAGCCAAATGCCTGAAATATGAACAGAATATTAAAACAATGTCAATTGACAGATCATTTTGTTCAAGCTGCCAGCTGATAAAAGACAAAAATGGAATTTGTCTCTTTTCATCAAGTACAGTACAAGTAAACGCATCACCCCCACAAATAATGGCTTGTTGATTTGTCATGGGGTTGTGATCTCATGATCACGCGTGAATCCAGACGATCAATCAAGTAGGCCTACAGTAACCATGTCACCACCATATTAAGACGCAAAGAAAACTCTAAGGCTCATTAGCATAAAGCATATATGGAGATGACACACTGATGTGTGAACATCATCAAGTCAACTGGTAGAGTTTAGTATGGATACACAATAACATAATCATGTTGATATGAGAAAGCAGAGTTAAAGTCTGTCACATGTCAACTCTTTGCTATGTCTCTCTTCCAGTAAAGCAGAAACACCATAAAGATAACATGAGAAATTACCATTTGAAAAAAGACACCTACTCTCACAAAGTGATTGAAACAAAAAATAATCAGCATATTTTTTTGTAATAACCTCAGACCTTGTTTGACAAAATCTCATATATTTGACTGATATTGATGAACGGCAGGCAATTTCCAAAGCAGAAATAAAATCTATAAATAACCACATGAGACAAGACAGAAAAAGTTGAACATCCGACACGACTACATTTAAGCTTATTCAACTGTTCCACTCATTATACAATACCTGAGGCAGACAGAAGGACGAGAAGAAATCCACTGGTCACTGATGAGCTCATCGCTGGTCCTGTCCTCTCTCTGTCCAGACTGCAGAGACGCTCAAACACATCAGCAGAGATCTAATGTACATATAATGAGAAGTCTATCAGTCACATGACATGACAAACACACCTCTACTGATATCCATCTGAGAATGTTCTGCGCACTCTGCACTCATATTAAGGATGTGGTTTTGCAGAGGAGCCTGCTATGTAGCACTGCTATAATCTGATTACAATCAGAGACACAAACTGGTAAAATAGACCAGGGTGCTTTCCACACACAGTGTCAGAGAGAGAGAGGGGGGGGGGGGGGGGGGGGACAAGGGTCAGACCTCCAAACCTGCACCACTTACGTCAACACACCTGGGTGTGATTTTTCCAAGATGTTGAGCAACAAAGAGTAACAAATGGTCTGATGTGACAGTAAGGTCATCTAGGTAGGCTGGATATGTGTAGTAGCAGTGTACGTCCACTGTTGATCCTTTCAAGCAGCGCTATAGAGAGCCGCAGGGATGACGTATTTTTGGAGTCGGAACGCGGAAGTCCCGGACTTCCTGGTTCTTCGCTGTTTCTGCCTATTAGATTTTTGAATGGGTTTTTGCCGCGATGCTTCAAATAAGGTCTCTGGGCAACGCAACCTTAATCAAATGCGAACCAGTGTTCAGCCGGATAATCTTCACACATGAGGACCACTTTCATGAGTTTTGAAGCGTACATTTTTTATTTTATTTTACCTTCATTGTTTGACAACCAGTTCTCATTTGCAAACATGACCTCCTGGCCAAGAGGGCCCAGTAGGAATAGCTACATTGTCAAAGTCTAGTAACAAAAAGAGTGTGTGTGTGTGTGTGTGTGTGTGTGTGTGTGTGTGTGTGTGTGAGAGAGAGATCCGGAGCTAATCAGCAGGTACAGCGGTCAACAAAGAGTTGATTGAGTTTGTGTTTGAAGATGGAAAGTGATGTCAGGGTTGTGAGTTTGATGGTGCTTTGGAGTGTATTCCAATCGTTTGCTGCTGCAAAGTGGAAGGAGGTGCGGCCGAAATCAGATCTGTATCTGACTAAGCTGGGGATGGTGAGCTTGATGTGCTCACTTGACCTAGTGTTGTAAGCATTGCAGGCTATATGGAGGATGCGAGCCCTAGAAGTAAAAAGCTTGTGCTAAGCTAATCCAGAACTACACACAGTCTCGCATAGGCTTTCCCGTCACGTCACCACTCAACCTGGACTGTTGTTGATGTGTGCGCTGCTGTGCACTGATTACCCCGGGCTAGGTGAGGGAAAGAGAATTTCCGTGTTCGTCCTTTGAAGTGATGACGTTATTGACGTATAATAGCCCTGTCGACTCAACAGTATAGTCTCATTTAGCCGTTTGCTAACTAGCCGCCCTTTTAACGGCACGTAAAAGCTTCAAAACTCATGAAAGTGATCCTCATGTGTGAAGATTATCCTACTGAACACTGGTTCGCGTTTGATTAAGCTTGCGTTGCCCAGAGACCTTATTAGAAGCATCGCGCCAAAAACCCATTCAAAAATATAGGCGAAAACAGTGAAGAACCAGGAGTGTTAGCATCGATGATTTCCGGAATCGTTCCTGCGGCTCTCTATTCAACTATATTGTTCAGAGGGCCACATTGTCAGAAGGCTAAGGGCCCAGGGACCGGACATTTCCATGAGCTATTATGATCAGTGTTGCCAACTTAGCGCCTTTGTCGCTAATATTTAATATATTTAATATTTAGCTACTCTTCAGACCCCCCTAGTGACGTCATTTAGCAAACGCTTTTATCCAAATCGACTTACAATATCACATTGTGTCAACAGTAGAGAAATCAACTATGCAACACAATCTATGACAGCTACAACTTTTTGAAGGAATAGAGTAGCACTTGTAGTGTCAGGCAATTTCCAAAGCAGAAATAAAATCGATAAATAACACTTATGAGACAGACAAAAAAAAGTTGAACATCTGAAATGACGACAGTTAAGCTGATTCCACTGTTCCCTACGCTCAACCTACGCTGAACCCATAAGTTTTATTTCGGCGTCCTTGTTAACAGGCGAAGCCATTCACACCAGCCGCGCGCGTGCCTCGCTCAAGCGATCGTTCCAGATTCAGTCCTATTTTCCAAGCGTGACGCGTGAAGCGTGAAGCTGCCAGGCAGGTAAACACTTTATAATAACGTTCAGTCGTAAGTCATTTATAAGCCTTTAGTTAATGATGAACTAACCATTTACAAAACATGAATATACATTTGTAGATGATTAATAAATGCTATGTTAACATATCACAAATGTGTTATAAGTCATCTATAAACCTTTAGCAGAGATGGGCACTTGAGACTTGGTGACTTGGTGACTCCCTGTTTTGATGACTTGTGACTTGACTTGACAAAACCATAAATGACGTGAGACTTACTTGGACTTGGAAGTTAAAGACTCGAGACTTGACTTGACTTGAGAGGTGATGACTTGGATGACTTGTTTGTGTTTGTTAGTTGAAAGTGGAAAGTCAAGTTGAAAGTAAACAATGAAATAACGCAACGTTGTCAAGTGTCTCTGTCTGTCGGGTAGCGTCATGCAAGAGTAGGCATGGGGAGTGCAGCTGGAACGGCATTAGAAAACATTTCATTGGAGCGTGACTGACAGCCAGTCATCCAATCACGACAATGCCATAAGGAGGAGCATGACTGAGTCATCCAATGACAAATTGTCATTCCAGTCACGCTCCTCCTTATGACATTGTTGTGATTGGATGACTGGCTGTCAATCACACTCCTCACTGATTGCACACGGCTAAATTATTCTGCAGAGGCAGACGCAGTGTTGCCAAATTGGCTACTTTGTCGCTATAGCGACAAGCGACAAATCTTGAGTATGGGAAGCAATGTTAATGTGTTGAATCCAGGTGAAGCAATGTTAATGTGTTGAATCCAGGTGAAGCAATGTTAATGTGTTGAATCCAGCAGCCTGTACTACGAAGCTAGTTTAACAGATCCGCGATAAGTCCCTTTGATCTGGTTTGACTGAACAGGATCAAAGCTATCTAGTTTAAGGATACTACGACGCTGGTTTTCTAGTCGATAACTGGAGCTGGGATCTGCCTGTGCACGCGCACGTTTTTCGCTCGTGCACAGGCGCGCGTCCACGCGAAAGAGGTGCGCTAGCCAATCACATTATGAACAGCTGAGTTGATCCACGCCCACACCCATTTCCACACCCATTTCCTCATTCAGCGCAGCCACAGTGTGATCAGAGATTTTTGCGGATATTTAATGTATCCGCGATTTAATGTCAGAATGAAAATCCGCGTTGGATAGTCTGCTGAAGGGCTGTCTAAAGCAGCAGCTTGTATTCACATCAGTCATTTGATTTACTTTGATCAGCGATTTCTGTCTGATACAGCTGCATTGATACAGGCAGCAGCAACAAATGTAAAAGTGTAATCTCAGTCTATACATTTCCACAATCTGTAAGCCTATTTAGACCATAGATTTAGAAACGCATGCTCAATGAATAATGATCTCTATCACTCATGTGTGTGGTTGCACTGATCGAATAATTCATATATAAAATAGCCTAGTATAAAGCCTAATAGCCTACTATAAAAGAGAAAACTGCTGAACTGAATTGAGACGATGCGGGCATAGTTATCATTGATAAAAACTAGCCTATTTTTGCTCATATATTGGCATACAGCCTACAGGACACAGTTCCAGCTGAAAGATGCAAGAATAGCCTGCATATTTAGTATTGGGGCTATCCCATATTTAAACTAATATCTATATTATATGTATAGGCTTTTCTGGCATGTAGGAGAATATCACCCTCACTCCATTTGAGGGTCCGTTCATGATATGCGCCGCGGTGATTAATAGTGATCATATTTCTCCACGCATCGTTGAGCTGTTAAGACATAAAGTGGTAAGTAGGCTTAATTTAATTATGTAGCCTACAGAGCCACGAATGTTTTGCTTGTTCTATTCTCAGTTGACTGCAATCTATTTTTCATATGGCGATCTTATGAATGGTAAGTGACTCCAGAGAGCCGATATTATATGGGTCTCTCATGGATTTTGATCTTATCCTCTGAAGCTAACCTGGTCGCGACCAGGTTAGCTTTGCAGCGTCAGTTGCCATGGTGATTGAAAGTTAACTTGCTTTGTAGTACGGCTAAACCAGGTTTAAACTCAAACTTACTCGGATAAGGCATTAAACTAGCTTCGTAGTACAGGTCACAGGTGAAGCAATGTTAATGTGTTGAATCCAGGGGAAGCAATGTTAATGTGTTGAATCCAGGTGAAGCAATGTTAATGTGTTGAATCCAGGTGAAGCAATGTTAATGTGTTGAATCCAGGTGAAGCAATGTTAATGTGTTAAATCCAGGTGAAGCAATGTTAATGTGTTGAATCCAGGTGAAGCAATGTTAATGTGTTGAATCCCGGTGAAGCAATGTTAATGGGTAGAATCCAGGTGAAGCAATGTTAATGTGTTGAATCCAGGTGAAGCAATGTTAATGTGTTGAATCCAGGTGAAGCAATGTTAATGTGTAGAATCCAGGTGAAGCAATGTTAATGTGTTGAATCCAGGTGAAGCAATGTTAATGTGTTGAATCCAGGTGAAGCAATGTTAATGTGTTGAATCCAGGTGAAGCAATGTTAATGTGTTGAATCCAGGTGAAGCAATGTTAATGTGTTGAATCCAGGTGAAGCAATGTTAATGTGTTGAATCCAGGTGAAGCAATGTTAATGTGTAGAATCCAGGTGAAGCAATGTTAATGTGTTGAATCCAGGTGAAGCAATGTTAATGTGTTGAATCCAGGTGAAGCAATGTTAATGTGTTGAATCCAGGTGAAGGAAGCAATGTGAATGTGTTGAATCCAAGTGAAGCAATGTTAATGTGTTGAATCCAGGTGAAGCAATGTGAATGTGTTGAATCCAGGTTAAGCAATGTGAATGTGTTGAATCCAGGTGAATCCACCCATGAATTGGTGTAGGATCGGGTTTTCTCTGTCTCTCTCCTTGTCTCTGCCTGTCTGACCAACACAGACACAGCGCTTCTCCCCTATCTGGCCCAGGCGGGCGGAGTCAGCACTTAATATTACAACGATAGTCAATGATTATTACAACGGCTATGCTGACGCGTGTTTTTGTTTGTTTGTTTTCTAGCGACTTTCTGAGCAACCAATAGTGACTTTGCTTGGAAAAGATTTGGCAGCACTGGGCAGACGGGACAGGGGCAGAATCTAATGAAAGTCTGATGCTGTAGTCTGGCTGTCAGTGTTTCACTGTTTAACAGTGATTGAGATTGAATGTTTATTTAATATTTTTTTACATTATGTTTTGATTGTTTAAGCTATTTGTTTTAGTTTGAATACATTTTAGTCTGGCTGTCAGTATTTCACTGTTTAATACTGACACGGACGATTATGATTTTGAAGCAGTTATTGAAATAAATAAGTGTTTATAAACTTATTTGACTTTTGTATGATTACATTTATTTCACTGAATAGCAATGATTATAATACAAATTCAATTAATTTTTTAACAGGTTAGATACTGTAAGTTGACCAATAATATCACTATTACTATTAATACCATGTTTTAATACTGCATCTGTCAAGGTAAGACTGCAGTATCTTGGGCGTGGGGGGGAAAAGAGACTTGACTTGGGACTTGACTTGCCTTAACTAAGGACTTGATTTGACAAAACCTGTGACTTGACTTGACTTGACTTGCCCAAAACAAAATGACTTGGGACTTGCTTGAGACTTGGACCAAATGACTTGGGACTTACTTGAGACTTGAACCGAAGTGACCTGAAGTCTGACCTTTAGTAAATGAAGTGTTCCTCACTTGCTGTAAATGATGTGTAAATAATTTACAATTCATTTACAAAGCTTTCTGCATCCCCTAATCTAAAGTGTAAACCATTCATGACACATAAATGTGTTACATACATCATGGGGGTAGCTCTGTTTTTTTTTCTCAAAATTGAAGCCAATGAGGAAGTGTCCTCTTTGCCTGCAGGGGGCGACCCATTGGTTTGTGGACTTCTGTTTTGAAGCCTCAAGTATGGCCTCAGTAAACACTTTCCTAATGTGTTTATGTGTCAGACTGTTGTAGTTAGTTCAGTAAACACTTTCCTAATGTGTTTATGTGTCAGACTGTTGTAGTTAGTTCAGTAAACACTTTCCTAATGTGTTTATGTGTCAGACTGTTGTAGTTAGTTGCAGACTATGTTTTGGGGCGTGATTGACAGGTCGCTTGTCCACTGATCACACAGCTCGCTGATCATGGACCAATAGCAGGCCGTGCTCTGTGGGAAACCCCTGGACTTGTGTCGAGATCCAAGATGGCAATGGCCAAAATGCCATATGTGAGGCGTCAAAAAACAGAAGTCCACAGACCAATGGGTCGCCCCCTGTAGGCCATTCGAAAGAATGCAGGTTTAAGTGCACTTCCGCATTGGCTTCAATTTTGACAGAGCTACCCCCTCATTTATGTGTGATGACTGGTTTACACTTTAGATTAGGGGATGCAGAAAGCCTTGTACATGAATTGTAAATGATTTACACATCATTTATAACAGGTGAGGAACCCTTCATTTACTAAAAGTTTATAGATGACTTACAACGCATTTGTGATATGTTAACATAACATGTATTAATCATCTACAAATGTATATTCATGTTTTGTAAGAGATTAGTTCATCATTAACTAAAGGCTTATAAATGACTTACGACTGAACGTTATTATAAAGTGTTACCGAGGAGAAGAGAAGGCTTCTTGTGTGAGCGGTTAAGCGTCAGCTCAGCTTGAGCCTGCCTCAAGCTTCAGTTCTGCTTATATTAATAAGGCAAACGCTTAACTCATTCACCGCCAAAGACGTCTTTGACGTGTTATCAGAAATAGCCATCCACGCCAAAGACGTGTTTGACGTGTTTTTGTTTTTATTAGTGCAGCGCTTAGTTCAAACACTTCCCCGGCCTGTGACACAGACACAGGTCCCTAACCTCAAAGTCAAGCCGACAGCACGTTATCAAACACATACCGCAGCTGTTGTTTGAAATATGGAAGGAGGAAAGGAGGAAAAACAGAGAAATGCGCTTCCTTGTAGAGAGGAGAAACGCCATTGAAACCCCCTCGGCGCGCTGCACTGCTCGCCTTGCTGCAGCCTGCAGCAAGGCGGGCAGTGCAGGGCGAACCTGGATTGCCTAGTCAAACCCGTGACGAACATGATCGATCCGGTTCCAGCAGCGCCTGGTCCCAAAGCCAAGCCGGACCCGTTCCTGTGTCGTGTCGCAGCATTCGTCCCAGCCCGAACGAGAGGAGGAAAACGAGCAGAGGCAGAGGAGGCAAAACGCTGATGGGGAAGGAGGGGGAAGGAGGTGCGGGGGAAGGAGGTGCGATCTAGCAGCAGCTGTGGACAGAACTCTCTCTCTCTCTCTGTGTGTGTGTGTGTGTGTGTGTGTGTGTGTGTGTCTGTGTCTGTGTCTGTGTCTGTGTGTGTCTGTCTGTCTGTCTGTCTGTCTGTCTGTCTGTGTGTCTGTCTGTCTGTCTGTCTGTCTGCACACTCACTCACACTGAGCAAACTGTATTGTTGAATGTAAAAAAAGCACTTCATATATATATATATATATATATATATATATATTTTTTTTTTTTTTGTCATTTGTGTCATAATGAATAATATTTACATGTCTGATGTCAATACAGTTCAAAATAAAAGAATTGAGAGCGAGTTCTGCCTGAGATTGTGTGCTGTACATAAATGCCATTTTCTGCAATTTCTTTTCTCAGAGAGACCTTTTGGGTGAAAACAGGGTGTATATAAATGGCTATAAGTAGAGTATAGAACATGCTAAAAGCTCACTTTTTTTTCCCTGGTGAACCCAGAGACGTACATCTTCATTTTGAGGTATTGCAAATCACTTTGGTGCTAATAGATAATTTACTGTGGGTCTTGAAAGATGACCAACAATTATGAAAATCTTTGGCCTGTGCTAAATATTGGCAGTCCTAAACTGGCCATGAATGAGTTAACAGTGAAGTTGGCTGGTTCACTTTGTTGCGGACAAACTTCTCAATGTCGTGCCTAGAAAAGATCATTTGTGAGAGAGAGACACACACAGAGCCTTGCCTTGGTTCCAGATAGTATCACATCATAAAACGTGACATGTGTTTTTACATAATGCAGCACATTGTTGTACACATTGTTGCCTAATTGTCCGTTAGTCTGCAATTTGTGATCATAATGTCATAAAATATCATGTGAATATTGACCTTCAACTCAATATCGGTAAGAGTAACTGGCCTTCAAAGACTTGTATCAGTCACATCATAATCCAACTTCTACCTCTACTGAAAAGAAATGCACATCATAAACATTTATATATCTCACCAAAAACATTGCCCCCTTGACCTGTGTTACACAAGGACAGCCATAATTTATCACTGCTAAAACTTTACTTTACTTTACTTGGCAGACGCCTTTCTCCAAAGCGACGTCAGTTGTGTAATGGAGGAACTGAGTCATATTTCCTCTCAACTCCCCTGTTGAACCACAAACAGCATTTTCCCCACTATCACTACATCAAACTAGAAATGAACACGCTCATTTGATAGAAAAAGAATGATAGAAGAAGCAAACACAGTGGAATCTGCTTATAGTGATCAACCGCTTATATTGATCAAAAAGCCTGGTCCCGAATCATTCCTATACACAGGCTGTTTAAATAATTTGCTTATAGTGATCATTTTGGGCCTTGTCACCCAATGGATTTTTTTTAAACTAGTAATTCTATATTTTTTCCTTACTTACAAAGTGCCAAAAATGAGCCAACAAGGCGAGGCTAACTTACATTCAGTAAATAGGGAGGCTGTCCATTTCATTACTTGATACATTGTATTCATGTAATAAATATACAAATGTCAATTAGATGGTAATCTAATGAGAAATAAAGAAAAGGGGAAAAAATCCATCAGTAGTTTGAACACTGATATCAATCAGCTGATGGAGGAGACTGGACAGTCCCTGGTTCTAGCTCAGTCAGATAAACAGCTGCTTGGTCTCACTTTTTACGCTTAATCAGATGCCAAAGCCCAAACTGAGAATATATGACGTGTTTCCTGTTTTTGAAAGGGAACTCTACGCCTCTGCCTGGCGGGGGGGAAACACGACATTCAAAGAAACTGCTTCATAAAGAAATATTTAATGCCAGACCAATATTGACATCATATTGCTTTTGTTAGAAGCCCCATGCCTCAAACACCCAAGATATTACTTGGTGCTAGTTAACTACGCCTCTGCCTGGCACACACTATACAGCATTACTTCCAAGTATATCACAAGTTCATTTCATGTTGGTAAACTTCAGCTGTCTGTGTTTCCTCTCTCATAACCCCCTGTTCATATCTCTGTGGAAATCGGGGAGCTCTCACATTTCAAAACTGACTGAGGCTCGAGCCCACAAGATGAATAGAGAGCGGCAGGAATGAGTGCGGGAAACATCGATGCTAACACTCCCGGTTCTTCACTGTTTTCGCCTGTGGGATTTTTGAATGGGTTTTTGGTGCGATGCTTCAAATAAGGTCTGTGGTTAACGCAAGCTTAAACGCGAACCAGTGTTCAGCAGGATAATCTTCACACATGAGGACCACTTTTATGAGTTTTGAAGCTTTTACATGCCGTTAAAAGGGCGGCTAGCTAGCAAACGGCTAAATGAGACTACACTGTTGAGTCGACGGGGATATTATACGTCAAGAACATCATCACTTCAAAGGAGGAACACGGAAATTCTCTTTCCCTCACCTGGTTCAGCCCGGGGTAATCAGTGCACAGCAGAGCACACATCAACAACACTCCAGGTGGAGTGGTGACGTGATGTGGAAGCCTATGCGACACTGTGTGTAGTTCTGGATTAGCTTAGCACAAGCTTTTTACTTCTAGGGCTCGCATTTACGCTTCAAAACTCATGAAAGTGCTCCCCATGTGTGAAGATTATCCCGCTGAACACTGGTTTGCGTTTGATTAAGCTTGCATTGCCCAGAGACCTTATTTGAAGCATCGTGCCAAAAACCCATTCAAAAATCCTATAGGCAGAAACAGTGAAGAACCATGAAGTCTTGGACTTCCACGTTCCGACTACAAAAATACGTCATCCCTGCGGCTCTCTATACTTTTGGCCCACTGGCACACACTCTTTAAGACAGGTTTTCTCAGAGCTGTTCAGTCTTTTGTCTCCGTGTCCACTTTCAAAACCCTGTGACTGACTGAGGCTCAGAACTGTCATGCAGCTGTCAAACTCTGTGAGCCACTGAGTCTCACCAGGTCAAGTCATTTCTGTCAGAGCTTTTCAGTCAGTTTGAATTGGCGCAATATGTACATTAAAATCTGCAACAATATTCTTCAATACAAAATACACAAGAACCATAATATTTTTTTAAGCCATATAGTGTATGTGCATAGCCCTCCCATTATTTTGTATTGAACCCGTTCAACATTTAACAATCAATTAAACATCAATTAAAAAAATAAATCAGTTTGAGACTTGACCTCATTCCATGGGGAAAATGGGTAAACAAAAGGTAATGTGTTTTCAAGGTCCTGTACACACACATGTATACAGTCGTGTTGTTTTGGCTTATGCTGCTGACCCCAAATATGAAGTTTTACATTTTCCCCTTTATTTTGACTCATACGGAGTCTTTCCTATGCAAGTCCTATGCAGGTTTTTGAACTTTCAAAAATGTTTCCATAGGTTTTCATTGTTGTTTCTCACATCTTCTGCCAATGAGGCCCTGTAGCTAACTGTAACATGCTATAGAGAGGCAAAGTGACCGCCTACTTCCTGCTTCAGCACTGTACCAGAGATTTTCATCCGCCATTCATTTTCCCATACACATTTCGTAAAATGCTTATACAAATAGTTGTACTGGTTCAAACCAAACGGTACAGATAATATTTAGAAACAGGAGAGATCCCATAACATTTCGCTGGGACCAAAATGTAAAAAAATGCGGGTTTAAAGAACATATTTTTTCTGTGTTTTTTTTAGTTTTGGTCTGAGTGAAATGTTCTATGCTCTCTCCCGATTACAGTGTTAGCTGAACTGTTTGGTTCGACGAAGTACAACTATTTTATAAGCATTTTATGAAATGTCTATGGGAAAATAAATGGCGGATGAAAATCTCTGGTACAGTGCTGAAGCAGGAAGTGACGTTTCACTTTGCCTCTCTATAGACTACAGTGTAACTAATGTGTTCTGAAGTGTAAAGTTGCGTAATATTTTGAATGACTTTTGCAGGTTTAGAAATAATAAATAACATAAAAGATGTCTGTTGATTTTCACATAATAGGAGGGTTGCAGTGATACTATTAATCAAAAGAACATCATATATACAGAACACAGTCATTCAAAAGTAATATTGCAAATTATATTTCCTCAGTTGATGCATAAGCAGAAATGGTCTGCAGGCAGATTTAGATCTAAAATGTTTCCTTTGCGTCAGTGTGGAGGGAGAGGTTTCAGATGGGAGATAAAACCTCTCGTTTCAGCAACAGATCCTTCTAGATAAGACAGGTCTCAGTCTCTCACAGCATAATGAGGATATAGCAAATGAGCTGCTACAAAGTACTTTTTACTTTTACAACTAATTGTACTAGAAGTGTCCCTCTAGTTCTTCTTTCTATGATACAGTGAGGGCAGTTTATACCACACAGTGCACAAACCATACAGACCCACAGCCTGCATGTGGTCAAAATGACATCACTTTCAGTCACAACACCTGGGCACAACATGGGTCATACAGCGGCTAGATTCTGAAGCAACATGCACTGGATTTGTGTTCAATCCATGAGGGGGCATTACTTTAAGAACTGTGACTGAATGTGATTTGATATCAGCCTGTTTCAACATGACTGGACTTCACACCAGGTCTTCCTGCTCCTCTGTGGCTTCTGTCTGAGCTGCAGCGATGTCATCATACTCAGGATCAGAGTCAGTCTGAGCTGCAGTGATGTCATCATACTCAGGATCAGAGTCAGTCTGAGCTGCAGCGATGTCATCATACTCAGGATCTGAGTCAGTTTGAGCTGCAGTGATGTCATCATACGTAGGATCAGTCAGTCTGAGCTGCAGCGATGTCATCATACTCAGAATCAGAGTCAGTCTGAGCTGCAGTGATGTCATCATACTCAGGATCAGAGTCAGTTTGAGCTGCAGTGATGTCATCATACTCAGGATCAGAGTCAGTCTGAGCTGCAGTGATGTCATCATACTCAGGATCAGAGTCAGTCTGAGCTGCAGTGATGTCATCATACTCAGGATCAGAGTCAGTCTGAGCTGCAGTGATGTCATCATACTCAGGATCAGAGTCAGTCTGAGCTGCAGTGATGTCATCATACTCAGGATCAGAGTCAGTCTGAGCTGCAGTGATGTCATCATCATACTCAGGATCAGAGTCAGTCTGAGCTGCAGTGATGTCATCATACTCAGGATCAGAGTCAGTCTGAGCTGCAGTGATGCCTGATGGGTTCAGTGGGTAGTGGCATCATTTACTTTACAATAAAAAAACAATCCCGGTTATGAGGCTTATCCTGGTTTGGATCATATTGGGGATATGGCGTTTACATGGAACACAGAGAAAGCAGGTTATTCATATCCCTGTATGCCAGGGGCGGAGCGACCCTATCAGCCCAGGGGGGAAGCGAAGCTCTTAGGAGGCCCCCCCATCCCCATTTTTTTTTTTTTTTCAATTAAGGCCGGCGGGCGCACCCTCTGCCCCGGTGTATGCTCCGCTACTGCTGTATGCATAATGCATCATTACTAGTATCCCGCGGTTACTGATTACTGCATGCTATTTGCACAGGTGCCTGTGATCTTTACAACACAAACCACCATCATTATTATTTTCGCTTGTATTGTGTGTGTGTGTGTGTGTGTGTGTGTGTGTGTGTGTGTGTGTGTGTGTATCAGAGTCTGTGTGTAGCGCGGGGAGGGGTGCTTTTAAGTGTTCGGCTAGTGTGCTGGGTCCAGGAGGGGGGTCTTCCCGGAGAAGGTGTGAGCTGGGCCGGGTAGGCAGGCCAGGTGGTTCGGTGCACAGGGTGGGTAGAGGCACTGATGAAAAGTTGATCCACCATGTCGCTGGCATCGTTTATTATACAGATCCCTATCTAGAGATACAGCACGTTGGTAGCATAAACATTACGCGTAACGTTCCACGTAATTTTACGCGTAAAGTTACGCGGGGTTCAGCAGTCAGAGCGTGTACGCGTGCATGCGTGACCATTACAAGTAAATGGGGAAACTACATGACACGTCAAGCGTTGCTTTGCTACACGGGCGTCAAAGCATGCGTGTGTGACACGTACAGTCGATAGCTGCCCATGTTTATTGAGTCGTTTGGACCTCCACACACACACACACACACACACACACACACACACACACACACACACACACACACACACTTTCCCGTACCCTGCACACACACACACCACAGGGGGGCACAGTGGCTCAGTGGTAGAGCTGTCACCTCACAGTCAAAAGGTCCTGAGTTCGATTCTCGCCTGGGACACTGTGGGCGCTGTGGTTGTGTTCCCCCCCATATCCTCAGTGCCTACTGCCCAGGTGGGGTATCTCGTCGTAAGGGCCTTTCTCTCTGTGTGGAGTTTGCATGTTCTCCCCGTGCTCCCCCAGGGGGTTCCTCCATATATAACCCCCCCACTAAAAACATGCAGAAGATCAGATCGTCATCGTCATCCGACCAGTGACGACAACACCCGAAGTTGGTCGCCGGGCGCTGTACGAGAAAGCGACCACTGCTCCTGGCCTGCCCCCTGGAGGAAAGGACATGCCTGGATGGGTTAAATGCAGAGGACACTTTTCACCGGCCACCGTCAGCATGAGTGTGTTGTGGCTGCATGCATGTGTTGTGGTGTTCGTGTGACAATAAAAGACGGGGCTTGTCCCGTTACGATAGTTTTTTTTTTTTTTACACACACACACACACACACACACACACACACACACACACACACACACACACACACACACACACACACACACACACACACACACACACACACACTTTCCCGTACCCTGTGGCAGCTGAGCTGTTGGGGGTGAGGATGGTCCTCTGTGTGGAGGGCGGAGTCTTGTGGATCCAGCGGTCGGGGTACCTCACCACCAGCTTGCCGCTCCCCAGCTCCACCCCCTGGACAGGAGGACACAAGACAAGACAGTTACTAATGGCTACAATCACATCCTATCGAAGGATGTACCGGTATTTTTGTATGTATTTTTTTCCCCATGATGGCGAAGGCTAGGCGAAGGCATGACCCGCCCCTCTCTGCCTCTGATTGGCTGACTGCACTCGGCTGCTCTCGCCTGCTTCCCAGGCGAGCCAGAAGTAATCTCAAACAAGCCTAATATACTTTCATTCAATGTCACGATGCAGCGGGGGGGAAGTAGGCTACTTCCAAGCATTATTACTATAACTAGATAGGCTATTAGTGGTGTGTTTGCTGGACAGCTAACATTCATAAGCCGTTTTCCCACATGCGCTTTTTACCGCTAAATGACCGGAAAGCGGTCTAATGCCTTCATGTGTGAACGTTGTTTTCCGGTATAAGCGCGACCCCGTCATTGCGGACTTTTCATCAGTTTCGAGCCAGTCAGAAGAGCGGTATGCCGCGATAAGGGACACAAGTGTGAAACGGGTCCAGTCATTTGCCGGTCCTTCTCTCATGGGCGAGGTGTACACACGTTGCTTAACGTTCACTTCCAGCGTGCATCATCTAATCATTCGCGCACATCAAAGCAAACTACTTCCACATTTCGCTTTGTGCATTTGCGCTGCTTCATGTGTGGGCGTGCCCCCCCCCCCCCTCTCTCTGCTCGTACTCTGGCCAGTCCTTCAGTCCAGCCCGACAGGGACACAGACACCGAAAATGGCAAAGGCTTGTTCGAGTCTTGCAAGCCGCCCAACGCTTGTAAGCAGATGCATGAAGCGAAATGTGGAAGTATTTTGCTTACGTTGCTGACAGCGAAGGCAAGCCCGGACACATCAAACGAAGCCAGTCTGTAAAAAGTGCTTCAACGCGACGCAGGTGAACGGATAAACATGAACCAGCCAGGCGATTTCTCTCAGACAGGGATCCCAACTTCTTCAAAGATTTCAGTTCAAAGACTGGTTAGCGAATGTGAAGGATACAACTTACATGCCCTCTTAAGTCAAACGAGTGTGATTTATTGTGTGACAAGCGAACTTATTTCACCAGCGGAGTTTTGCCGACCCCCAAAATAAGCTCCCCCCTCCCCCCGCCCCCCAACATACAGGCTATTTGACGACTATATTCACACATGCAGCGCTCAGGTGTGAAGGGAAATGTCCGATATTGACTTACAGGTAATTTTCCGGTACACATGTGTGAAAACGGCTATACTTTATTAAAATGACTATGCAGTCAGTTAGTTTCTGCTGAGGATATAAGGGTCTCTCTCCAAGCCTCTCCAGGGCTTTGGCAGCCATGTTGGCGTCTTTGACTCACTTGCAGCCTCTCCAGGGCTTTGGCAGCCATGTCGGCGTCTTTGACTCACCTGCAGCCTCTCCCAACCCGATCTCCAAAAAAATTGTAAAATAGCAACGTTTGTGGAGCAACGTTGCTATTTTACAATTTCGGCTCAGAAATTGTAAAATGGTAACGTATGTGCCGACAGCGGTTGGCGTGGTTTGGGCGTGGTTTACGGAGATTTTCTGTTTCTAACCTCTCCCCCTACTCTAATCCTAACTCTAAAATCTCAGAATGTTACTATTTTACAATTTTCGAGCCGAAATTGTAAAATAGCAACGTTGGTCCAAAACGTTGCTATTATACAATTTTCTGTGAGACTGTGTTGCCTCTCCAGGGCTTTGGCAGCCATGTTGGCGTCTTTGACTCACCTGCAGCCTCTCCAGGGCGTTGGCAGCCATGTTGGCATCTTTGACTCACCTGCAGCCTCTCCAGGGCTTTGGCAGCCATGTTGGCATATTTGACTCACCTGCAGCCTCTCCAGGGCGTTGTCAGCCATGTTGGCATCTTTGACTCACCTGCAGCCTCTCCAGGGCTTTGGCAGCCATGTTGGCGTCTTTGACTCACCTGCAGCCTCTCCAGGGCGTTGGCAGCCATGTTGGCATCTTTGACTCACCTGCAGCCTCTCCAGGGCTTTGGCAGCCATGTTGGCATCTTTGACTCACCTGCAGCCTCTCCAGGGCTTTGGCAGCCATGTTGGCGTCTTTGACTCACCTGCAGCCTCTCCAGGGCTTTGGCAGCCATGTTGGCGTCTTTGACTCACCTGCAGCCTCTCCAGGGCTTTGGCAGCCATGTTGGCGTCTTTAACTGACCTGCAGCCTCTCCAGGGCTTTGGCAGCCATGTTGGCATCTTTGACTCACCTGCAGCCTCTCCAGGGCTTTGGCAGCCATGTTGGCATCTTTGAAGTTGACGAAGGCACAGAAGCGCTCATGAAGAACTTTGATGCTTTCGATCTCCCCATACCTGTAACCATGGAAACATGCATGTAACCATGGAAACACCCCTCTTAACTTCAAAGCAATGAGCAGCTAATTGGTTGTTGTTCATACCCCATGCTGACAATGAGTAACATACTATCAATTCATATTTCATAGATTATCTCACTACTATAGACAGCGGCTGAGCTGCATCTGTGAGCCTGCGAAGTGGGCGAGACCTCGAGGGCAAACCAATGAGGCACGGTACAGTAAGTAGAAATAAGCGCTGTCAGTTGAGCGGGCGAGTTTTATAAACTAAAACAGGAATTTTCAATAAAAATATTAATAGAAAATACAAGAAGGTTTAAAATCAACACATATTACAGGTACAATATGTCAACAGCTACAGAGAATACATTTGCTGTTGCGAAGCAGCGAGAGACGCTAGAAAGGACTGTGCGAAAGTTAGTGTGCCTAGTATAGGCATGCTACTACTACTACTACTACTACTTCTACTATTACTACTTTTGCTACTACTAAAGAAATCCCCGTACTAAAATCCCATTCACTTTTCCCTTTACGAATCAGCATGGCAGTGATTTCTGGGGAAGCCTACAAACATACGTCATCCCTGCGCTACTCTACAACTACTACAAATGTTGCTACAACTGGGTACTAAATACTGTAACTGTATTGCAACTGCTACTACTACGTATCAGGAGGCACACATCCTCTTCATGTATGTGCCTTAAATAATGCTATACTTATTAAATGTTATTATTTATAACACGTTTATCATCACATTACTATTTTCATACTCCAAGTAGTACTACTCTCTCTGTCTTTGTCACTCTCTCACACACACACACACACACACACACACACACACACACACACACACACACACACACACACACACACACACACACACACACACACACACACACACACACACAGTTTTTACATTTTGAACAGGTCCCAGATGTGTTTCTCTGTGATCTCCAATGTAACATTTCCCACCCACAGAGAGGGACATGGACTCCTGATCAGAAGGAGAAGAGAAAGACATGATCAGTAAAGCTTTTCATACAGTCATCCTGCTGCAGTATTTTATGGTTATAGATAAATAATAGATATTATATGTATATATTTGATCATGTAAGTACAGTCTGGACCTGTTGAGATGTGTGGCTGGCTTATATCTATACAACCTAGTAGGGCTGGGCGATATAGCGAATATACTCGATGTATCGCGGCTCGTGCCACGTGAGATGTAGTAAATGACTATATCGCGAACATTCGAGTAGAATTGTCATAACTTAAGCCGCCGGCATGACTCGCTTCACGTTTCCTCTTGTCAGCTCTCCCTCTCAAGGGAGAGCTCTGTCACACTCAGACAAACAGGAAGGGAGGGGGGAAACACATGGATACGTCAAACGAGTCAAACCGCGTCAGACACACTCGCCGTCCCCAGTGTGGCTGCAGTTTCAAATGATAACAAAACAACCACTATTGCAATTTGCAATACATGTCCCGCAAGGTTCTGAGATTAGGGGAAAGTCTGAGCTGGCGTTACGCTAAACCAAACGTGGGGAGGAGGCAGCGGATTTGTTTGGCGTTAACATTAGCTGTTGTGGTGGCTAACGTTAGCTAGCTGGTTGTGGCTACCTAGTTCAGCAGGCAGCGGCCCACAAGCTTGTTGTGACCAAAATCCCCGCATTTAAAGCACTTCATACTCCCAGAGCTGGCGTAAACCATAGAGAGCCTCATGCATTACTCAAAATGAAACATCCAGGGTTTGTGTCTCCAAAAGCAACTAACGTTACATGCAAGGTAATGTGAAGCTAATGTAGCTAGTTGCGGGGCAGTCATGATCTATAAGCCGGAAAACGAATGCGCACATTTACATAAAAGAGAAATTTCAAAAATATCGAGATATATATTGTGTATCGCGATATAGCCGAAAAATATCGCGATATTCTTTAGAGGCCATATCGCCCAGCCCTACAACCTACCCAGTCTGGTTCTGTTGAGATGTGTGGCTGGCTTATATCTATACAACCTTACCAGTCTGGTCCTGTTGAGATGTGTGGCTTATATCTATACAACCTACCCAGTCTGGTTCTGTTGAGATGTGTGCCTTATATCTATACAACCTACCCAGTCTGGTCCTGTTGAGATGTGTGGCTTATATCTATACAACCTACCCAGTCTGGTTGTTGAGATGTGTGGCTTATATCTATACAACCTACCCAGTCTGGTTCTGTTGAGATGTGTGGCTTATATCTATACGACCTACCCAGTCTGGTTCTGTTGAGATGTGTGGCTTATATCTATACAACCTACCCAGTCTGGTCATGTTGAGATGTGTGGCTTATATCTATACAACCTACCCAGTCTGGTTCTGTTGAGATGTGTGGCTTATATCTATACAACATACCCAGTCTGGTCATGTTGAGATGTGCGGCTTATATCTATACAACATACCCAGTCTGGTCATGTTGAGATGTGTGGCTTATATCTATACAACCAGAGATGGGCAAAAATACATCAAAAAGTATTTTGATACAAATTACAAATACTTGCTCAAAAAATGTATCACAATACAAATACAAAATACTGGTCTGAAAAATGTATTTGAAATACAAATACGTATTTTGTATTTTGAAAATACATGAAAATACATTTTTTTTAAACTGATAAAGAACTGCAACAATTAGTCAATTAATCGATTCATTGCCACATAATATTACATTCATTTCCTATTTTGATGATCTATTAATCATTTTGAGCCATTTCTTTAAGGAAAAATGTCCTAATTCTCTGATTCCAGCTTCTCAATTGTGAAATTGTCTGGTTTCTTTAGATGGTAAATCATCTCTTTAGTCCTCTGTGGCAGTATTCTCCTTTGTGTACCCTCTAACTGTGTTAGAGTCTAACACACTACAGTTCTTCCATTTCAGTTGTTTTTCAGCACAACTTATTTCTCCTTCACTTCAGCTGTTAATTGCTTTCTGTGAGGGCTCTTGAGTTACAGGTAGCATTTCTACATGTTACAGTAACCTCACGTTTTGGAGCTTTGACCATGTTTAGCCATAGATATGAGATCTGTTATGAGAGTTATGTTATGATAGTAGGTCCCCTATAAACAACTTCACATCCACCATGTTGGTAAATTGTCACATATAGCCTAGTCTTTATTTAACATGATGCACGCATAGAAATACAGCAACATTATTTATTCCACCACAAAAGGTGACTTTTCAGGAACATGTAACCATGGTGCCGCAGTATGGCATTCATGGTGAGGGGAACTTAATCCTGTGGCTAATGTATGGAAACAGGGAGGTTATCAGCTTTGTAACAGTATATTTATGTATCTATTTTGTAGAGCTGAGTTGGGCACGGAGGTGTTTTTTTTAAATATTAGTTGTGTCTCTAATATGATGGCTTGCATGCAGTAAACAGTTTGACTTGCAGATAGGGCAGTGTTTGTCTTAGCATGCAATAGGCTTATCTAACCATCACATTTAGTACTTTATCTCTGGGGGAATTTCCACAAACACGAAACTTCAGTACTAGTTAAGACTTCCTGTCCATTTCAACAGTGGATAAATGGTTACAGACCAGTCGCTCAAACACCTTCATGACAGTTAAATCAACAGGCTTGTAATCATTCAGGCATCAGGCTGTAGCATTAGACTTCTACTCTATCAGCCTGCTGTAATGTGGCACTCTGTCGGGTTCATCACAGCTTTAATCAGAGGGTCAGGGGGACTCATGGTTCTGCACCCCGCTAAAGCACAGAACAAAACATCCTTTTGTTATTGTTGTTGTTTTGCTTTGTTTTGTTGAATTAGCGTTAGCTGTGTCTCTCTAATATGAGACACTGGTTTGCATGCAGTAAACACTTTCATTTGCAGATAGGGCAGTGTTTGCCTTAGCATGCAATATCTAATCATCACATTTAGTACTTTATCTCTGGGGGAATTTCCACCAACATGAGGCTTCAGTACTAGGTTCCCACCCTACTCTGCCTCTGATTTGTGGTTGAGATTGTTCTGAGGGTAAGCCAATCAGAGGCGGAGTAGAAGTGACATCTCACATTGCGTTTTTTTTATTCCACAGTTTAAACCTGTGTCAATGTTTAAAATGTGTCCATTTGAGAATAAAATGAAATAAAATGTATTTTATGTATTTAAAATACATAAAATACAAGATCTGAAAGTATTTTGATACAAATTACATCTTGTTTTTCTCGGTCCAGCCAAATACAAATGACAAAATCCACAAATGTATTTTAAATGCATGTATTTAAAATACTTTTAAATACATGTATTTAAAATACTCCCCATCTCTGTATACAACATACCCAGTCTGGTTCTGTTGAGATGTGTGGCTTATATCTATACAACCTACCCAGTCTGGTTTTGTTGAGATGTGTGGCTTATATCTATACAACCTACCCAGTCTGGTTCTGTTGAGATGTGTGGCTTATATCTATACAACCTACCCAGTCTGGTTCTGTTGAGATATGTGGCTTATATCTATACGACCTACCCAGTCTGGTTCTGTTGAGATGTGTGGCTTATATCTATACAACCTACCCAGTCTGGTTCTGTTGAGATGTGTGGCTTATATCTATACAACATACCCAGTCTGGTCATGTTGAGATGTGCGGCTTATATCTATACAACCTACCCAGTCTGGTTCTGTTGAGATGTGTGGCTTATATCTATACAAACTACTCAGTGCTGGAAACAGGAGGAGTCAGGAATTCATCACCATGTTGCCACGAAACAATGAAACAACCCATCAATAAATTATAGAGTTTAGTTGATTATTTTTAAACCATGTCCTAAAACTAATCTGTATTGCTTATCTTATGCTCTGCAACACACTTTGTAAAAAGGGTGTACATTTAAATGTCACCAAGTCAAATTCTCCGACATGTCCTGGCAGTTAGAGAGAATCAGAGTTTAAGTGTAAGGCAGTGCTGCCCCATGGGGTGAGAAGCAGTACTGCAGCTGGCTGTGTTACTTCTGGCTGCCTCAGCAGAGGCGAGGAGAGCATGAACCGTGATGGACTTCTCTAGCAGCAGAATGCTCTGTACCTCCTCAAAACCAAACTCCTGCATAAAAACAAACAAACAAACAAACAAACAAACAAACAAACAAACATCATAAAGCATGAAGATAAAAAAACTACCTGTGGCTGCTCATATAGAATTCAAACTCCCGGTGCTTGTGTTGTAAAATGATCTGCGCCCCCATAGCTCCAAGCCACAGCTAAGTCCTACCTGCTAGTCGACAGCAAGCAGGGAATTACATGTTCACCTTTCACCTGGACCCGATTCATCACGTTGATAAGTTCATGTTCCCAACACAATTGATTCCCTGAGACACATGAGCTTTACCATGAGCTGTAGCACCCTGAGACACATGAGCTTTACCAAGAGCTGTAGCACCCTGAGACACATGAGCTTTACCATGAGCTGTAGCACCTGAGACACATGAGCTTTACCATGAGCTGTAGCACCTGAGACACATGAGCTTTACCATGAGCTGTAGCACCCTGAGACACATGAGCTTTACCATGAGCTGTAGTACCCTGAGACACATGAGCTTTACCATGAGCTGTAGCACCCTGAGACATATGAGCTTTACCATGAGCTGTAGCACCTGAGACACATGAGCTTTACCATGAGCTGTAGCACCCTGAGACACATGAGCTTTACCATGAGCTGTAGCACCTGAGACACATGAGCTTTACCATGAGCTGTAGCACCTGAGACACATGAGCTTTACCATGAGCTGTAGCACCCTGAGACACATGAGCTTTACCATGAGCTGTAGCACCCTGAGACACATGAGCTTTACCATGAGCTGTAGCACCCTGAGACACATGAGCTTTACCATGAGCTGTAGCACCCTGAGACACATGAGCTTTACCATGAGCTGTAGCACCCGGCAGTTAAAGAGCTCACTGGACGCCTCCTCACAGTTCAGATCCAGCTTCAACACCTGCTCCATGGCCTGCTCAGCCTCGCCGTACCGCTGGCACGCACGCGCAGATACACACGCACGCACGCACGCATGCACGCACACACACACACGCACGCACGCACGCACGCTCGCACGCACGCTCGCACGCACGCACGCACACGCACACGCACACGCATACGCACACACACACACACACACACACAATGTTAGAGAGCCAACATTAAAACTTAATAGTAGGCCACTTCAACTAACTATAGGCCTTTTTCACAGCAGCCATTTTGTGTCTAAAAGGCGCAACATTAATGAGGGCCCCAACATTGGAACACCTATGTTTTGGTTGCGCCTGTGTTTACCCTGCCTTTTAGACACAAACTGGCTGCTGTGGAAAAAGGTCCATTGACTCTTAGGCACATTGGACGTGTGAGTGACCAGGGGAACCGTACCATCAAAGGCCCCCAAAACTGCTGATTCATGTGTGTGTGTGTGTGTGTGTGTGTGTGTGTGTGTGTGTGTGTGTGTGTGCGCGTGTGCGCGTACCTTTAACCCCATCAGCGCGCACCCCTTGCGGAAGTATCCCTTCGGCCAATCAGGAGCCAGCTGGATGGACCTCTGGGCGTCTGATAGGGCGGAAGAGTAGCGCTCCAGACACCAGTAGCAGTAAGACCGATTCCCAAAGAACCTGAGAGACAGAGGGAGAGAGAGAGAGAGAGAAAGAGAGAAATACAGAAAGAAGAGAGAGAGAGAGAGAGAGAGAGAGAGAGAGAGAGTTTTTTAGTTTTAACAAAACCTTTGGTCCTTGGAAACCAATCATAAATATGTGTTTTGAGTTTGTCACACCACAGAAGAATGTGTTATTAGCCACTCGGCCAAATTTGAAGTACAGTAGATTTGAAGTTGCCAATTATATAAAAAGAGTTTTTAAAATCATGATCAAACTAAGCAGCATTCTCTGTTCTCTGCTCTGAGACTGTGTGGGCGTGTCATGTTGAGCAGCTAGAGACTGTGTGGGCGTGTCATGTTGAGTAGCTAGAGACTGTGTGGGCGTGTCATGTTGAGTAGCTAGAGACTGTGTGGACGTGTCATGTTGAGTAGCTAGAGACTGTGTGGGCGTGTCATGTTGAGCAGCTAGAGACTGTGTGGGCGTGTCATGTTGAGTAGCTAGAGACTGTGTGGACGTGTCATGTTGAGTAGCTAGAGACTGTGTGGGCGTGTCATGTTGAGCAGCTAGAGACTGTGTGGGCGTGTCATGTTGAGCAGCTAGAGACTGTGTGGGCGTGTCATGTTGAGTAGCTAGAGACTGTGTGGACGTGTCATGTTGAGTAGCTAGAGACTGTGTGGGCGTGTCATGTTGAGTAGCTAGAGACTGTGTGGGCGTGTCATGTTGAGTAGCTAGAGACTGTGTGGACGTGTCATGTTGAGCAGCTAGAGACTGTGTGGGCGTGTCATGTTGAGCAGCTAGAGACTGTGTGGGCGTGTCATGTTGAGCAGCTAGAGACTGTGTGGGCGTGTCATGTTGAGCAGCTAGAGACTGTGTGGGCGTGTCATGTTGAGCAGCTAGAGACTGTGTGGGCGTGTCATGTTGAGCAGCTAGAGACTGTGTGGGCGTGTCATGTTGAGTAGCTAGAGACTGTGTGGACGTGTCATGTTGAGTAGCTAGAGACTGTGTGGGCGTGTCATGTTGAGCAGCTAGAGACTGTGTGGGCGTGTCATGTTGAGCAGCTAGAGACTGTGTGGGCGTGTCATGTTGAGTAGCTAGAGACTGTGTGGACGTGTCATGTTGAGTAGCTAGAGACTGTGTGGGCGTGTCATGTTGAGCAGCTAGAGACTGTGTGGGCGTGTCATGTTGAGTAGCTAGAGACTGTGTGGACGTGTCATGTTGAGTAGCTAGAGACTGTGTGGGCGTGTCATGTTGAGCAGCTAGAGACTGTGTGGGCGTGTCATGTTGAGCAGCTAGAGACTGTGTGGGCGTGTCATGTTGAGTAGCTAGAGACTGTGTGGACGTGTCATGTTGAGTAGCTAGAGACTGTGTGGGCGTGTCATGTTGAGTAGCTAGAGACTGTGTGGGCGTGTCATGTTGAGTAGCTAGAGACTGTGTGGACGTGTCATGTTGAGCAGCTAGAGACTGTGTGGGCGTGTCATGTTGAGCAGCTAGAGACTGTGTGGGCGTGTCATGTTGAGCAGCTAGAGACTGTGTGGGCGTGTCATGTTGAGCAGCTAGAGACTTGTGTGGGCGTGTCATGTTGAGTAGCTAGAGACTGTGTGGGCGTGTCATGTTGAGTAGCTAGAGACTGTGTGGACGTGTCATGTTGAGTAGCTAGAGACTGTGTGGGCGTGTCATGTTGAGTAGCTAGAGACTGGGCGTGTCATGTTTTGCAGCTAGAGACTGTGTGGGCGTGTCATGTTGAGCAGCTAGAGACTGTGTGGGCGTCATGTTGAGCAGCTAGAGACTGTGTGGGCGTGTCATGTTGAGTAGCTAGAGACTGTGTGGGCGTGTCATGTTGAGCAGCTAGAGACTGTGTGGGCGTGTCATGTTGAGCAGCTAGAGACTGTGTGGGCGTGTCATGTTGAGCAGCTAGAGACTGTGTGGGCGTGTCATGTTGAGCAGCTAGAGACTGTGTGGGCGTGTCATGTTGAGCAGCTAGAGACTGTGTGGGCGTGTCATGTTGAGCAGCTAGAGACTGTGTGGGCGTGTCATGTTGAGCACACACACAGCGAGTCAACGTGGAGGAGGAGCACACACACACAGAGAGAGTGTGCTGCTGTGCTCCCCCCCCCCCCCCCCAGTCCCCAGTCGCTCTGCTCTGCTGACTTAATTTCCTGAAAAGTGGCGTTGCTTGTACACAGTGACGATATTATAGTAGCCGATGTGTTTAGACCAGCTTTGTCACATTGTCACGTCGTAGTATAGCGTTATATTTTACATGTGCGCTAAACTGCGATGAGATTTGTTTGCGGAAATGTCAGACTGTTCCCATGCAAAAGCCCCCGCCTCTGATGTTGCCCGCCTCGGCCATGACTGAGAGGCTCAGACTGCTGTGTGCTGCTGCTGCTGCGCGTGCCCCCGGAGCTTGGGGCTCCGTGCATGTGCAGACAGACTGTGACTCTCCCACTTGACTGGCCGGGAGAAAGTGCTTATGATTGATGATATGATGTCGTTCCTTTTATGATTATAGTGGCGTTTATTGATAGTATTGTGTTACATAGGAGTTGGTAGGAAAATAACAGGCGATTGTAATCAATTTACAGGTGATACAGGTCAAGTGACATCATGGGAATAGGCTTGGAGTTGTGAGGAGCCGAAAGGGTACAGGGGGAGTAGGGGAGTAACTATCTTGAAATCCCATAGTCTTTGGGGACAACCTGACGTCAGGTTGTACCAAATCTCCCATTCATTTGAGGGCTAAAAAAAAAGCAGTGTTCCACCCTTAGAGGGCGCTTATGCCAGGTATGCTGCTGAAAAATGATACAAATGGTAAAATGGCAACAGTTTGGTCACAAATGTGGAAATTTTGACCAGCATTCTTCACACATCACCCCCAAAGTCATATATATTGGTTAAAAGCTGAAAAAAAGTGTTTTGGGGGTTAGTTACACTTTAAATTAAATGTTAAAGTTAGTTATTTTGATATACAAATGTGCTCAGGGATTCACATAACATTCACATTAACTGACATTTTCTAGCTAGAGACTGTGTGGGCGTGTCATGATGAGCAGCTAGAGACTGTGTGGGCGTGTCATGTTGAGCAGCTAGAGACTGTGTGGGCGTGTCATGTTGAGCAGCTAGAGGTGTGGGCATGTCATGTTGAGCAGCTAGAGACTGTGTGGGCGTGTCGTGTTGAGCAGCTAGAGACTGTGTGGGCGTGTCATGTTGAGCAGCTAGAGACTGTGTGGGCGTGTCATGTTGAGCAGCTAGAGACTGTGTGGGCGTGTCATGTTGAGCAGCTAGAGACTGTGTGGGCGTGTCATGTTGAGCAGCTAGAGACTGTGTGGGCGTGTCATGTTGAGCAGCTAGAGACTGTGTGGGCGTGTCATGTTGAGCAGCTAGAGACTGTGTGGGCGTGTCATGTTGAGCAGCTAGAGACTGTGTGGACGTGTCATGTTGAGCAGCTAGAGACTGTGTGGGCGTGTCATGATGAGCAGCTAGAGACTGTGTGGGCATGTCATGTTGAGCAGCTAGAGACTGTGTGGGCGTGTCATGTTGAGCAGCTAGAGACTGTGTGGGCGTGTCATGTTGAGCAGCTAGAGACTGTGTGGGCATGTCATGTTGAGCAGCTAGAGACTGTGTGGGCGTGTCATGTTGAGCAGCTAGAGACTGTGTGGGCGTGTCATGTTGAACAGCTAGAGACTGTGTGGGCGTGTCATGTTGAGCAGCTAGAGACTGTGTGGGCGTGTCATGTTGAGCAGCTGTTCTCAACCACTGGGCCGTGGCCCACTGGTGGGTCTCAGAGTGCCATGGAGTGGGCCGCGGAGGCAGACAGTGGTACTGCCAAATGGTTAAATTAAATGTTAAAGCCAGTTATTTTGATATACAAATGTGCTCAGGGATTCACATAACATTCACATTAACTGACATTTTCTAACATAAGTGAGACTTAAAGCCCCCCTCTAGTGTATTTTGTCATTTTTAAAAGGATACACCAACATTTTGAGAGTTTAGGCCATTTATCATATTATCGATATCAAAACTAGAATTTTTATTTACACTTTATTTTCTATCTGCGTGCCCTCCAAACGGCGGTACAGCTCTCACTGCTAGTTATCTTTGCGCTACAATGGCAGTCTATGGTACTTTAGCTTCCAACAGCGCCAAAAACACTCACATCTACATGGTGTTACCTGTCTACTCACCACGCGATGAAATAATAATCCAAAGTTACTGGAAACTGACATTTTTGTAGTAAATCCACACACCGAAAACTGACAAAGAGTAACCGAACTAACAGAGTAAAACCAAAGTTACTTCCTCGTTTGGCATGAGCTGCGCACAGCAAAATTGCTTGACAGACAGTAAACAACAACAAAAAAGGACAGCTGGAATAAAACAGGCATGTTTTCAGAACTGACCGCTCAGTCCAACATCCTCACTAACTTTTTTGACAAGCCACCGTGAGCCACGACGCGCTGCGATCCAGACAGCCTCTGTGCCTGCCCATTACAAGCCATGAAAAAGCCGCCGCCGTTCACTTTGTATTGGATGCAACTGAAACGCTGAAAAAGCATGCTGGGATACCTGGCGACATGAAGACGACGAACGACAAGACGAGAGGAGGGGTCAAATTTCAAAATCGAGCAATGCAAAACAGAAAGACAGCAAGACAGCCAATCAAGCTGCAGCAACAAGAGACCAGCGGGGCAGGGCGAAACAGCACGAATGTTGACTCCCTGCAAATTGTTCGCTTGTAATGGCTGGTTTGCAACCACGTGATTCCAATGAGGTTGAACACAGAGCTGGAGGGCAGCCCTCCAGAGCTATGGACCTAACCATAACCCTAACCCTCCAGAGCTATGGACCTAACCATAACCCTAACCCTCCAGAGCTAATGGACCTAACCATAACCCTCCAGAGAGCTATGGACCTAACCATAACCCTAACCCTCCAGAGCTAATGGACCTAACCATAACCCTAACTCTCCAGAGCTATGGACCTAACCATAACCCTAACCCTCCAGAGCTAATGGACCTAACCATAACCCTAACCCTCCAGAGCTATGGACCTAACCATAACCCTAACCCTCCAGAGTTATGGACCTAACCATAACCCTAACCCTCCAGAGCTAATGGACCTCCAGGTGTATACCTCCAGAGCTATGGACAAGCTATGGAGAACGGAGTAGAGCGAGTATGCAAGAGGGTTGGGCCGCTCCACGATCCCGCCAGAAGACTGCAAAACATATAGGATATGATTTATATACAATGAAGAGAAGCGGATTTTCCAGCAAGCCTTGTTGAAAGTATCCTGACCTTTGATATGTGCACATGGTATGGAAATCTAGGAGCCATGAATAGAAACAGACTGTCACGAATAACAAACATGGCGAGTAAAATGATTGGAAAGGACCAGGAGCAACTGGGATCGATATATAAAAAACGAGCGAAACGGAAAGCCAGACAAATTGTGTCTGACCCAGCACATCCCCTCTTCTCTGAGTTCACAAAACTGCCCTCAGGAAGACGCTACAGAGTCCCCGCTGCAACCAAAAACATCTACAAAAAATCCTTCATACCAAATGCAATAAACCTGCTAAATTCATAAACCCCATCCACATAAGAACCATGTCCGTTATCACTGCCTGTATGTGTGTCCCTGTTCCATGTTGTATTAAGCGTCTGGCATACTCTTCGAGCACGCGCTGGAGGCGGGGCTCCGCGGAGGGCGCGCGCACTCTGCGCAGGCCAAAACAGAACATAGTCAGTGCGCAGCTCGCTCCTCCCACCCCCCTCCTCCTGTGGAAGCTCCAGGGGAAAATGGCGGCGATTAGTGCCAGGCAGTCTGAATGAAATTGAATGTAATGTTCCCAATTCTATGTATTAAATTCTAAAAAACGACCCTCAACATTTTGGGAAGGCTAAGTCACACAACTAGTTCGTTATAATCGAACGTCATGCTTCGAAGGTGACTTTATGACGATGAGGACGGTGAGGACTCAATCACAGCAGATATCCGCTGATAGCCTACCACGGAGATCTCACAGGCACAGGCAGCTTCCTCAGCTCCGAGTGTGCTGACGACTTCTCGCCAGGAATTGGTGGACTTCTGCTGGTCCTTGTGGTCTCTCCGTGTTGTGTCATAGAGATGCGGGTAGAGGCGGACTTGCTCTGACAGTCTTCCCTCAAAAGCGTCCATGTTGACAATGTGCCAAAACCCGACGCGCTGATAGAAAAATCTCCATGGACGCGCCGCGCTCAGGCCTCGCCCCCCGACACGCCCCGTGCGATGACATCAAAATCGCCGCAAGTGTCGTGCAGTTTTTCGTACTTGTTTGTTTGCACTTGAGTGATTAGTGAATGTAGCCCTCCAGCATGTTTTGCACACGTCTCGCTCACTACACAGTCGATGGTGTCGTCTCTCGACATGACGTCACCTGAAAAAGCAGCTATGGGCAAGAGCTCAATAGAGAGCCGCAGGGATGACGTCTTTTTGTAGTCAGAACGCGGAAGTCGCGGACTTCCTGGTTCTTCACTGTTTCTGTCTATGGGATTTTTGAATGGGTTTTTGCTGCGATGCTTCAAATAAGGTCTCTGGGCAACGCAAGCTTAATCAAGCAGATTCAACTCTGCTTTACCACAGCAGAGTACACTACAGCTTGGCAGCAGCTGGAGATAGGCATTATGGCAGGGTGTACAATTTCCCCATTAGCTTTTACCATGGCAATGGAGATCATTATTAGGGCTTCAAAATGGGTAGTGGGTGGAGAAAGGCTGCAGGGAGGGCTGCGGCTCCCTCCAATTAGGGCATACATGGATGACATGACGACTATGACGTCAACCGCTCCATGTACTAGCAGATTGTTGGATAAGTTAAATAGTAATCTGCAGTGGGCTAGAATGAAAGTGAAGCCAAGTAAGTCCAGGAGTATTTCAATCATTAAAGGGAGGGTAGTAGGTAAGAAGTTTGTTATAAATGATGAGGTGGTGCCTACAGTGTTAGAGAAACCAGTCAAGAGTTTGGGAAGATGGTATGATGCAAGTCTCAGTGATAAGGGACAGTTTGAGGAGGTGAGGCAGTAAATGATTCAAGGTATTTCAAGTATAGACAAGTCAGGGCTCCCAGGAAAGTTAAAGTTGTGGTGTTTGCAGTTTGGATTGTTGCCTCGGTTGATGTGGCCACTGACAATGTATGAGGTTCCCCTTTCAAAGGTAGAAAAGCTAGAAAGGATGATTAACTCATTCATTAGAAAATGGCTCGGAGTCCCACGCTGCCTAAGCAGTGTAGCCTTATATGGGAAAGGCATATTGGAATTGCCATTATCTAGCCTGACAGAGGAGTTCAAGTGTGCTAAGGTTAGATTGGAAATTACTCTGACTCAGTCAAAGGATCCAGTGGTTAGGAGTGTAGCGCCCACAGTTAAAACAGGGAGGAAGTGGAACCCAAAGGAGGCAGTACAGCAAGCACAGTCAGCTCTTAGACACAGGGATATCATAGGTCAGGTGCAGCATGGGCGTGGAGGCTTAGGGTTGTGCATAGGGAAACCTGTGTGGAACAAGGCATCAGTAATAGAAAAGAGGAATATGGTAGTTGAAGAAGTACATAGGCAAGAGGAGGCAGTAAGATGTACTAAGGCAGTGTCGCAGGCAAAGCAAGGACAGTGGGTGAACTGGGAGAGTGTAGAGAAGAGAAAGTTGAAGTGGAGAGAGTTGTGGAGCATGGAGGCCAGCAGAATTAGATTTATTCTAGGGGCTACTTATGATGTGCTGCCATCTCCCCAGAACTTAAATCAGTGGTTGGTCGAGGATGGTGCCTGCCCGTTGTGTTCTAGTGTATGTACATTGAGGCATATACTGTCAGGGTGTAAGGTCAGTCTCTCCCAGGGGCGATACACCTGGCGTCACAACCAGGTGTTGAAATGTTTGGCAGCTGCAGTTGAGGAAAAGCGGCTAGAAGTAAATTCTCTAGTTGCTAGCAAAGAGAATAGACAGATCAAATTTGTACGTGAGGGAGAAAAGATTAGACCAATTAAGGTCAGGCACAAGTTAGGGCAGCTAAGTGTAGGTGGAGCCTGGGAAATGAGGGTTGACTTGAATGAACAGCTAGTCATCCCAGCATATATAGTTAGCACCCGGCTACGTCCGGACTTGTTACTGTGGTCTGAGGTAGAGAAGAGAGTTTATTTTATCGAACTCACAGTCCCGTGGGAAGATCGAGTTGAGGAGGCTTATGAGCGCAAGAAAGCTAGGTATGCTGAAATGGCAGCAGAGGCAGAGCAGTGAGGTTGGAGGGCTCGAGTGCGGCCTGTAGAGGTGGGCTGCCGTGGTTTTGTGGCAAAGTCCGTTATTGCCTTACTAACTGAGTTGGGCATTCGGGGACGGAGCCTGAAACTTGCGGTTAGCAACATGTCTCAGGCAGCAGAACGAGCAAGTGAATGGCTGTGGATAAGGAGGAAACATGCTAGCTGGGGAGCTCGCTAAGGTCAGATTGATTGTTTGTTGTTGGTCATGATTAACGGTCCGCATCAACAGGGCTGAATCATTGACAGTGGTGGTGTAGTTAGGGATTGTTTGTTGTTGGTCATGATTAACGGTCCGCATCAACAGGGCTGAATCATTGACGGTGGTGGTGTAGTTAGGGATTGTTTGTTGGTCATGATTAACGGTCCGCATCAACAGGGCTGAATCATTGACAGTGGTGGTGTAGTTAGGGATTGTTTGTTGGTGGTCATGATTAACGGTCTGCATCAACAGGGCTGAATCATTGACAGTGGTGGTGTAGTCAGGAATGTCATACCGAATCGACCTGGATAGCTAGGCTTAGATAGTGAGGTAATATGCAGTTGTGCGGTGGTAGCATGGAGGGGGGTGTTTCCAGGACGCTGGATTACACCGTTAAGCCTTCTTGAGGTGTCGTGGGCCTAACTTAACGAAACGTCGGTGAAGGAAGGTGCCCACTTGAAAACCCCAATGACATGCTTCATACTGCTGTTGGCTAGGGTAGGTAACTGGTGATTTGTGTCTTGTTTATTAGTTTGTTAGCCTGTTAGCTTGTTTTATTCTGGATTGGGCTTCTAAATGTGTTTTTCCTCGTATTTTGGCACAAGGGATAGTAACATCTTGTCCTGTGTATTAATTAATACTAAATCTAGCTTAGGCTAGTGACTGTTGTGAATAGTGCAGCTGACAACTAGGGAAAGACCTAGTGACAGCATGGAAAGACAGCTGACAGGAGGGATTAGACCCCACCGGGGCTGCAATGGGTTAGCTGCTCATTGTGGCAGTAGCCAAGGCCAATAGGCCATTGGTTACACCCAAACTTGCTACGAAACAGAATTATGAAAAAACACCCCTAGAGTCTGCGAGAGCGGGGGCGGAAGATGACTCACCTATGGTTGACACGGTTATTGACTCTGGAACGTACTTGACTATAAGTAGGGAAAACATGTCAGTGGAAGCCACTAGTTCAGATGTAGATGGAAAGAAGCGTCAGGTTTGCTTGTGTGGCTGGCAGAAGGTAACAACTTTGAGGGGCCTTAGAATCCATCAAGGCAGGAAGAGGTGCTTGGTAGAGGGAACACAGGGACCCCGCATTGATAATTATTTCTTAAGAAGTTTATCAAGTCAGTCGGGTGAAGTCCAGCGACAGGAAGTAACCCACAGCTCGCAGGACATCAGCACCCCTGATGTTGAGGCAGGTCCTAGCACCGAGGAAAGCAGAGAGGCCAGCCAGCCAAAAAGGGAGAAGATTAGCGGTCAGAAGCCTAGAGTTAAGTGGCCAGGTGCAGCGGAAAGTAGGAAGTGGGAAGATATCAATAGTGATTTGGTTAGGATGTTAGAGAAGCTTAAAGGAACTGCTGAGAGTAAGTTGGAGAAAATGGGAGATTGTATTTATGATTATGGTAAGGAAAGGTTTGGCGTCTTTGAGAAAAGGAAGAAACTAGAGGGTGAGGTAGTTAAATCTAGGCGCCAACAAGAGATAGATAGACTTATCCAGGAGAGAAGACAGCTTAAGAGGCAGTGGAGGAAAGCTACAGAGGTTGAGAAGGAAGGCATTGATTGCTTGCAGTCAGATGTGAGGGATCGGTTGGCAGTTTTAAGAAGAGCAGAGAGCATTAGGAAAAATAGGAAAAAGAAAGAGCGAGCTAGAATAGCATTCTATAAGGATCCATTTAGATTTGTGAAGTCATTGTTTAGTAAGGAAAAGAATGGTAGCCTTATGGTACCTAAGCACAAGCTTGAGGAATATTTGGAGGAGGTTCACAAAGATAGGGAAAGGTTTAGAGAGATGACAGTCCCAGCTGATATTCCACCTATTGGTGAAATAGAGAGCCAGTGTGATGATAGCCCACCAAGGTGGAAAGAAGTTCAAGAAGTAGTGAGACGTGCAAGGGCCTCTTCAGCCCCGGGTCCTAATGGAGTCCCCTACCGGCTGTATAAGAGTGCTCCAGATGTGTTGCAGTTTCTATGGAAGCTGATGAAGGTAGTCTGGAAGAAGCAGGTTATTCCTAAGGCATGGCGTAGAGCAGGGGGAATCTTCATTCCTAAAGAAAGGGACTCGTTAGAGATAAGTCAGTTTAGACCTATCAGTCTACTTAATGTTGAAGGGAAGGTTTTCTTTAGTGTTGTGGCACAGAGGCTGTCTAGTTATCTAGAAAAGAATAGGCTAATAGATACTTCGGTGCAAAAGGCTGGAATTCCCGGCTTCTCCGGGTGCTTAGAGCACACCAGCATGATCTGGCACCAAATCCAGTCAGCTAGGCGTGAGAAGAGAGACCTGCATGTAGTATTCTTGGACCTGGCTAATGCTTTCGGGTCAGTGCCGCATAGTCTGTTATGGGAGGCCTTTGATTTCTTTAGAGTGCCAGGTAGTATAAAGAGCTTAGTTAAAGCCTACTTCTTAGATATTCAACTCTGCTTTACCACAGCAGAGTACACTACAGCTTGGCAGCAGCTGGAGATAGGCATTATGGCAGGGTGTACAATTTCCCCATTAGCTTTTACCATGGCAATGGATATCATTATTAGGGCTTCAAAATGGGTAGTGGGTGGAGAAAGGCTGCAGGGAGGGCTGCGGCTCCCTCCAATTAGGGCATACATGGATGACATGACGACTATGACGTCAACCGCTCCATGTACTAGCAGATTGTTGGATAAGTTAAATAGTAATCTGCAGTGGGCTAGAATGAAAGTGAAGCCAAGTAAGTCCAGGAGTATTTCAATCATTAAAGGGAGGGTAGTAGGTAAGAAGTTTGTTATAAATGATGAGGTGGTGCCTACAGTGTTAAAGAAACCAGTCAAGAGTTTGGGAAGATGGTATGATGCAAGTCTCAGTGATAAGGGACAGTTTGAGGAGGTGAGGCAGGAAATGATTCAAGGTATTTCAAGTATAGACAAGTCAGGGCTCCCAGGAAAGTTAAAGTTGTGGTGTTTGCAGTTTGGATTGTTGCCTCGGTTGATGTGGCCACTGACAATGTATGAGGTTCCCCTTTCAAAGGTAGAAAAGCTAGAAAGGATGATTAACTCATTCATTAGAAAATGGCTCGGAGTCCCACGCTGCCTAAGCAGTGTAGCCTTATATGGGAAAGGCATATTGGAATTGCCATTATCTAGCCTGACAGAGGAGTTCAAGTGTGCTAAGGTTAGATTGGAAATGACTCTGACTCAGTCAAAGGATCCAGTGGTTAGGAGTGTAGCGCCCACAGTTAAAACAGGGAGGAAGTGGAACCCAAAGGAGGCAGTACAGCAAGCACAGTCAGCTCTTAGACACAGGGATATCATAGGTCAGGTGCAGCATGGGCGTGGAGGCTTAGGGTTGTGCATAGGGAAACCTGTGTGGAACAAGGCATCAGTAATAGAAAAGAGGAAGATGGTAGTTGAAGAAGTACATAGGCAAGAGGAGGCAGTAAGATGTACTAAGGCAGTGTCGCAGGCAAAGCAAGGACAGTGGGTGAACTGGGAGAGTGTAGAGAAGAGAAAGTTGAAGTGGAGAGAGTTGTGGAGCATGGAGGCCAGCAGAATTAGATTTATTCTAGGGGCTACTTATGATGTGCTGCCATCTCCCCAGAACTTAAATCAGTGGTTGGGCGAGGATGGTGCCTGCCCGTTGTGTTCTAGTGTATGTACATTGAGGCATATACTGTCAGGGTGTAAGGTCAGTCTCTCCCAGGGGCGATACACCTGGCGTCACAACCAGGTGTTGAAATGTTTGGCAGCTGCAGTTGAGGAAAAGCGGCTAGAAGTAAATTCTCTAGTTGCTAGCAAAGAGAATAGACAGATCAAATTTGTACGTGAGGGAGAAAAGATTAGACCAATTAAGGTCAGGCACAAGTTAGGGCAGCTAAGTGTAGGTGGAGCCTGGGAAATGAGGGTTGACTTGAATGAACAGCTAGTCATCCCAGCATATATAGTTAGCACCCGGCTACGTCCGGACTTGTTACTGTGGTCTGAGGTAGAGAAGAGAGTTTATTTTATCGAACTCACAGTCCCGTGGGAAGATCGAGTTGAGGAGGCTTATGAGCGCAAGAAAGCTAGGTATGCTGAAATGGCAGCAGAGGCAGAGCAGCGAGGTTGGAGGGCTCGAGTGCGGCCTGTAGAGGTGGGCTGCCGTGGTTTTGTGGCAAAGTCCGTTATTGCCTTACTAACTGAGTTGGGCATTCGGAGACGGAGCCTGAAACTTGCGGTTAGCAACATGTCTCAGGCAGCAGAACGAGCAAGTGAATGGCTGTGGATAAGGAGGAAACATGCTAGCTGGGGAGCTCGCTAAGGTCAGATTGATTGTTTGTTGTTGGTCATGATTAACGGTCCGCATCAACAGGGCTGAATCATTGACAGTGGTGGTGTAGTTAGGGATTGTTTGTTGTTGGTCATGATTAACGGTCCGCATCAACAGGGCTGAATCATTGACGGTGGTGGTGTAGTTAGGGATTGTTTGTTGGTCATGATTAACGGTCCGCATCAACAGGGCTGAATCATTGACAGTGGTGGTGTAGTTAGGGATTGTTTGTTGGTGGTCATGATTAACGGTCCGCATCAACAGGGCTGAATCATTGACAGTGGTGGTGTAGTCAGGAATGTCATACCGAATCGACCTGGATAGCTAGGCTTAGATAGTGAGGTAATATGCAGTTGTGCGGTGGTAGCATGGAGGGGGGTGTTTCCAGGACGCTGGATTACACCGTTAAGCCTTCTTGAGGTGTCGTGGGCCTAACTTAACGAAACGTCGGTGAAGGAAGGTGCCCACTTGAAAACCCCAATGACATGCTTCATACTGCTGTTGGCTAGGGTAGGTAACTGGTGATTTGTGTCTTGTTTATTAGTTTGTTAGCCTGTTAGCTTGTTTTATTCTGGATTGGGCTTCTAAATGTGTTTTTCCTCGTATTTTGGCACAAGGGATAGTAACATCTTGTCCTGTGTATTAATTAATACTAAATCTAGCTTAGGCTAGTGACTGTTGTGAATAGTGCAGCTGACAACTAGGGAAAGACCTAGTGACAGCATGGAAAGACAGCTGACAGGAGGGATTAGACCCCACCGGGGCTGCAATGGGTTAGCTGCTCATTGTGGCAGTAGCCAAGGCCAATAGGCCATTGGTTACACCCAAACTTGCTACGAAACAGAATTATGAAAAAACACCCCTAGAGTCTGCGAGAGCGGGGGCGGAAGATGACTCACCTATGGTTGACACGGTTATTGACTCTGGAACGTACTTGACTATAAGTAGGGAAAACATGTCAGTGGAAGCCACTAGTTCAGATGTAGATGGAAAGAAGCGTCAGGTTTGCTTGTGTGGCTGGCAGAAGGTAACAACTTTGAGGGGCCTTAGAATCCATCAAGGCAGGAAGAGGTGCTTGGTAGAGGGAACACAGGGACCCCGCATTGATAATTATTTCTTAAGAAGTTTATCAAGTCAGTCGGGTGAAGTCCAGCGACAGGAAGTAACCCACAGCTCGCAGGACATCAGCACCCCTGATGTTGAGGCAGGTCCTAGCACCGAGGAAAGCAGAGAGGCCAGCCAGCCAAAAAGGGAGAAGATTAGCGGTCAGAAGCCTAGAGTTAAGTGGCCAGGTGCAGCGGAAAGTAGGAAGTGGGAAGATATCAATAGTGATTTGGTTAGGATGTTAGAGAAGCTTAAAGGAACTGCTGAGAGTAAGTTGGAGAAAATGGGAGATTGTATTTATGATTATGGTAAGGAAAGGTTTGGCGTCTTTGAGAAAAGGAAGAAACTAGAGGGTGAGGTAGTTAAATCTAGGCGCCAACAAGAGATAGATAGACTTATCCAGGAGAGAAGACAGCTTAAGAGGCAGTGGAGGAAAGCTACAGAGGTTGAGAAGGAAGGCATTGATTGCTTGCAGTCAGATGTGAGGGATCGGTTGGCAGTTTTAAGAAGAGCAGAGAGCATTAGGAAAAATAGGAAAAAGAAAGAGCGAGCTAGAATAGCATTCTATAAGGATCCATTTAGATTTGTGAAGTCATTGTTTAGTAAGGAAAAGAATGGTAGCCTTATGGTACCTAAGCACAAGCTTGAGGAATATTTGGAGGAGGTTCACAAAGATAGGGAAAGGTTTAGAGAGATGACAGTCCCAGCTGATATTCCACCTATTGGTGAAATAGAGAGCCAGTGTGATGATAGCCCACCAAGGTGGAAAGAAGTTCAAGAAGTAGTGAGACGTGCAAGGGCCTCTTCAGCCCCGGGTCCTAATGGAGTCCCCTACCGGCTGTATAAGAGTGCTCCAGATGTGTTGCAGTTTCTATGGAAGCTGATGAAGGTAGTCTGGAAGAAGCAGGTTATTCCTAAGGCATGGCGTAGAGCAGGGGGAATCTTCATTCCTAAAGAAAGGGACTCGTTAGAGATAAGTCAGTTTAGACCTATCAGTCTACTTAATGTTGAAGGGAAGGTTTTCTTTAGTGTTGTGGCACAGAGGCTGTCTAGTTATCTAGAAAAGAATAGGCTAATAGATACTTCGGTGCAAAAGGCTGGAATTCCCGGCTTCTCCGGGTGCTTAGAGCACACCAGCATGATCTGGCACCAAATCCAGTCAGCTAGGCGTGAGAAGAGAGACCTGCATGTAGTATTCTTGGACCTGGCTAATGCTTTCGGGTCAGTGCCGCATAGTCTGTTATGGGAGGCCTTTGATTTCTTTAGAGTGCCAGGTAGTATAAAGAGCTTAGTTAAAGCCTACTTCTTAGATATTCAACTCTGCTTTACCACAGCAGAGTACACTACAGCTTGGCAGCAGCTGGAGATAGGCATTATGGCAGGGTGTACACTTTCCCCATTAGCTTTTACCATGGCAATGGATATCATTATTAGGGCTTCAAAATGGGTAGTGGGTGGAGAAAGGCTGCAGGGAGGGCTGCGGCTCCCTCCAATTAGGGCATACATGGATGACATGACGACTATGACGTCAACCGCTCCATGTACTAGCAGATTGTTGGATAAGTTAAATAGTAATCTGCAGTGGGCTAGAATGAAAGTGAAGCCAAGTAAGTCCAGGAGTATTTCAATCATTAAAGGGAGGGTAGTAGGTAAGAAGTTTGTTATAAATGATGAGGTGGTGCCTACAGTGTTAAAGAAACCAGTCAAGAGTTTGGGAAGATGGTATGATGCAAGTCTCAGTGATAAGGGACAGTTTGAGGAGGTGAGGCAGGAAATGATTCAAGGTATTTCAAGTATAGACAAGTCAGGGCTCCCAGGAAAGTTAAAGTTGTGGTGTTTGCAGTTTGGATTGTTGCCTCGGTTGATGTGGCCACTGACAATGTATGAGGTTCCCCTTTCAAAGGTAGAAAAGCTAGAAAGGATGATTAACTCATTCATTAGAAAATGGCTCGGAGTCCCACGCTGCCTAAGCAGTGTAGCCTTATATGGGAAAGGCATATTGGAATTGCCATTATCTAGCCTGACAGAGGAGTTCAAGTGTGCTAAGGTTAGATTGGAAATGACTCTGACTCAGTCAAAGGATCCAGTGGTTAGGAGTGTAGCGCCCACAGTTAAAACAGGGAGGAAGTGGAACCCAAAGGAGGCAGTACAGCAAGCACAGTCAGCTCTTAGACACAGGGATATCATAGGTCAGGTGCAGCATGGGCGTGGAGGCTTAGGGTTGTGCATAGGGAAACCTGTGTGGAACAAGGCATCAGTAATAGAAAAGAGGAAGATGGTAGTTGAAGAAGTACATAGGCAAGAGGAGGCAGTAAGATGTACTAAGGCAGTGTCGCAGGCAAAGCAAGGACAGTGGGTGAACTGGGAGAGTGTAGAGAAGAGAAAGTTGAAGTGGAGAGAGTTGTGGAGCATGGAGGCCAGCAGAATTAGATTTATTCTAGGGGCTACTTATGATGTGCTGCCATCTCCCCAGAACTTAAATCAGTGGTTGGGCGAGGATGGTGCCTGCCCGTTGTGTTCTAGTGTATGTACATTGAGGCATATACTGTCAGGGTGTAAGGTCAGTCTCTCCCAGGGGCGATACACCTGGCGTCACAACCAGGTGTTGAAATGTTTGGCAGCTGCAGTTGAGGAAAAGCGGCTAGAAGTAAATTCTCTAGTTGCTAGCAAAGAGAATAGACAGATCAAATTTGTACGTGAGGGAGAAAAGATTAGACCAATTAAGGTCAGGCACAAGTTAGGGCAGCTAAGTGTAGGTGGAGCCTGGGAAATGAGGGTTGACTTGAATGAACAGCTAGTCATCCCAGCATATATAGTTAGCACCCGGCTACGTCCGGACTTGTTACTGTGGTCTGAGGTAGAGAAGAGAGTTTATTTTATCGAACTCACAGTCCCGTGGGAAGATCGAGTTGAGGAGGCTTATGAGCGCAAGAAAGCTAGGTATGCTGAAATGGCAGCAGAGGCAGAGCAGCGAGGTTGGAGGGCTCGAGTGCGGCCTGTAGAGGTGGGCTGCCGTGGTTTTGTGGCAAAGTCCGTTATTGCCTTACTAACTGAGTTGGGCATTCGGAGACGGAGCCTGAAACTTGCGGTTAGCAACATGTCTCAGGCAGCAGAACGAGCAAGTGAATGGCTGTGGATAAGGAGGAAACATGCTAGCTGGGGAGCTCGCTAAGGTCAGATTGATTGTTTGTTGTTGGTCATGATTAACGGTCCGCATCAACAGGGCTGAATCATTGACAGTGGTGGTGTAGTTAGGGATTGTTTGTTGTTGGTCATGATTAACGGTCCGCATCAACAGGGCTGAATCATTGACGGTGGTGGTGTAGTTAGGGATTGTTTGTTGGTCATGATTAACGGTCCGCATCAACAGGGCTGAATCATTGACAGTGGTGGTGTAGTTAGGGATTGTTTGTTGGTGGTCATGATTAACGGTCCGCATCAACAGGGCTGAATCATTGACAGTGGTGGTGTAGTCAGGAATGTCATACCGAATCGACCCGGATAGCTAGGCTTAGATAGTGAGGTAATATGCAGTTGTGCGGTGGTAGCATGGAGGGGGGTGTTTCCAGGACGCTGGATTACACCGTTAAGCCTTCTTGAGGTGTCGTGGGCCTAACTTAACGAAACGTCGGTGAAGGAAGGTGCCCACTTGAAAACCCCAATGACATGCTTCATACTGCTGTTGGCTAGGGTAGGTAACTGGTGATTTGTGTCTTGTTTATTAGTTTGTTAGCCTGTTAGCTTGTTTTATTCTGGATTGGGCTTCTAAATGTGTTTTTCCTCGGATTTTGGCACAAGGGATAGTAACATCTTGTCCTGTGTATTAATTAATACAAACGCGAACCAGTGTTAAGTGTTGTTGATAATCTTCACACATGAGGACCACTTTCATGAGTTTTGAAGCGTAAATGCGAGCCCTAGAAGTAAAAAAGCTCGTGCTAAGCTAATCCAGAACTACACAGTGTCGCATAGGCTTCCATTATGCATTACCAATTAGTTCCAATGTTGTTATTTTATGCATATGTGTGAATAAAAAACTCAAACTCAAAAACTCAAACTCAATTGTCACGTCACCACTCAACCTGGAGTGTTGTTGATGTGTGCTCTGCTGTGCACTGATTACCCCGGGCTGAACCAGGTGAGGGAAAGAGAATTTTCGTGTTCGTCCTTTGAAGTGATGACGTTATTGACGTATAATATCCCCGTCGACTCAACAGTGTAGTCTCATTTAGCCGTTTGCTAGCTAGCCGCCCTTTTAACGGCACGTCAAAGCTTCAAAACTCATAAAAGTGGTCCTCATGTGTGAAGATGATATTACTAAACACTGGTTCGCATTTGATTAAGCTTGCGTTGCCCAGAGACCTTATTAGAAGCATCGCGCCAAAAACCCATTCAAAAATCCCATAGGCGGAAACAGGGAAGAACCAGGAGTGTTAGCATCGATGATTTCGGGACTCGTTCCTGCGGCTCTCTATGACACAGTGCATGTGCAGGCATCATCTCAGGCTGGGGAGGGGGGAGGAGTCTGTTTAAGATAAGATCAGATAAGATCAACTTGAATCATTCAAATTCATATCATGTGTGGCCCCTGACATACAGTATCATGCAGCAGGTAGAAGCAGCTTTTCCGACACTCAACAGAGCAAGAGGATAAACAAGACATTTAAGCCAGACAATATAAGAAGGGCAGCATAAAGTGCACCAAAACATTATTGCACAGGACTGCACGAGTCCTAGTTATTGCACAAACCTGTAAAATACAATACAATAGAAGAAGAATGCGCAACCTAGGATAATGAGAGTAAAATAGATGAGGTGCAGCTCCTCTGCTGGAACACGGTGGTACTACCTCAACAGAGTAAGAACCATAAACTGACAAATGACACGTGTGACACAGTGCACGTGGAGGCATCGTCTCAGGTTGGGAAGGGGGGAGGAGTCTGTTTGCTGGCTTCAAATGCATTGTTTAAACATCTCAGCTCTGACAAGACAACTGAGAGCTTCTAGAAGATTGATTCATTGATTAGTTTGTTACGTGATAAGATTTGAACAATGAACCCCTGAGCACCGCCCACTCCAACTCCAACCTGAGAAAACAGTACAAACGGCAAAATGTCAATATTTGGGATTTGGAATGAAAGTAATGTGTACAACTTTTAGATGCTTACAATTATGCACATAAGAGCACAAATGATGTAGTTAGAATGTTTTTTGCCAGGGTCTTTAAACACTCTACCTACCTACAACATGTGATCCCTCGATCAATCAGAGCAAAAAACAAAACAAAATAAATACAAACAAACAAACAAACAAACAAACAAACAGGTCCTTCACAACCCAGCTGGGCTCAGAGTTCAAAGGTCAGTTCACCTGTGGTCCTTGGGGTCACAGTAGATAGCGTCTGTAAACATGGACACCGCCCGGCTGCACTGGCCCTGCTTGAACATCCGGATACCCTGCTCTGGACACATACATACATACAAACAGAGAGAGAGAGAGATAGGGGGAGGGAGAGAGAGGTAGGGGGAGGGAGAGAAAGAGGTAGGGGGAGGGAGAGAAAGAGGGGGGAGAGGGAGAGGAAGAGAGAGAGAGACCACATGATTTTCACATGTGGAGAAACATGTGACATCACATCACAATATGTGGAACATTCAAGATTCAAGATTCAAGATTTTTATTGTCACTCCCGTGTGAAATTCTTGTGCTGTGGACTCCATTTACAACATAGTACAAAAACAGGGCATATGAGTGCAAAAACAACAAGAGACACAACAAGCAATATTAATTAATACACAGGACAAGATGTTACTATCCCTTGTGCCAAAATCCGAGGAAAAACACATTTAGAAGCCCAATCCAGAATAAAACAAGCTAACAGGCTAACAAACTAATAAACAAGACACAAATCACCAGTTACCCTAGCCAACAGCAGTATGAAGCATGTCATTGGGGTTTTCAAGTGGGCACCTTCCTTCACCGACGTTTCATTAAGGCAATAAGGCAGTAGAGTGATAAGACAAGTCAGAGACAGTGGCATATCCACTGCACATAGGTGCACATGTCATGTGCATACTTTAGACGTGCTTAAACATTTTAAATTCGACGTATATGACGTACAGGTGCTAATAGCATATACCTAATTAAACATACAACTAAACATTAGACATACATAATGGTAGCAGCTACAGTACGGTACAGTACAGCTGCTACACTATTTGTGTATGTTAAGGAGTCTCGTGGCCTGCGGGAGAAAACTGTTCCTCAAGCGATTTGTGCGTGCTTTTGGGACCCTGTATCTCCTCCCTGAGGGTAACAGGGAGAACAGGCTGTTGTGGGGATGGTTTGTGTCTTTGATGATCTTCAGGGACCTCCTGAGGCACCGCTGGTTATACAGTTCCTGCAGTTCTGGCAGCTCACATCCTGTTACGTGCTGGGCCGCGCGTCTCACTCTTCGTATCGCCCTGCGGTCCATGGTGGTACAGTTCCCGTACCAGGTGGTGAAGCAGCCAGTCAGCAGGCTTTCAATGGTGCCTCTGTAGAAGTCCCTAAGGATTTCTGGCCTTAGCCCAAATTTCTTCAGGCGCCTGAGTCCGTGTAGTCGCTGTTGGGCCTTTTTGACAACAGTGGCGGTGTGACCGGCCCATGTCAGGTCCTGGTGGATGTTGACTCCCAGGTACATGAAGCTGTCCACCCTTTCCACCACTGTGCCGTTGATGGTGATTGGGGGGTGTGCGCCCCCCCCCTGTAGTCTACAATGATCTCCTTGGTCTTGGAGACGTTCAGAGAGAGGTGGTTGTCCTGGCACCATTGTTCCAGGGCCCCCACCTCCTCTCTGTAGGCCGTCTTGTCGCTCCTGGAGATCAGCCCCACGACTGCTGTGTCGTCTGCAAACTTCACAATGGTGTTCGAAGATTGAGTCGCCACGCAGTCGTGGGTGTAGAGGTCGTACCAGAAGGGGCTGGAGACGCACCCCTGGGGTGCTCCTATGCTGATGGTCAGTGGGGAGGAAGTGAGGTTGCCCACTCTCACCACCTGGCGGCGATCTGTCAGGAAATCCAGGATCCAGTCACACATTGCTGTGTTTAGTCCCAGATCCTTGAGCTTGCGTACCAGCCTGGAGGGTACTATGGTGTTGAATGCTGAGCTGTAGTCCACGAACAGCATTCTCACATAGGTGTCCTTCCCCTCCAGGTGGGAGAGGGCGGTGTGGAGCACGTGTGCTACTGCATCCGCTGTGCTCCTGTTGGGGCGTTATGCAAATTGTAGCGGGTCGTGGTCCGGGGGGAGTGTGGGGCGGATCTGTGATATAACCAGCTTTTCAAAGCACTTGCTGGCTATGGGCGTGAGGGCTATAGGTAATGAGTAACATAGGTAATGAGTGGAACACACATGCTTTGCACATGGGAATGTGTGCTTTTCAGGCATCCACACGTGTTAACATGATACCATGATTACATGTTAGAACATGTGATACCATGATTACATGTTAGAACATGTGATACCATGATTACATGTTAGAACATGTGATACCATGATTACATGTTACAACATGTGATACCATGATTACATGTTAGAACATGTGATACCATGATTACATGTTAGAACATGTGATAACATGATTACATGTTAGAACGTGATACCATGATTACATGTTAGAACATGTGATACCATGATTACATGTTAGAACATGTGATACCATGATTACATGTTAGAACATGTGATACCATGATTACATGTTAGAACATGTGATACCATGATTACATGTTAGAACATGTTAGAACATGTGATAACATGATTACTGTCAGGATCGGTGTTGGACATGTGGATCTATTCGCGGGTAGTTGAGGGCCAAGACACTCTCCAAGAGTAGGGGAGTTGTGGAACTTGATAGCTTGATAGCTGGGGCTGCACTGTTCGAGGTTTTGGGAACGGTTGCAGAGATTGCAGAAGTTGCTGGTTGCAGAAGTTGCAGGTTGCAGAGGTTGCAGAGATTGGTATGATCCTTGATGTGAATTTATGAATCACTGGCGAGAGCCTGCCGGAACAGGCCCTTATAGATGTGAATATGACATCACCTGTGTTATGACATCACCAGCGAAAGGCATGAAAGACGCTTATGAATCATGACATCATCAGAGATCGATGACATCATAGTAGGAATGACGACGTCAAAGTAGGAATGATGACGTCATCCTAACAGTACCCTCCCCTCAACGGACGTCACCTGGCGTCCAATGAGGCCATCAAGGATGGCATCTGGGAGACAACCGTAGGTTCTGGTGGAGGTGCTCTTCCGCAGGTGGTTAGACGCAGGTGGTTAGGCCCCAAAGGGGGTGTAAGAGAGTGAGGTGCTCTTCAGCAGGTGGTTAGATGCAGGTGGCCAGACCCCAAAGGGGGTGTAGGACAGTGGAGGTGCTCCTCCCTAATACAGGATATCGAAGCCATAGATGGACCGATACGTAGACAGAACTTCCACCGGGTCCGGTGGATCCTCTGGGGCCGGCCATCCCCCGGGGCACGATCCAAACACGGGAGGCTGGAGACCATCAAAAGGGTCAAATGCCGCCGTCACCGAAGGCAGAGCCGCAGGGGGATCTGACACAGCGAGGCCTGCCCTCCCGACCTGTAGTTTGGGGGGGTCACCCAGAGTCTCCTCCTTTAAACGCCTCTTATTTCTTCTTGCTCTTGACCGAGGGCTGACGACACTACGGGAACCTCCCAGCATGAAGCTGGGACCTACGTGTGGGTCAAGGACAGGAATTGGCTGCTGCTGGGGTACGGGTCCAGACTCGGCGAGGGGAAGGTCCACAGGTTGTGCCTCAGGTACGGGTTCAGACTCGGCGAGGGGCAGGTTCTCAGGTTGTGCCACAGGGCCAGCAGACTCGGAGGCCCCCTGCGGGGGGACGGAGCCGATCTGCAGGCAGCGATTGAACTTCCCAATGAGACGATCGACAGTCCTCTCCAACTCGTTAACCCTCTTGGAGACACACTGCCACTCCTGGGTCCTGCAGGGAACGCTACCCAACCGTACAGATTTTTCGGCTGGACACGTAGAGTCTTGATCCACTGAGAGTACCACGGGCCGGCGAGCGGTGGGACCACTTACTGGACGCCGGGAGCAGGAGGAGAGGTAATGCCCGGCTCGACCACAGTACAGGCAGCTCCGGGTGTCCAAACGGCGCTGCCTCTCCTCTGGTGTGATGCGAACCCTGCCGGTCAGATCACGGTACAGATGGCTGCTGGGACTCAAATGTGGCTGCCCCTGCTCTGGGATGACGCGAACTCCCCCCCAGAATATGCCCTTAGCAGCTGGAGGCGGCCGAGAGGCAGAGCTAGAAGCAACGGCCGCTGTGGACGGGGGAGTAGCAGGTCTGGAAACCTCCGGAACGGCGGTGCGCTCGGAAGCTGGGGCAGGAGGGGCAGAAGGCTGCGGAATGGCACCCTGGGGGCCTAGCCCGTCGAGACGATCTAGCCGGCCAATCAAGAGGGCGTGCCGATCAGCGGCTTCGGAAGCCAGAGCCTGGATTGCTTTTTCCTGCTGGGCGTGCCGATCAGTGGCTTCGAAAGCCAGAGCCTGGATTGCTTTTTCCTGGTGGGCAATCAGGCGTCTTGACTCAAGTGCGAGGTCTTGCAGAGGCTGCGGGGTGACACCCTGGGGGTTTAGCCCGCTGAGATGATCTAGCCGTTTTACCAGGAGGGCGTACCGATCCTCGGCCTTGGAAGCCAGGGCCAGGTGGGCCTTGTTTGCTTCTTCCTGTCTGTCGAGTAGTTCCTGAAAATGGAGCGTTTGCTGCATTTGCTGCCGTTGTGCCTCCGTGAGTACCACACCCAGGCCGGAAACAAGCTCTGCGGTCTGTGTTTGTCGGGACTGCCACGATGACATCGCTGCCAGCAAGGTCTCCAAGGTGAGAGGACCCCTCATTGATTCGCCTGGTGGTTCACCTGAAGCGGCCGGCGGGAAAACTGGCGTCTCAGGGTCTTCCTCCTTGATTGGGGGGAGAAATTTGCCCGCTAAATCCATTTCTGAGTGATTCATACTGTCAGGATCGGTGTTGGACATGTGGATCTATTCGCGGGTAGTTGAGGGCCAAGACACTCTCCAAGAGTAGGGGAGTTGTGGAACTTGATAGCTTGATAGCTGGGGCTGCACTGTTCGAGGTTTTGGGAACGGTTGCAGAGATTGCAGAAGTTGCTGGTTGCAGAAGTTGCAGGTTGCAGAGGTTGCAGAGATTGGTATGATCCTTGATGTGAATTTATGAATCACTGGCGAGAGCCTGCCGGAACAGGCCCTTATAGATGTGAATATGACATCACCTGTAAACAGGTCAATGGGCCACTTCCAAAAGGACTAACCCAATGAGTGAGCTGGAGCACACGAAGTCACTTAAATAAATTTAATAAAGGTACAAAAACTGACGTTTCGACGCGCACTGCGTCTTCTTCAGAGTCGCTTTTTTTTGACTCTGAAGAAGACGCAGTGCGCGTCGAAACGTCAGTTTTTGTACCTTTATTAAATTTATTTAAGTGACTTCGTGTGCTCCAGCTCACTCATTGGGTTAGTCCTTTTGGAAGTGGCCCATTGACCTGTTTACATTGTTTTGTCCTGTTCTGAGAGCACCGACCTCCCTCTGTGGAGGGGTTGAAGCGCAGGAGATTCCTTCTACAATGACATCACCTGTGTTATGACATCACCAGCGAAAGGCATGAAAGACGCTTATGAATCATGACATCATCAGAGATCGATGACATCATAGTAGGAATGACGACGTCAAAGTAGGAATGATGACGTCATCCTAACAATTACATAGGAGAACATGTTAGAAGAACATGTTTTTCTCCTGTGTGTACTGAACGATAAAGAAGTATTAACTTGTGATACACATCCTTTATAAAGTCTAGATCGGAAACATCGCTCCATTCTGGATTTGGACAACAGTGTCATCCCTTAGGTTGGAACATCTTTGCCAATAGAGAGCCAAAGTGGAACGTCACTTCCTGCTTCAGCACTGTACCAGAGATTTTCATCCGCCATTTATTTCCCCTTAGACATTTCGTAAAATGCGTATAAAAATAGTTTTACTTCGTCAAACCAAACGGTTCAGATATATTTAGAAACAGGAGAGACCGCATAACATTTCACTGGGACCAAAATGAAAAAAAAAGAAAATCTTTCCTTTATATAGGAACCCCTCACCAAAACATGCAATATCCTGGTTGCTAATGTGGCGCCTCCTCTGGTCGTTAGGGGCACCTGTTCGGAGGGAGGGGAACTGGTTGGAATAGCGTGAACCTCCCACGTGCTATGGCCTACCGGTGAAGCTTCGCCTGTCAGGTGAAAAGAAGCGGCTGGCTAACTGCCCATGTCTTGGAGGAAGCATGGAGCCAGTTTTGGCTCTCCTGAGATCAGCAGAGGGTGGAGCAGCAACCAGGATAAATAAATTAAATTAGCACTAATAACGGGGGATAAAAATGTGATAAAAAAATCAGGGAATTTTTTAGCTTGTTTGTTTTTTTAAGTTTTGGTCGGAGTGAAATGTCCTATGGTCTCTCCCGATTCTAAATATAGCTGAACCGTTTGGTTTGACAAGGTAAAACTATTTTTATAAGCAATTTACGAAATGTCCATGGGAAAATAAATGGCGGATGAAAATCTCTGGTACAGTGCCGAAGCAGGAAGTAGGCTTTGCCTCTCTATAGACAGCTTGCATTAGAAGTGCTCTCAGTACAAAATGTCTCCACAGCATAATGATGTCACCATGTGCCATACAACTAGGTGAGCACTCGTATAGAGGTCCAATTTCAGGGTTCAACACAATGATATATTATTATTCAAATGAGCACCATAGAAACGCAGGCGACACCATCGTAAATCTACAGAATCATAAAAAAGAAACAGGCATTAACATTCACCAGCTACCTAGATAGCTCCAGGGTGAGTGAGTCTAGGCCAGGGATACTCAACTTGCTTTGCCCGGGGGCCACTTTCGTGAAATGATAGAAGGCCAGGGGCCAGTTAATAAACAATCAATATAAATTTTTCTGTAGCGGATTGTAGGTTTTTGGGGTGTCAGTCGAAGTTTAGTCTGACAATGTTGCACACCGGATAGTTAGTTAGGTTAAGTACACTTATGGACACTTATTCAGCGGGTATCTTGCATGTTGCGTTCAGGTGCACTGTAAAAAAATAATAATAATAAAAAAAAAATTGCAATTCCATCGCGGGCCACACAGGGGGCACCCGCGGGCCGCAAGTTGAGTATCACTGAGTTAGCCCATGATTAGCAACACGGGTGCTGTAGAGGGTGAGACGGGAGTCGTTTTTCACTCCTGTCCCATCCCACTCCCACAGGAAAAACTCCCATCCCAATCCCAATCCTGCACGGTCAGCTGTTTGTCTGCAACCAACCAGCAACAAAGCCACCAGAGCAGCCAGGGAAAATACAAAATAATAATAGTTTCTTCATAGTAGAACTGCATGTGCATATTTAAATGATATATATTTATATAGGATGCAACCTGCCATCCCTGGACAAATGCCAATTCACACACTATCAATATTGTCTCTATTCCAAGCTACAACAAATGTTTTAACAATGTGATTAACCAAATTGTGTTTTTTTACACGTTGACGTTGTAACCGCATTTTAGCCGGTTGAAAAGAGGGTGAAATTAGGTCTTAGACGTTCAAACCCAATATCACCCAGATTTAAACTAAAAATCAACATTGAAAAAACGTTTTGTGCTCGCTGGGCCTTTTCCTCTGACGTCAGGGCTCTGCCCCCTCCACGTCACTCCACGTTAGCTGTGCCACGTATGTTCTCTATTTATACAGGTGCGGCGGCCGACGCCCTATACAGCCTGATGAAAACCAACGGTTGAAACGCGTTGCGTTTTGTGTTGTTGCCCGTATCAACTACTTGTGAAGATGTACACTGTAGGCTATGTTAACTCTGTCAGGGTTGGTGTTAACCTTGCTGTTGGTGTTAGACATGTGGATCTATTCGCGGGTAGTTGATGGCCAAGACACTCTCGGTAACTGAAGTCTCGATGAGTAGGGAAGTTGTGGAACTTGATAGCTAGGTCTGCACTGTTCGAGGTTGGGAACGGTTGCAGAGGTTGACGTGATCTTAGTTTAGTTTATGAATCACTAGAGAGGACCTGCCGGAACGGGCCTTTATAGATCCGAACAAGACATCACCTGTGCTATGACATCACTACCATTTGCGACATCATCAGAGATCGATGACATCATAGTAGGAATGGTGACATCATAGTAGGAATGATGACATCATCCTAACAGTACCCTCCCCTCAACGGACGCCACCTGGCGTCCAATGAGGCCATCAAGGATGGCATCTGGAGAACAGAAAATCTGCAGGTTCTGGTGGAGGGGCTCCTCAGCAGGTGGTCTGGTGGAGGGGCTCCTCAGCAGGAGGTTAGATGCAGGTGGTTAGACCCCAAAGGGGGTGTAGGACAGTGGAGGTGCTCCTCCCTAATACTGGATATCGAAGCCATAGATAGACCGACACGTAGACAGAAATTCTACAGGCTCCGGTGGATCCTCAGGAGTCGGCCATCCCCCGGGGCACGATCCAAACATGGGAGGCTGGAGACCATCAAAAGGGTCAATGTCACGGTCCGGCGGCCCCCACCAAGAACTGTGCCTCTGACGCAACACTTCAAACTGCGGGCTCTGAAGGTGGAGTCTCAGAGGACGCTCCAGACTTGGAAGGAGCCAAAGGGACTGCAGGGGGGGGTGTCGCAAGCTCAGAGAGCGGGGCTGCAGAAGGCTCCGCACAATCCAAAGGCCGAGCCCCAACCAATGCCGCCGTCTCCGAAGGCAGAGCCACAGGGGGATCTGACTCAGCGAGGCCTGCCCTCCCGACCTGTAGTTTGGGTAGGACACCCACCGTCTCCTTCTTCGAACGCCTCTTCTTTGCTCCTGACCGAAGGCTGACGACACGACGGGGACCTCCCAGCATCAAGCTGGAACCTATGTGTGGGTCAAGAACTGGAATTGGCTGCTGCTGAGGTACGGGTTCAGACTCGGCGAGGGGAAGGTCCACAGGTTGTGCCTCAGGGCCAGCAGACTCGGAGGCCCCCTGCGGGGGGACGGAGCTGATCTGCAGGCAGTGATTGAACTTCTCAATGAGACGATCGACAGTCCTCTCCAACTCCTTAACCCTCTTGGAGACACACTGCCACTCCTGGGTCCTGCAGAGAACGCTGCCCAACCGTACAGATTTCGGGGCTGGACACGTAGAGTCTTGATTTACTGAGAGTCCCACGGGCCGGCGAGCGGTGGGACCACTTACTGGACGCCGGGAGCAGGAGGAAAGGTAATGCCCGGCTCGACCACAGTACAGGCAGCTCCGGGTGTCCAAACGGCGCTGCCTCTCCTCTGGTGTGATGCGAACCCTGCCGGTCAGATCACGGTACAGATGGCTGCTGGGACTCAAATGTGGCTGCCCCTGCTCTGGGATGACGCAAACTCCCCCTCAGAGTATGCGCTTAGGAGCTGGAGGCGGCCGAGAGGCAGGGCTAGAAGCAACGGCCGCTGTAGCTGGGGGGGTAGCAGGTCTGGAAACCTCCGGAACGACAGTGCCCTCGGAAGCTGGGGCAGGAGGAGCGGAAGGCTGCAGAATGACACCCTCAGGAGGGTTTAGTCCGTCGAGACGATCTAGCCGGTTAACCAGGAGGGCGTACCGATCCTCGGCCTTGGAAGCCAGAGCCTGGATTGCTTCCTCCTGTCTGTCGAGTAGGTCCTGACAATGGCCTGCGAGGAGCATTTGCTGCCGTTGTGTCTCCGTGAGTAGCACACCCATGCCGGAAACAAGGTCTGCGGTCTGTGTTTGTAGGGACTGCCACGATGACATCGCTGCCAGCAAGGTCTCCAAGGTGAGAAGACCCCTCGTTGATTCGCCTGGTGGGTCACCTGAAGCGGCCGGCGGGAAAACTGGCGTCTCAGGGTCTTCCTCCTTGATTGGGGGGAGAAATTTGCCCGCTAAATCCATTTCTGAGTGATTCATACTGTCAGGGTTGGTGTTAACCTTGCTGTTGGTGTGGATCTATTCGCGGGTAGTTGATGGCCAAGACACTCTCGGTAACTGAAGTCTCGATGAGTAGGGAAGTTGTGGAACTTGATAGCTAGGTCTGCACTGTTCGAGGTTGGGAACGGTTGCAGAGGTTGACGTGATCTTAGTTTAGTTTATGAATCACTAGAGAGGACCTGCCGGAACGGGCCTTTATAGATCCGAACAAGACATCACCTGTGCTATGACATCACTACCGTTTGCGACATCATCAGAGATCGATGACATCATAGTAGGAATGGTGACATCATAGTAGGAATGATGACATCATTCTAACAAACTCTGTGAACTACGCAGGTACAAATTACTTCTTATTAAATTTATTTATCTTTAAACTCTAAGCAGCTAATTTTTTCGCTTTGCTATTTATTTATCCAAAATCCGAGTGATCAGCTGCATGTGGACAATCTGCGCTGATTAGTATGAGGGAAAAACAGGAGATGTTAGTCAGATTAGGCAAGCAGTTAGATAGCCTAATAGGCTACATAGAATCAATCAACAACAGACAATATGCCTACACAAATTAGCCTACCAGAAGACAAAACATTTAAAGGTCCCAATTCGTGCAGCTGTAACCTCTTAAAAACGTGTGTCTCTGGTCCATAAAACATGATTCTGGATTAATTTGTCGAAAATATAGCAACCCCGTTTGTTGTGACGGAGTTGTCCCTTCCTCGTCGCAAGAATGGTCTGTTTCTATAATATATTCAGAACTAACAGTTCTAATCAGATTAGCGTCTGTGGACCAGCACGCTAGGTTGTGTCTACAACTAACGCTATCGCTAACTTAACGTTGCTACGCTAAAGAGGACATCTCAAAATGCCTAGACTTACCGAATGCACCTCCGCAGTTGCTGGATCACGTACAGTTGGCGTCGCTCCAGCTAGAAGTGTTAATTTTGTGGCTATAGACAAAATGGTGCAGGTAGCTTGTGTGAGAGAGACCCGCGCAGTATGCCTGAGGAAGTTTGTGACGTCCCGATACCCCGTCTGGGAAATAGAGCGTTTGGGGGTGTGGCTTGCAGGAGACTGCAGGGGGAAGTTGGATAGGGACAAATCCAACTGTGGCAGTTCTGAGGTTGTGACCACTCATTACAGGGAGGGCTGACAGCAGTATATATGCATTTACAAGTAAAAACAGCTTTTGCACGGAATGGGATCTTTAATATTTAGACTACAAGATTAACATAAGCATCTTTAAAGTGCAGGTAGCCTAAATCTGTCGGGTTTAATCATCATTGCAGTGGCGGACTGCAATAGTCGGACCGCGGACCGCGGTCCGAATCCGGACCGAGACACCGTCCTATGCGGACCCAGACCTATAAGCTGTTATTATACTGAGATTTTTCTTCAAAGTTTGCAGTGTTTGGTATTTTTAAATTGCGCAGCTTTTCTGGCTATTCTAGCATTTACGGTACTGGTTTGGAGTCCCACGTGACGCTATTGTGCCAATGAAATTTACATTCCAGCCATTCCAAGATTCCTTTGTGTGGGTCCACTCTGCTTGTCACAGCCTGTCAGTGAGCAGCGCTATACACACACGGGGGAGAAAAAACCGAGACACGTTGGAGAAATAGGTGAGAAGTAGGCTATGGCGTGCTCTAAAAAGAGAAAAGTGGACACAGAGAACAGAGTTTTTAATGAAGAATGGACAGATTTGTACATGTTTATCCTCCCCACGGGCAGTTCAAAGCCTGTCTGTCTGATCTGCTGCGAGACCGTTGCACTTATTTGAATACTTGCCCCAAACTTATTTACACTGGTTATAAGGAGTACCGGAAGCTAAGTATGTAGAAGTGCTAATATTGCATTTGTCTCACACACACACACACACACACACACACACACACACACACACACACACACACACACGCACGCACGCACGCACACACACACACACACACACTTGTCACATTTTAACAGGAAGTGTAGCTCTCTCTCTCTCTCTCTCTCTCTCTCTCTCTCTCTCTCTCTCTCTCTCTCTCTCTCTCTCTCTCTCTCGTACGTGCACACCATGAAACGCCCGGCGGGCGTTTCTACAGGCTTTTGCCATTGTAGATGTGCACGAGCCGAGAGTGGAGTGAGTGTGGATCAGTGGAGTGAGTTTACGAAGTGAGTGATTTTCTATCTTTTTTCTCTCTAAATGCTGTAAATTGTTTTGTACAGTTTCTTACAGTGTTGGTGTGTAAATAGAGTGGCTTTAGGGCAGGGGTGCCCAATACGTCGATCGCGATCGACCGTAGTGTGGTAGATCGCATGGCATTGAGGAAGGAAAAAATAAATAAAAAAAAATCACTGTTTTTCCACTGTTTTTCCACTGTTTCCACTGTTTTTCCACTGTTTTTCCACTGTTCCACTGTTTTCCACTGTATACTCAGTGTATATATATATACAGGCCCGGCTCCAGACCCAAATTACAGAGGGGGCCTGCCCCTAGCTTGGGGGGGCCAAGCTACCCAAGGGGGGTCCGGGGGGATTCTCCCCCGGAAGAAGATTTTGACATTTTAAAGTAAAATTCGTCAACCTGGTGCATTTGAGAGCAAAACGAAGAGGCTAAATCTGTGAAGAACTACACACATCTCTAATGTGTTGTGACTTTACAAATAATTAGGCCTAAACAATTAATATTAAGTGTATTTACACATTGTGCACAAATTGCATTCATTGTGACAAATTTACAATAGTTAATATCCAGCCAGAATCATTGCAAATGGATGTTCAAAGTAACAGTTAGCAATAGCATTCAGTTAATCAATGCCTAATGACAGCCAGATTCCATGTTAAAGTCCCTGGAAACCAGAAATATTTCTTTATTATTTAGCATTTTGAGTTCATCACATCACAGGACCCTATGTTAATAAGCCACCAGCCAAATTTGAACGATGATGAACGTCGCAAAGTATATAAATTTAGGTTTGACAGTCGTGGCAAAACTCATGAGAATCAATTATTTTTTAGAGTGTATTTTCTCCCGCGGACTGTGTGGGCGTGTCCCGTCTGCAGCAGGTTTTCCGAGAGAGAGAGAGCGCGAGACAGAGGGGGGGAGGGAAACGGAGAAAGAGATCGAGTGCTGTGTGTCGAACACAGCACTCGTGCTGTGTGTGTGTGTGTGTGTGTGTGTGTGTGTGTGTGTGTGTGTGTGAGAGAGAGAGAGTAACCTCGCGTCACCAGCCTGTGTGTCTCTCTCTGTGCTCTCTCTCTCACTAGTCCCGAGAGAGAGAGAGAGAGAGAGAGAGAGAGAGATAGAGAGAGAGAGAGAGAGAGAGAGAGGCATAGCGCTTGGCACGACGGCACACAGAGTGGGAGGGAGACGGACAGCGAGGGAGCGCTGTCACTGGGGGCAAAGAACGGACAAAAGGAGGGTGGGTGCGGATTGCGCGTGTGTACAAAGGTTATATAGAGCTTATGACGTCATAAGCTCCTGCGTTTTAGCACCTCGCGCACTGCTGTCTTCAATGAGGAAGTACTTTGTAGAATCTTGTAGAAAAGTGTCGATTTTAAGGCTTTGGGTTGAAAGTTTTTTTGAATGGGGGGGCCCGGCCTGGTCAGGCCCGCCCCTAACGCCGGGCCTGTATATATATAAATAAATATGTTTGGTAGATCACTTTGACTTTCACTTTGTCATTTTAAAAGTAGCTCCCAAGCTGAAAAAGTGTGGGCACCCCTGCTTTAGGGGATTGTGTGTGTGTGTGTGGTCAGCCAGCATCTTGCTGGTTGGCGGGCGTATAGCCACCGCTGGTATACTGCGGTCACGCCATCCGCACTTTGAGGAAGCATAGTCGTGCTATCTGCACGTAAAATCCATTGAGCGTCTACTTCGCTCTGCACGGTAAAGAGTGGGTGAGCCCCTCATGGCTATTTGGCTCTTGACTCATGGTAGAATTGCCTGTCTGTCATCAATCACTTCCTACTGTAGGTCTAGGATTGCACAACTTCTCTTTGCACACGGCCCTGACGGCCGCACCCTTGGGTGCACTACAGGTGCCTTGCATTCTCCCATTACTGCCCTGCGTAATGATTGGTGCCCTCCTTGATGTATGTGTGTATATATTTCTGAAAGTGTCTCTTTCTCATTGTTGACAAAGGCTTTACGCCGAAACGTCCAATTTTTCAATGCCCAATAAAAGGCTTTTTTTCAAATTAGCCTACCGTGAGTGCCGGCTCTCCTCTTTCACTGAGCCCCTCATGGTGCCTTCAGGTACACCTTGTACACCCAGAAACAGATACTAATGGCCACAGAGCTTGTTGTAAACAGCACAGATAATGTTTTTCTTATCACTTTCCCCTGTTGAAATGCTAAGTCGAAATTTCGTGATTAAAGTCGAAATTTCGACTTTAATCTCAACATTTCGACTTTATTCTTGGAAAAAAAAAATCCTCCGATTTTTTTTTCTCTTCTGTCTGGTGCTTAAATTTCGACTTTATTCACGAAATTTCGACTTTATTCACGAAATTTCGACTTTAATCTCAACATTTCGACTTTATTCACGAAATTTCGACTTTTTTCTCAAAATGATTTTTTTTCCCATTATTTTATTTTTTATTTTTATTTTTATTCCAAAATGGTGCAGTAAAACCACTTGAAAATCACCATGTAGGTAGACTGGGGAGTACTGAGTAAGAATCTGGTAGAGTTTGCAGGAAACAAATTGATTTGAAGTTTTCATGGCCTTTTGAAAATCAGCCAATGTGTCATATTATGCATAATGTATATGACTTTGCCATTGGATTATTCGAAAATGCTGCAGTAAAACCACTTGAAAATCACCAGGTAGGTAGACTGGGGAGTACTGAGCAAGAATCTGGTGGAGTTTGCAGAAAACAAATTGATTTTATGTTTTCATGGACATTTTAATATCAGCCTATGTAAAGAGGGCTATTATAGCGCCACCATGAGGTCAGTCTGACATAGATCCGTACCTAAATGTAATGCCTTCTTCCTTTGTCCATGCTTCACCCTTCCACCAAGTTTCATGAAAATGTGCATATTAGTTTTTGTCTAATTCAAATAAACAGACATACAGACAAATGGCACCACAAACAACCTAATTGACAGAGGTACTTATTAGAAAAGTTTTCTTGAAGAACAATAAAGTAGCCTTAATGACAGATGTATGCATTTCAACAGGGGAAAATGATAAGAAAAACATTATCTGTGCTGTTTACAACAAGCTATGTGGCCATTAGTATCTGTTTCTGAGTGTACAAGGCGTACCTGAAGGCACCATGAGGGCTTCGCCCACTATTTACCGTACGAAGCGAAGTAGACGCTCAATGAATTTTACGTGCAGATAGCGCGACTACACTTCCCCAAAGTGCGGATGGCGTGACCGCAGTGCTGGTATGGCGTTCACCAAACAGCATTAAATCTGCTGCTAGAATGAATGGCGCGGTGGTGATTTTTGTGTAACGAGGTGGGTTTGTGTGCTACTGTAAGTGTGTGGGATTGACATGTCTGTGGGGAATAACGGGGGGTCTGTGAAGGCGACATGTGGCCAGTGGGTGGGGTGAGAGGGGGGTTCACCTGTGATTGGCTGGGGGGAGGGGAGCTGTGGGCGAGAGGAGAACAGCTCGCGGAGTTGGTGTGTGGAGCCTGAGGGAGACGGCTGTGTTTGGGGAGAGCGGAGAGCTAGGAGGGAGCTAGCGTGGTTTTGTGGGGTTGTTTTGGCGTGGGCTACGGCTGACAGTAGCCCCGGACCTGTGTGTGATAAAGAATAAAGTGCGGTGACTAGATCCTGACTCTCGCCTCGTTCCTGACAATGCTACAGTGGTGTCAGAAGAAAAACTAAGACTGGAAGACTCGAGCGCGACCTGGCGTTAGCTGTTAGCTGTTGTGTGCTAGCTGCTACAAGGACCACGTGGAATGGTGCGCGAGGAACGCCTGTCGGTGGACGGGGGGGAAAAGGAGCTGCCGACCCCGGAGTTTGGCTCGGTGCTTGCTGGCATGGAGGGCCGCCTGAAGCAGGAGCTCAGCGCGGTACTTGCCGGCGTGGAGGCCCGCTTGATGCAGGAGGTCAGACGGCTGTTGGAGGCGACGCCTGCCTGGGCAGAGGGGCTTATGGAGCTACTACGGGAAGTCGCGCAGCACGGAGAGAAGCGGACGGAGGAGCCGCAAAGAGTGTGTTGGACCTGTGGAGAACCAGGCCACGTGGCGAGGTGGTGCCGCAGCGGTTCCGGGGGACAGACGGGGTACGCGGAGCAACGATACTGGGGACGGCCAGGTGTCTGCTGGTCGTGCGGGGCCTTCGGGCATCTCGCCAGGGGGTGTCCGGAGGCTGGCGGGGAGCAGAGGACAGCGGGAGAGGAGAGACGTGCAGGCGGCTGGCAGGTGAGACTCTGCTGGTCGTGTAAGAGGCCTGGACATTTGGCCAGAGACTGCACTGAGACAGTGGAGGTCAGGGAAGAGACACGGGTTGGGGAGAGTGTGGAAAGCCGGGGGGAAGGGGACGTTGTTAGGATCGGGAGAGCGACGCTCATATTTCCAAATGAGCAGGTGTCGCCACTAACGCCGGAGGGACCGGCACAGCCGAGCTGCGCTACGCCCCCCACGGTTGCTGGACGGGAAGCCGAGGTGGTGGTCGCGGCCGGTTGTGTTCTCCCTGCTGTCCTGAACACGCCGCCCCCTGGGGGAGGGGGACAGGAGGACGAGCGCGGGCGAGAGGCGGAGAAAGAGGGGGAGTGTTCAGATGTGGACCCGGCGGACGACATGGCCATTTGGTCGGTCGAAGCGAAGGAGTGGAAACGCAGGCAGGCGGAGGACGCGGATATCGGTCCGGTGTACACGTGGGTGGTGGCCGGACGCCGGCCCCCTGTGGAGGAGAGTCACACGTTTTCCGGTGCCACGAAAGGACTGTGGGACATGTTTGCGAAGCTGCGTCCGAGTGAAGATGGAGTTTTGGGGAGGGGGGAGCACGGGAAAAGAGGGTTCCAGACGGTTGTACCCAGCTCCCTCCGAGGGCTGGTACTGCGGTGGGCGCACAAGGGCCTCGGCTGTCTCGGGCATCGCGGGCATGAGGAGACGCTCCGCCGTGTTCGTGGGGGACACTACTGGGGCAAACACAAGGAGGATGTGCGGAACTACTGCAGTGCGTGTGATGACTGTGGGACACAGGGGGGGGGGGGGCTGAGGAGAGTCACCTGGCGGAGGAGTGACCCCACTGGGGGGGGAGAGGGACTTGTGTGCTTCTGGTGGGCCAGAAGCTTTGATGTGAGGGGGAAGTGTAACGAGGTGGGTTTGTGTGCTACTGTAAGTGTGTGGGATTGACATGTCTGTGGGGAATTACGGGGGGTCTGTGAAGGCGACATGTGGCCAGTGGGTGGGGTGAGAGGGGGGTTCACCTGTGATTGGCTGGGGGGAGGGGAGCTGTGGGCGAGAGGAGAACAGCTCGCGGAGTTGGTGTGTGGAGCCTGAGGGAGACGGCTGTGTTTGGGGAGAGCGGAGAGCTAGGAGGGAGCTAGCGTGGTTTTGTGGGGTTGTTTTGGCGTGGGCTACGGCTGACAGTAGCCCCGGACCTGTGTGTGATAAAGAATAAAGTGCGGTGACTAGATCCTGACTCTCGCCTCGTTCCTGACAATGCTACAGTATTGACAAAGTGAATCAAGTGGTTGAGTCAGGCGTGGTTATTGATGACAAGTTTGTGTCAGTATCGCCGCTCACCACACCGTCAAAAAGAGTGACTGTTTCAAATGTACCGCCGTTTATCAGTGATGAGAAGAGCCAGACAGGAGGAAGAACTGTCAGAGGGTACAAGTATGGTCGGTGAGGGGGAGGAGGGCACCCAGCAAGGAGAAGAGACGGGGGAGGGTGGTGTAGACAGTCAGGATTGTGATGACTCTCAGTTGTCTGACTCACACCAAGATAAATTGTATGAAATGAAGCAGGTTAAGACATTTTTGAAACAGACGAAAAATAAGCAAAATGTTGTCCTTGAGGATGTTCTTCTTGATAAAGCTTTGTTTCTACGGTCTGTTCAATTTCAGATGAGATTCAGAGGAGATGATGGTTATACAGATCCAGAGATTTACAGGCTAAAGAAATATGTTACGAGTCTCAATGAAGAACTAGATACAGAATGTGGAAACAGCATAAGATAAACTATCTCACTGTCTGGTTAATGTTTTGTTTGTGTATTTTCTTTTCCACATTTTTCTTTATGAGCCATTTTAAAATCTCCACGCTCAATATAAATGGAGCAAGGGATGTGGGAAAGAGGGCATGTCTTTTTGAGCTTGTCAAGTTAAAGTTCATTAGTGTCATGTTTGTTCAAGAAACACATAGTGACAGTATGAATGAGACTGACTGAAAGAAAGAGTGGGATGGTGAAATCATTTTAAGTCATTTAAGTAAAAATAGTGGTGGAGTAGCCCTCCTTTTTTCTAAAGACTATTTACCACAATCGTATGTGGTAGAAGAAATAGTGAAAGGTAGATTGCTGGTTGTTAAAGCGAGATATGAATCTTTTACTTTGGTTTTTGTAAATGTATATGCTCCATATGTACAGTAGGGGCCGACAGAGTTCAGTTGTTGTTGGCCGATCTCAGTGTGGTTTTAAATCAGTGTGGGCCTGAGGAGGTTTTATTTCTGGGAGGAGATGGGGGGGGGGGTGGCATCATCAGCTCTGAAGCCCTTTGGGGGGGGGGGGGAGGGGGGGTGTAGCCTCGTCTCTGGTGACGGGGAATAGCCTGGGGGATGAGGGGGGGGGGGGGGGGGGGGTGATAAGACTGGAGGGCCATCAGCCAGAGCCAGAGGGAGGGGGGGGAGAGCCGTGTGGTGGGGGCTGCTGTTTGTATGCTGCAGTCAGGAGAGGGGGCCCCCGGGCCAGCTGTATCAAATCTATTGAAGAACATATTCAATTCATTGGCCCGATCAACCCCCCCCCCCCCAGCACAATTGAAGCCCGTGATGGCTTTCACACCCCTCCACACCTCTCTCATATTATTCTCCTCGAGCTTCGCCTCTAGCTTCGACCTGTAGCCCTCCTTTGCCACTCTGATGCTCACTTTCAGCTCCCCCTGGATGGCTCTGATCCTGTCTGTATCCCCCGACCTAAATGCTCTTTTCTTGGTGTTCAGGATGGCCTTTATGTCTTTAGTTACCCACGGCTTGTTATTAGGGTAACATTTTATTTCCTTTGTGGGTATGTTGCAATCCACACTGAAGTTAATGTAGTCAGTAATGCACTCTGCGATCCCATCAATATCCTTGCCATGTGGGTCACAGAGTGCCTGCCAGTCTGTTACCTCAAAACAGGCTCTAAGAGCCTCCGTTCCTTCCTCTGACCATACCCTCACTGTCCTGGAGGTCACAGGCAGTTTTTTAACCATCGGGGTATAGCTGGATTTGAGGTAGACCAGATTGTGATCAGAGCGGCCAAGCGGGGGGAGGGGTGACGAGGAGTAGGCATTAGGGTGCATCAAATTGCAATGCAAAAATGAAATCTCAACATATCAAACTGTCTGGGGTTGCATTTTGTTATGAGACATAAAAATGACTTTTGCAAAGTTTTGGGAAAATGGATTGAGATTTAGGGGTGTAACACAGCATGTGAAAAATACGAAAATCTGCCTTTTTGGGTCAAGGCAAATTTTAGAAATGCATAGATTGCACATTTTGAATAGAACAAGATGTATTTATTTTTTAACAGAACATTTGAATTTGAATAGAACATTTATTTATTTGAGAACATTGAAGCAACCTAGAACCGAGAACATTGAAGCAACCATTGAGCAACCTAGAGTCCTAGTCCTGGTCCAGCTTGCGCTTGCAGCTGCGCAGTTTTGGCTGTTTAGAGCGGTCATGCTCCACTGCTTGCAGTACATTCTGCAGATGCTCCTCTCCCCTGGCTGCTGCCATGAAGTCTGATGTGAGTTTGACGCCACGCTCGGCGCAGTCATTCACAACATTGATGGCACGTACATTCACCGCACCCATCTGGAATTCCACACTGGTAGCCCAATCCTCTACATCAAGCGAAAGAAACGCTAGATCAATGTGCAGCTGATACATGCCGAACCAGCAGTCTGGGTTGGCGAGGTCGGCCAAGCTGGTGGTCAACGAGAGGGTTAGGAACTTCGGCTTGCCGAAACCAGTGCCAAAGCGGAGCTGTGGGGCTCGCATTGGGACATCAGCCGGCTTGTGCTTGAAGATGGCATTTGCAAGTGTGCACCACTCGCCAACTGGCACCTTGGTGCTGAAGAGTGCCAGGGGCAGCATCTCGCCTGTCAGGTACCATAGGTGCCGCTCCAGTGCCTTAATTGCTGATGCTGTGATGCCCTCGTCAACAGACTTGTAAGCATACAGGTGGCGGTAGAGTGTGAGATCATTCCATGCTGCATCTACGGCCGTGTCGCAGGTCAGCCACCACGTTGCGTAGATGTGCGTGATAAAGTTGGCAAACGCCCGAATCTTCAGCACCTGCTGCCGCGTGGTGATGGTGCCCTGAGGAAGCAATGCAATGTGCTGCTCCATCAAGGCCAGTTTGAGTGTGTAGAGCAGCTTGGCCATCCATCATGCCTTGTGCAGTGCTCCCGGCCGTTGGAAGGTAACTGGAGTGTGCGCTGGACCGTCTGTACCCAGATACACACGACACAGCTGCACGAACTCACGGTAGTCACCTCGCTTGTAGTCAAGCACTCCTGCAGCACACTCAATGAATTCACCACGCATCTTGACCAGGAACAGTGGTTCGGCGGTGTATGGAATGTAACAGGACAATGGGTTGCTGTCCTTGTGTGGCACCAGGTTCCAGTTATCCCGCAGACGTGTAAACAATGTAACCTCTGGCAAGCGTGACGTCTCCACCTTGAGGTCAGTAAAAATGTGGCTGAGGAGCACCTCGCCGATGTGGTGCCGACACCCAGACCAGAGCAGTGGTCGACCCATTGAGAGCTGAATGGCGATGCAGGCTGCCGTGAGATGGCCAGTGTTTGATGCGGTGGTGTCAAATGCCATCTTGACAACCTGGTCAGCGCAGCACCACTCCTGCAGCAGCTTGCACGTCAGCCGGGCGATGATCGTTCCACATGCTTCGTCTGTCCCCTTCATGAATGCTGGCACACCGAGCAGTTTGAGCCGCTCCGCATCTCCGACCACCACTGTCAGACCCTCTTCTAACTGGCGTACATTGTTGAGCATTGGCGTCAACCTACTGTCCCAGTGTAGGGTGTATGGTGTCCACTGCTCGTGCCGTTCCTCACTGATTGCCTCCAGCACGTGGCGGCGTGCTCGGTCTGCTGTCGCATAGGATGTAGAGACCTTTGCCGAATTACCACCTGACTGAAGGCAGCCTGCTGCATTGGTGTGATCTTCAACCGTGTGGCCAGGGACACAAGACTCGGCCGGCTGAGGATGTTGGATGGAATGAAGGCTGTGGTGCCAGTCTTCGAACCACTAACCCCCCCCCCCCCCCCCCCCCCACGAGAAAGATCAGCTCTCAAGTTCTCGTGGCAATTATGTTTTCCCCTCCCCCCTGTAACTCCGACAGGAATGGTTATGTTAGGCTAGGGGCCCAAAGCAGAGAAAGTTGAAGTTTAGAACATTCTTGTGGGAATGATTAATTTAGCAGAGATAATGAAAATGAGACAGAGAAAGAGGAGAGAGATGTGCCTAGGTGGATTATGAGACAAAGGGCCCTGGGCACACATACCTACCCCGCCCCCCCAATCAGTGCTGCCACACAAAAACAAGACATTCTTGCAACGAGTGCAGGCACGAGGGCCATGTATACACAGAGGCAATTGCACAATATCACCTGAATTCACCTCACCACACCCATCACCTCAACTCAACTCAACTCAACTGAGGGTTTACAGATCAGAGTCAAAGCCAATCTTAGAAAAGCACTTATCTGAATATGATTTTGGATTATATTTAAGTCCGAAAATCTACTGGCTGGTCACACAGTCTAGTTTATGAGTCAGTGGTTCCTAGCTGCCAGCTAATAGCTGGCTAGATAGTGTTAGTGTCCGAGTATAATAATAATAATTAATTGATTGGATTTATATAGCTGTTTCAAGACACTCAAAGCGCTTCACATATCAGAGGAGGGAGGGGGAGGGATCTCAACTCATCCACCACCGATGTGTAGCACCCACCGGGGTGATGCACGGCAGCCAGTTTGTGCCAGAAAGCTCACCACACATCAGCTATCATGATGGAGAGTTTAGGACTGAATTTGCCAATTAAGTAATGAGGGATGATTAGGTGGCCATGATTGAAGGAAGGCCTGTTTGGGAATTTAGCCAGGGCACTGGGGTTACACCCCTAGTCTTGCGAAGAGTGCCGATGGGCTCTTTAATGACCACAGAGAGTCAGGACCTTGGTTTAACGTCTCATCTGAAGGACGGTGCTCACTCACAGGACAGAGTCCCTGTCTCTGCCCTTGGGCATTGGGGAGATTATGCATCAGATCAGATTATTCAGAGCAGAGGGGAAGAGCACCTCCTACTGGTCCTCCAACACCACTTCCAGCACCAGTCTCCCATCCAAGGAGTATCCTAGGCCAGACCTGCTTAGCTTCCCAAGAAAAGACAGTAATGTAATGCAGGAGCCACTGGTATAGCAAGCAAGCTAATTTAACAGTGGCCAACTAAAACCACAATAGTAATTTTGAGACACTTTTGGCTCCAACCTCCGCAGTTATTTCACATTAGACTACATGCAACATGTCGACCCATCCATCTATTAGCACGCTAACGTTAATTTCTAATGTTTTAACTGGAAAGTAGCTAGCTAGCTAGCTGTAGCTAGCCACACACAAGTTTACCTGAGATGCTCCAGACGAAGCATGTGGAACGATCATCGCCTGGCTGACATGCAAGCTGCTGCAGAGATAATTTTTTGGAAGATAATAAAATTGTGAAGGTGAATTCTTTGCCACATGGCTTGCTGCTTCTTCTTTTTTAAACCAAACATTGAAACCCAAGCCGAAAGTGATGGAACCAGAGAATGGCATAAAATGAACCAATTTATCATGGCTCCCCAGTGAAGCCAGTTACCCCCTGTTGCCGAAAAAGCTGATGTGCCGTTATACCCCTAGATCACCACGGATTGCAAAAATATTTTGCATGTGTTGTTTTTCCATGGATGGTAACACTTTTAGCACCCAGACAGATCAATATTCTGAAAATGTGTATTTTGATGCACCCTAATATACATGTAACGTGTCATCGCAAGAGATACCACAACATTACAGACATCAAATTACAGCAAAACACAGACAGGATGTACATGCAGCATGTCAGTGCTAAAAGAAGAATACTACACCTTACATTCGACAGGTTACATGATAACAATACATAAATACAATACGGAAGGCTACTCTCTCTTAAGTGCTACACTTAAGTGGTGAAGTGCCTAGTGCAGGAAGAGAAGAAGATTTGGAAGGTAGCTATTAAGCTAGTGTTCACAAAATTGATTTGTTTTAAGCCAGTTTTTGAGCTGGCTTTTGAATGCCGCAAAAGTGGGGCTTTCCCTAATAGCCATAGGCAGTGTGTTCCAGCTAGTGCTGCCATTGATCGACCAGGTGTTTTTTGAGAACGTGGTTTTTCTAGCTTGGACTACACAGTCCCCCCTAGCTGCTGCCCTTGTGCTCACATTTCTATTCTTCCTTCTAATGAACTCCCCTAGAGGAGGAGGAGCCAAGCTGTGTAAACATTTATAGATTAGACACGTGCTTTTAAACGTTCTAAAATTGTTAAAGCTAAGGAGCTGATATTTCTCTGAGATTTCACAGTGATGATGTGATTGTGGTTTTTTGTCAAACACCTTGATGGCTTTTTTATAGAGCTGTTCAAGGGGTTTGAGCACAGTGACACCAGCGAAGGACCAAACAGTGGAGCAGTAGTCTATGTGAGAGAGAATCAGTGGAGGTAGGCTTTAGCCGCATCCGTTGTGATAAAGGGCCTGATTTGTTTGAAATTCTGTATGTTAAATCTAACTGTATTGGACACCTTTTTTACATGTTTTTTGAAAGTGAGGTTAGAGTCCAAAATAACTCCAAGGTACTTGAACTGAGGTACCAGTTCCAGTTCTTCTCTCTCCAGGAAGACATAGGATCTGCTCAACTTATTAGGTCGCTTGGTGAACATCATACATACAGTTTTCTTTGTGTTGAGCATGAGACATGAGTCTCGTAACCAGGCTTGTACCATGGGCCAATGCACTAGTGAGCTTGGATGCAGTTAACATGGCATCCTTACCATGCGCAATGATGGCTGCATCGTCAGCATACATCAGGACGCCTTATTCCTTACAACACCATCAACAGAGACACACTGTGTTCTGTTTGAAAGATATGACTTGTTGACTATCTCTTGTTGGCGCCTAGATTTAACTACCTCACCCTCTAGTTTCTTCCTTTTCTCAAAGACGCCAAACCTTTCCTTACCATAATCGTAAATATGATCTCCCATTTTCTCCAACTTACTCTCAGCAGTTCCTTTAAGCTTCTCTAACATCCTAACCAAATCACTATTGATATCTTCCCACTTCCTACTTTCCGCTGCACCTGGCCACTTAACTCTAGGCTTCTGACCACTAATCTTCTCCCTTTTTGGCTGGCTGGCCTCTCTGCTTTCCTCGGTGCTAGGACCTGCCTCAACATCAGGGGTGCTGATGTCCTGCGAGCTGTGGGTTACTTCCTGTCGCTGGACTTCACCCGACTGACTTGATAAACTTCTTAAGTAGAAAACTGTCAACACTTAGAATATAGACAAACAGACTGTGGAACTGCAGCTCAAAGCAAGGAGGTAGGTTTCATGGCTCTTGGCTTTTTTTTTATTTGTAATCATATTACAAACGAGGAATTCAAATTCCTGGTTTGTATGGGTATGCAGCGCAGGGTATACATATATATATATATAGTCTATATATAGGCTAATAGTCTGACCACGTGAGACTATGCAAAGTAAAAAGTTGGAAATGTTCTTTTGCTGTCTAGTTGTTGGCTATTACGCTTATAGAGAAAGTTGATTAACAGTTTTACACACGTGCACGCACGCACGCACGCACGCACGCACGCACACACACACACACACACACACACACACACACACACAGGCACCCATTTGAAGTCAGTCTGAAATGCCTTCTTGTTGTTTGAGGCACTGTCTGTTGTGACGCCTGCCATCTTTGAAAGGTCTAACCTCCAATCAAATTCAACCTTCTCTTCAAATGCCTCCCTCAAACTCTCACCTGAGTGGTATCTGTGTTCAGACCACTGCAGCCTAAACACCAGGACTACATTTCCCATTTCTTGGTTATGTACTGAATAGTGACAGACATGAAGGTGTCGGCACATCTGCTTGTCCACAGATCAGTTGTGCAGGCATAGAATTGATTCTCTTTGAAATGCTGGGTGATGAGGTTTCTAGTTTCAGTGTAGAGTTTGGGGATCTCTGTGTACATGGTTTGAATGCACATCTGCATCATTCATATAGCCTACTACCAATGGTTTGAATGCACATCTGTATCAATTAATATAGCCTACTACCAATGGTTTGAATGCACATCTGCCAGCCAATCTGACCATACAATGGTTACCTCATTAACCAAGTATCTAGTTAGGTAGTGTAGTAGTCAAATCAAAAAATTTCACTCACTCACAGTAGATGGGTGATAGGAAGAAGATTCCTTATTCTTACCTAACTGATTTAACATTACCCTAACCTTAACTTAATTTATTATTATTTTATAGTTTAATTTAACTTAATTCTTATACTAAGACTAAAACTAAATCTAAAATAGCTGCCAAACTGAACACTGATGGAAGAGTCTAGGCTAAAGCTATCAAACTAATGAGGAATCTGGATATTACACAAGTAAAAGTGTTAAGAGTTAAATGTTGCTTTGCGAATTTCAAGACGATACAACCTGTCAACCTTGATTCCAATTTCCAATGCCTGTAATGGCCTAATTGAACTAGTTTAAAGACAGAAAACATTTGGACTAAAAGTAATCACTAAAAGTTGACTAAAATGTCATGACTTTTCGTCGACTGAAACTGGACTAAAATGTTTTGCGTTGTCGTCGACTAAACTAGCCTAAAACTATCAAGGATAGAAATGACTCAAATGTGACTAAAACTAATACGCATTTTCGTCCAAAGACTAAGACTAAATCTATAATAGCGGCCAAAATTAACACTGCTAAGTGGTCATTTTGACAGCTAGATTTCAAACTCTATAATCTTACATTATAAATAGCCTACCTCAATTGAGAGATGAATGCATTTATTTTTGTATATAAAACAATGAAATAACACAAAAATGTGCATTTTAACAAGTTTAATTGTCAATATTCAAAACTCCAGCTGCCGCTTGCCACAGTGTCACACAAGTTGCTCTCCTGCTCTCCTCCTGAGAGGAGGAGCGGTTTGCAGATCCAATAAGCCTCCCGATTGGCTCACAGCCTCATCGGGGCCGTCCCGATCATATCAAACATGTTTGATATTTAGGACTGAAAATCTGCGTGAATACATCATCCTGCTGCTGCGCAAGACTCCCGTCATTATCGTTAATTGACGCGCCTCATTTGATGCACCGCACTGCAGGCATCAGAGAGAGATAGACGGGTGGCTATCACGTGGGGCTTTCTCTCTGTCTGCAAACAAATCTTCATGAGAGAGAATAGCGACCGAAGAAGCAAGATGGACAATGTTGTTGTGCCAGCACATATTCTTGCAAGATCACCTCTCTAAAATGTCCTGGTTATACATATCCAGCATCAATAGAACATTAAATATATCCAATTTATTTTTATGTTCTTCTAGTGTATGTACACTGAGGCATATACTGTCAGGGTGTAAGGTCAGTCTCTCCCAGGGGCGATACACCTGGCGTCACAACCAGGTGTTGAAATGTTTGGCAGCTGCAGTTGAGGAAAAGCGGCTAGAAGTAAATTCTCTAGTTGCTAGCAAAGAGACTAGACAGATCAAATTTGTACGTGAGGGAGAAAAGATTAGACCAATTAACACATTCACTGCCAACAACGTGTAAACACGTTTTCAGAATCCAGCTGTTGACTGCCAACAACGTGTTAACACGTTTTCAGAATCGTTTTTTTTTTTTTGACGGTGGATCGTTGATCTGGCCCTTTTGCATCTTCTATTATACTGTTAGAGCCGCCGGGCGTGTGCAATCCATTCCGCCGACCCACTGAGTGGCGACGGTGCTCAGACTATTGAGTGTTGTTTGGCCAGAAACGCACGCATTCCAGCTGAGCTCAACCGAGGACCCAGAAGCGAACGAGCCTCATTCTCATACTGTATGCGAAAACCTTTCACACGGGCGCACGGCGGTGGGGGGTTCCAAAGGTGGACTGGGTGGAAAGCACACTTTGAAGCGCGCAGCATAAAGCCTAGAGTCACACAAGGCTTCGTCAAAGCTCTCAACCGAAAATCCAAGAACAGATTAAGCCACATCCACGCTCGCCGACGAGGGGCCGCCAGAGAGGGAGGCTGCTGCTCACTGCTCAGACAGGCAGGAGAGACTGGCTTGTGAATGACAAACGCTGCTGAAATCCACCAGACACGCCCACGGAGGGAGGAGTTGTAAGGAGAGGGGGTGCGGGTGCTGCTATGGAGGAAATTACTGTTCAGAACTATATTGTTTATGTCTGATGTCTCACTGATGCCAAAAATAAATGGTTAAAGTGACTATTTGATTGAATTTCACAAAACTGCGATTATCTCAGCTTTTTGTCTCAGACGCTGAAACCATGCTGTACTCAACGGCTAATATCTACATAACTACTAACTCTACAAACTAACTCTTTTAGACAGAGAAAGCACACATTCTATTAGTACTTTTGTGAACTTTCTGTGCACAAAGTCCAAGCAGAAAATTATCCTTGGCTCTTGTAAAATGAGCCAGAATCCTCAAAAAAACCCTCTGGCAAAAGCTACCTACAGTAAAAAAAAAAGGCTGGCAGTGAATGTGTTAAGGTCAGGCACAAGTTAGGGCAGCTAAGTGTAGATGGAGCCTGGGAAATGAGGGTTGACTTGAATGAACAGCTAGTCATCCCAGCATATATAGTTAGCACCCGGCTACGTCCGGACTTGTTACTGTGGTCTGAGGTAGAGAAGAGAGTTTATTTTATCGAACTCACAGTCCCGTGGGAAGATCGAGTTGAGGAGGCTTATGAGCGCAAGAAAGCTAGGTATGCTGAAATGGCAGCAGAGGCAGAGCAGCGAGGTTGGAGGGCTCGAGTGCGGCCTGTAGAGGTGGGCTGCCGTGGTTTTGTGGCAAAGTCCGTTATTGCCTTAACTGAGTTGGGCATTCGGGGACAGAGCCTGAAACTTGCGGTTAGCAACATGTCTCAGGCAGCAGAACTAGCAAGTGAATGGCTGTGGATAAGGAGGAAACATGCTAGCTGGGGAGCTCGCTAAGGTCAGATTGATTGTTTGTTGTTGGTCATGATTAACGGTCCGCATCAACAGGGCTGAATCATTGACAGTGGTGGTGTAGTTAGAGATTGTTTGTTGTTGGTCATGATTGACGGTCCGCATCAACAGGGCTGAATCATTGACAGTGGTGGTGTAGTCAGGAATGTCATACTGAACCGACCTGGATAGCTAGGCTTAGATAGTGAGGTAATATGCAGTTGTGCGGTGGTAGCATGGAGGGGGGTGTTTCCAGGACGCTGGATTACACCGTTAAGCCTTCTTGAGGTGTCGTGGGCCTAACTTAACGAAACGTCGGTGAAGGAAGGTGCCCACTTGAAAACCCCAATGACATGCTTCATACTGCTGTTGGCTAGGGTAGGTAACTGGTGATTTGTGTCTTGTTTATTAGTTTGTTAGCCTGTTAGCTTGTTTTATTCTGGATTGGGCTTCTAAATGTGTTTTTCCTCTGATTTTGGCACAAGGGATAGTAACATCTTGTCCTGTGTATTAATTAATACTAAAGCTAGCTTAGGCTAGTGACTGTTGTGAATAGTGCAGCTGACAACTAGGGAAAGACCTAGTGACAGCATGGAAAGACAGCTGACAGGAGGGATTAGACCCCATCGGGGCTGCAATGGGTTAGCTGCTCATTGTGGCAGTAGCCAAGGCCAATAGGCCATTGGTTACACCCAAACTTGCTACGAAACAGAATTATGAAAAAACACCCCTAGAGTCTGCGAGAGCGGGGGCGGAAGATGACTCACCTATGGTTGACACGGTTATTGACTCTGGAACGGACTTGACTATGAGTAGGGAAAACATGTCAGTGGAAGCCACTAGTTCAGATGTAGATGGAAAGAAGCGTCAGGTTTGCTTGTGTGGCTGGCAGAAGGTAACAACTTTGAGGGGCCTTAGAATCCATCAAGGCAGGAAGAGGTGCTTGGTAGAGGGAACACAGGGACCCCGCATTGATAATTATTTCTTAAGAAGTTTATCAAGTCAGTCGGGTGAAGTCCAGCGACAGGAAGTAACCCACAGCTCGCAGGACATCAGCACCCCTGATGTTGAGGCAGGTCCTAGCACCGAGGAAAGCAGAGAGGCCAGCCAGCCAAAAAGGGAGAAGATTAGCGGTCAGAAGCCTAGAGTTAAGTGGCCAGGTGCAGCGGAAAGTAGGAAGTGGGAAGATATCAATAGTGATTTGGTTAGGATGTTAGAGAAGCTTAAAGGAACTGCTGAGAGTAAGTTGGAGAAAATGGGAGATTGTATTTATTATGGTAAGGAAAGGTTTGGCGTCTTTGAGAAAAGGAAGAAACTAGAGGGTGAGGTAGTTAAATCTAGGCGCCAACAAGAGATAGATAGACTGATCCAGGAGAGAAGACAGCTTAAGAGGCAGTGGAGGAAAGCTACAGAGGTTGAGAAGGAAGGCATTGATTGCTTGCAGTCAGATGTGAGGGAGCGGTTGGCAGTTTTAAGAAGAGCAGAGAGCATTAGGAAAAATAGGAAAGAGAGAGCTAGAATAGCATTCTATAAGGATCCATTTAGATTTGTGAAGTCATTGTTTAGTAAGGAAAAGAATGGTAGCCTTATGGTACCTAAGCAGAAGCTTGAGGAATATTTGGAGGAGATTCACAAAGATAGGGAAAGGTTTAGAGAGATGACAGTCCCAGCTGATATTCCACCTATCGGTGAAATAGAGAGCCAGTGTGATGATAGCCCACCAAGGTGGAAAGAAGTTCAAGAAGTAGTGAGACGTGCAAGGGCCTCTTCAGCCCCGGGTCCTAATGGAGTCCCCTACCGGCTGTATAAGAGTGCTCCAGATGTGTTGCAGTTTCTATGGAAGCTGATGAAGGTAGTCTGGAAGAAGCAGGTTATTCCTAAGGCGTGGCGTAGAGCAGGGGGAATCTTCATTCCTAAAGAAAGGGACTCTTTAGAGATAAGTCAGTTTAGACCTATCAGTCTACTTAATGTTGAAGGGAAGGTTTTCTTTAGTGTTGTGGCACAGAGGCTGTCTAGTTATCTAGAAAAGAATAGGCTAATAGATACTTCGGTGCAAAAGGCTGGAATTCCTGGCTTCTCCGGGTGCTTAGAGCACACCAGCATGATCTGGCACCAAATCCAGTCAGCTAGGCGTGAGAAGAGGGACCTGCATGTAGTATTCTTGGACCTGGCTAATGCTTTCGGGTCAGTGCCGCATAGTCTGTTATGGGAGGCCTTTGATTTCTTTAGAGTGCCAGGTAGTATAAAGAGCTTAGTTAAAGCCTACTTCTTAGATATTCAACTCTGCTTTACCACAGCAGAGTACACTACAGCTTGGCAGCAGCTGGAGATAGGCATTATGGCAGGGTGTACAATTTCCCCATTAGCTTTTACCATGGCAATGGAGATCATTATTAGGGCTTCAAAATGGGTAGTGGGTGGAGAAAGGCTGCAGGGAGGGCTGCGGCTCCCTCCAATTAGGGCATACATGGATGACATGACGACTATGACGTCAACCGCTCCATGTACTAGCAGATTGTTGGATAAGTTATGAGGTGCGGATCACCTGTGTGAGAAAAGCCCCGGTGATAACACCATTACATCTGGCTGGAGAGGCAGTGCCTGTGGTTCCATCTGCTCGCTACCTAGGCTGGCAGGTAGATTCCTCTCTTTCTCACTCTCACCAAGTCCAGGACATAGTGCTCAAGGCATCAAAGCGTCTCTATCTGCTGAGAGTGCTGGCCAGAACAAGCATGTCAGTCGATGACCTCCTACTGATCTACTTTGCCCTTATCAGATCAGTGCTGGAGTATGGACATGTCCTCCTGGTTGGATGCAGCAAAGGACAGGAGGAGGAGTTAGAGCGAGTACAACGTAGGGCACTTAAGATCATCTCGAGACGTGGCACGCGGCCGCTCCCCCACCTCCCATCTCTAAAGAATCGTAGGGAGGAAGCTGCAATCACTTTACTAAAAGAGATGATGAGTCCATCCCATCCACTACATGATCTTCTCCCTCCAACCAGACTGCTATGTACTGGTAGGCAAATGAGAAACAGCACCGCCCTCTCCATGCCGCCTGCCAGGACACAGCGCCTCCAGCAGTCCTTCCTGCACACTGCAGTCAGACTCTATAATGATCAAGAAGTGAAAACTGTCTGACCGTCACCATCTCCATGTTGAGGCTTGATATGTGAATCACTTACTTAGTTAAATTGTTTATCCTTGTTTAGTTTTCAGCCTACAGTATGTACACTTTGTCAATTTTTTATCTTTGTTGTTAAGAAGAGTGCATTTCAGACCTGTCTCTGCGAAACTCTTTCTTCAATAAATGAATTGAATTGAATTGAAGTTAAATAGTAATCTGCAGTGGGCTAGAATAAGAGTGAAGCCAAGTAAGTCCAGGAGTATTTCAATCATTAAAGGGAGGGTAGTAGGTAAGAAGTTTGTCATAAATGATGAGGTGGTGCCTACAGTGTTAGAGAAACCAGTCAAGAGTTTGGGAAGATGGTATGATGCAAGTCTCAGGGATAAGGGACAACTTGACCAAAACCCAACATTGGGTTAACAAACTGTTGGACTGAGATGTCTGTGCAAGGCGTTATCTATCTATCTATCTATCTATCTATCTATCTATCTATCTATCTATCTATCTATCTATCTATCTATCTATCTAAAAGGGAGCATATGGGCAATGTTTGTTCTCTGTTCTCTGTTTAAATGTTAGTCCCAGAGGCATTGTGACATCACTGATGATGTCATCAGTGATGTCATAAGACTGATGGATGTAACTTAAAGGGCACACACACACACACACACACCTGCGCACATGTAAACTTAAAGGGCAATAACATTTTGTGAGCAACACACACACACACTGGCGCGTGTGCCAATAGAGCAGGCGAGACCACGCAGCAGCCGAGCTGTGGGCGAGGCCACGCAGCAGCCGAGCTGCATATGCGAGCTGCAGGGCCAGCTTAGCGAGCTGCAGGGTGGGCGGACCTGTAAGAGTGTACACTTATTTGTTTTATTGATCCATTTCTTTATTTTTCTTTACATTATATATATTACCAAGTTATATTAAAAGTCAGAAACAATCAGCCTGCTGCACTGAAACAACTATGTGTAATCGGGTTGGGCAATAAGTAAAGGAAATATTTAACAATTATTTATGTTTGTATTATTATGATTATGATTATGATGATGATTATTATTATTATTATTATATAATAGCAATAATAATAATAATGATCTAATAATAACAATACTACTACTAGTACTACTACTACTACTAATAGTAGTAATAATGATAATAATAATACTTATTATTATTATTATTATTAATAATAATAATAATTATTATTATTATTATTATTGTTATTATTGTTATTGTTATATTTTTTTACTCACTGTTATCAGAGTTTGCTTCTTTTTTATATATTAAAAAAAAAAAAAAGATCCTCCATTACTGCTAATTTTAATTTACTTATCCTGGTTGCTGCTCCAACCTCTGCCGATCTGGGGAGAGCCGAAAGTGGCTCCATGCTTCCTCCGAGACATGGGCAGTAGCCAGCCGCTTCTTTTCACCTGATCGGGGAAGCTTCACCAGTATAGCACGTGGGAGGATCACGCTATCCCAACAAGTTCCCCTCCCTCCGAACAGGCGCCCCTAACGACCAGAGGAGGCACCACTTCAGTGACCAGGATATTGCATGTTCTGGTGTGGGGTTCCATATGAAGGAAACCCCCAGGGGGCACGGGGAGAACATGCAAACGCCACACAGAAAGGCCCATTTGACGACCCCACCTGGGCGGTGGGCACTCGAGGACATGCGGACGGGCACGCACTCCTTCAGCGCTCACAGCGTCCCAGGTGGGAATCGAACCCAGGACCTTATAGTTGTATAAGCGACAGCGCTTACCACTGCGCCAGCGTGCCCCCCATCAGAGTTTGCTTTGATAGCTTTAGCTCAGGCTGAGCTTCTCTGAATGCTTGTTGTCGCCTTTGCCAGCTGTGTGAAAAGGCTGCGTTGATTGAGTGACACACCCCAAAACCCTGATCGGTTTTAGACTTTTCTTTGTTCAAGGCATTGGTGACTGCCACGTTCAAATTGTGGCCAAAACAGCTGAGCCACGGCCAATTCAGGTCTCGAACAGTTATCTGTCGTGATGCAGATTATTTTTTCCTCTCCTATTCCCCACGACTCCAGTCCCTCTTGGAGTGCTGTAGCAAGCACCGGAGCGGTGTGGCTCCCCGGGACGAAAGTTGTCTCAAGGGCGGGGCATCTTGATTTTAATGTCCCATCATTAGAGACATAGTGAGCTGTTATGGACATAATAGGGAGGGAGACATGTTAATGCTCGACCACATGTCCGGTACGATACGATACGATATACTTTATTGTCAGTTCACACTGAAATTTGTCTTGCAAGACAGCGGCAGTCCCATGCACAAACACATGACAAAGAGAACAAAACCAAAAAATACAAATATACATACACACATACAGCACACAGAGAGCATTGGTCACTGCTCCACTGACCCTCGGCCATGTTCTTGATTAAGCCTCAGGATCGACTGATGTATAAAGGACTTTCTTAGTCTGACCTTCTTGAAAGTTGGAATTTAGGTATCTCCTGCCAGAGGGCATGAGTTCATTTTCTTCATGTAACACATGATTAGTGTTTGAGGCAATATTTCTGGCTAACCTCAATACACTGTTGACATATGTAGACTCAAATAGACTATGCAGTGGTTTACCTACAATTTTTGAACAAATATTCATCTGTCTAAGTAGTTGTGATTTTAAGGTAACAGACAGGCATCCATACCAGGTGGTACTGCAGTACTGTAAAACACTCATAATCACTGAGGTAAAAAATAATAGAAGAATCTGTTTACTAGCACCAAAAGATCTTAATCGGCGAAGAAAGTATAGTCTTTGCTTCGTTTTTTTACACAGAGAGTCTACGTGGTCTTTCCATGACAGCAGGTGGTCTATTGTTACTCCTAGGTATGTGAAGGAGCATACCTGCTTGATCTGTTCGTTATGGATAGTACCAGAGGTGCTGTGTGTGTCAGGTGGAGACCCAAAAACAATCTCTGCTGTCTTTTTTGCATTGATTAAGAGAGCGTTGTTGTCGCTCCACTCCACCACCTTATTTACTCTATGTTGGTGCAGTCCAGGGTCGCTAGAGCTATCAAGCAGAGAGATCAAAACTGTATCATCAGAATACTTTAGAATATATTGGTCTGGTGTGGTACGACACTCAGATAAACATTCCACAGTGCGACAGTCGTCGGTGTAGAAAGTGAAAAGAAAAGCTGAGCTTACGCTGCCCTGGGGAGCACCAACATTAGTAGTTATTGCTGATGAGAGGGTTCGGTTCACTTTCACCATTTGTGTCCTGTTGGTAAGAAAAGAGGCATAGGCCTACCAGTGGATTAAATATGGATTCAGTTCCAGCTGTACCATCTTTAATATCAAAATGTCTGGCTGTATTGTATTGAAAGCTGATGAGTAATCCAAGAAAAGTGTTCTTGCATAATTATTGTTAGATTTATCCAAGTGTTTAGTGATGACATGTGCCAGCGTGACAACCGCATCCTCTGTACCACATCCTTTAGTCAGCAATGAAGTCAACATCTTCACTGGCAATTTCCATTCTCAGCTGTAGAGTTTTGGGATGGCGGTGTCTGACACATATTGTCTGCTAGGAGGCTCGTACTGTAGCAAGCATCTTTTGAAAGCTTCCTTCTTGACGGTTTGAAATGGGACCGACTCCTTCATGTGATATCTTGCAACAGCCGCGGTACACTGGACCTACTATCTCGTGCTGGTTTGCTTGTATTTGGAGGCTTTAGCAAAGCAATTGTCCTGGGCTGGCCAGGTGGCTTTATTGGCTATCATCTGTGGTGCTGTTGCTGCTGGCAGTACTACCGGCTTTGATTCACTATCACCATCTGTGCTGCTGCTGCTGCTGGCAGTATCACCATCTGTGGTGCTACTGCTGCTGGCAGCGCTACCGGCTTTGATTCACTATCGCCATCTGTGGTGCTGCTGCTGCTGGCAGCGCTACCGGCTTTGAGGCTTTGATTCACTATCACCATCTGTAGTGCTGCTGCTGCTGGCAGCGCTACTGGCTTTGAGGCTTTGATTCACTATCACCATCTGTGGTGCTGCTGCTGCTGCTGGCAGCGCTACCGGCTTTGAGGCTTTGATTCACTATCACCATCTGTGGTGCTACTGCTGCTGGCAGCGCTACCGGCTTTGATTCACTATCGCCATCTGTGGTGCTGCTGCTGCTGGCAGCGCTACCGGCTTTGAGGCTTTGATTCACTATCACCATCTGTAGTGCTGCTGCTGCTGGCAGCGCTACCGGCTTTGATTCACTATCGCCATCTGTGGTGCTGCTGCTGCTGGCAGCGCTACCGGCTTTGATTCACTATCGCCATCTGTGGTGCTGCTGCTGCTGGCAGCGCTACCGGCTTTGATTCACTATCGCCATCTGTGGTGCTGCTGCTGCTGGCAGCGCTACCGGCTTTGAGGCTTTGATTCACTATCACCATCTGTAGTGCTGCTGCTGCTGGCAGCGCTACCGGCTTTGATTCACTATCGCCATCTGTGGTGCTGCTGCTGCTGGCAGCGCTACCGGCTTTGAGGCTTTGATTCACTATCACCATCTGTAGTGCTGCTGCTGCTGGCAGCGCTACCGGCTTTGATTCACTATCGCCATCTGTAGTGCTGCTGCTGCTGGCAGCGCTACTGGCTTTGAGGCTTTGATTCACTATCACCATCTGTGGTGCTGCTGCTGCTGCTGGCAGCGCTACCGGCTTTGAGGCTTTGATTCACTATCACCATCTGTGGTGCTACTGCTGCTGGCAGCGCTACCGGCTTTGATTCACTATCGCCATCTGTGGTGCTGCTGCTGCTGGCAGCGCTACCGGCTTTGAGGCTTTGATTCACTATCACCATCTGTAGTGCTGCTGCTGCTGGCAGCGCTACCGGCTTTGATTCACTATCGCCATCTGTGGTGCTGCTGCTGCTGGCAGCGCTACCGGCTTTGAGGCTTTGATTCACTATCACCATCTGTAGTGCTGCTGCTGCTGGCAGCGCTACCGGCTTTGATTCACTATCGCCATCTGTGGTGCTGCTGCTGCTGGCAGCGCTACCGGCTTTGAGGCTTTGATTCACTATCACCATCTGTAGTGCTGCTGCTGCTGGCAGCGCTACTGGCTTTGAGGCTTTGGTTCACTATCGCCATCTGTGGTGCTGCTGCTGCTGGCAGCGCTACTGGCTTTGAGGCTTTGATTCACTATCACCATCTGTGGTGCTGCTGCTGCTGGCAGCGCTACCGGCTTTGAGGCTTTGATTCACTATCACCATCTGTAGTGCTGCTGCTGCTGCTGGCAGTACTACCGGCTTTGGGGAGTTTGGCAGCCTCGGAGGGATGATAAATTCCCTCGTGCACTTCCTTCCCTGGCACACATTTCTTGCTTATCTTAGGCTGTGTGGTATCTTTAGGCTCACCGTTGCCATCTGGGTGAAACCCAAAATACTCCCAAATAGGAGATTTTGTGTTTTTCTTTGGGACTAATATTACCTCACGGTCACTGTTCTCCATGTTGTCATTTTGTATGCTGTGATGTTGCTCCTCCCACTACTCTACTAAACAGCGATTTAATCACCTATCGCCAATCTCTAATGACCATGATTGGAAGATATGGAAATAGGACCTGTGTTTTTGATGTGACTAACTGATAGACTTCTCATGTTATGCATGATCTTCCTGCTGATGTGTTTGAATGTCTCTGCAGCCTGGACAGAGAGAGGAGAGGACCAGCTATGAGTTTCACAGCAGCAGCCAGTGGATGTCTGCTCTTCCTTCAGTCTGTGTCAGGTATTGTATCATTTACACTTTACACATTTTGCTGCTCTAATCCACAACCATTTTCAATAAGTGGAACAGTGGAATAAGCTTTACTGTAGTTATGCCAGCTGTTCAAAAAGATCATTGCCTAGCGTTCATCAATATCTTTCAAACATAGCAGAAAGTTATTTTCTCAAACAAGGTCTGAAGGTCTTGAATTGCACGTAACGCCGGCGTTACGTTTCAGATGTTTTGCTGTTCATCCGTCATTAACGTGGTGAATTACGTGGTTAATTCTCAACAATGTTGTTCATGCTACATACCAAATTAATCGCCTGTATCTTGCGCGTCGAACCATGTCTTCCTTTTTCGGATCAGATCAACACAGCGGAAGTTATAGCCGTCTTTGTACAAAGAGTGTTAAAAAAAATCTGAGGCGAGATGGTATCACCTACGTTCAGTGCGGTGTCACACCACCATATCAACATGGCTCATGGTAAACTCTCTCTCTCCGCTTCTGCCTTACTTCTGCCCCAGCCCTGTCACTAATGGCAGTGTTCTAAGCAGACTGGATTGCATGCAGCAGATTGGACTATAGCTCAAAGACTTGAGACTTGACTTGGACTTGCAAAAAATTACGTGAGCATCTCTCTAAGTGCCCGGCCACGACCCATTGCTGCGCAGCAGCTATAATTGCCCTTAAAGTTTACATGCGCAAGGGTGTGTGTGTGTGAGCCCCCTTATGACCTCACTAATGGCATCATCAGTCTTATGACATGACTGCTGAGATCATCAGTGTGGGGTGTGTGTGTGTGTGTGTGTGTGTGTGTGTGTGTGTGTGTGTGTGTGTGTAGTCGGGTTTCCATCCACCTGCTTTTATGCGAAATTTCAATTTGCGCATAAAAAAACGGAGTGGAAACGCTGCCTAATTCGCAAAAACCTCCAAATATCGCAAAAACGTTTTCACGCTTGAGGGAGGCGGAAAAGTCGGGTGTATCGATAAAAGGAAAATGCGAAACGTGCAGTGGAAACAGATGAAGCAATATTCTGTTGTCTCCATTTAAAAACCACGCAGTTTGCCTTGATCACTGCAAAACATGACATGCCGTGTAGCCTACACACAATAGGGCTACACTGCCCTGCAAAGCTAAAAGGGGGTAACTCAATTTTTGTCAAAAATGAGTTTTTGTCATTTTTGGAACATTGAAGATCTGCTTTATCATGTGGAAAAATATTTTGAGTCAATTGTGTTGTTTTTTGGAGAAAATAGGGGGTCATATTTACAGTAACTTCCAAAAGCCCTAGAAAAGCCAAGCAAGACTGAGGTAACATCAGTTATGGTTGTTTGGTTTGGTTTGACTGCACTCTGAATGCTCTGCCCTGCAATGCAAAAAGGGGGTAACTCACCAGAATGCTCAGGTTGAGTTGAGGTATGAGTTACATTACTGGGCAGGCCTAATGTCATGATTGTGACATTGGACCAATACCACCCCCACCCACACAGACACCCACACCACCCACATTAACTCCCAAGGTTGCCAGCTCATACGGCATTAACCCCCTAACCCTTATAGACGGTTTTCACGGAATTGGGTTGCTATGGGAACAGTTTGAACCCTATCTTATTTCCAGTCACCTATTGCATTAGCAAACATTGCAACAGGAAGTAAGCTAGGGGCAATTTTGAATGTTTATGTTGTAAAATTAAAAGCGTCTATACATTAACCCGTGAGGCACCTCATATGACATTAACCCCCGAGGCACCAGCTCATACCACATTTACCCCTGAGGCTCCAGCTCGTACAACATTAACCCCCGACGCGCCAGCTCATACCACATTTCTGAGGCACCGCGCATATGAAATTAACCCCGGAGGTGCCAGCTTATACAACATTAACCCCAGAGGCGCCAGCTCATACCACATTAACCTCAGAGGCACCGCTCATATGAAATTAACCCCGGAGGTGCCAGCTCATACCACATTAACCCCCGAGGCGCCAGCTCATACCACATTAACCTCAGAGGCACCGCTCATATGAAATTAACCCCGGAGGTGCCAGCTCATACAACATTAACCACCGAGGCGCCAGCTCATATGACATTAACCCCTGAGGTACCAATTCATACAACATTAACCCCCGAGGTGCCGCTCATATAAAATTAACCCCAGAGGTGCCAGCTCATACGGCATTATCCCCAGAGGTACCAGCTCATACAACATTAACCCCAGAGGCGCCGCACATATGAAATTAACCCCAGAGGTGCCAGCTCATACAACATTAACCCCAGAGGCGCCGCACATATGAAATTAACCCCCAAGGTGCCAGCTCATATGACATTAACCCCTGAGGTACCAGTTCATACAACATTAACCCCCGAGGTGCCGCTCATATAAAATTAACCCCAGAGGTGCCAGCTCACACAACATTAACCCTCCAGGTACCAGCTCATACAACATTAACCCCAGAGGCGCCGCACATATGAAATTAACCCCAGAGGTGCCAGCTCATATGACATTAACCCCCGAGGCACCAGCTCATATGACATTAACCACTGAGCTACCAGGTCATACAACATTAACCCCCGAGGCGCCAGGCGCCAGCTCATATGACATTAACCCCTGAGGTACCAGCTCATACAACATTAACCCCCGAGGTGCGGCTCATATAAAATTAACCCCAGATGTGCCAGCTCATACGACATCAACCCCCGAGGAGCCAGCTCATATGACATTAACCCCCGAGGCGCCAACACACAGACACACAACGGGCCAACAAGAGTCCCACCAAACTAGGCTTGAAGGATGTGTAGCGGCCTGATAATCTAGTTATATTATATTTATACGTATATTATATTAAGCGTAATTGTGCCATGAAAATGAGACTTCATGTCTATGTTATCATTATTATCATATATAGTGGTTTTATATAGTGATAAGCAACCAAGTGAAGGATAAAATTGAAGTTACTGTCTTTTTGCTTGGTATCACCCCTTATTATTTTGCAGACAATGCAAAGCCAGAGTAAGGTAACTTCCAAATAAGGGTCAAAGGTCAAGTTTGAGCTAAAAAAAATTATGTAGATAAATAACTACATTAAATAAACAAATAATTAACACATTTCCAGTTTTCTTCCTACAATACATTTGGCTGGACAACAACAAAACTTTAAAGTCATTTTTCTCAGTTCTACACTCTGGCGAGTTACCCCCTTTTAGCTTTGCAGGGCAGTACACATGGTAAATCATGGTAAATACGCAGCACAATACCCGCCGTGGTAAACAGAAGAAGACTGGGATACTAAATTTAAGGCGACTCTATCTGCTCCGTGGATTATAACGTTATACTTGCCGACAATGCCGAGTCGCACCTGAATCCAGAAATGGCGTTATGGTACCTTTGTCTAGATCATCAAGAAACTTTAAGTGAATAACGTTAAATGTGTTTAACAGAGCTGTATATCGGGTCTAGCAGCTGATCAGCAGCTCAGACAGCCTCAAACACGAGGTGATTGACAGCTATAATTCGCAAAATAGCAGTGGATGGAAACGCGCATTATTTAGCATTTTCTTTTGCCGACTTTCTGAAAATTCCATTAAAAGTTGCGATACATTTGGATGGAAACCCAGCTTCTGTGTGTGTGTGTGTGAATCCTTATGACATGACTGATGACATCATCAGTCTTATGACTTATGACATCACTGATGACATTATCACTGATGTCACAATGCCTCCTCGTGTGTGTGTGCCCTCTTATGACATCACCGATGACATCATCAGTGGGACAAAATTGAAACAGAAAACAGATAAACATTGCTACTTTTATATGACTAGGGATCTTGCGCGCTACGCGCTCGATTCCTAGGCTTGCCCGCCCTGCAGCTCGCCCAGCTGGCCCTGCAGCTCGCATACGCAGGTCGGCCGCTGCATGGCCTCGCCCTGGGTGCTCCTTCATGGCATACTTCAGGGATGCTGAATCACATGTCCTGGAGCTGGCAAGATTCAGCTGTCCATGGCTGAAGATGGGGGTTTGAAGGCAGACTCCCACTTCTTTTTTGTGACATCACTGAGATAATGTCACAATGGATTTATGTATATGATTTATGTATACATATTAATCGCATGATTGTCCATAGTTAATCACGATTAATCGCAAATTAATCACATTTTTTTAATCTGTTCTAAATCTACCTTAAACCGAGGTAGACTACCTTAAACCTGAGAGCTTTGTGCAAAGATGCACTGTTGTATTAATATGGGTAGTAGCTATCATTAGTATGGGTAAGTATTTGGCCATTGGTAATATTGTTATTATTGCTACTAGTTACTGGGAATACTGATACACATCTCTCAGGCTGCACTGTGAAGTTAATTGGTGCTATCCTCTACATCTCTCGAGCCACAGACAGGAGAAGCTGCGTGCATGCTCTCTCCCCCCTCTCTCTTTCTCTCTCGGTCTCTCTCCCTCTCTCTTTACTGCCTGTCTGTCTCGCTCGCTCGCTTTCTCTGCCTCTCTCTCTCCCTCTCTGTCCCCCCCCCCCCCCCCCCCCCCGTTCTCCGTCTTTCTCTCACTCTCTGCCACGGGGAAAGACGAGACAGACGGGGAGAGCTGACGCGCTCCCTCTCTCTCTCTCTCTCGCCCAAAATGCAGGACATCTTTCTCAATTTGAAGCTGAAGTTGGCAATATACCCATTTTCTTCCTCCTTTTCTGCTCACGGAGCTTTGTTTCTGCTTGCTATCAAGTGCATGCGTTAATCCCGCGTTAAAAAAAAATTGTGCATGGCGTTAAAAGGAATTTGAGTTAACGCGCGATTAACGCGTTAACGCTGACAGCCATAATATATATACTGTATATATATATATATATATGTGTGTGTGTGTGTGTGTGTGTGTGTGTGTGTGTGCATGCACGCGTGGGCGCGTGTGTATACACTAGGGCTGTCAATCGATTAAAATATTTAATCGCGATTAATCGCATGATTGTCCATAGTTAATCACGATTAATCGCAAATTAATCAATATTTTTTAATCTGTTCTAAATCTACCTTAAACCGAGGTAGGCTACCTTAAACCTGAGAGCTTTGTGCAAAGATGCACTGTTGTATTAATATGGGTAGCTATTATCATTAGTATGGGTAAGTATTTGGCCATTGGTAATATTGTTATTATTGCTACTAGTTACTGGGAATACACATCTCTCAGGCTGCACTGTGAAGTTAATTGGTGCTATCCTCTACATCTCTTGAGCCACAGACAGGAGAAGATGCGTCCATGCTCTCTCCCCCTCTCTCTTTCTCGCTTTCTCTCTCGGTCTCTCTCTCCCGTTCTCCGTCGGTCTCTCTATCTGGTCTGATCGCCCTCCCTCTCTCTTTCTCACTGCCTGTCTGTCTGTCTCGCTCGCTTTCTCTGCCTCTCTCTCTCCCTCTCTGTCCCCCCCCCCCCCCCCCCGTTCTCCGTCTGTCTCTCATTCTCTCTGCCACGGTGAGAGACGAGACAGACGGGGAGAGCTGACGCGCTCCCTCTCTCTCTCTCACCCAAAATGCAGGACATCTTTCTCAATTTGAAGCTGAACTTGCCAATATACCCATTTTCTTCATCCTTTTCTGCTCACGGAGCTTTGTTTCTGCTTGCTATCAACGTTACTGCTTCCTGATTTCCCAAACTACGGGTCGGACCAAGGCTCAAACATCAAAGAAAGTGCATGCGTTAATCGCGCGTTAAAAAAATAGTGGCGTTAAAAGGAATTTGCGTTAACGCGTTATTATCGCATTAATTTTTGACAGCCCTAATATACACACACATATATAATCATTATTATTTTTGCATGTCATGGTCCAGCTCTACTGCAGCAGTTCCACTGCAGATAAAAGTCTGTCCTGTAAAGTGTTTGTGAATGTGATGTGGTTTGTGATGTGCTCTGTGTTACAGTGGTCCAGGCGGCTCAGGGTGACTGGGGAGTGAATTACACTTCTACTGAGATCTGTGCCTTCAAAGGATCAACAGTGAACATACTCTGCTCCTACACATATCCAGCCTACCTAGATGACCGTACTGATCCTGTCACAGTGAAGAAGACATTGTGGTTTAAAGAGGAGGGTGGTGAACCTGTGGATGTGACAACAGACTCAGAGTACACAGGTCGTGTGGAGTATGGTGGTGATCCGAAGAACTGCACCCTGAGAATCACAGACCTGAGAGAGAGCGACTCAGCTGTGTACAAGTTCAACTTCACAACAAACCATCCAGCTGGGATCTACACTGCTTCACCTGGAGTCACTCTGACTGTTACAGGTAACTCTTTGATCAGACCATGTATTACTTCAGTTACAAACAGCTCCACAATGACGTGAGGGGGCAGTTACAAAATGTGAGGGGGCAATAGAGTACCGCAGGAAAGATGTATTTTTGTAGGCTTTATCCAGAACCGCCATTTGGTTCTTCAGTGGAAAAGTCTATGGGGTTTTAGAATGGGGATTTCACTTAAATGCATAAAGTAAGGTCTGTGGTTAACAAAAGTTTGTGGGAACGCGAATTTGGGTTCAGCATGATACTCTTCACAAACGTGAATAACTTTTATGCCTTTTGAAGCGTTTTATAAAAATCGCATTTAAAAAAACGCATTTACGTTCCAAAAGTAATCACTGACATCACTGATGACATCACTTCCAGTTGAGTGACATAACTTCCGGGACAAAAATGTAAACAGAGATTGCTCCCTTTTATATAGATATAGATGCAGCACGCACTCCAAAAGACACAATAGCATACGTTCAGTGCAGCATTTTTCAATAGCGTACGGCAGGGCTATTCAACCGGCGGATGAGTTGAGTTTTTTTTTTTTTTTTTTTTTGTTTTTTTACAATTAAAGTCGACGTGAACCGGAACGGAATGCACTAGCGCGAGCGTCGGACACTGAAAACGAATTGAGAGGCGGACCATATACGTGTCGATGATTTGATTTGACAATTCTGAGGACTGGCTTTGGCATTGGCCAATCCTGGCGTGTTCCACCCCCAAATCGAGTGGGATTCAGCCTGTTGTCATGCTACGCGAGTGGGATCCGCAGAGTACCAGGCAGCCAGCTGCTTCGTGCGGAGCGAGCGGACAATCCGATGCATAGGTGCTGCCCGCCCGCCTGGAATCTCCGAGGGGCGACCCCTGACAACCACGCTTTCATGCGCGCGCCATTCACGCTATTTCTGTAAATACGATATTCCTGGAATGCGTGTTTTAAGGAGCCAATTACATTTCTTTGCATTCTTAGAGATTATAGTTTTTGTTTTTTGTTCATGTTTCATACAATTGGCCAAGTTAATAGTTAGTTTATGGGATAGGAATTCTGCCAGATGACAGGCACTAGGTGCCATTTTCTACTTCATTTGGAAGAGAAAATTATCCTGAAATGAAGATTTGATTGACAGCTGCATGTCGTGATATGATTGGTTGAAATTGGTTGATTGGGTGAAAAAGTGTGAAAAACTAAAGAAATTAGTTTTTTGTGATTTTCTTTTGGCATACATTATTAAATAGGTGCACTGCATACCCAGGTATTTGAACTAAAAGAAAAGAAAAGTCATTTTTGGGTTGAGCTCGACTTTAAACTTCATTTACTTATTACACCTGAATGGTTGTTTTTTCAGATGTGATGTAGCTAAAGTGAAAGTCAGATGCACTATAAATATTTTTCAGGAGATGCTGCGATGTAGCCACAAAAAGGTGCAATCTTAATGTTTTGTCAGGAGATGGCGCTGTGATGTAGCTAATCAAGAAAGATGCATTATAAATAATAATAATAATCATACATTTTATTTGGAGGTGCCTTTCAAGACACCCAAGGCTTACAGTGCATGTAAAACAGTTCTGCATATAAAACCATACAATGTATATAAAAAAACATTCTGCATAAAACCATCGACAAACAAGAACATTAAAATTAAAGACCAGTATGGGAGGGGGTTAGTGATGACAGTGAATAGGCCAGTTTGAACAGGTGGGTTTTGAGGTGGGATTTGAATGTTGTTATGATGTCAGACTGGTGGTGGATGTGAAGGGGTAGGGAGTTCCAGAGCCTGGGGGCGGTGCAGCTGAAGGCCCTGGCACCGATGGTACTGAGGCGGGAGGTGGGGATGGTCAGGAGACCAGCTGAGGATGAGCGCAGGGAGCGGGAGGGTGTGTACTCCTGCAGGAGGTCAGAAAGATAGGTGTGGGCTAGATTGTGGAGGGCTTTATAGGTGAGCAGGAGGTTTTTAAACTCAATTCTGTAACGAACAGGGAGCCAGTGAAGTTGGATGAGGATGGGGGTGATATGGTCAGATGATTTGGTGCGGGTAGTGATCCGAGCAGCCGAGGTCTGGATGAGCTCAAGTCGGTTGAGCAGTTTGGTGGGGAGGCCGGAGAGGACAGCATTACAGTCAATCCTAGATGTAATGAATGCATGGACCAAGACTTCTGTGCTGGATGTGTGATGTAGATAGCTAGGTTCTAAACAAGAAATATGGTTAAAATGTTTACAGTAGTTTTCGTTTCTTGCTGCACTACAATGTTACAATGCTGTGATGTACAGTAGCTCAACACAAACAATGCAATATTAATACGTTTTCATGAGATACTCAGTACTGTGCTAAGTTTTAAACAAGAATTTACCAAATTATATTCAAATGGCTAGCCTGACATGTGTTGTAGAATACTTAGATTTGTTTCAAATATGTGTTTACTTTTGGGGCTTTAACACGGCTTTTGTTGCAAAGAAATTAGGCGCTTTTAAACGAAAATGAAGCTACTTTTGCAATGTAGTGAAATACAAGTTTTGACAAGTTGTGTCAAGTGTACATATAATGGCATTAATAGCTCGAGGAACGGTCCGGCCACCGGCCCCTTAGGTTTCTGACAATGTGGCCCCCTGAACAATTTGGTTGAATAGCCCTGGCCTATGGTGTCATATTTCGGGACGTCTAGTCCAATGGTCTATTCACCTTATAGAGAGCCAAAGTGAACGTCACTTCCTGCTTCAGCATTTTACCAGAGATTTTCATCCGCCATTTATTTTCCCATAGCCATTTTGTAAAATGGTTCTAAAAAGTTTTATATGTTGGAACCAAACGGTTCAGCTATATTTAGAAACAGGAGAGAGCAGAGAATGTTTCAAACAAAAAAAAAGACACTGAGAAAATATTTCCCAAGAAAAACACAACAGTTTCATTGGCATCACAGAAAGGACATTCGCTACCCACCCCTGGAGTAACCCGTGCTAAAAAAACTATTGGTCACCAGGGCGCCATGAAGGACCCTCCACTGTAGATCACCAGACCTTTTGGGGAGAGGAAGCTTGTAGAGCACTCTCCACCTAAACTTTACAGGGCTCTGGTCCTCTATGACATCCTCCCTGTTGTAGAGTTCAGCCTACTCACATGGGTCTCTTGTAGACATGAACCTGGCTCAGTTCTTGAAGCTCACGTTGTTGCAGGCACACTGGCTAGAGTGTGATGGAGGTCCCTTCCCCCCATAACCCGCTGGCCAACTGGGTGTAGACCAGCACCTCCTAAGTTGTCTTGGGCTGAAGCCTGCCTTGAATTCCTCTTCCATTCATCCTGGTTGTCCCCTTCCTTAATCCGGGATATCGAAGCCATAAACCAGAACACTGAATTGCTGGTCCTGGAGCGTGTACTAATTATAGCCACTGCCGATGATGTCACACATCCTATTGTGATGTCATCGGAGATGGTGACATTCCCATTGTGATGGCATCGGTGATGATGTCATACTTGACTATGACATCATCGGCAAAGCATCACATCTCACATGATGTCACAGGCAGCAATGTGAGGCAGTGATGATATCATTGCCGAAGTGTCATCCGGAAACAGCTTCCAGGGACCTAGCCGGACCCAGAAGGCCAGAATCTGCGCTGGGGGCCGGCCGGCAGAAACACAGCAATGTCCCAGCAGCCTCCGGCCAGGCCCCGCCTCCTCATGCAGTTCCTCCCTGCAGCAACCCAGTCATTTGCAAGAGCCCAATAGGCCTTCGTTGTTGGAGAGCCTGCTCTTTCCACTGACCCCTCTACCTCAGTGCAACCACACTGCCTACACTGTCTATATACCATCATTCTGCCAATAAGGCTTATTATGCTAAATCAACTTGGACTCCGGGCGGTAAAAGAAAGACAGGCGGCAATTAGGGGCAGGCGGTTATTTTAATTTTGACATAATTGAGCCAGGTGATTTTTTGAACAGAAATGTTGCTCAGCAAAAACAGAAAGTATCAAATTGCTTATTTAAACCAGTGAGATAGTACTTAGTACACACAAGAGGGTAGGTACAGGCAGTTTTGAACATGCCTAGTATTGTACAACGGACTGGAATGAACGAAAACAATTGATAGCCTTCATCTTCATCGTCATCATCATCATCCTCCAACTACGTTATGGTATCGGTTCATTGCTCTCCTCTTCTCCCTCTGCCAAACACAAATACCATATTTTAAACAAGTAACATTAGCCTACCGCTCACACATTCAGTTGATGGTTTCATTGGAAAGAAGTCATAGCAACGTTATTAGTCTCGCTTGCCAGACGACTCCCAGCAAAGCAATGTAGAAGGCACGCTAACGTAGCTACCAAGCTAACCAAACAGCACTGCAGCACTAGACAAAACAAGCAGACTTACCAAATAGCGGGAGGTATAGACACCACGTTTCCAATACATGTCCAGTATAATTGGTATAATCCATACTGCATTTATGATCGCTGTTCCGCTGAGAGAAATGCACTTTTACAAGGCACAACTGTAACATTACGCTACGTTAGCGTAAGTTGCCCACCGCTCCCGGTTAGACAGCGTCTCAAGCACGTTGCCTACAGGAATCCGTAGCATTAAACAATGCGGTATGCATACTGTATGTAACCGAGGTGAATCAGTGCGGATTCCTCGTGATCCTCGGCCGAGTCATACCAAAGACTATAAAAATGGGACCCATTTGCCTCCCTGCTTGGCACTCAGCATCAAAGGGTTGGAATTGGGGGGTTAGATTAACATATTATGATTCCCGAGCGCGGCACTGCTCCCGCTCACCGCTCCCCCAGGGGATGGGTCAAATGCGGAGAACAAATTTCACACACTCAGGTGTGTGACAATCAGTGGGACTTTACCTTTACCTTTATAGTGAAGTAGAACCGAACTTGATGTTACAATAAGAGCACAGCTCTTATGTCTTTGTAATAGACAGTAGCAGCAGTGTTTAGTGAAGACTAAATATCAAAGACTGGAGGCTGCTGAGAAACATTAGAGGCTTCAACTGTCTTCAACTGTCAATTAACATCTGAGAGCTTTGTGATGCAGAGAGAGAGAGAGAGAGAGGGAGAGAGAGAGAGAGAGAGAGGGAGAGAGAGGAAGAGGGGGAGAGAGAGAGAGAGGGAGAGAGAGAGAGGAAGAGAGAGAGATATGAGAGGGAGAGAGAGAGAGAGAGAGGGAGGGAGAGAGAGAGAGAGGGAGGGAGAGAGGGAGAGAGAGGGAGGGAGAGAGAGGGGGAGAGAGACAGACAGGGAGAGAGAGAGGCAGGGAGAGAGAGGGAGGGAGAGAGAAAGGGAGAGAGAGAGAGAGAGAGAGAGAGAGGAAGCGGGAGAGAGAGAGGGAGAGAGAGAGAGGAAGAGGGAGAGAGAGAGAGAGGGGGGGAGAGAGAGAGGGAGAGAGAGAGAGAGAGAGAGAAAGAGACAGGGAGAGAGAGGGAGGGAGAGAGGGGGAGAGAGAGAGAGAGGGAGAGAGAGAGAGAGAGACAGGGAGAGAGAGGAAGAGAGAGAGAGAGAGAGAGAGAGGAAGAGAGAGAGGGAGAGAGAGAGAGGGAGGAAGAGAGAGAGGGAGAGAGAGAGACGAGGAGAGAGAGAGGGAGAGAGGGAGAGAGAGAGAGGGAGAGAGAGAGGGAGAGAGAGAGGGAGAGAGAGAGACGAGGAGAGAGAGAGGGAGAGAGAGAGAGAGAGGGAGGGAGAGAGAGAGAGAGGAAGAGAGGGAGGGAGGGAGAGAGAGAGAGAGGAAGAGAGAGATTTTTTGATTTTTAAGCACCTTTATTTTCCATAAATAAAGGAAATTTTTTGCATAAAAAACCTGACTAGATCATGAATCAATTAAACATATTGACACATAGACAGCATGTAAATTCTCACAGAAACAAAGGGTTAAAACAGAGCTGCCCATCAACAAACGAACACAAAGCATCAGTGAAGCATCAACGAGACAAAACAAACAGCAAAATCATTCATGAGTGAATAAAACCTCAAATCCACTGTGATTCCAGCTCGTACCAAAGCTTTAAACAATGGCAGCAACTCCCCACCTGAAACATTTTCTACTTGATTTTTCCGGCTTTTGTAAATTGACAGTTTGGCCTGTCCCACTACAAAGTTCAACAGCTCCCACTTCATTGCATTTGCCCTTTTATAACCAGCACCAAAAATAAAAGCAATTTCACTCCAACTCTCCCCACATTTGACAAACACATATTCTACCATTCCAAACAGTACTTCAAGTCTTTTACACTCCAGAAAACAGTGAAAAACAGACTCTGGTTCTTGACAAAAAGGACAGTTGTTAGACACTGTTGGATTTAGCTTGGAGACAAAACTATTGACTGCCACTGCTCCCTTCAATATTGGCCACTGCAGGTCACCTGACCTCTTGTTTAATATGGTGCTTTATAAAACAGTCTCCACACTGGTTTACAGTCATCCTGCACATTCAGTCTCTCTCTCCACACAGTGTCTGTTCTCCCACTCAGCATGTTTTTGTTTAGAGCTTGCACACAGTATTTATACATTGCCTTCCCATTCAACATGTACATGTCTGATTCAACGTTTTTATAAGCCAACAATGGTCCCATCAGTCCAGTTTGGTCTATTTGAGGACCCAGTTCAGGAAACGGATCCCCATCATTAGGTCTGTCCGTTCCACTTAGATAGTCCTGTAACATTTCCCACTCCTGATTACTCAGTCTTTCAGTCCACGCGTTCAACAAGTTCCTGGTCTGCCGACCCGACCTCAGACCCATCAGAGAGGACAGAGCCTCTGTGTTCTGAAGACCTGGGCCTGCTGCATCCACTACATGTTTCAGCTTTACCATCCCGGCTGAAACTAAACGCTGGGTGAGACCAAGTCTGCTTTCGTTCTGAATGTCCAGTCGGCCCATACACTAAAGGCTCTTCCAGGAGCCAAAACAATGATGCTGTGGGTTCCAATGTGCTCCATTTAAAAAGAGTCCATGTTTTAAATAGTCCCTGATAGAAAGGAGTCAAATCACACAAACATACACATTTACAATCCAATAAGAACAAAGACACATCCAATTTCAAACCTTCTATTCCCCTTAAAATGGTGCTCATGACCGGTTTCCAGACCACATCATCACTCCCTGTAATATAGCGCTGGATAAATTGCAACCTGAAAGCTGCTGTTCTGCTCCCCAAGTGAATCAACCCCTGCCCTCCCTCCTCTTTCAGCAGGTAGAGTACACTCTGTGGAACCCAAAGCATATTATCCCAGAAAAAGTTTACCATGATGGACTGTAACTTCGGTAATAGTCCAGCAGGGGCCTCCACACATTTTAATTTGTGCCAAAGGGTTGATGCCACCAAATTATTTATGATCAAGACTCTTCCTCTATATGACATATATGAGGTAACAGCCACCGCCACTTGGCCAACCTCCCCTCCACCTTCTCCACCACTCCCTCCCAGTTCTTCTGTACAGTCTGATCATCTCCTAGATACACCCCCAGGTATTTTAGACCTCCCCTCTTCCACCTTAAGCCTCCTGGCAGCTGAGGGAGACCTACAGACCAACTCCCAACTGCTAAGGCCTCACTCTTTGCCCAATTTACTTTTGCAGCTGAGATTCTAAGGAAAACTCAGCACATCTCTCTTACGGGGCAGGTGCGTAGGACAAGGACATAATTCACACAAAATAAAGAGAGTCCCGCACACTGTCCAAACTTGCAAAATTATAAATTTAATATTGTAACGTTTCGGTCTCAGACCTTTCTCAAAAAAACGTAAAGTGTGGACCAGTGACATCACTGGTCCACACTAACTCAAATGAATAACTCATTAACTCAAATCAACTCTCAATAACTGTCAAACTATTCATCATTCATCTAGTTTGACAGTTATTGAGAGTTGATTTGAGTTAATGAGTTATTAATTTGAGTTAGTGTGGACCAGTGATGTCACTGGTCCACACTTTAACACTCAATAACTGTCAAATTAAATGACAGACTTCAAAACCGTTTACAGTTTTCTGATATACTACTGATGTTCTAATGATACAAAGCTGGTTGAAAATGGGCAGTGTTCCTTTAAGCATTCCTTTTTTGATACTCTGGACTATTTTCTTCAGTCTGAACCCCTCCAGTCTAGTATATCCTCCCTTCCCTCTGCTTCTCAACTGTGAGTTGACAGAGGAGCGAAGAGCCTCTTTATCTGAGAAATAATCCTCAATTTCACACTTCCTGTTCTTTGTTATGCGCAGGAAATCTTTAACCCTTTTCACATCATACTTTTTCACCTGCTGTTTTTCCACATGCATTTGTGAGTCAGACAAAATCTGACTGCCTTCACTTTCCTCCTCCTCCTCCATGCTAGATTCAGACAGTGGATGTACAGATTCAGACTCTGACTGATCCTCTGGTTTCTTACATTTGATCTTGCTTGCTGCTGCTGCTTTCTTGGCCTGAGAGTCAATATCACTGCTTTCTTTCCCTTTTCTTTTAACAGCACCAGGGACTTTAAAAATACTCTCATCCATAAGTTCTTCATCACTGTCTACTGCTTTTTCACTCTGCTTATTTATATTTCTCTCTTCCTGATTGACAGCTGCTGCACTCATTTTTTGTCCTTCAGTGACATTATCTTCCTCCGTATTTACAGTATTCACACCACTCTTCGTGTTTTTATTTTCCCTAATCTGACTAACAAATGATGTATTCGGGGTTTGTCTCTCAGTTACAGTATCTTCCTCTCTGTTTACACCAGCCTGATCTCCTACTGCTTCAGTTACAGTATCTTCCTCTCTATTTACACCAGCCTGATCTCCTACTGCTTCAGTTACAGTATCTTCCTCTCTGTTTACACCAGCCTGATCTCCTACTGCTTCAGTTACAGTATCTTCCTGTCTGTTTACACCAGCCTGATCTCCTACTGCTTCAGTTACAGTATCTTCCTGTCTGTTTACACCAGCCTGATCTCCTACTGCTTCAGTTACAGTATCTTCCTGTCTGTTTACATCCGCCTGATCTCCTACTGCTTCAGTTACAGTATCTTCCTCTCTATTTACACCAGCCTGATCTCCTACTGCTTCAGTTACAGTATCTTCCTGTCTGTTTACACCAGCCTGATCTCCTACTGCTTCAGTTACAGTATCTTCCTGTCTGTTTACATCAGCCTGATCTCCTACTGCTTCAGTTACAGTATCTTCCTGTCTGTTTACATCCGCCTGATCTCCTACTGCTTCAGTTACAGTATCTTCCTCTCTATTTACACCAGCCTGATCTCCTACTGCTTCAGTTACAGTATCTTCCTGTCTGTTTACATCCACCTGATCTCCTACTGCTTCAGTTACAGTATCTTCCTCTCTGTTTACACCAGCCTGATCTCCTACTGCTTCAGTTACAGTATCTTCCTGTCTGTTTACATCCAACTGATCTCCTACTGCTTCAGTTACAGTATCTTCCTCTCTGTTTACATCCGCCTGATCTCCTACTGCTTCAGTTACAGTATCTTCCTCTCTGCTTACACCAGCCTGATCTCCTACTGCTTCAGTTACAGTATCTTCCTGTCTGTTTACATCCACCTGATCTCCTACTGCTTCAGTTACAGTATCTTCCTCTCTATTTACACCAGCCTGATCTCCTACTGCTTCAGTTACAGTATCTTCCTGTCTGTTTACACCAGCCTGATCTCCTACTGCTTCAGTTACAGTATCTTCCTCTCTGTTTACACCAGCCTGATCTCCTACTGCTTCAGTTACAGTATCTTCCTCTCTATTTACACCAGCCTGATCTCCTACTGCTTCAGTTACAGTATCTTCCTCTCTGTTTACACCAGCCTGATCTCCTACTGCTTCAGTTACAGTATCTTCCTGTCTGTTTACACCAGCCTGATCTCCTACTGCTTCAGTTACAGTATCTTCCTGTCTGTTTACACCAGCCTGATCTCCTACTGCTTCAGTTACAGTATCTTCCTGTCTGTTTACATCCGCCTGATCTCCTACTGCTTCAGTTACAGTATCTTCCTCTCTATTTACACCAGCCTGATCTCCTACTGCTTCAGTTACAGTATCTTCCTGTCTGTTTACATCCACCTGATCTCCTACTGCTTCAGTTACAGTATCTTCCTCTCTGTTTACATCCGCCTGATCTCCTACTGCTTCAGTTACAGTATCTTCCTCTCTGCTTACACCAGCCTGATCTCCTACTGCTTCAGTTACAGTATCTTCCTGTCTGTTTACATCCACCTGATCTCCTACTGCTTCAGTTACAGTATCTTCCTCTCTATTTACACCAGCCTGATCTCCTACTGCTTCAGTTACAGTATCTTCCTGTCTGTTTACACCAGCCTGATCTCCTACTGCTTCAGTTACAGTATCTTCCTCTCTGTTTACACCAGCCTGATCTCCTACTGCTTCAGTTACAGTATCTTCCTGTCTGTTTACACCAGCCTGATCTCCTACTGCTTCAGTTACAGTATCTTCCTGTCTGTTTACACCAGCCTGATCTCCTAGTGCTTCAATTACAGTATCTTCCTGTCTGTTTACACCAGCCTGATCTCCTACTGCAGTACTGCTTCAGTTACAGTATCTTCCTCTCTGTTTACACCAGCCTGATCTCCTACTGCTTCTCCAATCTCCTTGCTTCTATTTCTCTCATTCTGATTGACATTTGATGTAGTCGGGATTTGTCTTTCAGTGTCTTCCTGCCGTATCTCTTCTCTCCCCTCATCATCACCCTGTGTAATGTTAGCCTGCCTCTGTGCGCGTCCGCCCCCGCCCCTCCCCTCTGTTCTCCCCCGCCCCTCCCCTCTGTTCTCCCACAGCGGAGGGGACCTTGTCAGGACAATCTCGGACTTAAATGTCCCTGCTGCCCACAGCCAAAACACTTGGAAACCCCAGAGCTCACAAACACCACATAATCAACCCCATCAACTGTCAGTTTGAACACCAGATTAAGCTCTTCATCATGTTTGTTAAGAACCATGAGATTTCCTGGCGTCTGTGTGAAACAACGTGTTTCAACAACGGGGATTTACAGGCCGAGGGCAGTTTCCTAATGGGCGAAATTATCTTGCCATACCGCGACAATTCCCCCACTAACAAATCGTCACTAATGAACGGTGGGATGTTAGATGTGGTGACTTTTTTATACGGCGTAGTTAGAGGAGTCACCGTCACAAAGGAGTCCGTAAGGCGTTTACAGACTCGTCCGTCAGAGCCTCGCCCCGACCTCCCCGTATGACGGCGGGTGGACGCCGTCATGCGGGGAGGGGGCGCCGTCGCCTTACTGGGGCTCCTCCAAAATGTAACTCAGTGGCGACGATACGTGCGTGACGTCAGCTGCATGAGAGTTGTGATTGGCCGTTGCCGGGACACCGGGACACGGAGTCAAATTATGCCGACGATAAAGAGGTTGGTAGCAAATCCGAATCATTTTCCTTTGTGTGCCAACCTCTCCCTACTGTGTCGATTCTAAATAGCTTCTGTGTGTTGTGCTCGCAGGAGCTGGTTTGGTTATAAAATATGATTATTAATAATTATGAATTATTAATATTCATAAATTTATTAGATTTGACAGAAAATATTGTATTCTCTGTAAGATTCGGGGCACCACTGTAGTTAAGGCTACAGACCTGTCTAAAAGTCAGTTATGACTAGTTTAGACACCAAACCAAATTGTCATATCAGTCTCATAATGATATAATGTACATTGTACAGTTGATTGAAGGTCAAAGTTCGTAAGCTTCTGTCACAGATTTCCACAGATAAAATACCTCATGAATAACAATCAAGATTCATATACTGATGTAATAAAAAGATTTAATAAATCACAATATCAATTGACATTAACATAATGATTAAAATATCAGTTCATCACATTTACTTTTACGACTAATACTCTACCACATCTATAGCTAATACCTAATGTGAATAAACATTATCAATTGTGTGCGTGTGTGCGTGAGTTCAGTCTGCAGGTTAGAAGCAGGCTTGAATGTGTGTGTGTGTGTGTGAGTGGGTGTTAATTAGCATTTGTGTGTGTGTGTGTGTGTGTGTGTGTGTGTGTGCGAGAGAGAGAGGAGGGGAGGAGAGGGCGGAGTGTCTTATGTCACCCCAGGATTGGCTGAGGGGCGGGCTGATCGTGTTAAGACCGCCTCCTTTTCAAAATGGCGGTTTTGCCAAATTTAGGAAGGGATCACTCTGCCTGCCTAGCCTGGGTCACTCTGTGTGAGTGACTAATCAAACTCTCTAATTCAGCTTAACTGTATTTTTGCGGGTGGACATTCTGAACATCTCTAGACCGTTCCAAGCTTAGCCCTCCCGGTTGAACGGGCTCAGCTGGGAGGCCGAGAGAGTGGGGGAGGGTGAGAGGGAGAGGGAGATAGGAGAGTGGCCCAAATGTGGCCGCTAAGTTCTTCTGAACTTAGCGCTCACCTTCAGGCGTCTATATCATTCCACAGTGTGCAAACATTGAACATCAACATACAGGATACTGTAATCAACACATACATGGTAATGCATTTTAACCCTAGCTGCCCAGAACCATTAAACCATAAACTCTCACGTGGGTTCCACTCGGTTGAGCGGGATCCTTCCGTTTGTGGGGACGATGGTCCGGTGCGCTGTGGGTTCACGTGCTGCGAAGAGGATGGCTTTGGTTTGTGGGAGCGATGGCCTGCAGCGCCGTTCACCCTGGCCTGGAGAAGCGTGCAGCGGACGTCTGCTGGGGGTTGACGTGCCTGGGGTTGACGTGCAGTCTCTCTGCTCGTTGAGTCGAAGGAGTGGGTGGCTGCTCTCTGTGGCTGGCACCACGGTGGGTCTTTTGCGTCCTTCGTCGGCTGTTGGTTCTGCGACTGGGGCCACGGTGTGTCTTTTCTGCAGCCGTTGGTTTGCCCTGCTGCGGTGTGGCGTTCTTCTTCTTCTCCTGCACGTGCGGTGCGCTAGGAGGGTCGTCGTCAGGCGGTCTTGCCTGGAAGCTTAGTCAACAGCTGGGCGTTGGGCCGGGCTGTGGCAAGTCTGGAAGCGTAAGGGGTTTTTCCCTGCGACTTATAACGCTAAACCGACTTAAATTAAACTGAGATTAAGTAGAGCTATCTCAGTTACGCATGCTATGTCTCGTGGGACTTACGGCGGGCCTTTCAGCCGATTTCTACCTCTGGTGTTGCTGTCTGGTTGAGGCCTGGTTCCTTCTGAGGCCCTGGTCAGGCCTTTGTTGCAGGCCGCAGGGGGTGCAGCGAGCGGGGGAGGGGAGCTGGCTTCCTGGCTCCTCCAGACCCTTCCGCTGCGCACGAAAGCTTAGTTGAGACTCCTAGTTAAAACTGTTTCCAACAGTTTTGGTACTGTCTGGGGAAAATCACGAAGGGTTCTCATTGGCCTCTCATGTGTCTTTTGTGATGGTTCTGGCCAATGATAGCGCTCTGTGAGCTGGACTGTGCCCATTCTGTAAGGTGAGGCAAGGGAGAAGGGGGTTTTATGGCTTGATTACCCTTAGAGATAAAACAATGGCCGGAATCCTTTGAGGCTCTGAGAGGTGTGAAACGTCCTGGGGCAACCACAAAAGCCATTTGTCTCCTCTGAATAGAGGTTTCTTAGCTAGAGAGGACAACATGTTAAATCACGATATGTTCATTCATATTTCTCATGATACAGTACAGTCCATAATGTGTCGATCACAACATCCCCCCTCCTCGTCTGTGGACTGCTGTCAACCTGCGGTCCGCAGGCGAGGATGAAGGGCTGTACACTACAGTGACCTTTTGGTCACCATGTCCATCTGTTCTGTGGGATCAAAGTGTCATATTCTGTCTAGGCAGTTCATAGTTCATCATCGGTTCTGGCTTGGTTCTGGGCAGACTCCTAACCATACCTAGACTCATTACCATATAGATAATACAACCTTAAGGTCATATACACAACATCATTTCAAAATCAACAGGGTGAGCAGGGAAGGGCAGGAGGAGAGAAGGAGAGAGAGAGAGGGTGACAGGGTGTGATTTTGAATGTGTGCTGCATTCCAGCAGTGTTTGTGCATGAGTCTCCGTGTCTATGTAGCTATGTGCCAAGCTTTGTCCTATTTTGATGTGGTCTGCCTGCCGTAAAGGTGTTATGTTTCACAGCACAGCGTTGACAATGCATCTAGCCTACATAGAGATAAGGGTGAGAGCCGAGTGACAGGTGACTGTCAGGGGTGACAGGGTGGCTGCGTCCAGTCACCCGCCCTTCACCGAGTTTGATGTCATCTCCTGGGAGGGCCTCTGGTGGCTTGAATGCCCACCCTGCCCGTCAGGCGTCTGGCACCCGTTCGGAGGTCTAATTGGGTGGAGGGCCTAGTGTGCTGAGGAGACTCACGCCGTTCGCGCCCTGTGGCGCGACTGTGATGTCTCTTTGGGCAGCAGCTACCCCCCTTGGCTCTGTCCGGCAGAACCAGGTGGTCTGGCCTGCGTGGTGAGCGTGTGTGTGGTACCGTCTCTGGGTCCACACACACGCGGTTGGTGGGTTGAAACTGGCCATTTCTGCTTTTTGCTTCGGTTTCCACCTCCCACGCTATTGAGGCGGTTTTGAGAACCGTGCGCATGTTTCGGTCATACCAACGTGCGTCTAGGGCTACGGATGGGCGCACCGAGTCATGCAGACCGTCTAGGAAGAGTTCCTTGAGACGTGGCACGTCTTCTTGATCCGGGCCATTTCTACCTTGACTATATATCTTCTTCAAGCGTCTAAAGTAATCCCTAGGATGTTCCTGGTAATTCTGTTTGACGTGTAAGGCCGCGTTCCTCCCCGCCGCTGACGACTGGGTAAGGATGTACTCTTCGCCCAAGGCTTCGCGAAGCTTGTCAAAGTCATCTCTGATATGGGAAGGTTGCGTTTGGATAAACGCACGCACGTGCTTTGAGCTCGTGCTCCATATCAGTTGAGCTTTCTCTCGCGGCGAGGCGTGTGGCAGAGCCTGCGAACCACGTTCGACTTCGTTGAGATAATCGGTCAAGTGTACCTCGTGACTGGCGGGATCAAACAAATCGATGTCGTTGGCTATTGACTCCAGTAAGTGATAGCGTGATTCTGCTTCTCGGAGAGAGAGTTCTGACTCACTCTGTTTTGGCAGTGGAGGCTGCAAGAAGGAGTGGCCGTTTGCCCGATTGGGCACCAAAGAGCGACTAATGTCATCATGCCCGGGGTCCCCCCTTTCGGGGGGAGGGGTGGAAGAGCTGACTTCCTGTTTCCTTGGTGGACAGGAGCTAGAAAGTGAGTGAGGCTGGATAGCCTCTTGTGAAAAAGACCTATCAGCGCACCCGTTGGTGGCCTGAGCAAATTACGGTTTATAATGCACAGGGCGGTAGTCGATCGACTCGCCACGGGCGTGATAAATGGAAAGTCGGTAAGACACACGTTCCTCCCTGCAGGGGGTTGCAGTGTGGATCGTTTTGTCATAACCGGAGGTGGCGCTGTCAAGTCGTTTGACTGTCAGCGGTTTGTGCTCTGAGGTGGAAGTCAGAGCTGGATGAAAGCGTGAATAACGTCTGAGTCTATACGTAGGTTGCTCGGATGAATGACTGACTGGTATGTCAGGAGCATGAACGTCGAGCTCGGAATCGGATGACGACTGCTGGGCTGAATAGCCTGAATCAGTTTGCTCGTTGTGAGAGCGGTCTCCCCCCTTTCGCGGTGTGGTGTCGCGATGTCTAGCAGCGCGGCTGCTTGCCAGCGCGGGCGCTAAGTGGTGTGCGGGGGTCTGATTCGAGTCGGGGGTTGGTCTAGCCCTAGGAGGCGTGTCAGCCTCCGGTGCCGGCGGGGCTATGGCCCTTACGGCCTTCTGGTGCTCTTGCTGCTTGGCCGTTCTCGCGTTTAGCCGTGCGATCACTGCTCGGGTGGTTGGTGGAGCAGTGCGACCCGAGAGGGGGACCGTTCTGGGTCCGAGGGCCACCGTGGATCCGGTCTGCATGCCCTTTTGGCTCTGTTGCAGCCGGGAAACTTCTGTACGCAGTCGGGCTAATTCTGTTTGGCAGACCTGGGCTTGTCGATGCAGGCCCAGATTGGCCTGCAGCGTAGCTTGACAGCTGTTGCGCAGTCTGCCTATCTGCGTCTGGTAGACAGTGGTCTGCCGCTGATGCGCAGCGTCCTGCACCTGGAATCTGCGATTTTGCAGAAAGAAAATAATTCCCAATGGAATTATTAGGACCGCTAGTGTTAGCATTACAATGCTAAATTCATCTGCTCCTCCTGTGGGCGGGCAGATGAGAGAGGCGGCTACCGCTTGCAAGTCGGTGGCGGCCATCTTAAAGAAAGTTTCAGCGCTGACCATCTTGTGGCAGCGCAGACTCATTGCGATGAGTCAAGCAGCTGTTTTACTGCTGTCAATTTTAAGCAAAAGGTGTGTGCACTCACCGTGTTGCTATGGCATCACTGCCGTCAATGCCCACAGTTACTAATCCTAATTAAAGAATGGCCCAAATGTGACAGTCTCTCTGTGAGTTAGCTGCCAATTGCATGCAGTTAGTTTGACATCTGTCAGCTGTCACTCGGCTGGTGTCTGCTGTCAGTGTCATCAGGTGCAGGTGTCTGCCTGTCTTTCGCATGCAAATTCACTGTGACTGGTGGTCACAGGGCTTTGTTTACACTTTGTCTCTGGCTCTGGAGGAGACCAGGGTGAATGTTTTTGAATGCTAATGTGAGGGGGGGGCAGCCTGACTTCCCCCCACCCTTTGCCAGTGTGGCTTTCAAATTAGCATCAAAGGTTCCACTTAAAAATGCGCAGCGCTGTCTATTTACACTCTGTTAAAAATCACTCTCTGATAGATGGAACATTGCTATCTCTCATAATTTTAGGTTGAAGGCACAGTGGAAAACAGTTTGTTAACTGTGGTTTCTAACATAAAAATGGAATCAAGGATTTTAACCTGAGCTGTTGTCTTTGGGACTGTTTTGCTCAGAAATATTCAATACAAATCCTAACTTGTGTTAAGATTATGGGAAGATTCCATATTTCATGATTAGAGTTCCTTTAGTGTCTTCTGACGCATGTGATTTGCTTGGCAAAGCGCTATAGAAAACCTGATTTTGGACAAATTTGAAAAACTTTGATTTTTCAAAAATTTATGAATTTTTATTATTCATGCATATCATATCTGTGGAAATACTGATATTAGAATCCTCAAACGGGGCGTCATTTATGTTGTGCTCGCAGGAGCTGGTTTGGTTATGAAATATGATTATTAATAATTATGAATTATTAATATTCATAAATTTATTAGATTTGACAGAAAATATTGTATTCTCTGTAAGATTCGGGGCACCACTGTAGTTAAGGCTACAGACCTGTCTAAAAGTCAGTTATGACTAGTTTAGACACCAAACCAAATTGTCATATCAGTCTCATAATGATATAATGTACATTGTACAGTTGATTGAAGGTCAAAGTTCGTAAGCTTCTGTCACAGATTTCCACAGATAAAATACCTCATGAATAACAATCAAGATTCATATACTGATGTAATAAAAAGATTTAATAAATCACAATATCAATTGACATTAACATAATGATTAAAATATCAGTTCATCACATTTACTTTTACGACTAATACTCTACCACATCTATAGCTAATACCTAATGTGAATAAACATTATCAATTGTGTGCGTGTGTGCGTGAGTTCAGTCTGCAGGTTAGAAGCAGGCTTGAATATGTGTGTGTGTGTGTGAGTGGGTGTTAATTAGCATTTGTGTGTGTGTGTGTGTGTGTGTGTGTGTGTGCGAGAGAGAGAGGAGGGGAGGAGAGGGCGGAGTGTCTTATGTCACCCCAGGATTGGCTGAGGGGCGGGCTGATCGTGTTAAGACCGCCTCCTTTTCAAAATGGCGGTTTTGCCAAATTTAGGAAGGGATCACTCTGCCTGCCTAGCCTGGGTCACTCTGTGTGAGTGACTAATCAAACTCTCTAATTCAGCTTAACTGTATTTTTGCGGGTGGACATTCTGAACATCTCTAGACCGTTCCAAGCTTAGCCCTCCCGGTTGAACGGGCTCAGCTGGGAGGCCGAGAGAGTGGGGGAGGGTGAGAGGGAGAGGGAGATAGGAGAGTGGCCCAAATGTGGCCGCTAAGTTCTTCTGAACTTAGCGCTCACCTTCAGGCGTCTATATCATTCCACAGTGTGCAAACATTGAACATCAACATACAGGATACTGTAATCAACACATACATGGTAATGCATTTTAACCCTAGCTGCCCAGAACCATTAAACCATAAACTCTCACGTGGGTTCCACTCGGTTGAGCGGGATCCTTCCGTTTGTGGGGACGATGGTCCGGTGCGCTGTGGGTTCACGTGCTGCGAAGAGGATGGCTTTGGTTTGTGGGAGCGATGGCCTGCAGCGCCGTTCACCCTGGCCTGGAGAAGCGTGCAGCGGACGTCTGCTGGGGGTTGACGTGCCTGGGGTTGACGTGCAGTCTCTCTGCTCGTTGAGTCGAAGGAGTGGGTGGCTGCTCTCTGTGGCTGGCACCACGGTGGGTCTTTTGCGTCCCTCGTCGGCTGTTGGTTCTGCGACTGGGGCCACGGTGTGTCTTTTCTGCAGCCGTTGGTTTGCCCTGCTGCGGTGTGGCGTTCTTCTTCTTCTCCTGCACGTGCGGTGCGCTAGGAGGGTCGTCGTCAGGCGGTCTTGCCTGGAAGCTTAGTCAACAGCTGGGCGTTGGGCCGGGCTGTGGCAAGTCTGGAAGCGTAAGGGGTTTTTCCCTGCGACTTATAACGCTAAACCGACTTAAATTAAACTGAGATTAAGTAGAGCTATCTCAGTTACGCATGCTATGTCTCGTGGGACTTACGGCGGGCCTTTCAGCCGATTTCTACCTCTGGTGTTGCTGTCTGGTTGAGGCCTGGTTCCTTCTGAGGCCCTGGTCAGGCCTTTGTTGCAGGCCGCAGGGGGTGCAGCGAGCGGGGGAGGGGAGCTGGCTTCCTGGCTCCTCCAGACCCTTCCGCTGCGCACGAAAGCTTAGTTGAGACTCCTAGTTAAAACTGTTTCCAACAGTTTTGGTACTGTCTGGGGAAAATCACGAAGGGTTCTCATTGGCCTCTCATGTGTCTTTTGTGATGGTTCTGGCCAATGATAGCGCTCTGTGAGCTGGACTGTGCCCATTCTGTAAGGTGAGGCAAGGGAGAAGGGGGTTTTATGGCTTGATTACCCTTAGAGATAAAACAATGGCCGGAATCCTTTGAGGCTCTGAGAGGTGTGAAACGTCCTGGGGCAACCACAAAAGCCATTTGTCTCCTCTGAATAGAGGTTTCTTAGCTAGAGAGGACAACATGTTAAATCACGATATGTTCATTCATATTTCTCATGATACAGTACAGTCCATAATGTGTCGATCACAACATGTGTGTGTCAGAGGTTTACTGCAACCAACGTGCTGACTGACGTCCTAGCATGTAGGGCTCGCTGGCGCCGGCAGACGGCGAGACGGCTCCAATTCGAGGCGGACGGACGAGTCTGTTGTGGCCTTTAACCGTAACACCTGTCTCAATCACACTGTTCACTTTCTCAACGCTATCCACAAATATCACCACAGCGCCGTTCATCCGAGCGGCAGATTTTATGCTTTTGTGACCAACAACTTCTCCCACTGCCAAACTGCAGTCCTCCACCGAAAACTGAGACCCAACTGACAATTTAAAACCATGTTTTCTGCTGAGCAGGCACGTGCAGAGAATGTTAGAAGGGCAGGGGCTGAGAGACCCCTAAGGGCACGTCAGATTTTTTTTTTGCGTTTTTAGCCAGATTTAGAGGAATATCTCATTTTAAATTAACATTAGGATGATACTTGCCATGGAAAAATAACTCCACAAACTGAATAATATTCATGTTACAATGCTGTTGTGATATCATTATTCAGTCTTAAGCATCAATATTTGCTCCTTTTCTCACTCACTTTCATGCCTGCATATGCTCTCCCTTTAGATTGTTTTACACTACAACAGACAGATAGCAACACAGGCAGAAACACTGAACTAATTACTATTATTATTATTATGACTCACGGGAGGTACGGTGGTGCAGTGGTAAGCACTATCGCCTCACAGCTCGAAGGTCGTGGGTTCGATTCCCACCTGGGACGATGTGAACGCTGAAGGAATGCGTGCCCGTCCGCATGTCCTCGAGTGCCCACCGCCCGGGTGGGGTCGTCAAAAGGGCCTTTCTGTGTGGAGTTTGCATGTTCTCCCCGTGCCTCCCGGGGGTTTCCTTCATATAGGAACCCCCTTCACAAAAACATGCAATACCCTGGTTGCTAATGTGGTTCCTCCTCTGGTTGTTAAGGGCGCCTGTTCAGAGGGAGGGGAACTGGTTGGAATAGCGTGAACCTCCCATGTGCTATGTCCTACCGGTGAAGCTTCCTCTGTCAGGTGAAAAGAAGCGGCTGGCTGACTGCCCATGTCTCGGAGGAAGCATGGAGCCAGTCTCGGCTCTCCCCAGATCGGCAGAGGATGGAGTAGCAACCAGGACAGAGAAATCAAATGAGCACTAATGGGGGATAAAATGGGATAAAAAAAAAAAAGATTATTATGACTCACATGGGAGTCATGGCTTCTGTCCAGATATTAAACACATGGCAGGTTTGTGCCTTCCAATCACCATAAAAGTTAATCAGACCTTTAGTAAAACAATATAATACTGAAGTAGAACCATATAGTCTACATAATTACAGGTTCATCTGAACACTTGAGAGTTTTGTGCAAAGATGCACTGTTGCATTAATATGGGTAGTACAGTATTATCATAGTATGGCTAAGTAAGCTATTTGGCCATTGTTGGTTCATAATGCTTATGCTGGAAGAGGGGGCGACTTTGGCCCTCATCAATCATTGCACGTCGTTCACGTCTCTCTCTCTCTCTCTCTCTCTCTCTCTCTCTCAATTTTCAATTCAATTCAAAAAGGCTTTATTGGCATGGGAAACATATGTTTACATTGCCAAAGCAGGTGTGAAACAAAAATGCACAATAATAATATGAAACTTAACAATATAATAATAATAATAATAATAATAATAACACAATTGTAAACAAAAGTTTAGCACAACTATTAATGTTAGCCTGTTTTAATACAGAGGTGTGTAAACAGAGCTATGTATTTATGTTTAGCATTCCAGTTTGCTCTGCTTTTTCGTTGATTCCTTCCAGTGTGTCCGATAGTTCTCTTTTTGTTTTCTTATGATTTGATTTAATCTGTAGGGGTGTCTGTCTGGTGGCTCTGCTTGTGCTTGTGGGCGGAGCCCCAGGATCAGCTGACTGAGGGGGCATCTCCCTAGGCTCTCTCTGTGGGTGAGGGCTTTGTTTTGGAGCGTATCGGGGTCACTTTCTTTAAGGTGGTCATAAAATTTAGATGCTCTCTTCTGAATTTTGATAATTAGTGGGTATCTTCCTAATTCTGCTCTGCATGCATTGTTTGGTGTTTTTCGTTGGACGCGGAGAATGGATTTGCAGAATTCTGCATGCAGAGTCTCAATTTGGTGTTTGTCCCAGTTTGTGAAGTCTTGGTTGGCAAGTGGACCCCAGACTTCACAACCATAGAGGGAAATGGGTTCTATGACCGAGTCCAGTATTTTGAGCCAGGTTTTAATCGGTATGTCCAACTTGATGTTTCTTTTGATAGCGTAAAAAGCCCTTCTAGCCTTGTCTCTCAGGTCATTCACGGCTTTGTTTGAAGTTACCTGTGGTGCTGATT
>NC_139626.1:57110206-57152706 GCF_964638095.1 Poromitra crassiceps | reverse complement strand
AGAGGGGGGGGAGAGAAAGAGGGAGAGAGAGAGAGCAGGAGGGAGAGAAAGGAGGGAGAGAGAGGGAGACATTGAGAGAGAGAGAGGGGGGAGGGAGAGGGGGGGAGAGAGAGTTTTGCGTTTTCTCTCTCTCGGTCTCATGCGCAAAATGAGGGAAGGAGAGAGAGATGGAGCACGCGAGGGAGAGAGGAACACAGAGAGAGAGAGAGAGAGAGAGAGAGAGAGAGAGAGAGAGAGAGAGAGAGAGAGAGACAGAGACAGAACAAAGGAGAGAGCGCGCGAGAGAGCCCCCCTTCTCTTGACCCGGTCTCGTGCGCAAAATGCTTGTGTTCTTGTTGATGGGGGCGTGTGTGTGTGTGTGTGTGTGTGTGCGTGTGCGTGTGCGTGTGCGTGTGCGTGTGCGTGTGCGTGTGCGTGTGTGTGTGTGTGAGGAGAGAGACTATGAGGTGTATACTGTGCCACTGATGTACTCACAGAGCAGCCACTCGTGTCGAACGTCGCCTACCCCCACGCGTGAGAAGCTACGTGACGTGTGCCGTACGTGTCCATCGTCGCCTACTCAGCTACGTTACATGTGACGTGCGTCTGCATTAGAGCCAAAGTTACGCCCACTTCCTGATTAAGCAAACGCACCAGAGCATTCGTCCGCCATTCTTTTTTCCATCATCATTTTGTAAAATGTTTACAAGAATCGTTTTACTTGGTCAAACCAAGTGATTCGGGTATATTTAGAATCATGAAAGACCATTTCACCCGCCAAAACTGGTGGGTGAATGGCTCTGGTGCATTATGCCTAATCCGGAATTTGGCGTGACTTTGGCTCTCATCCTGCCTGTGTCTGTGTGATTGTTGAGACATTTAAAACATAAACAATAGTCCCGTGATTCCCAACCTTTTCCATATCAAGGACCCTAATCCACATTAAGATAAGGTTTTGTCTCATCGTACCCAAATCATAGATATATATATTTTAATTGAGATGATTTTGTGCAGAATTCCATGAGTCATTCTGTACATTCTGTAATTTATTTTAGGTTCCTGTAGGCCTACATTAAGTAGGCCTAATCGTGGAGTTTAACATTAACAATTATAGCCCTCCTTAATTTTAACTATTATCATAGTATTGTTATCATTGTTGTTGTTCAAAATGTAGGCTACAATACAAATATTTTGAGAACATTGCCAGCCAGGCAGACTGAATGTAAATGTAGCCAAATGGAACAGGGGGTCAGCATCAGTGCTGTAGTGGTAAAAAAAAAGGTGGGTAAACTATACTTTTGACTCGAGGCAGCTTTCTCACGCGGCACCGGCAGTGTTATAACGGCGGATAAATAAGCTTCCGTGACCGATATACAAGACAAAATATGAGAGTATATAGAACAACTTAATCTGAATCATATAGCCCTATAAGGTATATCAGGGGGTTCCCCCACATTTCTGAGTAGCCAGCCAGATAGAAAAAGTAGCTGGCTATGGGATGGGCCTTGCCCCTCAAGGGGGATTCTCCCCCGGAAGATTTTTTTTTAAATTTTAAAGTAAAATTCATCAACCTGGTGCATTTGAGAGCAAAATGAACTACACACATCTCTAATGTGTTGTGACTTTACAAATAATTAGGCCTAAACAATCAATATAAAATGTATTTATTGAACATTTGTTGAATTTCTCCAGGTATGAAAAGTTAAATTATACAGTAGGTAGCCTACTTTAAAGGACCTTGTATGAACCCAGTATATAGCCTACAGTTTGAAGAGTAATATAGTTCCCTCTCTCACACACACTGTACCTGTGATTGTCAGCTTCAGCTTTATAGCTAAAAGTATGTAGACAGATTGAATCTGTGATTCTTGAATACCAATATATAATTCAAACTGTCGACAAACACATTGGGCAAGGATAGGTAGACAACCTACTGTACATGGAAATAAAAGTGGTTCTGCCACTCTGGCCACTAAATTTTAGTCAGCCAATATTTATTTATACAGATCTCGGCACAACAAACACCAGTATGTTTCTAGATAGTTTTCAACATGGTCGTATTATATTGGCTTTATACAGTAGCACCTGGACTATTCAAGTCGACTCGCACGCACATGTTACAAACTTTACTTGATCAGAGGGAAATCAATCATGTTTCTTACACCAGTGATTCACTCTTCAGTTGTAAAACGGTGAGCCTATATGATTTTCCCCACTCCGGACACACATTTTTAACCAACCTTACCTACCCAGCTGGCACGGGACGTCAGTTTAACGTCATATCGACGTTGGACTCCAACGTTGAACTGACGTTGGATTTTGGTTGAGAATGAAAATCGGGTTGACGTCAAAACACAACGTTGGCAAGACATCAGCGTCCAACGTTAGATAGACATCAGCCTCTGACGTTGGTTAGACATCAGCATCCAACATTGGATAGATGTGGAATTTTGGTTGGGAATGAAAATCGGGTTGACATCAAATCCCAACGTTGGGCAGACATCAGCCCCCAACGTTGTATAGACGTCAGTCTCCAACGTTGGATAGATGTAGGATTTTGGTTTAGAATGAAAATCTGGTTGACGTCAAAACCCAACGTTGGCAAGACATCAGCCTCCAACGTTGGATAGACATCAGCCTCTGACGTTGGTTAGACATCAGCATCCAACGTTGGATATATGTAGAATTTTGGTTGGAAATGAAAATCGGGTTGACATCAAATCCCAACGTTGGGCAGACATCAGCCCCCAACGTTGTATAGACGTCAGCCTCCAACGTTGGATAGATGTAGAATTTTGGTTGAGAATGAAAATCTGGTTGACGTCAAAACCCAACGTTGGCAAGACATCAGCCTCCAACGTTGGATAGACATCAGCCTCTGACGTTGGTTAGACATCAGCATCCAACGTTGGATATATGTAGAATTTTGGTTGGAAATGAAAATCGGGTTGACATCAAATCCCAACGTTGGGCTGACATCAGCCCCCAACGTTGTATAGACATCAGCCTCCAACGTTGGATAGATGTAGAATTTTGGTTGAGAATGAAAATCTGGTTGACGTCAAAACCTAACGTTTGCAAGACATCAGCCTCCAACGTTGGATAGACATCAGCCTCTGACGTTGGTTAGACATCAGCATCCAACATTGGATAGATGTAGAATTTTGGTTGGAAATTAAAATCGGGTTGACATCAAATCCCAACGTTGGGCAGACATCAGCCCCCAACGTTGTATAAACATCAGCCTCCAACGTTGGATAGATGTAGAAGTTTGGTTGAGAATGAAAATTGGGTTGATGTCAAAACCCAACTTTGGGCTGACATCAGCCTCCAACGTTGGCTAGACATCAGCCTCCAACGTTGGATAGACAGCCTCAAACATTGGATAGACATAGAATTTTGGTTGGGGTTGACGTCAAAACCCCATGTTGAGTAGACATCAACCTCCAACGTTGGCTAGGCATCAGCCTCCAACGTTATATAGACACAGAATTTTGGTTGGGGTTGACATCAAAACCCAACGTTGGCTAGACATCAGCCTCCAACGTTGGCTAGGCATCAGCCTCCAATGTTGGCTAGACATGGGTAGAAATTTAAATCTGGTTGATGTCAAAACTTTCGTATCACAAAAAGAAAAAAATCAACATTGAATACAGAATTTTAGAAAACAGGATTTATTTTCAGAACGTAAGAAATTAGATTATCACATTAAAGGTACATTCAGCAATGTTTTTGTGTTAAAATAAGTGTTAAATGGCTCTATATTCTGACAGCAATCACTGAAATCGAGTGTTTGATCAGTGACTTAAACCCCCAACTTCGCTGTCCTCTATGTCTCTCCTGTAGTCCTGCATGCAGGGCGGACGTATCTCTGCAACTGTAACTCGTAGAGACTCATGGATGGATTTGGGGTGAGAAAATATATTATAGTCCTTTATAGGCATCTCGATCTGACCTTCCGTTTGCGAGAAAATGTCAACTTTTGTCTGATTGGATAGTTTGAGGTCAGTGCCAATTTGTATCGGCCACCACTGCCTGGATCCAGGAGAAGTGCAGAGAACATAAGCAAGACCTGTATATGGCTTTCAATGATCTCTCGAAGGCATTCGACACAGTAAATCAAAAGCTACTCTGGGACCTACTCAGTCGATTTGGAGTCCCACCCAAATTCCTCTCCATTCTAAAGCTATTTCATGACGGCATGCAAGCCCACGTTCAAATAAGTGGACAACAGTCTGACCCTTCTACGTCAAAGTAGGAGTAAAACAAGGATGTGTCTTAGCCATCATCATCTTCAACATCTTCCTCACAGCAGTCACTCTCCTCTCCCATAAGCATTCAATTCCATCTGTCTTAGTTTGCCATAGTCTCTCCCCAGACTCAAATATTACGTTGAATCGCTGCGCTCCGTATACTACATAAGTGAGTCTGTGCCAGTTAACAGCCACTGCTGGTTTTGAAGGCGGGTTGAAATTGAATGAGTGACAGGTCGTAGCACCGATGAGAGAGCAAATGGGCTGCGCCTCCCGTGTTGTCTGATCGCAAAGTCGTTACTGATTGGAGAGGACTGAAACCATCACTGGCATATGACTGGCCAAGTGAACGGTTCCCTCCCATAACCAGCCCTCTTGAGGGAAAGTGTCCCAGACCCAGAGAGAGCTCTGCAGCATGCAGTAACCTAGTGTATCAGCGTAAGAACTCTCATGGGTCTGGCGTCGAGACTAAGTTTGCCATAACTTCTATGTACTGTATCAATTCAACAGAATTCAGATACAACAGAAAGTAGCTGGCCCCCAGGTATTTTCACATTATCAAATCTGGCCCCCATTCAAAAGGGTTTGGACAGCCTTGCCATGTATAGTCTCATATCACAATATTGATATAAAATCGATATATTGCCCACCCTTAATATTGAGTGCCAGAATCAACCTCCCAATGATGCAATTTGTAGAAAAACATTGGATTTCATTTATCAATCACTGCTTTCAATGTCTTTCTGATGTAAATGTTTTATTTTTACAACCAGATCACCCTATTAAATAAACAGCGTCATGACTCAATAATGTTACTTGGCAGAGGGTCGCTCGTACTGAGCACATTTCCTCGTCAAACTGACGGTGAAAAATGTTTGCTCGTCACAAAATAAAAAACTTATTTGAGGGAATGTAATTAGGTTATCGATCACATTCGCTAACCTGTTGCTCTTTTAAGTCGGGATGTTTGTCGGCGTTTGGTCAGCTCCCTTCGCCAGTTCGCCTCCGCACTTTTAAACATTGTTTACTGACGGGCTATGTAGTGTCAGTCCCTGTCACTGTCAGCAATGTAACGTAAGCAAAATAATCCCATATTTCGCTCTGTCCATGTCCAAGACAAGACCGTATGTGCTCACAGCAGCCATGTTTGTTGTGTTGAAGCTCTGAATGAGTGAAAGAGAGGAGGGGGGGGGACGCCCACGACAGGGAGTTAAAGCAGAGCACCACTTGGAGCACTCTTCGCACACCCCCACATGGACACAATGTCACATGCATGTAACATAAAATTATTTCTTTTAAAAGCACGCAAATTATTTTTAACTCAGCGTAAATGAACATCATGATTGAGAACATATATATTCACATCGAAAAAATAACACATTTAAAAGGTCTTGAATGTGAAATGGCAGAACATGACTGTTACAACACAGAACTGAAGCTCAGACAACAATTGACAAGGTTTTAAGACATTTCTACAGTGATGGCAGACCAATATATATTTTTCCTCCAAAAAAAGAACACTCATGAAGGCCTTCCATTTGCCTGTCCCTCACTCTCTCACACTCACCTCACTCATGAAGGCCTTCCATTCGCCCATAGGCTTTTTGTAGGAAGGGGTTGAATGTCCATCACGGATGGCATCATGGTGGATCTCAGCTTGCAGTACTGAGAGCACTGTTGAGTCACACTTGGAGTAAGTGAGGTGTAGGACATAATAATATGCCATCGGGTAGACAAGTCCCTCTTTCAACCGATCTCTTTCGAAGGTCGCCACTGGCATGCTCCCATGGCGATCATGCAGTTTTCCTCACTGATGACCACAACTGGAGATGATAGAGGTTGTTGGCGCAGGAAACCGTTTGGGTCTTCTGAAACCTAGATGACAAAAGTCAATGTAAAAGATTAGAAAACTACCAATTAGAAAAACCATCACAGTTAAAACAATCATTATACATCAAATCGGAGAAAAAGATTTTGTATAATTTTTTTGCTGACCAGATACTGAAACCAAGTTTCAATAAAGCGACTCTTAAAACAAAAATCACAGTGTGAACACTTCTCCTTATGTCATTGTGAAAATGACAAAGTACAAAACATAATGTAGGCATGCAGTATCCAATATACTGCACAAGTCTCACCGTAAAGACATGGAACTGGGCCTCGCTGCTTAAAGCTGGAGTGCATAACATAAACGAATGTTTATGTTATGCACATATTCAGCTATTGCAAAACGACTTCACACAATGCTGATTAAGCCTATCTGCACCACATAACTCTCTCTGTGCATTTCTCAGTATACCTGAGTATTCTACCTGTCGGGCACGACTGTGTCGGATTGAAAACTCTGGTATATTGAGAAATACAGCATTGTGGGAACTTGTTTGGCAATGCCTTGAACGTAATGGACATTTGTTTATATAAACAAATTGTAAATGTACTCACTCCAGCAATTGTAAATGTACTCACTCCAGCTTTAAAGAGAAAGCCACAGAAACACAACCCCATAAGAGACTACTTTCCTGACATTTCCTGTTTTATCAGGAAAGTAGCTCCGGCTATCTATTTGCTTCGAAAATAAAATGTACAATGTCTCGTAATGTTATTACCTAGGTTATCCTACAAGTAGTCATGGCTAAGAAGTAGGGCTGAACGATTAATCGAATTTAAATCGAAACCGAGATTTGAAACAACGCAATTAGATTAATCGCAAAGGCTTCGATTTAACATGTGACATGACTGCATGTAGGTACACGTTACGTGACGTCGTTACGCAGCAGCAGCACGCCGTAGTAGACGGACGTATGTTTACGCAGCAGCACCAGCATCAAACGTGCCTGGATGGAGGAGGAGAAACCTAGCTGCAGCCCCATGGCTGCAGCAGTCTGCAGAATATAGCTAGCGAGCCGATTAGCGAACTTTACAAAAGTTGACACATTATTCACTCTGACTGGATTTTTAATAGTGCGCCACTGACTGGATTCTCTACAATGGAAGGGCAGCTATCTAACAAGACTCGGAAGTGTAATAGCTTCAGCCGAACAAGAACAAGAAGCGGCCGCCGGATGATTTAGCACCGAAGAAAGGCTGGAACTACTTTGGATTTAGAGCATCGGTTAGTTAGACAGTGTTAAGCAAGCGCGGTGCCGACAACGCTTCAAACGCCATAAAAGCTATGGAAATCAACAGATGGACCAGACTCCAGTGCTTCACCACAGACTACACCTCGCCATCGGTACGTTATTTAGCCTAGCAGCTAGGGCTAGCAACGTAGCAAGTTAACTTTACTAACGCTAGCTCTCTCCCTAAGGAGATAGCTCATTTAGCTAGTAAAGTTAGCTTGCTAGCCCTAACTGGCTAGCTCACGTTACATGTCCTCTTCCCCTCTCACTTAACATTATCAGTCTGACTCTGCCTGAATGCAGTACTTGTATTGTAACGTTAGCTTGGTAAGCCTACAGTAATGTCTAAATGCTCCTCTTCACCTCCCCCAATATATTATATAGCCAATATATTGTCAGTCTGGGAAATGGAATGATTCTGTAGTAGCTAATGTCCTCTCTCCCAGCGTTCTGCTCTCTCCCTCCCCATCTCTCCTCCCTACTTTCTCTCCCTCCTACATCATCTATAATTAGTTCCAATCTTAAAAATGCAATACAGCCATGTAGTACTTATAGAATAATTTGGTTAATTATTTTGTTTTTCAGAAAAGTTGCGAACAAGCTACATAAGTGCAGAGAATGTCCCACAAATCAAGGCCCGGGTGAAGAGAGAGATGGAACAAGTGCAGGTGGCACTAAAGGTAACTTGCATTAATTCTCTCCTCTCCCACTCCTCTCTCCTCATCCTCCCCCTCTCTCCCCTTCCTTTCCTTGCAAAATAGGGCTTCACTGAAACACTGCTTGTGTATATAGCCTGCCCTGTGCCCCGTATTTGATGTGTGAATGAATGTGTGTGCTGTGAATTGCATTAATGTGAAACTTAACAGTTGTGTCTGTGTTTTGCAGGAGAAGAGGGCTGCCATCACCCCATATGCTGCTGCTGTGCCTCAAAGTGCAGCACAGGAAGGAGCCAGGCCATCGGCTGCAAAAAAGGCCAAGCGATCCTTGGGCAGTTACTTCAAGAGCTGCAGCGATGCTGGTGCTTTTTGTTTTGTTTGTATTGTTAAAGACTGAGACACAGAGAGAATTGCAGCTGTTGTTTAAAAGCAAATAAATGTTGCTTGAAGGAATTCTTATCCAAGTTCTCATCCTTGCATTATAATATAGAGCAGTTTGTTGATTGTGATGTTTGAATGTGGTAGGCAAATGCTCCATTGTGTTTTACATTTATTACAGTTAATATTGCACTGAAACTTGATTAAAAAAAAAATCGAAATTAAATCGAAATCGCAATATCGGTCAGAAAAATCGCAATTAGATTTTTTACCCAAATCGTTCAGCCCTACTAAGAAGCACTTTTACATTTGCAAGTGTTTTTTTATACTTTCATATTATAGACCAGAAATAGATTTTTTGCTAATAAGCATTTCCATTTTCCATGCTTCCATTTTAGAAATGGAAGCATTTTTTTCTCCTTATGCATAAAATGCGTAGTGAAACCATGACCCAAAAACAAAAGGTATGTGGACTGTGGGCTAATGTATTGTTGCAATATTGCATACAGAGTATTAAAAAATACATACATGTTTCATCACTGCTATCCTGGCGTTGCTCTGCGGTGCTCATTGCAGGTGACTGGCATTGCTGGTTTCAGATCGGCATGGCACTTGGGTGCTGGCTGCAGGTTACATCAGAAGAAAAAAGTATTGGGAAATATTAGGTTTCCAAACACTTACAAATGAATGGAATACTAAGATCCCTGGACAGACACTAAAGCTGTTGCGTGGCCTAACGTTTTCATCCAAAGACTCACAGATGCATACAGTATATTAAATGCAATACCACATACATGTTATCACTGTGATCTTGGTGTTGCACTGGGGTGCTGGTGCTTCCTGCAGGGGGCTGGTGTTGCACTGACGTGCTCCCTGCACTGACCCTTTTGTCTCACATCACAAGGTGCCATACAGCCTCAGGAAGTTTTCAGGACCGGGAAAAAGATTGTTGATTTCATCCCGGGAGAGTGAGTGCAGCAAGTCTTCTCCAACATTAGTAGCTGGAACAGAAGTTACAGTTAGGGGCAAGAAGACACTGAGCTTATCACTGAATTAATTCAGCCTTGTGTACATAACAGTTGAGGATATTCCACTATCTTTTTTTTTTTAATTGTGACATTTCCTCTTTCCTGTACAATTGCCAGTGTTCTGAGATTTTGCTCACTCTTGCTACAGCAGACCTGCCAACCTTGGAAAATGATTTTTAGTGCCACACAGCATGTGTTTTGGCCTTGTGCTTAGTTCACATGCTTTCGCACTACAGTGCACATAACATCACTGTCAATGTGACAGTGTTAGCCAGATGGCTAATTTCCAACTGTTGTCCCTTGGCCAGAACTTAAGTTAGCCATTACTCAGTCAAAAGTTTGAGTACACTTGCTTAAACCATTGTCGTTTCATGATATATTTCAATTTGTGTGCTTACACCAGCTCAGTGGCCTTGTGGTTTGAGTGTCCGCCCTGAGACTGGGAGGTTGTGAGTTCGATCCCCGGCCGAGTCATACCAAAGACTATAAAAATGGGACCCATTTGCCTGCCTGCTTGGCACTCAGCATCAAAGCGTTGGAATTGGGGGGTTAGATCACCATATGATTCCCGAGCGCAATGCTGCTGCCGCTCACCGCTCCCCCAGGGGATGGGTCAAATGCGGAGAACAAATTTCGCACACTCAGGTGTGTGACAATCAGTGGGACTTTACCTTTACTTTACACAAGCGGATAACCATAAGTGAAATGCAAGTAAACGTATGTTGTGATGTCAATTCTGAATAAAGTAGTTAAGTTAGTAGTAGTTAATAGTTAACACAATTGGAGAACATAGAAAAAATACTACCGTATATTGATCATAGTTTCACTGTTATCCATCTAACCATAGCAAAAAAATCTGTTGCTCATTCTGATCTCTTGAGACTAACTAGAGCCTCCTTATTTTTTAATCATTCTGTGCTCATTTATTTCTTGCTCCTAAAGCTGTGTTCACACCGAGATATTTATTTTTCTCTCTGTCGCTTGATTCAACCCTATGGAATCACTCTGTCGCTCTGTTTAAATCGCTCGTCAACAGGCACAATAATTGACGGACATCTGGGGGCTATAACGTTACGCAATGTCATGATATTTGTCCACTACGAGCCACTGTAGTTGTTTACAAGCTAAGCCTATCAGCGTGCTCCTAACGTGAGCTAGTACAGACTTCATTTCGGCTATGTTCACACAGCAAACATTAGTGCTTGAATCTGACTTGTTGCTCACATCTGATTTTTTGTGTGGCTGTTCACACAGACTTTTTAAAAGTGGCCCATATCAGACTCCAGTGTGAACAGGTCGCGGACCTGAAGTGACCCGCATGTGCAGCACACTGCTGTTCTACATAAACCCAGAAGAAGACAGCAGTAAACATGGCGGTAGCTGACGATGTTGTTTCATCTGTTGTTTACGGTTCAATTTACAAGTTATTGTGCAGTGGAAGACAGGGAATATAGTTAAGTTAAGTTAAGTTATCCTTTATTTATCCCCTTGGGGAAATCCATCCTCTGCATTTGACCCATCCTCTACTAGGAACCTTCCTAGAACTAGGAGCAGTGGGCAGCCACTGTGCAGCGCCCGGGGACCAACTCCAGTTATTTTGCCAGTACCTTGGTCAGGGGCACTGACAGCCAGGAGTATTAACCCTAACATACATGTCTTTCTTTGATGGTGGGAGGAAACCGGAGCACCCGGAGAAAACCCACACGGACACGGGGAGAACATGCAAACTCCACACAGAAAGGACCTGGGACGGACCGGGGTTCGAACCCGGGACCTTCTTGCTGTGAGGCAACAGTGTTAACCACTGAGCCACCGTGCCGTCATATAGGTGCAGATGATAGCGAGGAAGAGGAGAAAGAGAGCCTTTAGATTTTTTTTTAATAATGGCTTTCTGTGGAGCAATAGCTGCTACTTCTTCCTAATACTTATGAGGTCTAAAACCTCACTGTTCCTCCACTGATTACCTCCCTCGCAGCTGTCCTCCATGTTTGTAATCACAATCTGGTCCTCCCTCCTCCCGCCAGTGCAGAATAGTGACGAATGTCGCTCTGGAATGACGTAAAAGTCACATTGAAGCATTAAGTCAGATATGGGCAAGATGTCTGTTCACACCGGAGTCACATTCCAAAACATCAGATTCGAATCTGATGTTTTTCCACATTTGAAAGTAGCCCAGGTCGTCTTTAAAAAAGTAACTTTCAATGTGACTTGTACTGTTCACACAGTCATAAAAAAGACTGACCTGAGTCACTTAGGTGGGAAAAGATTAGATTCAAGCACTAAGGCTGGCTGTGTGAACGTAGCCTTCATGTCAGCTGTCAATGCGGTTTGTTGCCACACAATAACCAGCGGTTTGTTCCAAGCCAGTGTGATATTTGACACACTCTCACACGGCAGCCAATCAGCATTGAACAGGGAGCGACTGATGCCAGCGTAATTTAGCTCGAGCTGGGATATTTCATCCCGGGCGGAGAGCGTATTTTCGATGCCAGCGAAAAACTTTAATAGGTCGGTGTGAACGCAGCTTTAGGGTCCCTTAGGAGCAATAATCTTTTTAGTTTAGGGGTTAGGATCGATTTTTTTAATGACTTGGCTCTCTCAGACAGCTTCTTTGACATGTTTTTCAAAGTGAAAACCAAGTTGTCAGGTGACGTAAGGATCCCACGCGAGAACGACCCACCCCCCTCTCAAAAGACCCAAATCGAAAATGGAATAATTTCTCTAGTTTTATTTTACAAGTATGAAATAATTTAGCTTACTACAATAATGATGTCTACTTTCTAGTGATGCGCGGGTCAGGTTTTTTTAAGGCCCGCCCCAACCCAACCCGTCATCGGAGCCAGCCCGCCCCGCCCGCCCCGTTAAAATATCTGAAAATCCGAACCCAGCCCAACCCAGCAGCCCGCAACGGCCAATTTAATGTAATATGTCTCCGGACGCAGGAGGAGCACAGCAGAGCTTCCAAGGTGTGCAAAGCAGCTAATAACTCTGTCTCTCTCCCCCCTCTCTCTCTCTCACACAGACACACACACACACACAGACACTCACATGCTGCCCTGCGCGACAACAGTTGTAGCCTAGGCCTGCTCTGGATGAGTTGCGCTGCTGCTTTCATGTCGGTCTTTCTTCAATTAATCCATGGTCTTCAGATAGCACGACCGACTACGCTTCCCCAAAGTGCGGATGGCGTGACCGCGCAGTGTTTCAAATGGAGGTAGCAGGTATAGAGGTAGGCACTAGGCAGGCTACAGAAACAGTTCTTATTCTTCCCCATTTCTTTTAATTACCTCATGCGCTCTCAATTGTTGCAGTAGTAGGCTAAACGTAGTAGTGCAGCAGGTGCGCACACGGCTTGCAGATACGGCCAGACTCGCTGTCTGATTTCTTTTAATTACCTCATGCGCACTCAATTGTTCACAGCCTACTCACGTTGCAGTAAAGTTGACAAATAGATCACAGTCGAGTCCACAACAGAAAATCTGCGGTGGCATTATATGGACACTTCAAATAATAATTACAGCGAATAATCCTTCCAAAGTGTTTGTTTTGAGAGCACATAGGCTACCTCATTGAAGCGTTTCTTTACTCCATGTAGGCTATAGAGAGTGCAGCAGGAGTCTGTCTGATTGTGTGTACCTACATGCGAGAGAGAGTTAACGTCTTTAAGGTTAATTACTCTGCGTGTTTCATTGCTCTAAATTATTTAATAATGTTGCTTTGTCACGTTCTGAGCCTGCCCCGCCCGCACCCGCGATATTTTCATAATTTGCCAACCCAGCCCGCCTGCGGGCTGGGTTGGACATCTCTCGTGAGACATCTCTCGTGTCTCACGTATTGTGAGACACGAGAGATGTAGTTGATTGACAAAACTAAACCTTACGTTTCAGTTTCAGAACAAACTGCGACTTTCTTGACTTGCAAAGTTATCTTTTAAATTGACAAATGTACATGTGTACCCCGTGGCAGAATTCAAACGGGATCAAAAAAGTATTGTCTCTCACCATTCACCCCCATTCATATTTTTCCAGATGCTCGTACCGAGAGAAAGGCAGGAAGTGACGTTCACTTTGGCTCTCTATAATGTGCCCGGCAGTAAGTACATCATGATACAGAAGTTAGATACACGCTTACAATGCCAGACTTCAAGCTGTCTATCACCGTGGAAGTAAAGAGATTGTATAACAACAATGAGCCAATCACATTCCCCTGCATCCACATTTAATCCAACAAGTTAATAATAATCCTGTAATTTGGAGTAGATTTTTTTTTTTAAGTTGCTTGTACTGCATATCCAGTGTGAGATGCAGATGTTTTCTTACTTGGGTCCAGCATGGGCTGTTGTCCTCAGACTGGGCAGAAGAGGTGTGAGGAGTTGGAGTGGATGGCAGTGGACGTGTCCATTGGCTGGACAGAGGGGGAGGCAGATGCATCACTTGGTTGGCCCTGGAAGCAGACACAAGAGACAAGATAGCAGACAAGTGTGTTACCATACAATGACGCAGTGTAATGTTATGTGTGGTTGTATGCAGTCATAATGCCTTATTATAAATGGTTTTAACTTGACAACAAAAACATTCTAAATTGAACCCCAGCTCACTTCCTGTTGCATTAAAAAAATCATTAAAGTGGAGGACTGGCCATTCTGTGAAAACCGTCTATAGTAGTGTTGTGAGATAATGCGCCTTTGTCAATAGTGGTCATCAAACTTCTGTTGGTCATCCATGTGAACATGAAATGAAACACACCACACAACAGCTCTACCTGTATCTGCTGGGCTCCATCATGTTGAGACGAGAGGCAGGTTGAAGGTCCCCAGCCTGACTGTTCTCCGTTCCTCTGTAGTCCACTCTCAACTAGCATCACACAGCGTAGCATAAGGAAATTGGGGAAGTAGAGTGTTCAAAACGCTCTCCTACCCGTCTCCGACGTCCAATCGCGGATCCAAAGATATAATAATATTTCATGAAGTTTTACTTCCCAGGTGCACTGGATAGATACTAGATAGATCAGTTTTATTTCTGTCATGCACCATATTTGTGGTGCCTAGCCTGTATGTCCTTACAAGACACAAATCATTCAAGTTCAACACTTGATTTGATGATTTGATCAATGTGCTGCCGTATCCGTGTGACTGCAATGTTGTATGTTTGCTCAGACGCATGCACCATGATAGTGAGATCAAACACCCTGCTGTAAATTCAGCACAGGCTGTGGAAAGACTGCTTTTTAAAGGTTGTTTCATGCAGGAATATCATTAAAACCGCCGCCTAAACTACTGGCTTCCATAGGCATATTATTATATCTTTGGATCTGTGATTGGACGTCGGAGACTGGTAGCAGAGAGTTTTGAACACTTGACTCCCCAATTTCCTTATGCTATGCTGTGTGACGCGAGTTCAGAGTGGATCACAGAGGAACAGAGAACAGCGGAACATATGTGGCTAGACACACTGTAGCTGTTGGCAAAGATATGCAAAGGCATGACTTACATACAGGTTTCTCTGACATTTCTATAAAAGCGTCTCAGTCACTCTCTCATACAGTGAATTATGAATCATTCAAGCAAGTTTGTACTCAGAAGTCTAATAGATTTTACCTGAAGCATAGAGGCAGAGGGAGACAGATGAAATCCAGGTGGGGGAAAGCTGTGGATGGATTTCAGGGAGGACACTGCAGCAGCAGGTGGGAAACATCTTACAGGCTCCCAGTTATTTCCTGGTCTATAGAGTACAAACATCCTTGTCCTCAATCAATTTAATCAACCAAAATCTCATACTGTTTCATCATACTGCTTTCTTAGCTAACTTAACAAGAATACATTTACACATTAATACACAGCAATGTGTGCTGCTGAAGCTACCCACTACATTCTCATTTTGCATACAAACACTTTGATAGACACTGAGCTAATGAGCACATGTTGAGAAGTAAATCAGAAGACACAACTAAGTTGTGCTATCCATTACCCTGCACCAAATAAATTGAGTTTGGCCCAGAATTTCCATTTCTGCAAGCCATGCATTGTGAAGAGAACTCCTAGCTAGCAAGCTAACTAGTAACAACACACTTTAAACTAAAATAAGTCTAAACTCATTCAAATTAGCCGGACATGGTCTGAAAGTTAACTGGCAGGCTGTGGTACATCAGCGTTAGCTCAATGCTAACGTTAATGCTAACGCCATTAGCGTCACTTTGCGCGACTTAAAAACACAGATTTGGCTGGTCTAACCTCATTTGTTACTAGTAGTGGACTTACCTTTCCTGCTTACTTTAGTTGAATATACTGCTAATCCCATGAGACCATCCGATGAGAGCCAAAAAGTGAACATCTTCATGCTTTAACCCGCGCAGGAACTTCAAACTCAGGCCAGCTTCTTCTTCTTCTAGTAGTGTTTTATGGCGGTTGGCAAACAACTTATGGTGCATTACCGCCACCTTCTGAAATGGAGTGTGGATCAGAACGGACTTCTAAAACACTATCCTGACTATATTCTTCTATTTCGTCCAGTTTCCTCTAAAAAAATATATATCCCTATACCCCACATTCCCTGAATTCAACTGCAATATTTATTTTAACTCCAGCTTGATTCGATTGCTCTCCAATCTGTTCTTGAGGATCTGTCTTTCCTGTTGGTAGTACAGACAATCAATCAGATTTTGATTTATGATTAGACCTCTGACTTCTTTTTTGTTATTCATTTTACTTATATTTGTGTTTGATCAAAATGTTGTAATTGCTCAGTCTTGATTTTGATATGACCAGAAATGACTAAATGTCAGACTTTATTATTATTATTATTATTATTATTATTATACTAATAATAATAATAATACTAATAATAATAATAATAGTAATCACAATAATAGCAATCATAACAATAATAATAACAATAATAATAACAATAACAATAATTATGTCAGTTGTTTCGGAGACTTCGCATCAACACCAGGGGCCGGCCAGCTCCCAGGGCACATTCTGGGCCTTCTGAGTCCATCACATGACATCCCTGAGTCCATCCATGACATCACAATGCTGCCCTGTGACATCATGACAGATGTGATGCCCCTGCCGACGATGTATGACATCAAGTAGAATGAGCTCTTCTTAACTATGCCACGAACACCACGCCCCATGCAGAGTGATTCAGGAGACGAAGCCAATAGCAGTCCGGAACAGGACGGGATAATTAGAAGTACTCAGAGATTATTAGACCGTGCCCTGGCAGACACACCCGTGTCAACGCAAGCTTCAAGACCTGAGCCAGGCCCTTGAGAGAGACAGCTGATGGTGGGAACTGGTCCCCCACGGCTGCCTTTAAAACCTCTACAACATCAGTAGTAGTATGTGGTTACTAAAATCCTTGAAGGTATAACATTACCAGAGCCTGCTTTATAAAAACTGGTATGATAACCCCTTATGCCATGGCCAGGAACACTGTATACACATTGCACATTTTTATTTATCTTTACTATAGCTACTGCATGGTTTCAAAACAAATGAGAGTGGTCCCTTAAAGGATTACAGTATCCCCAATAAAATATAATTAAAATTATAGCTGCTGCGCAGCAATGGGTTGTGGCCGGGCACGACCCATTGCTGACTGGATGCTTGGTGGTGGTTGTTATGTCTGATAACGTTATGTTACGGCCTGGTTGGCCTTGTTAACTTAGGTACATGTTACTGTGCCTTTAAGAGTTACTGCACCCGATGTACGGCATTGTTGTAAAAGCGTGGGTTTACGGCAGGGAAGTAAAGAGCATGAAACAAGCAACATGGTGTGATTATTTAGCCTATTTAGCGAGGATGGCTGACTTGATTTTGCCGCCGCCGCCACCTTTTTTACCCGTCCCCAGTGACCCAGCTGTTCCCTGGGATCGATGGCAGAGGTCGTTTGAGGATTATTTGCTGGCTTTGGGGCACTCGATTTGGAAGAGGATAGGAAGTGCGCGCTCCTCCGCCACTGCCTCGGCCAGGAGGGACAGCGGATCTTCGCCACACTCACGTTAACGGATGGCTCGTATGCTACAGCTACCGCGGCCCTAAAGTCTCACTTCAGCACGGGAAGGAGCCGACGCATGCACCGCTTTGAGTTTCGTCAGAGGGCTCAGAAGCCGGGTGAGATGGTCGCGCACTTTGTGTCTGCCTTGCGCGAGCTGGCTAGGCTTTGTGACTTTGGGGTTTTAGAGAATGGACTTATAGTGGACCAACTGATAGAGAAAACGTCCTTAACTGTCCATTAACCAGCTGAGAGAGAGGCTGTTACTGGAGCCAGACTCCATGACACTGGCGGATGCGTTAGTGATTGGGAAGCAGTTGGAAACGGCTCTATCGGAGGTGCGCAAGTTGGGCCGCGCTGTGCACGAGCCTGTGACGTCATTCGCCCCGTCAGTTCAGACTGTGGCTCAGGAGACGGCAGGGACCGCTGCTGCAGACGTGGTGAGTGACAGTTGGGATGTACAGAGAGTGGACAGAGGCCTTAGAGAGGGCGGGCCCAAGTGCTGTAATAACTGTGGCTCCTCTAGACATGCAACCAGAGATCAGTCATGCCCTGCTGTGGGCAAGCGCTGTCGTAACTGCAACATGATGAATCATTTTGCACGCTGCTGTCGCTCCCCTCCTGCCCACTCAGATACAGCTGTTGTTCCAATCAACACAATACAGAGCCCACAGACCTCACTCAAGCATTGCACATGTCGTGTGGGTGGAGCAAGCGTACCGCTCCTGGTGGACACGGGGGCAAAAGTGTCAATACTGAACAAATGCACGTATGATTGACTCTTCAAACACGTGCCTTTGGAAGCAGCAGGTAACGCTCTGTCGGGTTATGGCCACTCCCCCATCTCCACTTTGGGTGTGGCCCGCCTTCCTGTCAGATATGACCAACAATTTGCCCCTGACACCAAGTTCTACATCACACAGAGGGGAGCCAACATCATGGGTCTTGATCTGTTCCTCGCCCTGGGCTTTACTATGACTGATGCGAGGGGCCTGCATGTCCTGCAGGTCGCCATTTCCTGGCCCGACCGTTTCCCACATCTGTTTAAAGGGCTGGGCTGCATGTCTGGATTTGTTCACCGGCCTACTGTTGACCTGTCTGTCCGCCCCGTTATCCAGCCTCTGCTGTGCATTCCCCTCGCCCTCCGTGATGCAGTGGAGGCGGAGCTACGCTGCCTGGTGGAGGGGGATGTCATTGAACCAATCAACGCATCACCGTGGGTGTCCAACTTGGTGATAGCCAAGAAACGGGGGGGCGGGCTGCGCCTCTGTGTCGACCTGACGGATGTAAACAAAGCCATCATCCCGGATAAGTACCCTCTACCCACGGCAGAGGAGCTTACTAGTCATTTCCACGGCTCCATTGTCTTCAGTAAGATGGATTTACGTCACGGCTACCTGCAGACTCGCCTGGCACCTGCCAGCATGAGCCTCACAGCGTTTGTCACGCACGTGGGGGTTTTCAGATATAAACGCATGGCGTTTGGACTGTCATCGGCCCCAAGTTGCTTTCAGAAGATGTCACTCATCCTGGCCGGAATCCAGGGGGTCTCCATCTACCTGGACGACGTAGTGGTACACGCACCCTCCACCGCGCTGCACGATGCTCGCCTGGAGCAGGTTTTTCAACGTTTTGAACAGCAGGGGGTCACACTTAATGCTGAAAAGTGCGTGTTTGGAGTTGCGGAGGTCGAGTTCCTCGGCTTCAGGCTCTCCAAGGACGGTATTGCCCCGATCATGTCCCACACTGAAGCCATTCTGTCCCTGCCAGACCCGCAGTCGCCATCCCATCTCTCCTCTTTCCTGGGGATGGCCACCTACTATCTGCGGTTCATACCACACTACTCTGACTCAACTGCCCCCCTGCGCCAGCTGCTCAGAAAGGATGCTGTGTGGGAGTGGACCCCTGCCTGCCATGAGGCCGTGCATGCCATCAAGCAGCAGCTTACGTCCCCACCCACATTGACGCATTTCAGTCTGAGCGCGCCCACCTTGGTCACCTGTGATGCTTCTGGGGTGGCGCTTGGTGCGGTGCTCTCCCAGGTCCAGGAGGGGGTGGAACGCCCTGTACCTTCACCATCCGCACGGACCATCAGGCGCTGACGGCACTGCTGGCAACCCGGGGCTCGGGGCACAGGCCCATCAGACTGCTGAGGTGGGCTGATAGGCTGAATCAGTACAACTTCAGCCTTAAGTTTGTGCCGGGGCGTGCTAATACAGCGGCTGACCTCCTATCCAGAGCGGTCTCCGTGACGAAGGAGACGGGTGGGGTGACACCCGATTTGGAGGACGACGAAGACTGGGTCAACATTCTGCATGGGCCCCTCAGCACGGTAGTCACCCTGGCAGAGCTGCAGCAGGCCTCAGCTGAAGACGAGACTCTCAAAACCCTCCGGGCTTATGTCCAAGATGGCTGGCCTGCCACGGTGGACGACAATCTGCTTCCCTACCACCGGGTCCGTGATGAGCTCTCCTGCTGGGGGGCTGTGTGCCTCGCTCACGGCCACCGCACCATTGTACCGGAGACTCTGAGGGCCGGAATACTGCACATGGCGCACGAGGGGCATCTGGGGGTGGTCAAGGTGAAGCAACGTTGCAGAGATACAGTGTGGTGGCCCCATATAGACTCTGACATAGAGGAGCTGGTGCGTAACTGCGCCTGCTGCCTTCTGAGCGGGAAGACAGGCCAGCCGGCTACAGCACCCCTCACTCCAATCCCTTGGCCATCTGCACCATGGGAACATATCCAGGTTGACCTCTGTGGGGAGCTCCATGGGGCGCCCGCACATGCGCGCTACCTGCTGGTGGTGCATGACCTGCATTTGAAGTGGCCGGAGGCTGTCGAACTGAGCTCCATCACCACACACACAGTCATCGACCGCCTCACCAACCTGTTTGGGCGATGGGGCCTACCCAGTGTCATCACAACGGACAATGGGCCCCAATTTGCATCAGCAGAGTTATCAGAGTTCCTGGCACTGCGGTCCATCAGACACATCAGGACAGCAGTGTATCACCCGGAGTGTAATGGGGGGGTGGAAAGACTAAATAAAACCCTCAAAAATGGAATCCGAGCCTGCCTGGAGGAAGGGAAAACCTTCAGTGCCGCACTCAACCAAACTCTCCTGACCATCCGGGCATCCAAGCACTCCACCACGGGGGTGTCACCTGCACTGCTCATGATCGGGCGCGAGCTAAAGCAACCACTGGACTGTTTGAGAGCTGAGCCAGCTCCTGCACAAGAGAGGCCAGGGCTCCAGAAAGTCAGAGCCCGGGTCCAAGGTTCACAGGCCCAGATGAAAAGGAGGTTTGATGCCTCTCGCAGAGTACAGACCCCCACACTGTCTGCAGGGGACTGGGTCAGGATTAAACATCCCCACCGCCAGAACAAGCTGAAGTCATTCTGGTCTGAACCCCTCCAGGTGACTCAGCAGCTGGGTCCGGCCACGTACAGACTGGACAACGGGAGCCGCTGGCACGCAAACCGCCTGCACAGAGTCGCAGCTCCAACAGCACCTGCACCACCCCTGTCTGCAGCGACGGCGCTCGGCTGGCAGCCCAGACCAGGAGCAAATCGGGTGGGGGGTAACCTACCGCCACAGCCAGAGGCTGTTCCCCAGCCTGCGCGCCCTCAGAGTGAGGGTCCCGCCCGCCTGGCATGGAGACTATGTGACTGGGTGATAAGGGACACAGGGGGTTGTGGACTGAATGTTATGTTCTTTAAAAGGGGGGTGGGGGGAGAAAATGTTGTCTGATAACGTTATGTTACGGCCTGGTTGGCCTTGTTAACTTAGGTACATGTTACTGTGCCTTTAAGAGTTACTGCACCCGATGTACGGCATTGTTGTAAAAGCGTGGGTTTACGGCAGGGAAGTAAAGAGCATGAAACAAGCAACATGGTGTGATTATTTAGCCTCTACCTAAACATAATAGTGGTGTTTTATGGGACTGGATGCTTGCATGTAAAAACACACATTGCTTCCACTTATATAGGGTGAGCCAGGATGGACACACTGCTTCCACTTATATAGGGTGAGCCAGGAAGGATTTATGACATCACAATTGCTCGAGTGACATCACTGATGGCATCACAATTGCTCGAGTGACTGATGACATCACAAATACAACCTAATTACCCTAGGTAATTAGGGTAATTAAGATGCTGTTTAGGCAGTGCATTTTGATGCACTGTGGGCTCAATTTTTGACCAATCGAAAAGCTGTTTGATACTTTTGTGTAGGACAGTCTAACGATGCAGATGCTGACGTTTCGTGTCGTTTGAAGAAAAAATGTGGGTTAAAAGGGCGGAGCGCTACTTTGTTCAGAATACCTTTTTTATGATTATTATTATATATTATTAAGTAGCCCAGACAGCACACACCAACACCAAGTAGCCCAAATAGCAGCAACTTATGTTTGAATGTAAATCTGACTATAGTATATATTCATAATATATGTATAGATTGGCGGTGGGGGAAGACCCACGGACATCTGTGAAAGAACGGATGACAGCTCGGAAAGACGGCACGCAACAGTGTTAGGGCTGGCACCCTGAGGCACTGCGCAAGCTAGCTACAAGTACAAGACCAAGTGCAAAGAGCAGCTACAGCAACGCAAAGCACCTGATACTATCCAGAGAGTTATCTCTGGGTTTATTAGTACTGCTTGTTAGTCGGCGGAGGACCGGGGTCAGGAGTTAAACCACAGTGCCCTGGACCTCTTTGCTCAACCTGCTCAGAGCACAAGAAGAAGGGGTGCAAGATGGGTGTGGCTGACTAGAGCTCGCAGTTGGAGCCCTTCTACAGACGAAGATTAATCTTCGCAGCCCCACTCAGGCGAGGCGTACAGGCTGGGGGGGCGAAACGCTGGTGACCCTGAGATACCTGCTGAGGATGTAGAAGGGTTTCCAACGGTGTGAGTGCTCTGGCCACACTCTCACCAAGGAATACCGCCGTGGGGGCGGCATGTCGTAGCTCCTGCGGTTTCTGCTTGTGGCAAGGCATCTTTGATGTGAAGTGAACGTCGGGGGTGCTTTGCTGCGGGCGGGGTCCGTGGGGGCCGCAGTGTGTTGTCCTGCGGTTTACTTCACCCATAGAAATGAGGTGTTATGTCAAGTTTCAAGTCGTTTCATCCATTTTTGGTTGAATGGCGGCCATTTCATTTTGGCACGACTGTGTATGTTCCAGCGCCCGCAATCTTGAAACGAGAAAAGCGATTGGCACCAAACAACACAAATCTACTCATATGGGACCCATATACAACATATTAAAAGATTGGAGTGCTACCATGTTCAGAGAACGTTTTGCTAACATTGGACTCAGCGGCATAAGGGCTGTCAGGCCCCCAGGGCAGAGGTTGATCAAAGGAACTTTTTTTCCTGAAGGACTTGGGGAGTTTATTGTTTCATAATCATGTTTAGACACCAAAGACTTGTAATATACACATGAGCGTACCATCCCTCAGTAGAGTGACAGGCATGTGGGGTCAAAGTTCCAAGGTCACCGTGTGCACGTCCCACATTACCCAATGGAAAATATGGTCCCTGCACACCGGGAGGAAACCATGTGATTGATGTGGCTGAAGATTACCCTCAATAGACTTGTAGAAAAGGGTCCATAATGGCCCACCGTTAGGCCTGTTCTTGGGGCAGTCGATGCTCGCGAACCGGCGCGCCAATGACGTAATGACGATGACACTGCCGTGACATCATCAATGATGACGTCAGAGGTCACCTGTGAGGTCATCGGCGACGTCAGGCGGTCTAGGCTGACTGTGATGGCAGACGGGACTTTACGGGGTCACCGATGATGTCATAGCATAGAGTTCACCTGTGAGGTCATCGGCGATGTCAGACATAACATATATATACAAGGTGTTCTGTGACGCTGTATCCGGTATACTTACTTCTTATATACTTCTTTTCTACTTCATAATGTCTACCCTTACCACGACCAAATCCGAACCCGAGCTGAACCCTGGCTGTCTTACAACCAGCCAGGCCCTGGTGACCGACTGCCTACAACCAGCCAGGTCACGAGTGGTATTCCTTCAACCGCATCCGAGGACCGACATCTCTGTGGTTCTGATCGACCACTGCCCGTGAGCCCTCAACTTCGATCCAGCACACTTCACGAGGCAAGCCCACAAGCTTCGCTACAAGACTAGATGCACAAGATGAGAGCCAATCAGGGTCGCTCAGAAGGCTGGGGAACAGCTAATTTGCCATAACATTGCAGCGGATGGAAAGAATGACTAAATTTTTTGCACGTGTGTTCAGCCGGAGGTCCTGAACTAGTGTAGCGAATATCGCCTCATTCCGTTAAGCCATGCCAAGATGAGATCCAATCAGGGTCGCTCAGAAGGCCGGGGAACAGCTAATTTGCCATAGCATTGCAACGGATGGATAGAATGACTACATTTTTTGCACGTGTGTTCAGGGGGAGGTCCTGAACTAGTGTAGAGAATATCGCCTCATTCCGTTAAGCCATGCCAAGATGAGAGCCAATCAGGGTCGCTCAGAAGGCTGGGGAACAGCTAATTTGCCATAACATTGCAGCGGATGGAGAGTATGACTAAATTTTTTGCATGTGTGTTCAGCTGGAGGTCTTGAACTAGTGTAGCGAATATCGCCTCATTCCGTTAAGCCATGACAAGATGAGAGCCAATCAGGGTCGCTCAGAAGGCCGGGGAACAGCTAATTTGCCATAACATTGCAGCGGATGGATAGAATGACTAAATTTTTTGCACGTGTGTTCAGCCGGAGGTCCTGAACTGGTGTAGCGAATATCGCTTCATTCCGTTAAGCCATGCCAAGATGAGAGCCAATCAGGGTCGCTCAGAAGGCCGGGGAACAGCTAATTTGCCATAACATTGCAGCGGATGGAGAGTATGACTAAATTTTTTGCACGTGTGTTCAGCCGGAGGTCCTGAACTAGTGTAGCGAATATCGCCTCATTCCGTTAAGCCATGCCAAGATGAGAGCCAATCAGGGTCGCTCAGAAGGCCGGGGAACAGCTAATTTGCCATAACATTGCAGCGGATGGATAGAATTACTAAAATTTTTGCACGTGTGTTCAGCCGGAGGTCCTGAACTGGTGTAGCGAATATCGCCTCATTCCGTTAAGCCATGCCAAGATGAGAGCCAATCAGGGTCGCTCAGAAGGCCGGGGAACAGCTAATTTGCAATAACATTGCAGCGGATGGATAGAATGACTAAATTTTTTGCACGTGTGCTCAGCCGGAGGTCCTGAACTAGTGTAGCGAATATCGCCTCATTCCGTTAAGCCATGCCAAGATGAGAGCCAATCAGGGTCGCTCAGAAGGCTGGGGAACAGCTAATTTGCCATAACATTGCAGCGGATGGAAAGAATGACTAAATTTTTTGCACGTGTGTTCAGCCGGAGGTCCTGAACTAGTGTAGCGAATATCGCCTCATTCCGTTAAGCCATGCCAAGATGAGAGCCAATCAGGGTCGCTCAGAAGGCCGGGGAACAGCTAATTTGCCATAGCATTGCAACGGATGGATAGAATGACTAAATTTTTTGCACGTGTGTTCAGGGGGAGGTCCTGAACTAGTGTAGAGAATATCGCCTCATTCCGTTAAGCCATGCCAAGATGAGAGCCAATCAGGGTCGCTCAGAAGGCTGGGGAACAGCTAATTTGCCATAACATTGCAGCGGATGGAGAGTATGACTAAATTTTTTGCACGTGTGTTCAGTTGGAGGTCTTGAACTAGTGTAGCGAATATCGCCTCATTCCGTTAAGCCATGCCAAGATGAGAGCCAATCAGGGTCGCTCAGAAGGCCGGGGAACAGCTAATTTGCCATAACATTGCAGCGGATGGATAGAATGACTAATTTTTTTGCACGTGTGTTCAGCCGGAGGTCCTGAACTGGTGTAGCGAATATCGCTTCATTCCGTTAAGCCATGCCAAGATGAGAGCCAATCAGGGTCGCTCAGAAGGCCGGGGAACAGCTAATTTGCCATAACATTGCAGCGGATGGAGAGTATGACTAAATTTTTTGTACGTGTGTTCAGCCGGAGGTCCTGAACTAGTGTAGCGAATATCGCCTCATTCCGTTAAGCCATGCCAAGATGAGAGCCAATCAGGGTCGCTCAGAAGGCCGGGGAACAGCTAATTTGCCATAACATTGCAGCGGATGGATAGAATGACTAAAATGTTTGCACGTGTGTTCAGCCGGAGGTCCTGAACTGGTGTAGCGAATATCGCTTCATTCCGTTAAGCCATGCCAAGATGAGAGCCAATCAGGGTCGCTCAGAAGGCCGGGGAACAGCTAATTTGCCATAGCATTGCAACGGATGGATAGAATGACTAAATTCTTTGCACGTCTGTTCAGCCGGAGGTCCTGAACTACAATGATAACCTTAAATGGAAGTGGGCGAGGCCAAGGGGCGTCACCCCCCACCCTTCTGAGATCAATTTAGATAGTAAGTAGCCCTGGTGGCATGTGGGCGGGCTGTGTGTGGGCTAGAAGGCTGACACTTGGTGGTCGTAGAGTAGCAGGGGGTGCCACAAACATACCAAAAGATCAGCCTTCTAGCCCTCACCTCTCTTGAGAAACAGCCGTGTTCACCCTGCATATGTTGGTGTACACCGCGCATGCTTTATCATGTAATATGTAAAAGCTTATATCTCAAAAACGACTCAGGCTAGCAGGCAGTTCCACCTGTGCCTCCCGCCTCCCAAGACCAGAGGCAGGCGTGCGTCCCGGCCTCAGGGTTAGCACCCCGGAGGGCGCCACCCACTTCACCGGTGCCCGCACCCCGGCTCAACATTTCACCCGTGCCTCGCACCTCCCATGACCGGGGTCAGGTCAGCACGGCAGCTCCAGAGCCAACGACGTAATGATGATGACACCGCCGTGACATCAGCGATGATGATGTCAGAGTTCACCTGTGAGGTCATCAGCGATGGCAGACGGTCTAGGCTGACTGTGATGGCAGACGTGACTTTATGAGGTCACCGATGATGTCATACCTCCCCGGACGTTGTGACATCACCAACGGTGTCATACCCTGAATGTGGGGGGGTATAAAAAGGTGTTGTTCTGTTATGATATGCTTCTTGGTCCTATTCCCCTTTCTGCAATCTGTAAGCTCTATACGTGGCTTCTGCCTTGCTCCTATCTGCCTGATATTTCATTAAAGCCTGAAAAGACATCTCTGTGGTTCTAATCGACCACTGCCCGTGAGCCCTTACCTAAGATCCAGCAACTTCACACTTCACACAAGGCAAGCACATAAACTTCCTTACAAACTGGTCCTTCGAGCCGGCGTGCGTACCGGCCTCAGGGTTAGCACCCCGGAGGGCGCCACCCACTTTACCGGTGCCCGCACCCCGGCTCAACATTTCACCCGTGCCTCGCACCTCCCACGACCAGGGTCAGGTCAGCACGGCAGCCCCAGAGCCAATGACCCAAACTACGCAACCCCCGGTTCCACTGCCCAGACAAGGGCAACGGCCATTGCCAATGCCACCAACACCCGCACCCAGGACACGTCCGCCAACAAAGGTCGCCGACCCTGAGCATGCAATAGAGTGCAACGGGCACGGCTCCGCCGAGCCCGCCACTGGGATACACCACACTCAGGTAGGCATGGCGAACATTGGGACCAACAGCACGGGGCACAGTCAGCCGGCCGGCGTCAACCATTCCCACAAGATAGCCGGACACGACAGCTGGGACCCCCCCAGAGGGCGGGACCAGCCATCACGATTACCTATTCCCGGAATTCACCTCCTGGCCCTGCCCGGGCTCATGGAGACAACTCCAGCCAAGGCCTCTAGGGATGCCAAGAAGTCCGAGCAGAGGAAGCCAAGAACGGGCCCCAAGCCCGTTCCCCCAGAAAGAAGCGGCCACCCGGCTCCCCCTGACGGATCAAGCCACCCTGCTCCCCCAGGGGGAACCGGGGGGGGGGGCGACTACACTGGGAAACCTCCATGGGGAAACCGTCATGCCCTCCGTAAGGTCTGCAAAGTGGTGACCCAACATGGGGACCAGAGGCTGGACACATACGCCATAATGGACGACCGCTCAGAGTGGACCGTGCTCCTACATCCAGCAGCACAGCAGCTGGCCCTTACAGGCCAGCCAGAGGACATGCCTTTGCGGACGGTGAGGCAGGAGCCCCAGATGCTTCACAGGGCGGCCGTCTCCCTCATCGTCTCGCCGGCAATTTGCCCAGAGCAGACCTATCGCACGCAGAGAGCCTTTACAACACAACTTAAAATCAACTAAATATCAATGTCTAATGATATTAGAATTTAACATTGTGTGGACGTTAATGTTAAAACGTTTAACAAACGTTGGATTTTGGTTACTTAACAACACAACATAAAATTAACATAATCTCAACATCTCATGATGTTTGGATTTTACGTCATATTGACATTAACATTGGGATGTTTAGAAGACGTTGGATTTTAGTTATTTTATAACACAACTTAAAATCGACTAAATATCAACGTCTGATGATGTTAGAATTTAACGTTGTGTGGACGTTAATATTGCAATGTTTAACAGACGTAGGATTGTGGTTACTTAAAAACATATTTTAAAACCAACAAAATATAAACGTCTAATGATGTTGGGATCTTACGTTATATTGACGTTAATACTGGGACGTTTAGAAGACGTTGGATTTTAGTTTCTTTAAAACACAACTTAAAATCAACTATATATCAACGTCTAATGATGTTAGAATTTAACGTTATGTGGACGTTAATGTTAAAACATTTAACAAACGTTGGATTTTGGTTACTTAACAACACAGCTTAAAATCAACATAATCTCAACGTCTAATGATGTTGGGATTTTACGTTATATTGACATTTATATTGGGATGTTTAGAAGACGTTGGATTTTAGTTACTTTATAACACAACTTAAAATCGACTAAATATCAACGTCTGATGATGTTAGAATTTAACGTTGTGTGGACGGTAATATTACTACGTTTAACAGACGTTGGATTTCAGTTACTTTATAACACAACTTAAAATCGACTAAATATCAACGTCTGATGATGTTAGAATTTAACGTTGTGTGGACGTTAATATTGCAATGTTTAACAAACGTAGGATTTTGGTTACTTAAAAACATATCTTAAAACCAACAAAATATGAACGTCTAATGATGTTGGGATTTTACGTTATATTGACGTTAATACTGGGACGTTTAGAAGACGTTGGATTTTAGTTTCTTTAAAACACAACTTAAAATCAACTAAATATCAACGTCTAATGATGTTAGAATTTAACGTTATGTGGACGTTAATGTTAAAACGTTTAACAAACGTTGGATTTTGGTTACTTAAAAACACAACTTAAAATCAACATAATCTCAACGTCTAATGATGTTTGGATTTTACGTTATATTGACATTAATATTGGGATGTTTAGAAGACGTTGGATTTTAGTTACTTTATAACACAACTTAAAATCGACTAAATATCAACGTCTGATGATGTTCTAATTTAACGTTGTGTGGACGGTAATATTACAAAGTTTAACAGACGTTGGATTTTTGGTTACTTAAAATCACAACTTAAAACCATCAGAATTTCAACGTCTAATGATGTTGGGATTTTATGTTATATTGACGTTAATATTGGGACGTTTAGAAGACGTTGGATTTTAGTTTCTTTAAAACACAACTTAAAATCGACTAAATATCAACGTCTGATGATGTTCGAATTTAACGTTGTGTGGATGTTAATATTACAATGTTTAACAGACGTTGGATTTTGGTTAATTAAAAACACAACTTAAAACCAATAAAATATCAACGTCTAATGATGTTGGGATTTTACGTTATATTGACGTTAATATTGGAACGTTTAGAAGACGTTGGATTTTAGTTTCTTTATAACACAACTTAAAATCGACTAAATGTCAACGTCTGATGATGTTAGAATTTAACGTTGTGTGGACAGTAACATTACAACGTTTACCAGACGTTGGATTTTGGTTACTTAAAAACACAACGTAAAACCAACATAATATAAACGTCTAATGATGTTGGGTTTTTACGTTATATTGATGTTAATATTGGAACGTTTAAAGACGTAGGATTTCAGTTTCTTTAAAACACAACTTAAAATCGACTAAATATCCACGTCTGATGATGTTAGAATTTAACGTTGTGGGGACGTTAATATTACAACGTTTAACAGACGTTAGATTTTTGTTATTTAAAAACACAACTTAAAACCAACATAATATCAACGTCTAATGATGTTGGGATTTTACGTTATATTGACGTTAATATTGGGATGTTTAGAAAACGTTGGATTTTAGTTACTTTATAACACAACTTAAAATCAACATAATCTCAACGTCTAATGATGTTGGAATTTTACGTTATAATGACGTTAATATCGGGATGTTTAGAAGACGTTGGATTTTAGTTACTTTATAACATAACTAAAAATCGACTAAATATCCACGTCTGATGATGTTAGAATTTAACGTTGTGGGGACGTTAATATTACAACGTTTAACAGACGTTAGATTTTTGTTATTTAAAAACACAACTTAAAACCAACATATTATCAACGTCTAATGATGTTGGGATTTTACGTTATAATGACGTTAATATTGGGATGTTTAGAAGACGTTGGATTTTAGTTACTTTATAACATAACTTAAAATCGACTAAATATCAACGTCTTATGATGTTAGAATTTGACGTTGTGTGGATGTTAATATTACAACGTTTAACAGACGTTGGATTTTGGTTATTTAAAAACACAACTTGAAACCAACATAATATCAACGTCTAATGATGTTGGGATTTTACGTTATATTGACGTTAATATTGGGATGTTTAGAAGACGTTGGATTTTAGGTACTTTATAACACAACTTAAAATCAACATAATCTCAACGTCTAATGATGTTGGGATTTTACGTTATAATGACGTTAATATTGGGATGTTTAGAAGACGTTGGATTTTAGTTACTTTATAACACAACTTAAAATCGACTAAATATCAACGTCTGATGATGTTAGAATTTAACGTTGTGTGGATGTTAATATTACAACGTTTACCAGACGTTGGATTTTGGTTATTTAAAAACACAACTTAAAACCAACATAATATCAACGTCAGATGTCGTCAGTATTAACCGTCAACCTGACGTTGACATTAGACGTTGGACTGACATTGGATTATGGTCACGGACGTCACGACCTCCATCCAACCAAAGATCAACGTCTAATGACGTTGTGTGCCAGCTGGGTATGTTCAGCTCACCATGAGCTGGTCTCCAAATGCGCATTGCGCATCGCTGGCACAATGGCACCGTTGTGTTTGAAGGGAGCGCTGTCTGGGCAGGCAAGCAAAGCTCGATAAAGGCACCAACGTGACCGGGGCCGTGTAGACTACCTTTCCCGCGGAGCGCTCCACAAAAATAGGCTACGGTTCGCGGAGATCCTGGTCAGTGCCATGCCCATGAGTAATCTTTTTTCTTTTCTTTTGGTGTGTGACGTGCTGGTCTCCGCATCAACGGAGTTTACGCGAACGTGTTAAAACTCGTGCAATAATAAGTGTGCATAAACGATTTAAACATGTGAGTAAACGATCTTAAAAGGTGCCTAAACGCTGCAGAGCATTGAAGAAGGTACGTAAACTCCGTTTACGTGCGTTTAGCCACCACTACAGCCCTGGTCAGCATTTACAACTTGTCTTATTTAATTTTCACATCCATAGGGATCTTGTAGCCTATGTCTGAAATGCAAGAATCAGTGTTCTAGAAGAAACATTTAAACTGAATGAGCTAGCATCATGTGTTCATGTTGTGACTGCCTGAAACTTCTATGGAAAGTTTGTCAACCTTGTCATGCCTTACAGCAGGGTTGAAGTTTCAATAGAATATAAACTGACCCGCACTCAGGAAGTTTTCTTTTCTACATGATGTCCATGGTGCAGCCAGACGTTTCGACCACTGCCTTCTTCAGTAGCTGCATATTGTAACGTTTTTTTTGGGGGGGTGAGCACATTGGTTGTCGAAACATAACAGCAAGGGTGCACTGCCCACACTTTTTTGCCTTGAGGTGACCAGCTCAACATGATCTACCAACCACCCCCCCACCAATATATAAAAAAAAAAAACACATTGCTGCACAGACCTACCACAAGACAATACATTTCATGCTGTTTTATGGATGTTCAGGTTCCTACATTAATATGCAGTGGTAGTTAGGAAAGGCTAAGAGGTTTCAGGAGCAATTTCAATATGATTGATGTTTTCTGTATTCATCAGTAAGTGGTAAACCTTTTTCAGTGCCCTTGATAGAGAAGTGCACAGCCGGTGTCATCAATTGTAATGCAGTTACAGATAGACCTGATATCAGAGGTAACCCTATGTGAAAACTTGTTCTTAAAATGTAGGCTACCTGTAATACCTTACACTAAAATAGACAGGAACATTTTGAGGTTTTGTTATATATTATGCATTTATCTTTTTGTCTGGGCATGTGGCCCATGAGTTTGAGACCGCTGTTCAACAGCATCGTATTTCCGAACTGAATCACAGCCCCAATCATCACATTTTCCCTCCACCAACTGCAACAGGTAACAGCAAAAATATTTGTCTTGCTCTCACTTCAAATAACGAGACAAAAATAATATACAAGGAATAGTATTTAATACATTTCACACACAGTAAGACTAGCACCTTTTTATGTAGGCCTACTGCTACACCAATGAATGAGGCTCTTCTTTTATTTGTCTATCTACTGGTGGACAGTTTAAACCAAGGGAGAAAATTGAGCCACATGGAATTGGCCTTGAAATCTGTGCGCTGTGAATGAATGGCAAAATAAAAACCAAGCCCTACTGTATTTTATCAAGATGGTGACCCCTGTTTCCATCCACATAGAGCGGACAATGTCGAGGATTGTAAAGACCTAGGAGTGTACATTGACAAAGACTGGAAGGTCCACAAGTAGTCGACTTCTGCAGCACTTTATTCGTTTGACCCAGAGCAATCTAGTAAGAGAGTGGCGTCAGCGGAGGTCCAAAATGCGTGACTCAGTAGCCAATGAATAGCCAGGAAGGAGGCTCGCGCTACTTTTGAATGATAAAATAAAGCTGATAATGTACACTTTGATTATTTAAACGTCGGACCCTTTCAAAGTACATCACAAACTGTCCATTTTGAGTTTGAGTTTTTTATTCACACATATGCATAAAATAACAACATTGGAACTAATGAGTAATGCATAATAGGTGAACATGGTCCCCATAGAAGCTATTTAAAGCTTATGGTTGGGGCCATAACAAAAAACAAGGAACAAAAACAAGAAGGGGATGTGGCCTACATATATTACAGACATCTCATTCATACTACAGATAATAGATCCCAGATCAATTTGTGGACAAAACAATTATTACTTGGGGTTACACATTCGAGTACAAATATAATTATGGAGTTAATTGAGGTTGCAGTTCAAGGTGAGTATAAACATTTCAAATACAAATATGAATATGGGCTCCACAGTTCTTACTTGGCATTGGATTCAAGATGAAAGTATTACGAAAACAGGTAAGAGCATAGCAGTTGTTTCCTGAGGTTGTGTTTAAATGTGTAGAAGGAGCGTGAGGTTTTCAAACTTTCATCGAGCTCGTTCCAAATCTGCGGTCCCCGGCACACCACACTCATGCTAGTGCATTTTAGCCTCCGCTTTTTCCCCGTGATAAGATGTGTGTTTCTGGTGTGGTGGGTGTGCTGGGGATAGCAGATTGGAACGAGCTCACATAGTCTGCTATTCAGGCCAGAGACCACCTGATACATGGTACAAGCATTGTGATAGATGTTATATTCAGTAAGTCTTAGAAGACCATATCTTGCGAATATGGGACGGGTTGGAACATTGAAATCAGACCATGATATAGCACGAATGATTTTCTTCTGTAGAATCTCCAGCTTAGTGAGATGACTGGGGTAGGTGTTACACCATATGACATTACAGTAATTTAAGTGAGGTTCAAATAAAGTTTTATAAAGGATAAGAAGTGTTGCGTGAGGAAGCAGGTGTCTCAGCCTGAAGAACAAACCAACATATTTTGATAACTGTCTCACCAGGTAGTCTATATGATGTTTAAAATTTAGACAGTCATCAATGAGGACCCCCAAGAATTTTGTTGTCTTTACTCTCTTTAGCTCCTCTCCATTAATTTTGATCTGGAAATTCAGTTTTCGAAATATTGTTTTTTATTGGGACAAAAAATGATGTAGTTTGTTTTGCTAATATTTAGGGATAGTTTATTTACTTTGAACCAGTGATCTACATTCAGAAGCTCTTTATTGAGCAATTCTTGAAGTTCAGGTGCTTTGTTATGTGATAAGAACAGGTTGGTAACGTCAGCAAAGATTACTTTGTGGAGTGTCTTTGAGGAATTTTCCAGATCATTTATGTAAATTATGAAGAGGAGTGGCCCCAAGATGGAACCTTGTGGGACCCCGTATTTGATATCTTTGTATTGTGATGTATGTTCCTGGATAGTTACATATTGTTGCCTCTGATGCAGATAGCTCCGAAACCAGTTCAACGATTGACCTCTGATTCCGTAATGATGTAGTTTGTCCAGTAATATGGTAAAATTGATAGTGTCAAAAGCCTTAGATAGGTCGAGGAAAATACCGATACCATATTCCCCCTTGTCGATGGCATCATTGACCTTTTCAACAAGATCAAGAATTGCCATGCTGGTGGTGTGCTTTTTCCGGAAGCCGTACTGAGATGGACTGAGTATGTTGAATTTATTAAGATAGCCATTGAGTCTATTGTAAACCACTCTTTCCAGTATTTTTGAAAGTGTAGGTAGGATGGATATGGGACGATAATTTGTGATGTAATTTTTATTGCCAGATTTGAAGATTGGGGTTATTTTTGCAATTTTTGTCATTTTGGGAACAATCCCGGTGAGTAATGAAAGATTGATGCAATGGGCAAGTGGTTCAATAATTTCTTTGGCTATATTCTTTAGTATTTTGCTACTAATCTCGTCCTCTCCAGCTGAGTTAGAACTCTTCAGAGCCATTATGATGTTATAGAGTTCTGTGCTGTCAGTAGGCTTCAGGAAAAAGGAATTTGGATAGTTGCCCGACAGGTATTGTGTATGGTAGACACCCTGTGGTTGAATGATCTTCTCTGAGAGGTTTGCACCGATTGATACAAAATAGTTATTAAAGTTATTTACAAGGTCAGTATTATTTGTGTTTGCGGAGTCTGGAAGCACAGTGTTTTTATGGCCCCTATTCAGGACACTGTTCAATACTTTCCATGATTTCTTGGAGTCTCCCTGTGAAGCTTTTATGAGTTCAGAATAGTGACTACTTTTGCTTTTTCTGATTTTGCAGCAACTAGACAGCGCTGCTTAATCCATAACCTTACTTCCGGGAACTCTTGAGAGTAAAATAACTGGTCCATTGGAGTGAACGGAGATGTCACGACTCTTGGTAGATGGCTCTGGTTTGACCGCCCCCCCCCCCACACACACCATGCAATGCCGGAAAGGCTTCCTCGAGCTTGGCCTTCACCTCTGTCATTGTCCCATCAGTAGGAAATATGAGTTTTCCGGCCAATGACTGCTTAGTCTGCATATAAAACACAATGACAAAAGGGTTTTATTGAGTAGACACAGTATATGTAGGGGATAATGTATATTGAGGCGGTGATTACGGGGGAAATAATGACCGACAGGTGAATGATTGAGGCCGACGCGCAGCGGAGGGCTTAATCATTCACCTGAAGGTCATTATTTCCCAGTAATCACCGCCTCAATATACATTATCCTGCTTAGAACACGGCCTACAACTAAATCATTCAATAATCTGACAAAAATAATTATTCAAATAGATTTTTTAATAGCGTTTTCAACGACAAAGCGGTTTCATTCGTAATTGGCACACAAGACACCACAGCTGCAACTGGTTGGCCTAATTAGTAGTGTCTGCTGACAAAAAGCTCTTATCAACTGATTAATCCAGGTGTGGCAGAGCAGCGGTCGGTTGTCGAGAAATAATGACCGGTGAATCTTGTTGATTGACCAATCAGAATCGAGTATTCAAGAGAGCCGTGTTCTAAATAAAAGTATATTAGTATGTAGTAATAGTGAAGAAGTGACACAGTAGTATATATAAAAAACTATTTATAGGCTATAATAATCTGTCTCGTTTGCTTTTCCTCTCACCCCACGTTCTTGAAATGAGCTGGGAGCTGCTAAACTAGACCTGCTCTACCAGCGGACTTTGCACTTGGGGCATGGGTGGTTAAAGCCCCATTCAGCAACTCTTCCACTGTTACTCTGCGTGCAATAGTATCGATAACGATATCGCCGTTCAAAGTCAACAAAACACAGCGGCAGAAAGCTCTATCTACATGTTGTGACATCAGGTACTCACCACGTGATGAAATAATAATCCATAGTTGCGTGAAACATCATTTTCGTAGCTAATCCGAACCGAGTTACTTCCTGGTTTTCAGGAAGACAACGCTGCCCGCTGTAGAGCGCATGTGCACATCTTGTCACGGGACGCTGACAATAAACTGCTTAGTCCCAGGGCTGGCCAACGGAGGCCGGTGTGGGAGAAATAAAGGCAAGAGTCTCCCTATTCCAAGTCAATATACCATGTCCTATGACTTAAAATATCTTAGATTACAGAAAAAAATGGCAAAAAAGTTACTGATTGGGGCTTTAAAGTCTGTGTTCGCGGGGAGCGCGCTCATGACGGACAATTGTTGATAAACATGCAGTCCATCTGAGTAATGTCTGGCTATGTTCAGGAATTCACTGCATGTTTAGAAATGGCTTACGTCCGCTCCTCTTGACGGGCAGGGTGCGATATGGGAGAGGGGACAGGCAGGGTGGCCCCACCTGAACGTTCATGCAAATGCCCTTGGACCATCCTCAAAGCCTCCATGTAAATGTCTATGCCATACACCTCGCTTGTCCGGAATGGATCAATGTTTGTTCGCAGCAGGGTCTCACATGTGTCCTGTAGTCCACGGTGTAGCGCAGGAACTTCAACAGGAGCCGGTGTATCAGGGGAGGTCGGTCCATCCCAGTCAATTCCCAAAGTGGCGAAATCCGTCTAATGACACAAAAACCATTATGGAGAAATAGTCATCTTTAAACCGCTTGGAGACAAGCCCGACCCTAGGGCTGGGCGATATAGTTAAAAAGTCGATATTGATCATTTTTAAGGACTGCTAACACTCACAGATACACGCTCTGAGTGCAAGCAGTAATTTACAGACATGGTGAGGTTTTATTTTGATGACAGCCTACCGTTGCCAGCCTTCTCAAACAAAAAAACGTTTGGTCACGTGTATTTCAGGGTTGTTTAAAGTTAGGTGATTCAGTGAATGAGCTGCCTCGCATTCCACAAAGTAACGTTTGAGATGTTTGTGAAATTGGTGTAACATAACGTTAATGTACCGGGCACACAAAAAAGACTGCATGCTTAACATGCTGTCAATTTACATTAACATTGTTAATAAAAAATAGAAAATAAAATGTATGTAAAACAAAAAGGAGCATACTGTACATTTTGCTAACAAAGATTTTGCATTTTGGTGTGTCACTCTGCCTTCACTGTTAGATTATGTCTGTAGTATCAGTTACACTTTATGTTTGCCATTTAATCAGCAGCTGGAATGAAATGTTTCTAGTTGACAACTTTACCTCATTGGGTATCTGCTCCATATTCATGAGTTGTCCTGCCACCCACAGCTGCTCGGGGGATTTGTTGCCCTCAGACGACATCGGATGTCTGTCCCATGTTTGGCTGAACAAGTGGAGATGCCAGTTTAGCCTGGTCAGCATCACATGGTGGAGGCATATCAGATGTGAGTCCTGGTTTGCATCCAAGGCTCCAATGTCCTCCAAATGTCTGAATGCAGCGTAGTAGGTGCCGACAACCACGCACCATAAGTCACGCCACAAGCGCTCGATCCTCTGATTGTGGACGGACTTGCCGGTGATGAAGCTCCTTCAGGCTGAGATTTTGGAGGAGGGGGGGGGGGGGGGGAGGAGCAATTTATTTGTTATATGTTGTTACAGTATGTCGACTTCTGGTACAAATCACAATTTAATCTGCACAAATATGTACATAAATGTTTATCTGACTAACAGTTAGACATGACCAGCGCCATTGTGAGATTGTTAGAGAGACAAGGATTACAGTACACCCTATTGTTAACTGTTCATATTTCAAGTTTCACTAAACATACTGCATACTTTGTAATTTTTTCTTTCATTTTTGAGAATATAACAGGGAAGTTACATCGATGCGCCGTTTTTAATGTTCATAGAAATGTTCTGTAATGTGTCCTGGAGAATAAAGTACCGGAAGATGCCTATTCCTTGTGTTCCAGACTAATATTTTGTATTGGATTTTTTTTCAGGGTACACTGAAGGTCATGCAACTTCTACATTCTGTAGTACTTCCAGCCAACCACAAGAGGGTATCCTGACCCAATAACAAATAACAAAATTACCTGAGGCCTAGACCACGAAGCAAGATTAGTTGCTTAGCGAGGTAACTTCAGGTTTAACACTGGGTTTGCCATGCTACGATGCTAGTTAACTTCTTACCGAGATCTATTTCCATAGCAACTAAAGGTCCTTACACATCGGGAGCATTTTTTTCGTGCGATTAATTCGCACGTCAATAATATTTTCCGAACCTATATCAGTCAATGCAACCGTGCATACCAACGGCGAAGTTTCGCTGAGCGTTATTATTTTTTCCAACCACGGTCGATTTTTCTGTGATTATTATGTGCAGCAGTGTTGCCTTCGGTTTTTATTACATCTCTGAATTCTTCATATTTCCTTAAGATTATGGTTTGTTCCTCCAGTGTGAAGTATTCATTTTAATTTGCTCCCAAGCACGTTTGACCCATGACTGATGTGAATAAAAGCGGTAACTTTAGACAGTCCTTCAGTAACAGACTCATATCCAACGCAGACTTTGATTGTGACATGCAGTAAAGCTCCGTTAATTTATAGCCTACACTTTGATGTGGCATTTATTGAATGAGGAAATAGACGCTCTAACATCCAGAGCTGTCAATATTGCATTGTGATTGGCTAGTTGTTACAAAACCACGCCTCTTTTGTGGGCACGAGCTCCTGTTCACAAGCATTTTCAGGTGCACGAGCTCCGAGCTGGATAAAGAAATCCCAAATTGACAGACCCAGCTGATAACCGGCGTCATGGTAACGAATAGCTTGATTGCTTTGATCTGGTTAAGCCAAACCAGATCAAGGGACAGATCCTGGATCTGTTTATTCTCCATTTGTCAATTTATCGGTCTATTTGGCTTTGATAAAGCCCCTGAAGCAATGTCTTTCTTTGATGCTTTGAATTTCCAGGGTCATCCTAAATCAGAATTACTATTCATTTTGAAACTATGGTATTTTTAGCGATTACCACTATATTATTGTGGAAGACTTTATTCATTTATTTTGCAAATGCTTACCGGGGCCACGTTCCGGACACTCCAGCATGTACCTTGCCACATCAACATTCTCTCCTCCTTTGTCGCTGCGGACACATCTCGGCAACCCGTGGGTATGCACAGCTCCAAGGAAGCATTCGAGAACAGTTGATGCCTTGTTGTTGTTGCTGGCCCTCAGGTACATAATCTTCCGACTGAAGCCATCGATTCCCCCGTGTATGACTATTCCCCAGCTGTGAAGTGACAAACCCAAAATGGTATGAAATTATAAATATAATTTAAAATGAACAAACTTAATATTGCAAAAACAACTATCCAACCCAATAGTTTTTAGTGGGATGGTTCTAAGGACTGCAACATTTATCACAATGACAGAAATTAAAAATGTAAATATAAAAAAGTTTGGCAATGCTCTTATAGCAATTGTTATTTATAATCGCATTGATTGCTGTATTGGGGGACTGTACTTAAGTAGCAGGTGCGCATATAGGGGTGAATCGTGACATGCGGCCCATTTACGTAGTGGAGGGTGCAGGCTTTAAGAAAATGAGAAACATCTTGGAACCGGGATACACAGTGCCAAAGCGTGATACAATTATGCATGCACTAACCGCAAAATATGAAGGGATAAAAAAGGAGGTTCTTGAATTAACGCAACTTAGTGGGGCAGTGAGCTTGACCACTGATATTTGGACATCTATTCAGATGGATGGATACATGAGTCATGACTGCCACTGCCCATATTCTTGATGAACACTAGAAAGTACAGAGCGTTGTTCTTGAGACAACAGATGGCATTGCTGCGTGACTCAGTGAGGTTATTGACCCATTTGACATTCCAGGACCAACGAGTATCCGTTCTAAGTGACAACGCTTCAAATATGACACTGTATGGCGACACTAAAGGAATCGGATGACATGTGCAGCATGTCAGGTGTGCCGGCCACACCCTGCAGCTTCATATAAACTTTGCACTCAAACAAGACCCCATACCGTGCACCGTGGGTGCTGAGTGTCATCTTGTGACACATTTCAGGAAGTCAGCAAAAGCAAAAGCGGGCTACAAGAGGTATTTAAAAGAGTGATATGATGTACTAGACTAGATGTACACTGTTAACAAGTGCTATAGGAATTAAAGTTATTTTATGGCAGCCGATAGACCTATGCACTAGAAGGCAGATTTCATTTCTGCACAATTACACAGGCCATAGGACTTCTTTGTGGTGACTGTACTGGGGCTGAGATTTGTGGCAGAGGAGCTGCTGCCCACGATGGTATTCTTACCACAGAGAGCAACATTGGTCACAGGACCAGGGTAAAGAAAGGGCTCTGGAAGAACCTCCCACTGTCAGGGCCCTGTCTTGCAGCCTGGTTCTGGGGGGTGCAATTCCTTAAAAGACGTTCAGACCATTCAGTCCCTGCTCCTCTCAAACAGCACTGTATGTGCTGTTTGATGTAGTTTGTGTTGTCCAGTTATTTCTCCTTAGTTTTAGCTAACAAGTTATTGTGCCTACAGCCTAGGTGGGCTAGCTTGTCAAAAGTGCTATTCTGTACAGAGTTTGCATGTTCTCCCCAGGTTACCTCAGGATTTAACCCCCCATGAAAAACATGCAAAAAATAAAAGAAAAAAGGTTTTACTTTGGTGTATGACTCAACAACAGGCTCTACAAGACAGGCGTGACGCAGTTTGTTTACCAAAATGCTGCTTGGCTGATCCCTTAGCTAATAGGCTAATTGCTATGCTATGTACCTTTTCCAGGCGTACGTTATCCAGGCGTTTATCCAGGCGTACGTTGTCCAGGCGTTTATCCAGGCGTACGTGAACCAGGCGTACGTTATCCGGGCGTTTATCCAGGCGTACGTTCTCCATGTGCAAAGTGTAAAATATCGAGTTCGCAGCAAACGTCGCCGCTACGCCGCCCTGTTTGATGGTGATCAGGTGAGCTACGTCGCTACGTCGCCGCCACGTCGCCGCTACGTCGCCGCCCCCATGACGTCCGCATACCGTGTAATTTGCATGGAGACCAATGTTTTTTTTCAACACGTGCACGCGTACGTAGGCACGTAGCTTCGACACGTTCGACTGCTTACTCAGCCTAGAGTGGCACAGTATACACCCCATAAGAGACAGGGAGAGAGACAGAGAGAGGGAGCGAGCGCGAGGGAGAGGAACACACAGAGAGAGAGAGAGAGAGAGAGAGACCACCCTTCTCTCGACACTCGGTCTCGTGCGCAAAATGCTTGTGTTCTTGTTGATGTGTGTGTGTGTGTGTGTGTGTGTGTGTGTGTGTGTGTGTGTGTGTGTGTGTGCGTGTGTGTGTGTGTGTTTGAATGTTTAGTCTCTAATATATATATATATATAATATTATTATTATCATCAGCACCACCTCATCTGAAAACATGTGATTTTATTACAATACAAAAGTCACCTAATCACAGCCTCATGCTTCATGTTTTGAATTCTTCTCTTTTTTCTAATTCTATTTTCTTTTCACAAACAGACATTTAAAAAATGCACATCAAAATCCACAGATATGAGAGAGAGAGAGAGAGAGAGAGAGAGAGAGAGAGAGGGAGAGAGAGAGAGAGAGTGAGAGAGAGAGGGAGAGAGAGAGAGAGAGAGAGAGAGAGAGTGGGAGATGAAGATAGATCTATCTCTCTGAGAGAGAGAGGAGAGAGGGAGAGAGAGAGGAAAGAGAGAGACAGAGGTTAACTCTCAGTTGAGAGAGAGAGAGAGAGAGAGAGAGAGAGATGAAGATAGATCTATCTATCTGAGACAGAGAGGAGAGAGAGAGAGGAAAGAGAGAGACAGAGGTTAACTCTCAGTTGAGAGAGAGAGAGAGAGAGTGAGAGAGAGAGAGAGAGAGAGAGAGAGATGAAGATAGATCTATCTCTCTGAGAGAGAGAGGAGAGAGAGAGAGGAAAGAGAGAGACAGAGGTTAACTCTCAGTTGAGAGAGAGAGAGAGAGAGTGAGAGAGAGAGAGAGAGAGAGAGAGAGAGATGAAGATAGATCTATCTCTCTGAGAGAGAGAGAGGAGAGAGAGAGGAAAGAGAGAGACAGAGGTTAACTCTCAGTTGAGAGAGAGAGAGAGAGAGACAGAGAGAGAGAGAGAGAGAGAGTTTACGTGAAAGCTGAAAGGGAATGTGGCGCGAGAGGGAGAGAGAGAAAGCGAGCGCGAGGTGCCCCTCCCCCTTCCCCCCTCAGAACTGGTCATCACTCATCAGGCCGGTGTGTGTGTGTGTGTGTGTGTGTGTGTGTGTGTGTGTGTGTGTGTGTGTGTGTGTGTGTGTGTGTGTGTGTGTGTGTGTGTGTGTGTGTGTGTGTGTGTGTGCGCGTGTGTGTGTGTGTGTGTGTGTGTGTGTGTGTGTCTGTGTCCGTCCGTCTCTCTCTTTCCTCACTCTCTCTTTCTTTCTCTCTCTCAGAGAGAAAGAGAGAGTGAGGAAAGAGAGAGAGATCAATCCCTGATCCTCTCTCTCTCTGTGTGTGTGTGTGTGTGTGTGTGTGTGTGTGTGTGTGTGTGTGTGTGTGTGTGTGTGTGTGTGTGTGTGTGTGTGTGATTGAATGTTTAGTCTCTAATGACATTTCTGTTCATGT